>NC_063232.1:10977470-11596205 GCF_020740725.1 Corvus hawaiiensis | reverse complement strand
GAGGCCCTGCTTTGCCACAATGGTCCCCTTGTGTCCATGAGGCCCCGCTGTGTCCCAATGGACGGATGGTTCCATGAGGTTCCGTGCTGTCCCCATGGTCTTCTTGAATCCGCAGTGTAACAATGGACCATTGCTTCCAGGCGGCCTCTCTGTGTCACAAGGGGCTCCTTGATTCCATGATTCCCCACGGTGTCACCATGGAGCCTTGTTTCTAGGAGGTTCTGTACTGTCACAATTGTCTCCTGGATCCCATGAGCCCCTGCAGTGTCACAATGGCTCCTTGCTTCCATGAGGAACACAAAAGCTTTGCATCAACACTGAGCAACAGCTGCTGAACACACCTGGGAGCATCTGCTTGCATCAAAAGAGGGCTTCAAGCTGAGAAAGGCACCAGCAGCTTCCATCTGCAAGAGAGAGACAGGCAAAGGACAGGGACAGAGATATCAGTGGAAGGACTGCGAGAATTCTGCTCCCAGAGATCATTCCTGCTCACAGTGTCCCTTGTAGAAAGGGGACATCATTCCAGGCAGCCTGGACTGAGCATGTAGGGTTTGTTGTTTAGGAAAGCTGCTCAGGCTTTTCCATTCTTTCCTTACAAACAGGAAAACTTCTCTGGGCCTGTGTGCAGGCAGAGCCCTGAGGAGAGCACTTGGCACATGGTGCCGTGGGCTGGGACCGCCAGCTGCAGAGCTCAAGGGAAGAAGCCCCGTTGTGTCACAATGGTCTCCTTAGCTTCATGTGGATCACCTGTGTCACAATAGTCTCCTTGATTCCATGAGGCCCCACTGTGTCACAATGGCTCCTTGGCTTCATGTGCATCACCTGTGTCACCATGGTCTCCTTGATTCCATGAGGCCCCACTGTGTCACAATGGCTCCTTGGCTTCATGTGCATCACCTGTGTCACCATGGTCTCCTTGATTCCATGAGGCCCCACTGGGTCACAATGGCTCCTTGGCTTCATGTGCATCACCTGTGTCACCATGGTCTCCTTGATTCCATGAGGCCCCACTTTGTCACAATGGCTCCTTGGCTTCATGTGCATCACCTGTGTCACCATGGTCTCCTTGATTCCATGAGGCCCCACTGTGTCACAATGGCTCCTTGCTTCCATGAGGTTCCGCAGTGTCACCATGCTCACCTTTGATCCACATTGTCATAATGGACAATTGCTTCCATGTGGCCCCACTGTGTCACAATAGCCCCTTGCTTCCATAGGTTTTCTAGAATGTAACGTATAATTTTCTACAATGTAACAATGGACTCCTTGGTTCTGTGAGCTACCCTGCTTTTTGCAGAGGTGTCTTTGGTTCCAACAAGGCCGCGCTGTGTCTCAGTGCACCCTGGCTTCCATGCGCATCTGGAGTATCACAAAGGCTCCTTGGTTCCACGAGGTCTTGCTGTGTCACAATGGATCCTGTGCTCCATGAGGCCCTCCAAAGTCATCATGGAGCCTTGATTCCATGTGCTTCCATTGCGTCCCAGGGATCGCCTTGGTTCCATCAGTTTCCTTAGTGGCACAATGCTCTCCATGCTTCCATGAGGCCCTGCTTTGCCACAATGGTCCCCTTGTGTCCATGAGGCCCCGCTGTGTCCCAGTGGACGGATGGTTCCATGAGGTTCCGTGCTGTCCCCATGGTCTTCTTGAATCCGCAGTGTAACAATGGACCATTGCTTCCAGGCGGCCTCTCTGTGTCACAAGGGGCTCCTTGATTCCATGATTCCCCACGGTGTCACCATGGAGCCTTGTTTCTAGGAGGTTCTGTACTGTCACAATTGTCTCCTTGATCCCATGAGCCCCTGCAGTGTCACAATGGCTCCTTGCTTCCATGAGGAACACAAAAGCTTTGCATCAACACTGAGCAACAGCTGCTGAACACACCTGCGAGCATCTGCTTGCATCAAAAGAGGGCTTCAAGCTGAGAAAGGCAGCAGCAGCTTCCATCTGCAAGAGAGAGATAGGCGAAGGACAGGGACAGAGATATCAGTGGAAGGACTGCGAGAATTCTGCTCCCAGAGATCATTCCTGCTCACAGTGTCCCTTGTAGAAAGGGGACATCACTCCAGGCAGCCTGGACTGAGTATGTGGGTTTGTTGTTTAGCAAACCTGCTCAGGCTTTTCCATTCTTTCCTTACAAACAGGAAAACTTCTCTGGGCCTGTGTGCAGGCAGAGCCCTGAGGAGAGCACTTGGCACATGGTGCCGTGGGCCGGGACCGCCAGCTGCATAGCTCAAGGGAAGAAGCCCCGTTGTGTCACAATGGCTCCTTAGCTTCATGTGCATCACCTGTGTCACCATGGTCTCCTTGATTCCATGAGGCCCCACTTTGTCACAATGGCTCCTTGCTTCCATGAGGTTCCGCAGTGTCACCATGCTCACCTTTGATCCACATTGTCATAATGGACAATTGCTTCCATGTGGCCCCACTGTGTCACAATAGCCCCTTGCTTCCATAGGTTTTCTAGAATGTAACGTATAATTTTCTACAATGTAACAATGGACTCCTTGGTTCTGTGAGCTACCCTGCTTTTTGCAGAGGTGTCTTTGGTTCCAACAAGGCCGCGCTCTGTCTCAGTGCACCCTGGCTTCCATGCGCATCTGGAGTATCACAAAGGCTCCTTGGTTCCACGAGGTCTTGCTGTGTCACAATGGATCCTGTGCTCCATGAGGCCCTCCAAAGTCATCATGGAGCCTTGATTCCATGTGCTTCCATTGTGTCCCAGGGATCGCCTTGGTTCCATCAGTTTCCTTAGTGGCACAATGCTCTCCATGCTTCCATGATTGCCCACAATGTCACAATGCGCTCCATGCTTCCATGAGGCCCTGCTTTGCCACAATGGTCCCCTTGTGTCCATGAGGCCCCGCTGTGTCCCAATGGACGGATGGTTCCATGAGGTTCCGTGCTGTCCCCATGGTCTTCTTGAATCCGCAGTGTAACAATGGACCATTGCTTCCAGGCGGCCTCTCTGTGTCACAAGGGGCTCCTTGATTCCATGATTCCCCACGGTGTCACCATGGAGCCTTGTTTCTAGGAGGTTCTGTACTGTCACAATTGTCTCCTGGATCCCATGAGCCCCTGCAGTGTCACAATGGCTCCTTGCTTCCATGAGGAACACAAAAGCTTTGCATCAACACTGAGCAACAGCTGCTGAACACACCTGGGAGCATCTGCTTGCATCAAAAGAGGGCTTCAAGCTGAGAAAGGCACCAGCAGCTTCCATCTGCAAGAGAGACAGGCAAAGGACAGGGACAGAGATATCAGTGGAAGGACTGCGAGAATTCTGCTCCCAGAGATCATTCCTGCTCACAGTGTCCCTTGTAGAAAGGGGACATCATTCCAGGCAGCCTGGACTGAGCATGTAGGGTTTGTTGTTTAGGAAACCTGCTCAGGCTTTTCCATTCTTTCCTTACAAACAGGAAAACTTCTCTGGGCCTGTGTGCAGGCAGAGCCCTGAGGAGAGCAGTAGGCACATGGTGCCGTGGGCTGGGACCGCCAGCTGCAGAGCTCAAGGGAAGAAGCCCCGCTGTGTCACAATGGCTCCTTAGCTTCATGTGGATCACCTGTGTCACAATAGTCTCCTTGATTCCATGAGGCCCCACTGTGTCACAATGGCTCCTTGGCTTCATGTGCATCACCTGTGTCACCATGGTCTCCTTGATTCCATGAGGCCCCACTTTGTCACAATGGCTCCTTGCTTCCATGAGGTTCCGCAGTGTCACCATGCTCACCTTTGATCCACATTGTCATAATGGACAATTGCTTCCATGTGGCCCCACTGTGTCACAATAGCCCCTTGCTTCCATAGGTTTTCTAGAATGTAATGTATAATTTTCTACAATGTAACAATGGACTCCTTGGTTCTGTGAGCTACCCTGCTTTTTGCAGAGGTGTCTTTGGTTCCAACAAGGCCCTGCTGTGTCTCAGTGCACCCTGGCTTCCATGCGCATCTGGAGTATCACAAAGGCTCCTTGGTTCCACGAGGTCTTGCTGTGTCACAATGGATCCTGTGCTCCATGAGGCCCTCCAAAGTCATCATGGAGCCTTGATTCCATGTGCTTCCATTGCGTCCCAGGGATCGCCTTGGTTCCATCAGTTTCCTTAGTGGCACAATGCTCTCCATGCTTCCATGAGGCCCTGCTTTGCCACAATGGTCCCCTTGTGTCCATGAGGCCCCGCTGTGTCCCAGTGGACGGATGGTTCCATGAGGTTCCGTGCTGTCCCCATGGTCTTCTTGAATCCGCAGTGTAACAATGGACCATTGCTTCCAGGCGGCCTCTCTGTGTCACAAGGGGCTCCTTGATTCCATGATTCCCCACGGTGTCATCATGGAGCCTTGTTTCTAGGAGGTTCTGTACTGTCACAATTGTCTCCTTGATGCCATGAGCCCCTGCAGTGTCACAATGGCTCCTTGCTTCCATGAGGAACACAAAAGCTTTGCATCAACACTGAGCAACAGCTGCTGAACACACCTGCGAGCATCTGCTTGCATCAAAAGAGGGCTTCAAGCTGAGAAAGGCAGCAGCAGCTTCCATCTGCAAGAGAGAGATAGGCGAAGGACAGGGACAGAGATATCAGTGGAAGGACTGCGAGAATTCTGCTCCCAGAGATCATTCCTGCTCACAGTGTCCCTTGTAGAAAGGGGACATCATTCCAGGCAGCCTGGACTGAGTATGTGGGTTTGTTGTTTAGCAAACCTGCTCAGGCTTTTCCATTCTTTCCTTACAAACAGGAAAACTTCTCTGGGCCTGTGTGCAGGCAGAGCCCTGAGGAGAGCAGAAGGCACATGGTGCCGTGGGCTGGGACCGCCAGCTGCAGAGCTCAAGGGAAGAAGCCCCGTTGTGTCACAATGGCTCCTTGGCTTCATGTGCATCACCTGTGTCACAATGGTCTCCTTGATTCCATGAGGCCCCACTGGGTCACAATGGCTCCTTGGCTTCATGTGCATCACCTGTGTCACCATGGTCTCCTTGATTCCATGAGGCCCCATTTTGTCACAATGGCTCCTTGCTTCCATGAGGTTCCGCAGTGTCACCATGCTCACCTTTGATCCACATTGTCATAATGGACAATTGCTTCCATGTGGCCCCACTGTGTCACAATAGCCCCTTGCTTCCATAGGTTTTCTAGAATGTAACGTATAATTTTCTACAATGTAACAATGGACTCCTTGGTTCTGTGAGCTACCCTGCTTTTTGCAGAGGTGTCTTTGGTTCCAACAAGGCCCCGCTGTGTCTCAGTGCACCCTGGCTTCCATGCGCATCTGGAGTATCACAAAGGCTCCTTGGTTCCACGAGGTCTTGCTGTGTCACAATGGATCCTGTGCTCCATGAGGCCCTCCAAAGTCATCATGGAGCCGTGATTCCATGTGCTTCCATTGCGTCCCAGGGATCGCCTTGGTTCCATCAGTTTCCTTAGCGGCACAATGCTCTCCATGCTTCCATGATTGCCCACAATGTCACAATGCGCTCCATGCTTCCATGAGGCCCTGCTTTGCCACAATGGTCCCCTTGTGTCCATGAGGCCCCGCTGTGTCCCAATGGACGGATGGTTCCATGAGGTTCCGTGCTGTCCCCATGGTCTTCTTGAATCCGCAGTGTAACAATGGACCATTGCTTCCAGGCGGCCTCTCTGTGTCACAAGGGGCTCCTTGATTCCATGATTCCCCACGGTGTCACCATGGAGCCTTGTTTCTAGGAGGTTCTGTACTGTCACAATTGTCTCCTGGATCCCATGAGCCCCTGCAGTGTCACAATGGCTCCTTGCTTCCATGAGGAACACAAAAGCTTTGCATCAACACTGAGCAACAGCTGCTGAACACACCTGGGAGCATCTGCTTGCATCAAAAGAGGGCTTCAAGCTGAGAAAGGCACCAGCAGCTTCCATCTGCAAGAGAGAGACAGGCAAAGGACAGGGACAGAGATATCAGTGGAAGGACTGCGAGAATTCTGCTCCCAGAGATCATTCCTGCTCACAGTGTCCCTTGTAGAAAGGGGACATCATTCCAGGCAGCCTGGACTGAGCATGTAGGGTTTGTTGTTTAGGAAACCTGCTCAGGCTTTTCCATTCTTTCCTTACAAACAGGAAAACTTCTCTGGGCCTGTGTGCAGGCAGAGCCCTGAGGAGAGCACTTGGCACATGGTGCCGTGGGCTGGGACCGCCAGCTGCAGAGCTCAAGGGAAGAAGCCCCGTTGTGTCACAATGGTCTCCTTAGCTTCATGTGGATCACCTGTGTCACAATAGTCTCCTTGATTCCATGAGGCCCCACTGTGTCACAATGGCTCCTTGGCTTCATGTGCATCACCTGTGTCACCATGGTCTCCTTGATTCCATGAGGCCCCACTGTGTCACAATGGCTCCTTGGCTTCATGTGCATCACCTGTGTCACCATGGTCTCCTTGATTCCATGAGGCCCCACTGTGTCACAATGGCTCCTTGGCTTCATGTGCATCACCTGTGTCACCATGGTCTCCTTGATTCCATGAGGCCCCACTGGGTCACAATGGCTCCTTGGCTTCATGTGCATCACCTGTGTCACCATGGTCTCCTTGATTCCATGAGGCCCCACTTTGTCACAATGGCTCCTTGGCTTCATGTGCATCACCTGTGTCACCATGGTCTCCTTGATTCCATGAGGCCCCACTGTGTCACAATGGCTCCTTGCTTCCATGAGGTTCCGCAGTGTCACCATGCTCACCTTTGATCCACATTGTCATAATGGACAATTGCTTCCATGTGGCCCCACTGTGTCACAATAGCCCCTTGCTTCCATAGGTTTTCTAGAATGTAATGTATAATTTTCTACAATGTAACAATGGACTCCTTGGTTCTGTGAGCTACCCTGCTTTTTGCAGAGGTGTCTTTGGTTCCAACAAGGCCGCGCTGTGTCTCAGTGCACCCTGGCTTCCATGCGCATCTGGAGTATCACAAAGGCTCCTTGGTTCCACGAGGTCTTGCTGTGTCACAATGGATCCTGTGCTCCATGAGGCCCTCCAAAGTCATCATGGAGCCTTGATTCCATGTGCTTCCATTGCGTCCCAGGGATCGCCTTGGTTCCATCAGTTTCCTTAGTGGCACAATGCTCTCCATGCTTCCATGAGGCCCTGCTTTGCCACAATGGTCCCCTTGTGTCCATGAGGCCCCGCTGTGTCCCAGTGGACGGATGGTTCCATGAGGTTCCGTGCTGTCCCCATGGTCTTCTTGAATCCGCAGTGTAACAATGGACCATTGCTTCCAGGCGGCCTCTCTGTGTCACAAGGGGCTCCTTGATTCCATGATTCCCCACGGTGTCACCATGGAGCCTTGTTTCTAGGAGGTTCTGTACTGTCACAATTGTCTCCTGGATCCCATGAGCCCCTGCAGTGTCACAATGGCTCCTTGCTTCCATGAGGAACACAAAAGCTTTGCATCAACACTGAGCAACAGCTGCTGAACACACCTGCGAGCATCTGCTTGCATCAAAAGAGGGCTTCAAGCTGAGAAAGGCAGCAGCAGCTTCCATCTGCAAGAGAGAGATAGGCGAAGGACAGGGACAGAGATATCAGTGGAAGGACTGCGAGAATTCTGCTCCCAGAGATCATTCCTGCTCACAGTGTCCCTTGTAGAAAGGGGACATCACTCCAGGCAGCCTGGACTGAGTATGTGGGTTTGTTGTTTAGCAAACCTGCTCAGGCTTTTCCATTCTTTCCTTACAAACAGGAAAACTTCTCTGGGCCTGTGTGCAGGCAGAGCCCTGAGGAGAGCACTTGGCACATGGTGCCGTGGGCCGGGACCGCCAGCTGCATAGCTCAAGGGAAGAAGCCCCGTTGTGTCACAATGGCTCCTTAGCTTCATGTGCATCACCTGTGTCACCATGGTCTCCTTGATTCCATGAGGCCCCACTTTGTCACAATGGCTCCTTGCTTCCATGAGGTTCCGCAGTGTCACCATGCTCACCTTTGATCCACATTGTCATAATGGACAATTGCTTCCATGTGGCCCCACTGTGTCACAATAGCCCCTTGCTTCCATAGGTTTTCTAGAATGTAACGTATAATTTTCTACAATGTAACAATGGACTCCTTGGTTCTGTGAGCTACCCTGCTTTTTGCAGAGGTGTCTTTGGTTCCAACAAGGCCCCGCTCTGTCTCAGTGCACCCTGGCTTCCATGCGCATCTGGAGTATCACAAAGGCTCCTTGGTTCCACGAGGTCTTGCTGTGTCACAATGGATCCTGTGCTCCATGAGGCCCTCCAAAGTCATCATGGAGCCTTGATTCCATGTGCTTCCATTGCGTCCCAGGGATCGCCTTGGTTCCATCAGTTTCCTTAGTGGCACAATGCTCTCCATGCTTCCATGAGGCCCTGCTTTGCCACAATGGTCCCCTTGTGTCCATGAGGCCCCGCTGTGTCCCAGTGGACGGATGGTTCCATGAGGTTCCGTGCTGTCCCCATGGTCTTCTTGAATCCGCAGTGTAACAATGGACCATTGCTTCCAGGCGGCCTCTCTGTGTCACAAGGGGCTCCTTGATTCCATGATTCCCCACGGTGTCATCATGGAGCCTTGTTTCTAGGAGGTTCTGTACTGTCACAATTGTCTCCTTGATGCCATGAGCCCCTGCAGTGTCACAATGGCTCCTTGCTTCCATGAGGAACACAAAAGCTTTGCATCAACACTGAGCAACAGCTGCTGAACACACCTGCGAGCATCTGCTTGCATCAAAAGAGGGCTTCAAGCTGAGAAAGGCACCAGCAGCTTCCATCTGCAAGAGAGAGACAGGCGAAGGACAGGGACAGAGATATCAGTGGAAGGACTGCGAGAATTCTGCTCCCAGAGATCATTCCTGCTCACAGTGTCCCTTGTAGAAAGGGGACATCATTGCAGGCAGCCTGGACTGAGTATGTGGGTTTGTTGTTTAGCAAACCTGCTCAGGCTTTTCCATTCTTTCCTTACAAACAGGAAAACTTCTCTGGGCCTGTGTGCAGGCAGAGCCCTGAGGAGAGCAGTAGGCACATGGTGCCGTGGGCTGGGACCGCCAGCTGCAGAGCTCAAGGGAAGAAGCCCCGTTGTGTCACAATGGCTCCTTGGCTTCATGTGCATCACCTGTGTCACCATGGTCTCCTTGATTCCATGAGGCCCCACTGGGTCACAATGGCTCCTTGGCTTCATGTGCATCACCTGTGTCACCATGGTCTCCTTGATTCCATGAGGCCCCATTTTGTCACAATGGCTCCTTGGCTTCATGTGCATCACCTGTGTCACCATGGTCTCCTTGATTCCATGAGGCCCCACTTTGTCACAATGGCTCCTTGCTTCCATGAGGTTCCGCAGTGTCACCATGCTCACCTTTGATCCACATTGTCATAATGGACAATTGCTTCCATGTGGCCCCACTGTGTCACAATAGCCCCTTGCTTCCATAGGTTTTCTAGAATGTAATGTATAATTTTCTACAATGTAACAATGGACTCCTTGGTTCTGTGAGCTACCCTGCTTTTTGCAGAGGTGTCTTTGGTTCCAACAAGGCCCTGCTGTGTCTCAGTGCACCCTGGCTTCCATGCGCATCTGGAGTATCACAAAGGCTCCTTGGTTCCACGAGGTCTTGCTGTGTCACAATGGATCCTGTGCTCCATGAGGCCCTCCAAAGTCATCATGGAGCCTTGATTCCATGTGCTTCCATTGCGTCCCAGGGATCGCCTTGGTTCCATCAGTTTCCTTAGTGGCACAATGCTCTCCATGCTTCCATGATTGCCCACAATGTCACAATGCTCTCCATGCTTCCATGAGGCCCTGCTTTGCCACAATGGTCCCCTTGTGTCCATGAGGCCCCGCTGTGTCCCAATGGACGGATGGTTCCATGAGGTTCCGTGCTGTCCCCATGGTCTTCTTGAATCCGCAGTGTAACAATGGACCATTGCTTCCAGGCGGCCTCTCTGTGTCACAAGGGGCTCCTTGATTCCATGATTCCCCACGGTGTCACCATGGAGCCTTGTTTCTAGGAGGTTCTGTACTGTCACAATTGTCTCCTGGATCCCATGAGCCCCTGCAGTGTCACAATGGCTCCTTGCTTCCATGAGGAACACAAAAGCTTTGCATCAACACTGAGCAACAGCTGCTGAACACACCTGCGAGCATCTGCTTGCATCAAAAGAGGGCTTCAAGCTGAGAAAGGCACCAGCAGCTTCCATCTGCAAGAGAGAGACAGGCAAAGGACAGGGACAGAGATATCAGTGGAAGGACTGCGAGAATTCTGCTCCCAGAGATCATTCCTGCTCACAGTGTCCCTTGTAGAAAGGGGACATCATTCCAGGCAGCCTGGACTGAGCATGTAGGGTTTGTTGTTTAGGAAACCTGCTCAGGCTTTTCCATTCTTTCCTTACAAACAGGAAAACTTCTCTGGGCCTGTGTGCAGGCAGAGCCCTGAGGAGAGCACTTGGCACATGGTGCCGTGGGCTGGGACCGCCAGCTGCAGAGCTCAAGGGAAGAAGCCCCGTTGTGTCACAATGGTCTCCTTAGCTTCATGTGGATCACCTGTGTCACAATAGTCTCCTTGATTCCATGAGGCCCCACTGTGTCACAATGGCTCCTTGGCTTCATGTGCATCACCTGTGTCACCATGGTCTCCTTGATTCCATGAGGCCCCACTGTGTCACAATGTCTCCTTGGCTTCATGTGCATCACCTGTGTCACCATGGTCTCCTTGATTCCATGAGGCCCCACTGTGTCACAATGGCTCCTTGGCTTCATGTGCATCACCTGTGTCACCATGGTCTCCTTGATTCCATGAGGCCCCACTGTGTCACAATGGCTCCTTGGCTTCATGTGCATCACCTGTGTCACCATGGTCTCCTTGATTCCATGAGGCCCCACTGGGTCACAATGGCTCCTTGGCTTCATGTGCATCACCTGTGTCACCATGGTCTCCTTGATTCCATGAGGCCCCACTTTGTCACAATGGCTCCTTGGCTTCATGTGCATCACCTGTGTCACCATGGTCTCCTTGATTCCATGAGGCCCCACTGTGTCACAATGGCTCCTTGCTTCCATGAGGTTCCGCAGTGTCACCATGCTCACCTTTGATCCACATTGTCATAATGGACAATTGCTTCCATGTGGCCCCACTGTGTCACAATAGCCCCTTGCTTCCATAGGTTTTCTAGAATGTAACGTATAATTTTCTACAATGTAACAATGGACTCCTTGGTTCTGTGAGCTACCCTGCTTTTTGCAGAGGTGTCTTTGGTTCCAACAAGGCCCCGCTGTGTCTCAGTGCACCCTGGCTTCCATGCGCATCTGGAGTATCACAAAGGCTCCTTGGTTCCACGAGGTCTTGCTGTGTCACAATGGATCCTGTGCTCCATGAGGCCCTCCAAAGTCATCATGGAGCCTTGATTCCATGTGCTTCCATTGCGTCCCAGGGATCGCCTTGGTTCCATCAGTTTCCTTAGTGGCACAATGCTCTCCATGCTTCCATGAGGCCCTGCTTTGCCACAATGGTCCCCTTGTGTCCATGAGGCCCCGCTGTGTCCCAGTGGACGGATGGTTCCATGAGGTTCCGTGCTGTCCCCATGGTCTTCTTGAATCCGCAGTGTAACAATGGACCATTGCTTCCAGGCGGCCTCTCTGTGTCACAAGGGGCTCCTTGATTCCATGATTCCCCACGGTGTCACCATGGAGCCTTGTTTCTAGGAGGTTCTGTACTGTCACAATTGTCTCCTTGATCTCATGAGCCCCTGCAGTGTCACAATGGCTCCTTGCTTCCATGAGGAACACAAAAGCTTTGCATCAACACTGAGCAACAGCTGCTGAACACACCTGCGAGCATCTGCTTGCATCAAAAGAGGGCTTCAAGCTGAGAAAGGCAGCAGCAGCTTCCATCTGCAAGAGAGAGATAGGCGAAGGACAGGGACAGAGATATCAGTGGAAGGACTGCGAGAATTCTGCTCCCAGAGATCATTCCTGCTCACAGTGTCCCTTGTAGAAAGGGGACATCACTCCAGGCAGCCTGGACTGAGTATGTGGGTTTGTTGTTTAGCAAACCTGCTCAGGCTTTTCCATTCTTTCCTTACAAACAGGAAAACTTCTCTGGGCCTGTGTGCAGGCAGAGCCCTGAGGAGAGCACTTGGCACATGGTGCCGTGGGCCGGGACCGCCAGCTGCATAGCTCAAGGGAAGAAGCCCCGTTGTGTCACAATGGCTCCTTAGCTTCATGTGCATCACCTGTGTCACCATGGTCTCCTTGATTCCATGAGGCCCCACTTTGTCACAATGGCTCCTTGCTTCCATGAGGTTCCGCAGTGTCACCATGCTCACCTTTGATCCACATTGTCATAATGGACAATTGCTTCCATGTGGCCCCACTGTGTCACAATAGCCCCTTGCTTCCATAGGTTTTCTAGAATGTAACGTATAATTTTCTACAATGTAACAATGGACTCCTTGGTTCTGTGAGCTACCCTGCTTTTTGCAGAGGTGTCTTTGGTTCCAACAAGGCCCCGCTGTGTCTCAGTGCACCCTGGCTTCCATGCGCATCTGGAGTATCACAAAGGCTCCTTGGTTCCACGAGGTCTTGCTGTGTCACAATGGATCCTGTGCTCCATGAGGCCCTCCAAAGTCATCATGGAGCCTTGATTCCATGTGCTTCCATTGTGTCCCAGGGATCGCCTTGGTTCCATCAGTTTCCTTAGTGGCACAATGCTCTCCATGCTTCCATGATTGCCCACAATGTCACAATGCTCTCCATGCTTCCATGAGGCCCTGCTTTGCCACAATGGTCCCCTTGTGTCCATGAGGCCCCGCTGTGTCCCAATGGACGGATGGTTCCATGAGGTTCCGTGCTGTCCCCATGGTCTTCTTGAATCCGCAGTGTAACAATGGACCATTGCTTCCAGGCGGCCTCTCTGTGTCACAAGGGGCTCCTTGATTCCATGATTCCCCACGGTGTCACCATGGAGCCTTGTTTCTAGGAGGTTCTGTACTCTCACAATTGTCTCCTGGATCCCATGAGCCCCTGCAGTGTCACAATGGCTCCTTGCTTCCATGAGGAACACAAAAGCTTTGCATCAACACTGAGCAACAGCTGCTGAACACACCTGGGAGCATCTGCTTGCATCAAAAGAGGGCTTCAAGCTGAGAAAGGCAGCAGCAGCTTCCATCTGCAAGAGAGAGCCAGGCAAAGGACAGGGACAGAGAATTCCGTGGAAAGACTGCGAGAATTCTGCTCCCAGAGATCATTCCTGCTCACAGTGTCCCTTGTAGAAAGGGGACATCATTCCAGGCAGCCTGGACTGAGCATGTAGGGTTTGTTGTTTAGGAAACCTGCTCAGGCTTTTCCATTCTTTCCTTACAAACAGGAAAACTTCTCTGGGCCTGTGTGCAGGCAGAGCCCTGAGGAGAGCACTTGGCACATGGTGCCGTGGGCTGGGACCGCCAGCTGCAGAGCTCAAGGGAAGAAGCCCCGTTGTGTCACAATGGTCTCCTTAGCTTCATGTGGATCACCTGTGTCACAATAGTCTCCTTGATTCCATGAGGCCCCACTGTGTCACAATGGCTCCTTGGCTTCATGTGCATCACCTGTGTCACCATGGTCTCCTTGATTCCATGAGGCCCCACTTTGTCACAATGGCTCCTTGCTTCCATGAGATTCCGCAGTGTCACCATGCTCACCTTTGATCCACATTGTCATAATGGACAATTGCTTCCATGTGGCCCCACTGTGTCACAATAGCCCC
Source organism: Corvus hawaiiensis (assembly GCF_020740725.1). Taxonomy (NCBI): domain Eukaryota; kingdom Metazoa; phylum Chordata; class Aves; order Passeriformes; family Corvidae; genus Corvus; species Corvus hawaiiensis. Next base: position 11,582,501 of record NC_063232.1, on the reverse strand, counting down.
TTGCTTCCATAGGTTTTCTAGAATGTAACGTATAATTTTCTACAATGTAACAATGGACTCCTTGGTTCTGTGAGCTACCCTGCTTTTTGCAGAGGTGTCTTTGGTTCCAACAAGGCCCTGCTGTGTCTCAGTGCACCCTGGCTTCCATGCGCATCTGGAGTATCACAAAGGCTCCTTGGTTCCACGAGGTCTTGCTGTGTCACAATGGATCCTGTGCTCCATGAGGCCCTCCAAAGTCATCATGGAGCCTTGATTCCATGTGCTTCCATTGCGTCCCAGGGATCGCCTTGGTTCCATCAGTTTCCTTAGTGGCACAACGCTCTCCATGCTTCCATGAGGCCCTGCTTTGCCACAATGGTCCCCTTGTGTCCATGAGGCCCCGCTGTGTCCCAGTGGACGGATGGTTCCATGAGGTTCCGTGCTGTCCCCATGGTCTTCTTGAATCCGCAGTGTAACAATGGACCATTGCTTCCAGGCGGCCTCTCTGTGTCACAAGGGGCTCCTTGATTCCATGATTCCCCACGGTGTCATCATGGAGCCTTGTTTCTAGGAGGTTCTGTACTGTCACAATTGTCTCCTTGATGCCATGAGCCCCTGCAGTGTCACAATGGCTCCTTGCTTCCATGAGGAACACAAAAGCTTTGCATCAACACTGAGCAACAGCTGCTGAACACACCTGCGAGCATCTGCTTGCATCAAAAGAGGGCTTCAAGCTGAGAAAGGCAGCAGCAGCTTCCATCTGCAAGAGAGAGATAGGCGAAGGACAGGGACAGAGATATCAGTGGAAGGACTGCGAGAATTCTGCTCCCAGAGATCATTCCTGCTCACAGTGTCCCTTGTAGAAAGGGGACATCATTCCAGGCAGCCTGGACTGAGTATGTGGGTTTGTTGTTTAGCAAACCTGCTCAGGCTTTTCCATTCTTTCCTTACAAACAGGAAAACTTCTCTGGGCCTGTGTGCAGGCAGAGCCCTGAGGAGAGCACTTGGCACATGGTGCCGTGGGCTGGGACCGCCAGCTGCAGAGCTCAAGGGAAGAAGCCCCGTTGTGTCACAATGGTCTCCTTAGCTTCATGTGGATCACCTGTGTCACAATAGTCTCCTTGATTCCATGAGGCCCCACTGTGTCACAATGGCTCCTTGGCTTCATGTGCATCACCTGTGTCACCATGGTCTCCTTGATTCCATGAGGCCCCACTGTGTCACAATGTCTCCTTGGCTTCATGTGCATCACCTGTGTCACCATGGTCTCCTTGATTCCATGAGGCCCCACTGTGTCACAATGGCTCCTTGGCTTCATGTGCATCACCTGTGTCACCATGGTCTCCTTGATTCCATGAGGCCCCACTTTGTCACAATGGCTCCTTGGCTTCATGTGCATCACCTGTGTCACCATGGTCTCCTTGATTCCATGAGGCCCCACTGTGTCACAATGGCTCCTTGGCCTCATGTGCATCACCTGTGTCACCATGGTCTCCTTGATTCCATGAGGCCCCACTGGGTCACAATGGCTCCTTGGCTTCATGTGCATCACCTGTGTCACCATGGTCTCCTTGATTCCATGAGGCCCCACTGGGTCACAATGGCTCCTTGGCTTCATGTGCATCACCTGTGTCACCATGGTCTCCTTGATTCCATGAGGCCCCACTTTGTCACAATGGCTCCTTGGCTTCATGTGCATCACCTGTGTCACCATGGTCTCCTTGATTCCATGAGGCCCCACTGTGTCACAATGGCTCCTTGCTTCCATGAGGTTCCGCAGTGTCACCATGCTCACCTTTGATCCACATTGTCATAATGGACAATTGCTTCCATGTGGCCCCACTGTGTCACAATAGCCCCTTGCTTCCATAGGTTTTCTAGAATGTAATGTATAATTTTCTACAATGTAACAATGGACTCCTTGGTTCTGTGAGCTACCCTGCTTTTTGCAGAGGTGTCTTTGGTTCCAACAAGGCCGCGCTGTGTCTCAGTGCACCCTGGCTTCCATGCGCATCTGGAGTATCACAAAGGCTCCTTGGTTCCACGAGGTCTTGCTGTGTCACAATGGATCCTGTGCTCCATGAGGCCCTCCAAAGTCATCATGGAGCCTTGATTCCATGTGCTTCCATTGCGTCCCAGGGATCGCCTTGGTTCCATCAGTTTCCTTAGTGGCACAATGCTCTCCATGCTTCCATGAGGCCCTGCTTTGCCACAATGGTCCCCTTGTGTCCATGAGGCCCCGCTGTGTCCCAATGGACGGATGGTTCCATGAGGTTCCGTGCTGTCCCCATGGTCTTCTTGAATCCGCAGTGTAACAATGGACCATTGCTTGCAGGCGGCCTCTCTGTGTCACAAGGGGCTCCTTGATTCCATGATTCCCCACGGTGTCACCATGGAGCCTTGTTTCTAGGAGGTTCTGTACTGTCACAATTGTCTCCTGGATCCCATGAGCCCCTGCAGTGTCACAATGGCTCCTTGCTTCCATGAGGAACACAAAAGCTTTGCATCAACACTGAGCAACAGCTGCTGAACACACCTGGGAGCATCTGCTTGCATCAAAAGAGGGCTTCAAGCTGAGAAAGGCACCAGCAGCTTCCATCTGCAAGAGAGACAGGCAAAGGACAGGGACAGAGATATCAGTGGAAGGACTGCGAGAATTCTGCTCCCAGAGATCATTCCTGCTCACAGTGTCCCTTGTAGAAAGGGGACATCATTCCAGGCAGCCTGGACTGAGCATGTAGGGTTTGTTGTTTAGGAAACCTGCTCAGGCTTTTCCATTCTTTCCTTACAAACAGGAAAACTTCTCTGGGCCTGTGTGCAGGCAGAGCCCTGAGGAGAGCACTTGGCACATGGTGCCGTGGGCTGGGACCGCCAGCTGCAGAGCTCAAGGGAAGAAGCCCCGTTGTGTCACAATGGTCTCCTTAGCTTCATGTGGATCACCTGTGTCACAATAGTCTCCTTGATTCCATGAGGCCCCACTGGGTCACAATGGCTCCTTGGCTTCATGTGCATCACCTGTGTCACCATGGTCTCCTTGATTCCATGAGGCCCCACTTTGTCACAATGGCTCCTTGCTTCCATGAGGTTCCGCAGTGTCACCATGCTCACCTTTGATCCACATTGTCATAATGGACAATTGCTTCCATGTGGCCCCACTGTGTCACAATAGCCCCTTGCTTCCATAGGTTTTCTAGAATGTAATGTATAATTTTCTACAATGTAACAATGGACTCCTTGGTTCTGTGAGCTACCCCGCTTTTTGCAGAGGTGTCTTTGGTTCCAACAAGGCCGCGCTGTGTCTCAGTGCACCCTGGCTTCCATGCGCATCTGGAGTATCACAAAGGCTCCTTGGTTCCACGAGGTCTTGCTGTGTCACAATGGATCCTGTGCTCCATGAGGCCCTCCAAAGTCATCATGGAGCCTTGATTCCATGTGCTTCCATTGCGTCCCAGGGATCGCCTTGGTTCCATCAGTTTCCTTAGTGGCACAATGCTCTCCATGCTTCCATGAGGCCCTGCTTTGCCACAATGGTCCCCTTGTGTCCATGAGGCCCCGCTGTGTCCCAATGGACGGATGGTTCCATGAGGTTCCGTGCTGTCCCCATGGTCTTCTTGAATCCGCAGTGTAACAATGGACCATTGCTTGCAGGCGGCCTCTCTGTGTCACAAGGGGCTCCTTGATTCCATGATTCCCCACGGTGTCACCATGGAGCCTTGTTTCTAGGAGGTTCTGTACTGTCACAATTGTCTCCTGGATCCCATGAGCCCCTGCAGTGTCACAATGGCTCCTTGCTTCCATGAGGAACACAAAAGCTTTGCATCAACACTGAGCAACAGCTGCTGAACACACCTGGGAGCATCTGCTTGCATCAAAAGAGGGCTTCAAGCTGAGAAAGGCACCAGCAGCTTCCATCTGCAAGAGAGACAGGCAAAGGACAGGGACAGAGATATCAGTGGAAGGACTGCGAGAATTCTGCTCCCAGAGATCATTCCTGCTCACAGTGTCCCTTGTAGAAAGGGGACATCATTCCAGGCAGCCTGGACTGAGCATGTAGGGTTTGTTGTTTAGGAAACCTGCTCAGGCTTTTCCATTCTTTCCTTACAAACAGGAAAACTTCTCTGGGCCTGTGTGCAGGCAGAGCCCTGAGGAGAGCACTTGGCACATGGTGCCGTGGGCTGGGACCGCCAGCTGCAGAGCTCAAGGGAAGAAGCCCCGTTGTGTCACAATGGTCTCCTTAGCTTCATGTGGATCACCTGTGTCACAATAGTCTCCTTGATTCCATGAGGCCCCACTGGGTCACAATGGCTCCTTGGCTTCATGTGCATCACCTGTGTCACCATGGTCTCCTTGATTCCATGAGGCCCCACTTTGTCACAATGGCTCCTTGCTTCCATGAGGTTCCGCAGTGTCACCATGCTCACCTTTGATCCACATTGTCATAATGGACAATTGCTTCCATGTGGCCCCACTGTGTCACAATAGCCCCTTGCTTCCATAGGTTTTCTAGAATGTAATGTATAATTTTCTACAATGTAACAATGGACTCCTTGGTTCTGTGAGCTACCCCGCTTTTTGCAGAGGTGTCTTTGGTTCCAACAAGGCCCCGCTGTGTCTCAGTGCACCCTGGCTTCCATGCGCATCTGGAGTATCACAAAGGCTCCTTGGTTCCACGAGGTCTTGCTGTGTCACAATGGATCCTGTGCTCCATGAGGCCCTCCAAAGTCATCATGGAGCCTTGATTCCATGTGCTTCCATTGCGTCCCAGGGATCGCCTTGGTTCCATCAGTTTCCTTAGTGGCACAATGCTCTCCATGCTTCCATGAGGCCCTGCTTTGCCACAATGGTCCCCTTGTGTCCATGAGGCCCCGCTGTGTCCCAGTGGACGGATGGTTCCATGAGGTTCCGTGCTGTCCCCATGGTCTTCTTGAATCCGCAGTGTAACAATGGACCATTGCTTCCAGGCGGCCTCTCTGTGTCACAAGGGGCTCCTTGATTCCATGATTCCCCACGGTGTCATCATGGAGCCTTGTTTCTAGGAGGTTCTGTACTGTCACAATTGTCTCCTTGATCCCATGAGCCCCTGCAGTGTCACAATGGCTCCTTGCTTCCATGAGGAACACAAAAGCTTTGCATCAACACTGAGCAACAGCTGCTGAACACACCTGGGAGCATCTGCTTGCATCAAAAGAGGGCTTCAAGCTGAGAAAGGCACCAGCAGCTTCCATCTGCAACAGAGAGATAGGCGAAGGACAGGGACAGAGATATCAGTGGAAGGACTGCGAGAATTCTGCTCCCAGAGATCATTCCTGCTCACAGTGTCCCTTGTAGAAAGGGGACATCATTGCAGGCAGCCTGGACTGAGTATGTGGGTTTGTTGTTTAGCAAACCTGCTCAGGCTTTTCCATTCTTTCCTTACAAACAGGAAAACTTCTCTGGGCCTGTGTGCAGGCAGAGCCCTGAGGAGAGCAGTAGGCACATGGTGCCGTGGGCTGGGACCGCCAGCTGCAGAGCTCAAGGGAAGAAGCCCCGTTGTGTCACAATGGCTCCTTGGCTTCATGTGCATCACCTGTGTCACAATGGTCTCCTTGATTCCATGAGGCCCCACTGGGTCACAATGGCTCCTTGGCTTCATGTGCATCACCTGTGTCACCATGGTCTCCTTGATTCCATGAGGCCCCATTTTGTCACAATGGCTCCTTGCTTCCATGAGGTTCCGCAGTGTCACCATGCTCACCTTTGATCCACATTGTCATAATGGACAATTGCTTCCATGTGGCCCCACTGTGTCACAATAGCCCCTTGCTTCCATAGGTTTTCTAGAATGTAATGTATAATTTTCTACAATGTAACAATGGACTCCTTGGTTCTGTGAGCTACCCTGCTTTTTGCAGAGGTGTCTTTGGTTCCAACAAGGCCGCGCTGTGTCTCAGTGCACCCTGGCTTCCATGCGCATCTGGAGTATCACAAAGGCTCCTTGGTTCCACGAGGTCTTGCTGTGTCACAATGGATCCTGTGCTCCATGAGGCCCTCCAAAGTCATCATGGAGCCTTGATTCCATGTGCTTCCATTGTGTCCCAGGGATCGCCTTGGTTCCATCAGTTTCCTTAGCGGCACAATGCTCTCCATGCTTCCATGATTGCCCACAATGTCACAATGCGCTCCATGCTTCCATGAGGCCCTGCTTTGCCACAATGGTCCCCTTGTGTCCATGAGGCCCCGCTGTGTCCCAATGGACGGATGGTTCCATGAGGTTCCGTGCTGTCCCCATGGTCTTCTTGAATCCGCAGTGTAACAATGGACCATTGCTTCCAGGCGGCCTCTCTGTGTCACAAGGGGCTCCTTGATTCCATGATTCCCCACGGTGTCACCATGGAGCCTTGTTTCTAGGAGGTTCTGTACTGTCACAATTGTCTCCTGGATCCCATGAGCCCCTGCAGTGTCACAATGGCTCCTTGCTTCCATGAGGAACACAAAAGCTTTGCATCAACACTGAGCAACAGCTGCTGAACACACCTGGGAGCATCTGCTTGCATCAAAAGAGGGCTTCAAGCTGAGAAAGGCACCAGCAGCTTCCATCTGCAACAGAGAGACAGGCAAAGGACAGGGACAGAGATATCAGTGGAAGGACTGCGAGAATTCTGCTCCCAGAGATCATTCCTGCTCACAGTGTCCCTTGTAGAAAGGGGACATCATTCCAGGCAGCCTGGACTGAGCATGTAGGGTTTGTTGTTTAGGAAAGCTGCTCAGGCTTTTCCATTCTTTCCTTACAAACAGGAAAACTTCTCTGGGCCTGTGTGCAGGCAGAGCCCTGAGGAGAGCACTTGGCACATGGTGCCGTGGGCTGGGACCGCCAGCTGCATAGCTCAAGGGAAGAAGCCCCGTTGTGTCACAATGGTCTCCTTAGCTTCATGTGCATCACCTGTGTCACAATAGTCTCCTTGATTCCATGAGGCCCCACTGTGTCACAATGGCTCCTTGGCTTCATGTGCATCACCTGTGTCACCATGGTCTCCTTGATTCCATGAGGCCCCACTGTGTCACAATGGCTCCTTGGCTTCATGTGCATCACCTGTGTCACCATGGTCTCCTTGATTCCATGAGGCCCCACTGGGTCACAATGGCTCCTTGGCTTCATGTGCATCACCTGTGTCACCATGGTCTCCTTGATTCCATGAGGCCCCACTGTGTCACAATGGCTCCTTGCTTCCATGAGATTCCGCAGTGTCACCATGCTCACCTTTGATCCACATTGTCATAATGGACAATTGCTTCCATGTGGCCCCACTGTGTCACAATAGCCCCTTGCTTCCATAGGTTTTCTAGAATGTAACGTATAATTTTCTACAATGTAACAATGGACTCCTTGGTTCTGTGAGCTACCCTGCTTTTTGCAGAGGTGTCTTTGGTTCCAACAAGGCCGCGCTGTGTCTCAGTGCACCCTGGCTTCCATGCGCATCTGGAGTATCACAAAGGCTCCTTGGTTCCACGAGGTCTTGCTGTGTCACAATGGATCCTGTGCTCCATGAGGCCCTCCAAAGTCATCATGGAGCCTTGATTCCATGTGCTTCCATTGCGTCCCAGGGATCGCCTTGGTTCCATCAGTTTCCTTAGTGGCACAATGCTCTCCATGCTTCCATGAGGCCCTGCTTTGCCACAATGGTCCCCTTGTGTCCATGAGGCCCCGCTGTGTCCCAGTGGACGGATGGTTCCATGAGGTTCCGTGCTGTCCCCATGGTCTTCTTGAATCCGCAGTGTAACAATGGACCATTGCTTCCAGGCGGCCTCTCTGTGTCACAAGGGGCTCCTTGATTCCATGATTCCCCACGGTGTCACCATGGAGCCTTGTTTCTAGGAGGTTCTGTACTGTCACAATTGTCTCCTTGATCCCATGAGCCCCTGCAGTGTCACAATGGCTCCTTGCTTCCATGAGGAACACAAAAGCTTTGCATCAACACTGAGCAACAGCTGCTGAACACACCTGCGAGCATCTGCTTGCATCAAAAGAGGGCTTCAAGCTGAGAAAGGCAGCAGCAGCTTCCATCTGCAAGAGAGAGATAGGCGAAGGACAGGGACAGAGATATCAGTGGAAGGACTGCGAGAATTCTGCTCCCAGAGATCATTCCTGCTCACAGTGTCCCTTGTAGAAAGGGGACATCACTCCAGGCAGCCTGGACTGAGTATGTGGGTTTGTTGTTTAGCAAACCTGCTCAGGCTTTTCCATTCTTTCCTTACAAACAGGAAAACTTCTCTGGGCCTGTGTGCAGGCAGAGCCCTGAGGAGAGCACTTGGCACATGGTGCCGTGGGCCGGGACCGCCAGCTGCATAGCTCAAGGGAAGAAGCCCCGTTGTGTCACAATGGCTCCTTAGCTTCATGTGCATCACCTGTGTCACCATGGTCTCCTTGATTCCATGAGGCCCCACTTTGTCACAATGGCTCCTTGCTTCCATGAGGTTCCGCAGTGTCACCATGCTCACCTTTGATCCACATTGTCATAATGGACAATTGCTTCCATGTGGCCCCACTGTGTCACAATAGCCCCTTGCTTCCATAGGTTTTCTAGAATGTAACGTATAATTTTCTACAATGTAACAATGGACTCCTTGGTTCTGTGAGCTACCCTGCTTTTTGCAGAGGTGTCTTTGGTTCCAACAAGGCCCCGCTGTGTCTCAGTGCACCCTGGCTTCCATGCGCATCTGGAGTATCACAAAGGCTCCTTGGTTCCACGAGGTCTTGCTGTGTCACAATGGATCCTGTGCTCCATGAGGCCCTCCAAAGTCATCATGGAGCCTTGATTCCATGTGCTTCCATTGTGTCCCAGGGATCGCCTTGGTTCCATCAGTTTCCTTAGTGGCACAATGCTCTCCATGCTTCCATGATTGCCCACAATGTCACAATGCTCTCCATGCTTCCATGAGGCCCTGCTTTGCCACAATGGTCCCCTTGTGTCCATGAGGCCCCGCTGTGTCCCAATGGACGGATGGTTCCATGAGGTTCCGTGCTGTCCCCATGGTCTTCTTGAATCCGCAGTGTAACAATGGACCATTGCTTCCAGGCGGCCTCTCTGTGTCACAAGGGGCTCCTTGATTCCATGATTCCCCACGGTGTCACCATGGAGCCTTGTTTCTAGGAGGTTCTGTACTCTCACAATTGTCTCCTGGATCCCATGAGCCCCTGCAGTGTCACAATGGCTCCTTGCTTCCATGAGGAACACAAAAGCTTTGCATCAACACTGAGCAACAGCTGCTGAACACACCTGGGAGCATCTGCTTGCATCAAAAGAGGGCTTCAAGCTGAGAAAGGCACCAGCAGCTTCCATCTGCAACAGAGAGCCAGGCAAAGGACAGGGACAGAGAATTCCGTGGAAAGACTGCGGGAATTCTGCTCCCAGAGATCATTCCTGCTCACAGTGTCCCTTGTAGAAAGGGGACATCATTCCAGGCAGCCTGGACTGAGCATGTAGGGTTTGTTGTTTAGGAAACCTGCTCAGGCTTTTCCATTCTTTCCTTACAAACAGGAAAACTTCTCTGGGCCTGTGTGCAGGCAGAGCCCTGAGGAGAGCACTTGGCACATGGTGCCGTGGGCTGGGACCGCCAGCTGCAGAGCTCAAGGGAAGAAGCCCCGTTGTGTCACAATGGTCTCCTTAGCTTCATGTGGATCACCTGTGTCACAATAGTCTCCTTGATTCCATGAGGCCCCACTGGGTCACAATGGCTCCTTGGCTTCATGTGCATCACCTGTGTCACCATGGTCTCCTTGATTCCATGAGGCCCCACTTTGTCACAATGGCTCCTTGCTTCCATGAGATTCCGCAGTGTCACCATGCTCACCTTTGATCCACATTGTCATAATGGACAATTGCTTCCATGTGGCCCCACTGTGTCACAATAGCCCCTTGCTTCCATAGGTTTTCTAGAATGTAATGTATAATTTTCTACAATGTAACAATGGACTCCTTGGTTCTGTGAGCTACCCTGCTTTTTGCAGAGGTGTCTTTGGTTCCAACAAGGCCCTGCTGTGTCTCAGTGCACCCTGGCTTCCATGCGCATCTGGAGTATCACAAAGGCTCCTTGGTTCCACGAGGTCTTGCTGTGTCACAATGGATCCTGTGCTCCATGAGGCCCTCCAAAGTCATCATGGAGCCTTGATTCCATGTGCTTCCATTGCGTCCCAGGGATCGCCTTGGTTCCATCAGTTTCCTTAGTGGCACAACGCTCTCCATGCTTCCATGAGGCCCTGCTTTGCCACAATGGTCCCCTTGTGTCCATGAGGCCCCGCTGTGTCCCAGTGGACGGATGGTTCCATGAGGTTCCGTGCTGTCCCCATGGTCTTCTTGAATCCGCAGTGTAACAATGGACCATTGCTTCCAGGCGGCCTCTCTGTGTCACAAGGGGCTCCTTGATTCCATGATTCCCCACGGTGTCATCATGGAGCCTTGTTTCTAGGAGGTTCTGTACTGTCACAATTGTCTCCTTGATGCCATGAGCCCCTGCAGTGTCACAATGGCTCCTTGCTTCCATGAGGAACACAAAAGCTTTGCATCAACACTGAGCAACAGCTGCTGAACACACCTGCGAGCATCTGCTTGCATCAAAAGAGGGCTTCAAGCTGAGAAAGGCAGCAGCAGCTTCCATCTGCAAGAGAGAGATAGGCGAAGGACAGGGACAGAGATATCAGTGGAAGGACTGCGAGAATTCTGCTCCCAGAGATCATTCCTGCTCACAGTGTCCCTTGTAGAAAGGGGACATCATTCCAGGCAGCCTGGACTGAGTATGTGGGTTTGTTGTTTAGCAAACCTGCTCAGGCTTTTCCATTCTTTCCTTACAAACAGGAAAACTTCTCTGGGCCTGTGTGCAGGCAGAGCCCTGAGGAGAGCACTTGGCACATGGTGCCGTGGGCTGGGACCGCCAGCTGCAGAGCTCAAGGGAAGAAGCCCCGTTGTGTCACAATGGTCTCCTTAGCTTCATGTGGATCACCTGTGTCACCATGGTCTCCTTGATTCCATGAGGCCCCACTGTGTCACAATGGCTCCTTGGCTTCATGTGCATCACCTGTGTCACCATGGTCTCCTTGATTCCATGAGGCCCCACTGTGTCACAATGTCTCCTTGGCTTCATGTGCATCACCTGTGTCACCATGGTCTCCTTGATTCCATGAGGCCCCACTGTGTCACAATGGCTCCTTGGCTTCATGTGCATCACCTGTGTCACCATGGTCTCCTTGATTCCATGAGGCCCCACTGGGTCACAATGGCTCCTTGGCTTCATGTGCATCACCTGTGTCACCATGGTCTCCTTGATTCCATGAGGCCCCACTGGGTCACAATGGCTCCTTGGCTTCATGTGCATCACCTGTGTCACCATGGTCTCCTTGATTCCATGAGGCCCCACTTTGTCACAATGGCTCCTTGGCTTCATGTGCATCACCTGTGTCACCATGGTCTCCTTGATTCCATGAGGCCCCACTGTGTCACAATGGCTCCTTGCTTCCATGAGGTTCCGCAGTGTCACCATGCTCACCTTTGATCCACATTGTCATAATGGACAATTGCTTCCATGTGGCCCCACTGTGTCACAATAGCCCCTTGCTTCCATAGGTTTTCTAGAATGTAATGTATAATTTTCTACAATGTAACAATGGACTCCTTGGTTCTGTGAGCTACCCTGCTTTTTGCAGAGGTGTCTTTGGTTCCAACAAGGCCGCGCTGTGTCTCAGTGCACCCTGGCTTCCATGCGCATCTGGAGTATCACAAAGGCTCCTTGGTTCCACGAGGTCTTGCTGTGTCACAATGGATCCTGTGCTCCATGAGGCCCTCCAAAGTCATCATGGAGCCTTGATTCCATGTGCTTCCATTGCGTCCCAGGGATCGCCTTGGTTCCATCAGTTTCCTTAGTGGCACAATGCTCTCCATGCTTCCATGAGGCCCTGCTTTGCCACAATGGTCCCCTTGTGTCCATGAGGCCCCGCTGTGTCCCAATGGACGGATGGTTCCATGAGGTTCCGTGCTGTCCCCATGGTCTTCTTGAATCCGCAGTGTAACAATGGACCATTGCTTCCAGGCGGCCTCTCTGTGTCACAAGGGGCTCCTTGATTCCATGATTCCCCACGGTGTCACCATGGAGCCTTGTTTCTAGGAGGTTCTGTACTGTCACAATTGTCTCCTGGATCCCATGAGCCCCTGCAGTGTCACAATGGCTCCTTGCTTCCATGAGGAACACAAAAGCTTTGCATCAACACTGAGCAACAGCTGCTGAACACACCTGGGAGCATCTGCTTGCATCAAAAGAGGGCTTCAAGCTGAGAAAGGCACCAGCAGCTTCCATCTGCAAGAGAGACAGGCAAAGGACAGGGACAGAGATATCAGTGGAAGGACTGCGAGAATTCTGCTCCCAGAGATCATTCCTGCTCACAGTGTCCCTTGTAGAAAGGGGACATCATTCCAGGCAGCCTGGACTGAGCATGTAGGGTTTGTTGTTTAGGAAACCTGCTCAGGCTTTTCCATTCTTTCCTTACAAACAGGAAAACTTCTCTGGGCCTGTGTGCAGGCAGAGCCCTGAGGAGAGCACTTGGCACATGGTGCCGTGGGCTGGGACCGCCAGCTGCAGAGCTCAAGGGAAGAAGCCCCGTTGTGTCACAATGGTCTCCTTAGCTTCATGTGGATCACCTGTGTCACAATAGTCTCCTTGATTCCATGAGGCCCCACTGGGTCACAATGGCTCCTTGGCTTCATGTGCATCACCTGTGTCACCATGGTCTCCTTGATTCCATGAGGCCCCACTTTGTCACAATGGCTCCTTGCTTCCATGAGGTTCCGCAGTGTCACCATGCTCACCTTTGATCCACATTGTCATAATGGACAATTGCTTCCATGTGGCCCCACTGTGTCACAATAGCCCCTTGCTTCCATAGGTTTTCTAGAATGTAATGTATAATTTTCTACAATGTAACAATGGACTCCTTGGTTCTGTGAGCTACCCTGCTTTTTGCAGAGGTGTCTTTGGTTCCAACAAGGCCCCGCTGTGTCTCAGTGCACCCTGGCTTCCATGCGCATCTGGAGTATCACAAAGGCTCCTTGGTTCCACGAGGTCTTGCTGTGTCACAATGGATCCTGTGCTCCATGAGGCCCTCCAAAGTCATCATGGAGCCTTGATTCCATGTGCTTCCATTGCGTCCCAGGGATCGCCTTGGTTCCATCAGTTTCCTTAGTGGCACAATGCTCTCCATGCTTCCATGAGGCCCTGCTTTGCCACAATGGTCTCCTTGTGTCCATGAGGCCCCGCTGTGTCCCAGTGGACGGATGGTTCCATGAGGTTCCGTGCTGTCCCCATGGTCTTCTTGAATCCGCAGTGTAACAATGGACCATTGCTTCCAGGCGGCCTCTCTGTGTCACAAGGGGCTCCTTGATTCCATGATTCCCCACGGTGTCATCATGGAGCCTTGTTTCTAGGAGGTTCTGTACTGTCACAATTGTCTCCTTGATGCCATGAGCCCCTGCAGTGTCACAATGGCTCCTTGCTTCCATGAGGAACACAAAAGCTTTGCATCAACACTGAGCAACAGCTGCTGAACACACCTGCGAGCATCTGCTTGCATCAAAAGAGGGCTTCAAGCTGAGAAAGGCACCAGCAGCTTCCATCTGCAACAGAGAGATAGGCGAAGGACAGGGACAGAGATATCAGTGGAAGGACTGCGAGAATTCTGCTCCCAGAGATCATTCCTGCTCACAGTGTCCCTTGTAGAAAGGGGACATCATTGCAGGCAGCCTGGACTGAGTATGTGGGTTTGTTGTTTAGCAAACCTGCTCAGGCTTTTCCATTCTTTCCTTACAAACAGGAAAACTTCTCTGGGCCTGTGTGCAGGCAGAGCCCTGAGGAGAGCAGTAGGCACATGGTGCCGTGGGCTGGGACCGCCAGCTGCAGAGCTCAAGGGAAGAAGCCCCGTTGTGTCACAATGGCTCCTTGGCTTCATGTGCATCACCTGTGTCACAATGGTCTCCTTGATTCCATGAGGCCCCACTGGGTCACAATGGCTCCTTGGCTTCATGTGCATCACCTGTGTCACCATGGTCTCCTTGATTCCATGAGGCCCCATTTTGTCACAATGGCTCCTTGCTTCCATGAGGTTCCGCAGTGTCACCATGCTCACCTTTGATCCACATTGTCATAATGGACAATTGCTTCCATGTGGCCCCACTGTGTCACAATAGCCCCTTGCTTCCATAGGTTTTCTAGAATGTAACGTATAATTTTCTACAATGTAACAATGGACTCCTTGGTTCTGTGAGCTACCCTGCTTTTTGCAGAGGTGTCTTTGGTTCCAACAAGGCCCCGCTGTGTCTCAGTGCACCCTGGCTTCCATGCGCATCTGGAGTATCACAAAGGCTCCTTGGTTCCACGAGGTCTTGCTGTGTCACAATGGATCCTGTGCTCCATGAGGCCCTCCAAAGTCATCATGGAGCCTTGATTCCATGTGCTTCCATTGTGTCCCAGGGATCGCCTTGGTTCCATCAGTTTCCTTAGCGGCACAATGCTCTCCATGCTTCCATGATTGCCCACAATGTCACAATGCGCTCCATGCTTCCATGAGGCCCTGCTTTGCCACAATGGTCCCCTTGTGTCCATGAGGCCCCGCTGTGTCCCAATGGACGGATGGTTCCATGAGGTTCCGTGCTGTCCCCATGGTCTTCTTGAATCCGCAGTGTAACAATGGACCATTGCTTCCAGGCGGCCTCTCTGTGTCACAAGGGGCTCCTTGATTCCATGATTCCCCACGGTGTCACCATGGAGCCTTGTTTCTAGGAGGTTCTGTACTGTCACAATTGTCTCCTGGATCCCATGAGCCCCTGCAGTGTCACAATGGCTCCTTGCTTCCATGAGGAACACAAAAGCTTTGCATCAACACTGAGCAACAGCTGCTGAACACACCTGGGAGCATCTGCTTGCATCAAAAGAGGGCTTCAAGCTGAGAAAGGCACCAGCAGCTTCCATCTGCAAGAGAGAGACAGGCAAAGGACAGGGACAGAGATATCAGTGGAAGGACTGCGAGAATTCTGCTCCCAGAGATCATTCCTGCTCACAGTGTCCCTTGTAGAAAGGGGACATCATTGCAGGCAGCCTGGACTGAGCATGTAGGGTTTGTTGTTTAGGAAAGCTGCTCAGGCTTTTCCATTCTTTCCTTACAAACAGGAAAACTTCTCTGGGCCTGTGTGCAGGCAGAGCCCTGAGGAGAGCACTTGGCACATGGTGCCGTGGGCTGGGACCGCCAGCTGCATAGCTCAAGGGAAGAAGCCCTGTTGTGTCACAATGGTCTCCTTAGCTTCATGTGCATCACCTGTGTCACAATAGTCTCCTTGATTCCATGAGGCCCCACTGTGTCACAATGGCTCCTTGGCTTCATGTGCATCACCTGTGTCACCATGGTCTCCTTGATTCCATGAGGCCCCACTGTGTCACAATGGCTCCTTGGCTTCATGTGCATCACCTGTGTCACCATGGTCTCCTTGATTCCATGAGGCCCCACTGTGTCACAATGGCTCCTTGGCTTCATGTGCATCACCTGTGTCACCATGGTCTCCTTGATTCCATGAGGCCCCACTTTGTCACAATGGCTCCTTGGCTTCATGTGCATCACCTGTGTCACCATGGTCTCCTTGATTCCATGAGGCCCCACTGTGTCACAATGGCTCCTTGCTTCCATGAGGTTCCGCAGTGTCACCATGCTCACCTTTGATCCACATTGTCATAATGGACAATTGCTTCCATGTGGCCCCACTGTGTCACAATAGCCCCTTGCTTCCATAGGTTTTCTAGAATGTAACGTATAATTTTCTACAATGTAACAATGGACTCCTTGGTTCTGTGAGCTACCCTGCTTTTTGCAGAGGTGTCTTTGGTTCCAACAAGGCCGCGCTGTGTCTCAGTGCACCCTGGCTTCCATGCGCATCTGGAGTATCACAAAGGCTCCTTGGTTCCACGAGGTCTTGCTGTGTCACAATGGATCCTGTGCTCCATGAGGCCCTCCAAAGTCATCATGGAGCCTTGATTCCATGTGCTTCCATTGCGTCCCAGGGATCGCCTTGGTTCCATCAGTTTCCTTAGTGGCACAATGCTCTCCATGCTTCCATGAGGCCCTGCTTTGCCACAATGGTCCCCTTGTGTCCATGAGGCCCCGCTGTGTCCCAGTGGACGGATGGTTCCATGAGGTTCCATGCTGTCCCCATGGTCTTCTTGAATCCGCAGTGTAACAATGGACCATTGCTTCCAGGCGGCCTCTCTGTGTCACAAGGGGCTCCTTGATTCCATGATTCCCCACGGTGTCACCATGGAGCCTTGTTTCTAGGAGGTTCTGTACTGTCACAATTGTCTCCTTGATCCCATGAGCCCCTGCAGTGTCACAATGGCTCCTTGCTTCCATGAGGAACACAAAAGCTTTGCATCAACACTGAGCAACAGCTGCTGAACACACCTGCGAGCATCTGCTTGCATCAAAAGAGGGCTTCAAGCTGAGAAAGGCACCAGCAGCTTCCATCTGCAAGAGAGAGATAGGCGAAGGACAGGGACAGAGATATCAGTGGAAGGACTGCGAGAATTCTGCTCCCAGAGATCATTCCTGCTCACAGTGTCCCTTGTAGAAAGGGGACATCACTCCAGGCAGCCTGGACTGAGTATGTGGGTTTGTTGTTTAGCAAACCTGCTCAGGCTTTTCCATTCTTTCCTTACAAACAGGAAAACTTCTCTGGGCCTGTGTGCAGGCAGAGCCCTGAGGAGAGCACTTGGCACATGGTGCCGTGGGCCGGGACCGCCAGCTGCATAGCTCAAGGGAAGAAGCCCCGTTGTGTCACAATGGCTCCTTAGCTTCATGTGCATCACCTGTGTCACCATGGTCTCCTTGATTCCATGAGGCCCCACTTTGTCACAATGGCTCCTTGCTTCCATGAGGTTCCGCAGTGTCACCATGCTCACCTTTGATCCACATTGTCATAATGGACAATTGCTTCCATGTGGCCCCACTGTGTCACAATAGCCCCTTGCTTCCATAGGTTTTCTAGAATGTAACGTATAATTTTCTACAATGTAACAATGGACTCCTTGGTTCTGTGAGCTACCCTGCTTTTTGCAGAGGTGTCTTTGGTTCCAACAAGGCCCCGCTGTGTCTCAGTGCACCCTGGCTTCCATGCGCATCTGGAGTATCACAAAGGCTCCTTGGTTCCACGAGGTCTTGCTGTGTCACAATGGATCCTGTGCTCCATGAGGCCCTCCAAAGTCATCATGGAGCCTTGATTCCATGTGCTTCCATTGTGTCCCAGGGATCGCCTTGGTTCCATCAGTTTCCTTAGTGGCACAATGCTCTCCATGCTTCCATGATTGCCCACAATGTCACAATGCTCTCCATGCTTCCATGAGGCCCTGCTTTGCCACAATGGTCCCCTTGTGTCCATGAGGCCCCGCTGTGTCCCAATGGACGGATGGTTCCATGAGGTTCCGTGCTGTCCCCATGGTCTTCTTGAATCCGCAGTGTAACAATGGACCATTGCTTCCAGGCGGCCTCTCTGTGTCACAAGGGGCTCCTTGATTCCATGATTCCCCACGGTGTCACCATGGAGCCTTGTTTCTAGGAGGTTCTGTACTGTCACAATTGTCTCCTGGATCCCATGAGCCCCTGCAGTGTCACAATGGCTCCTTGCTTCCATGAGGAACACAAAAGCTTTGCATCAACACTGAGCAACAGCTGCTGAACACACCTGGGAGCATCTGCTTGCATCAAAAGAGGGCTTCAAGCTGAGAAAGGCACCAGCAGCTTCCATCTGCAAGAGAGACAGGCAAAGGACAGGGACAGAGATATCAGTGGAAGGACTGCGAGAATTCTGCTCCCAGAGATCATTCCTGCTCACAGTGTCCCTTGTAGAAAGGGGACATCATTCCAGGCAGCCTGGACTGAGCATGTAGGGTTTGTTGTTTAGGAAAGCTGCTCAGGCTTTTCCATTCTTTCCTTACAAACAGGAAAACTTCTCTGGGCCTGTGTGCAGGCAGAGCCCTGAGGAGAGCACTTGGCACATGGTGCCGTGGGCTGGGACCGCCAGCTGCAGAGCTCAAGGGAAGAAGCCCCGTTGTGTCACAATGGTCTCCTTAGCTTCATGTGGATCACCTGTGTCACAATAGTCTCCTTGATTCCATGAGGCCCCACTGTGTCACAATGGCTCCTTGGCTTCATGTGCATCACCTGTGTCACCATGGTCTCCTTGATTCCATGAGGCCCCACTTTGTCACAATGGCTCCTTGCTTCCATGAGGTTCCGCAGTGTCACCATGCTCACCTTTGATCCACATTGTCATAATGGACAATTGCTTCCATGTGGCCCCACTGTGTCACAATAGCCCCTTGCTTCCATAGGTTTTCTAGAATGTAATGTATAATTTTCTACAATGTAACAATGGACTCCTTGGTTCTGTGAGCTACCCTGCTTTTTGCAGAGGTGTCTTTGGTTCCAACAAGGCCCTGCTGTGTCTCAGTGCACCCTGGCTTCCATGCGCATCTGGAGTATCACAAAGGCTCCTTGGTTCCACGAGGTCTTGCTGTGTCACAATGGATCCTGTGCTCCATGAGGCCCTCCAAAGTCATCATGGAGCCTTGATTCCATGTGCTTCCATTGCGTCCCAGGGATCGCCTTGGTTCCATCAGTTTCCTTAGTGGCACAATGCTCTCCATGCTTCCATGAGGCCCTGCTTTGCCACAATGGTCCCCTTGTGTCCATGAGGCCCCGCTGTGTCCCAGTGGACGGATGGTTCCATGAGGTTCCGTGCTGTCCCCATGGTCTTCTTGAATCCGCAGTGTAACAATGGACCATTGCTTCCAGGCGGCCTCTCTGTGTCACAAGGGGCTCCTTGATTCCATGATTCCCCACGGTGTCATCATGGAGCCTTGTTTCTAGGAGGTTCTGTACTGTCACAATTGTCTCCTTGATCCCATGAGCCCCTGCAGTGTCACAATGGCTCCTTGCTTCCATGAGGAACACAAAAGCTTTGCATCAACACTGAGCAACAGCTGCTGAACACACCTGCGAGCATCTGCTTGCATCAAAAGAGGGCTTCAAGCTGAGAAAGGCACCAGCAGCTTCCATCTGCAAGAGAGAGATAGGCGAAGGACAGGGACAGAGATATCAGTGGAAGGACTGCGAGAATTCTGCTCCCAGAGATCATTCCTGCTCACAGTGTCCCTTGTAGAAAGGGGACATCATTCCAGGCAGCCTGGACTGAGTATGTGGGTTTGTTGTTTAGCAAACCTGCTCAGGCTTTTCCATTCTTTCCTTACAAACAGGAAAACTTCTCTGGGCCTGTGTGCAGGCAGAGCCCTGAGGAGAGCACTTGGCACATGGTGCCGTGGGCTGGGACCGCCAGCTGCAGAGCTCAAGGGAAGAAGCCCCGTTGTGTCACAATGGCTCCTTGGCTTCATGTGCATCACCTGTGTCACAATGGTCTCCTTGATTCCATGAGGCCCCACTGGGTCACAATGGCTCCTTGGCTTCATGTGCATCACCTGTGTCACCATGGTCTCCTTGATTCCATGAGGCCCCATTTTGTCACAATGGCTCCTTGCTTCCATGAGGTTCCGCAGTGTCACCATGCTCACCTTTGATCCACATTGTCATAATGGACAATTGCTTCCATGTGGCCCCACTGTGTCACAATAGCCCCTTGCTTCCATAGGTTTTCTAGAATGTAACGTATAATTTTCTACAATGTAACAATGGACTCCTTGGTTCTGTGAGCTACCCTGCTTTTTGCAGAGGTGTCTTTGGTTCCAACAAGGCCCCACTGTGTCTCAGTGCACCCTGGCTTCCATGCGCATCTGGAGTATCACAAAGGCTCCTTGGTTCCACGAGGTCTTGCTGTGTCACAATGGATCCTGTGCTCCATGAGGCCCTCCAAAGTCATCATGGAGCCTTGATTCCATGTGCTTCCATTGCGTCCCAGGGATCGCCTTGGTTCCATCAGTTTCCTTAGCGGCACAATGCTCTCCATGCTTCCATGATTGCCCACAATGTCACAATGCGCTCCATGCTTCCATGAGGCCCTGCTTTGCCACAATGGTCCCCTTGTGTCCATGAGGCCCCGCTGTGTCCCAATGGACGGATGGTTCCATGAGGTTCCGTGCTGTCCCCATGGTCTTCTTGAATCCGCAGTGTAACAATGGACCATTGCTTCCAGGCGGCCTCTCTGTGTCACAAGGGGCTCCTTGATTCCATGATTCCCCACGGTGTCACCATGGAGCCTTGTTTCTAGGAGGTTCTGTACTGTCACAATTGTCTCCTGGATCCCATGAGCCCCTGCAGTGTCACAATGGCTCCTTGCTTCCATGAGGAACACAAAAGCTTTGCATCAACACTGAGCAACAGCTGCTGAACACACCTGGGAGCATCTGCTTGCATCAAAAGAGGGCTTCAAGCTGAGAAAGGCACCAGCAGCTTCCATCTGCAAGAGAGAGACAGGCAAAGGACAGGGACAGAGATATCAGTGGAAGGACTGCGAGAATTCTGCTCCCAGAGATCATTCCTGCTCACAGTGTCCCTTGTAGAAAGGGGACATCATTCCAGGCAGCCTGGACTGAGCATGTAGGGTTTGTTGTTTAGGAAACCTGCTCAGGCTTTTCCATTCTTTCCTTACAAACAGGAAAACTTCTCTGGGCCTGTGTGCAGGCAGAGCCCTGAGGAGAGCACTTGGCACATGGTGCCGTGGGCTGGGACCGCCAGCTGCAGAGCTCAAGGGAAGAAGCCCCGTTGTGTCACAATGGTCTCCTTAGCTTCATGTGGATCACCTGTGTCACAATAGTCTCCTTGATTCCATGAGGCCCCACTGTGTCACAATGGCTCCTTGGCTTCATGTGCATCACCTGTGTCACCATGGTCTCCTTGATTCCATGAGGCCCCACTGTGTCACAATGGCTCCTTGGCTTCATGTGCATCACCTGTGTCACCATGGTCTCCTTGATTCCATGAGGCCCCACTGTGTCACAATGGCTCCTTGGCTTCATGTGCATCACCTGTGTCACCATGGTCTCCTTGATTCCATGAGGCCCCACTGTGTCACAATGGCTCCTTGGCTTCATGTGCATCACCTGTGTCACCATGGTCTCCTTGATTCCATGAGGCCCCACTGGGTCACAATGGCTCCTTGGCTTCATGTGCATCACCTGTGTCACCATGGTCTCCTTGATTCCATGAGGCCCCACTTTGTCACAATGGCTCCTTGGCTTCATGTGCATCACCTGTGTCACCATGGTCTCCTTGATTCCATGAGGCCCCACTGTGTCACAATGGCTCCTTGCTTCCATGAGGTTCCGCAGTGTCACCATGCTCACCTTTGATCCACATTGTCATAATGGACAATTGCTTCCATGTGGCCCCACTGTGTCACAATAGCCCCTTGCTTCCATAGGTTTTCTAGAATGTAACGTATAATTTTCTACAATGTAACAATGGACTCCTTGGTTCTGTGAGCTACCCTGCTTTTTGCAGAGGTGTCTTTGGTTCCAACAAGGCCCCGCTCTGTCTCAGTGCACCCTGGCTTCCATGCGCATCTGGAGTATCACAAAGGCTCCTTGGTTCCACGAGGTCTTGCTGTGTCACAATGGATCCTGTGCTCCATGAGGCCCTCCAAAGTCATCATGGAGCCTTGATTCCATGTGCTTCCATTGCGTCCCAGGGATCGCCTTGGTTCCATCAGTTTCCTTAGTGGCACAATGCTCTCCATGCTTCCATGATTGCCCACAATGTCACAATGCGCTCCATGCTTCCATGAGGCCCTGCTTTGCCACAATGGTCCCCTTGTGTCCATGAGGCCCCGCTGTGTCCCAATGGACGGATGGTTCCATGAGGTTCCGTGCTGTCCCCATGGTCTTCTTGAATCCGCAGTGTAACAATGGACCATTGCTTCCAGGCGGCCTCTCTGTGTCACAAGGGGCTCCTTGATTCCATGATTCCCCACGGTGTCACCATGGAGCCTTGTTTCTAGGAGGTTCTGTACTGTCACAATTGTCTCCTGGATCCCATGAGCCCCTGCAGTGTCACAATGGCTCCTTGCTTCCATGAGGAACACAAAAGCTTTGCATCAACACTGAGCAACAGCTGCTGAACACACCTGGGAGCATCTGCTTGCATCAAAAGAGGGCTTCAAGCTGAGAAAGGCACCAGCAGCTTCCATCTGCAAGAGAGAGACAGGCAAAGGACAGGGACAGAGATATCAGTGGAAGGACTGCGAGAATTCTGCTCCCAGAGATCATTCCTGCTCACAGTGTCCCTTGTAGAAAGGGGACATCATTCCAGGCAGCCTGGACTGAGCATGTAGGGTTTGTTGTTTAGGAAACCTGCTCAGGCTTTTCCATTCTTTCCTTACAAACAGGAAAACTTCTCTGGGCCTGTGTGCAGGCAGAGCCCTGAGGAGAGCACTTGGCACATGGTGCCGTGGGCTGGGACCGCCAGCTGCAGAGCTCAAGGGAAGAAGCCCCGTTGTGTCACAATGGTCTCCTTAGCTTCATGTGGATCACCTGTGTCACAATAGTCTCCTTGATTCCATGAGGCCCCACTGTGTCACAATGGCTCCTTGGCTTCATGTGCATCACCTGTGTCACCATGGTCTCCTTGATTCCATGAGGCCCCACTGTGTCACAATGGCTCCTTGGCTTCATGTGCATCACCTGTGTCACCATGGTCTCCTTGATTCCATGAGGCCCCACTGGGTCACAATGGCTCCTTGGCTTCATGTGCATCACCTGTGTCACCATGGTCTCCTTGATTCCATGAGGCCCCACTGTGTCACAATGGCTCCTTGGCTTCATGTGCATCACCTGTGTCACCATGGTCTCCTTGATTCCATGAGGCCCCACTGGGTCACAATGGCTCCTTGGCTTCATGTGCATCACCTGTGTCACCATGGTCTCCTTGATTCCATGAGGCCCCACTGGGTCACAATGGCTCCTTGGCTTCATGTGCATCACCTGTGTCACCATGGTCTCCTTGATTCCATGAGGCCCCACTGTGTCACAATGGCTCCTTGCTTCCATGAGGTTCCGCAGTGTCACCATGCTCACCTTTGATCCACATTGTCATAATGGACAATTGCTTCCATGTGGCCCCACTGTGTCACAATAGCCCCTTGCTTCCATAGGTTTTCTAGAATGTAACGTATAATTTTCTACAATGTAACAATGGACTCCTTGGTTCTGTGAGCTACCCTGCTTTTTGCAGAGGTGTCTTTGGTTCCAACAAGGCCCCGCTCTGTCTCAGTGCACCCTGGCTTCCATGCGCATCTGGAGTATCACAAAGGCTCCTTGGTTCCACGAGGTCTTGCTGTGTCACAATGGATCCTGTGCTCCATGAGGCCCTCCAAAGTCATCATGGAGCCTTGATTCCATGTGCTTCCATTGCGTCCCAGGGATCGCCTTGGTTCCATCAGTTTCCTTAGTGGCACAATGCTCTCCATGCTTCCATGAGGCCCTGCTTTGCCACAATGGTCCCCTTGTGTCCATGAGGCCCCGCTGTGTCCCAGTGGACGGATGGTTCCATGAGGTTCCGTGCTGTCCCCATGGTCTTCTTGAATCCGCAGTGTAACAATGGACCATTGCTTCCAGGCGGCCTCTCTGTGTCACAAGGGGCTCCTTGATTCCATGATTCCCCACGGTGTCACCATGGAGCCTTGTTTCTAGGAGGTTCTGTACTGTCACAATTGTCTCCTTGATCCCATGAGCCCCTGCAGTGTCACAATGGCTCCTTGCTTCCATGAGGAACACAAAAGCTTTGCATCAACACTGAGCAACAGCTGCTGAACACACCTGCGAGCATCTGCTTGCATCAAAAGAGGGCTTCAAGCTGAGAAAGGCAGCAGCAGCTTCCATCTGCAAGAGAGAGATAGGCGAAGGACAGGGACAGAGATATCAGTGGAAGGACTGCGAGAATTCTGCTCCCAGAGATCATTCCTGCTCACAGTGTCCCTTGTAGAAAGGGGACATCACTCCAGGCAGCCTGGACTGAGTATGTGGGTTTGTTGTTTAGCAAACCTGCTCAGGCTTTTCCATTCTTTCCTTACAAACAGGAAAACTTCTCTGGGCCTGTGTGCAGGCAGAGCCCTGAGGAGAGCACTTGGCACATGGTGCCGTGGGCCGGGACCGCCAGCTGCATAGCTCAAGGGAAGAAGCCCCGTTGTGTCACAATGGCTCCTTAGCTTCATGTGCATCACCTGTGTCACCATGGTCTCCTTGATTCCATGAGGCCCCACTTTGTCACAATGGCTCCTTGCTTCCATGAGGTTCCGCAGTGTCACCATGCTCACCTTTGATCCACATTGTCATAATGGACAATTGCTTCCATGTGGCCCCACTGTGTCACAATAGCCCCTTGCTTCCATAGGTTTTCTAGAATGTAACGTATAATTTTCTACAATGTAACAATGGACTCCTTGGTTCTGTGAGCTACCCTGCTTTTTGCAGAGGTGTCTTTGGTTCCAACAAGGCCCCGCTGTGTCTCAGTGCACCCTGGCTTCCATGCGCATCTGGAGTATCACAAAGGCTCCTTGGTTCCACGAGGTCTTGCTGTGTCACAATGGATCCTGTGCTCCATGAGGCCCTCCAAAGTCATCATGGAGCCTTGATTCCATGTGCTTCCATTGCGTCCCAGGGATCGCCTTGGTTCCATCAGTTTCCTTAGTGGCACAATGCTCTCCATGCTTCCATGATTGCCCACAATGTCACAATGCTCTCCATGCTTCCATGAGGCCCTGCTTTGCCACAATGGTCCCCTTGTGTCCATGAGGCCCCGCTGTGTCCCAATGGACGGATGGTTCCATGAGGTTCCGTGCTGTCCCCATGGTCTTCTTGAATCCGCAGTGTAACAATGGACCATTGCTTCCAGGCGGCCTCTCTGTGTCACAAGGGGCTCCTTGATTCCATGATTCCCCACGGTGTCACCATGGAGCCTTGTTTCTAGGAGGTTCTGTACTGTCACAATTGTCTCCTGGATCCCATGAGCCCCTGCAGTGTCACAATGGCTCCTTGCTTCCATGAGGAACACAAAAGCTTTGCATCAACACTGAGCAACAGCTGCTGAACACACCTGGGAGCATCTGCTTGCATCAAAAGAGGGCTTCAAGCTGAGAAAGGCACCAGCAGCTTCCATCTGCAACAGAGAGCCAGGCAAAGGACAGGGACAGAGAATTCCGTGGAAAGACTGCGAGAATTCTGCTCCCAGAGATCATTCCTGCTCACAGTGTCCCTTGTAGAAAGGGGACATCACTCCAGGCAGCCTGGACTGAGCATGTAGGGTTTGTTGTTTAGGAAACCTGCTCAGGCTTTTCCATTCTTTCCTTACAAACAGGAAAACTTCTCTGGGCCTGTGTGCAGGCAGAGCCCTGAGGAGAGCACTTGGCACATGGTGCCGTGGGCTGGGACCGCCAGCTGCAGAGCTCAAGGGAAGAAGCCCCGTTGTGTCACAATGGTCTCCTTAGCTTCATGTGGATCACCTGTGTCACAATAGTCTCCTTGATTCCATGAGGCCCCACTGTGTCACAATGGCTCCTTGGCTTCATGTGCATCACCTGTGTCACCATGGTCTCCTTGATTCCATGAGGCCCCACTTTGTCACAATGGCTCCTTGCTTCCATGAGGTTCCGCAGTGTCACCATGCTCACCTTTGATCCACATTGTCATAATGGACAATTGCTTCCATGTGGCCCCACTGTGTCACAATAGCCCCTTGCTTCCATAGGTTTTCTAGAATGTAATGTATAATTTTCTACAATGTAACAATGGACTCCTTGGTTCTGTGAGCTACCCTGCTTTTTGCAGAGGTGTCTTTGGTTCCAACAAGGCCCTGCTGTGTCTCAGTGCACCCTGGCTTCCATGCGCATCTGGAGTATCACAAAGGCTCCTTGGTTCCACGAGGTCTTGCTGTGTCACAATGGATCCTGTGCTCCATGAGGCCCTCCAAAGTCATCATGGAGCCTTGATTCCATGTGCTTCCATTGCGTCCCAGGGATCGCCTTGGTTCCATCAGTTTCCTTAGTGGCACAATGCTCTCCATGCTTCCATGAGGCCCTGCTTTGCCACAATGGTCCCCTTGTGTCCATGAGGCCCCGCTGTGTCCCAGTGGACGGATGGTTCCATGAGGTTCCGTGCTGTCCCCATGGTCTTCTTGAATCCGCAGTGTAACAATGGACCATTGCTTCCAGGCGGCCTCTCTGTGTCACAAGGGGCTCCTTGATTCCATGATTCCCCACGGTGTCACCATGGAGCCTTGTTTCTAGGAGGTTCTGTACTGTCACAATTGTCTCCTTGATGCCATGAGCCCCTGCAGTGTCACAATGGCTCCTTGCTTCCATGAGGAACACAAAAGCTTTGCATCAACACTGAGCAACAGCTGCTGAACACACCTGCGAGCATCTGCTTGCATCAAAAGAGGGCTTCAAGCTGAGAAAGGCAGCAGCAGCTTCCATCTGCAAGAGAGAGATAGGCGAAGGACAGGGACAGAGATATCAGTGGAAGGACTGCGAGAATTCTGCTCCCAGAGATCATTCCTGCTCACAGTGTCCCTTGTAGAAAGGGGACATCATTCCAGGCAGCCTGGACTGAGTATGTGGGTTTGTTGTTTAGCAAACCTGCTCAGGCTTTTCCATTCTTTCCTTACAAACAGGAAAACTTCTCTGGGCCTGTGTGCAGGCAGAGCCCTGAGGAGAGCACTTGGCACATGGTGCCGTGGGCTGGGACCGCCAGCTGCAGAGCTCAAGGGAAGAAGCCCCGTTGTGTCACAATGGCTCCTTGGCTTCATGTGCATCACCTGTGTCACAATGGTCTCCTTGATTCCATGAGGCCCCACTGGGTCACAATGGCTCCTTGGCTTCATGTGCATCACCTGTGTCACCATGGTCTCCTTGATTCCATGAGGCCCCATTTTGTCACAATGGCTCCTTGCTTCCATGAGGTTCCGCAGTGTCACCATGCTCACCTTTGATCCACATTGTCATAATGGACAATTGCTTCCATGTGGCCCCACTGTGTCACAATAGCCCCTTGCTTCCATAGGTTTTCTAGAATGTAACGTATAATTTTCTACAATGTAACAATGGACTCCTTGGTTCTGTGAGCTACCCTGCTTTTTGCAGAGGTGTCTTTGGTTCCAACAAGGCCCCACTGTGTCTCAGTGCACCCTGGCTTCCATGCGCATCTGGAGTATCACAAAGGCTCCTTGGTTCCACGAGGTCTTGCTGTGTCACAATGGATCCTGTGCTCCATGAGGCCCTCCAAAGTCATCATGGAGCCTTGATTCCATGTGCTTCCATTGCGTCCCAGGGATCGCCTTGGTTCCATCAGTTTCCTTAGCGGCACAATGCTCTCCATGCTTCCATGATTGCCCACAATGTCACAATGCGCTCCATGCTTCCATGAGGCCCTGCTTTGCCACAATGGTCCCCTTGTGTCCATGAGGCCCCGCTGTGTCCCAATGGACGGATGGTTCCATGAGGTTCCGTGCTGTCCCCATGGTCTTCTTGAATCCGCAGTGTAACAATGGACCATTGCTTCCAGGCGGCCTCTCTGTGTCACAAGGGGCTCCTTGATTCCATGATTCCCCACGGTGTCACCATGGAGCCTTGTTTCTAGGAGGTTCTGTACTGTCACAATTGTCTCCTGGATCCCATGAGCCCCTGCAGTGTCACAATGGCTCCTTGCTTCCATGAGGAACACAAAAGCTTTGCATCAACACTGAGCAACAGCTGCTGAACACACCTGGGAGCATCTGCTTGCATCAAAAGAGGGCTTCAAGCTGAGAAAGGCACCAGCAGCTTCCATCTGCAAGAGAGAGACAGGCAAAGGACAGGGACAGAGATATCAGTGGAAGGACTGCGAGAATTCTGCTCCCAGAGATCATTCCTGCTCACAGTGTCCCTTGTAGAAAGGGGACATCATTCCAGGCAGCCTGGACTGAGCATGTAGGGTTTGTTGTTTAGGAAACCTGCTCAGGCTTTTCCATTCTTTCCTTACAAACAGGAAAACTTCTCTGGGCCTGTGTGCAGGCAGAGCCCTGAGGAGAGCACTTGGCACATGGTGCCGTGGGCTGGGACCGCCAGCTGCAGAGCTCAAGGGAAGAAGCCCCGTTGTGTCACAATGGTCTCCTTAGCTTCATGTGGATCACCTGTGTCACAATAGTCTCCTTGATTCCATGAGGCCCCACTGTGTCACAATGGCTCCTTGGCTTCATGTGCATCACCTGTGTCACCATGGTCTCCTTGATTCCATGAGGCCCCACTGTGTCACAATGGCTCCTTGGCTTCATGTGCATCACCTGTGTCACCATGGTCTCCTTGATTCCATGAGGCCCCACTGTGTCACAATGGCTCCTTGGCTTCATGTGCATCACCTGTGTCACCATGGTCTCCTTGATTCCATGAGGCCCCACTGTGTCACAATGGCTCCTTGGCTTCATGTGCATCACCTGTGTCACCATGGTCTCCTTGATTCCATGAGGCCCCACTGTGTCACAATGGCTCCTTGGCTTCATGTGCATCACCTGTGTCACCATGGTCTCCTTGATTCCATGAGGCCCCACTTTGTCACAATGGCTCCTTGGCTTCATGTGCATCACCTGTGTCACCATGGTCTCCTTGATTCCATGAGGCCCCACTGTGTCACAATGGCTCCTTGCTTCCATGAGGTTCCGCAGTGTCACCATGCTCACCTTTGATCCACATTGTCATAATGGACAATTGCTTCCATGTGGCCCCACTGTGTCACAATAGCCCCTTGCTTCCATAGGTTTTCTAGAATGTAACGTATAATTTTCTACAATGTAACAATGGACTCCTTGGTTCTGTGAGCTACCCTGCTTTTTGCAGAGGTGTCTTTGGTTCCAACAAGGCCCCGCTCTGTCTCAGTGCACCCTGGCTTCCATGCGCATCTGGAGTATCACAAAGGCTCCTTGGTTCCACGAGGTCTTGCTGTGTCACAATGGATCCTGTGCTCCATGAGGCCCTCCAAAGTCATCATGGAGCCTTGATTCCATGTGCTTCCATTGCGTCCCAGGGATCGCCTTGGTTCCATCAGTTTCCTTAGTGGCACAATGCTCTCCATGCTTCCATGATTGCCCACAATGTCACAATGCGCTCCATGCTTCCATGAGGCCCTGCTTTGCCACAATGGTCCCCTTGTGTCCATGAGGCCCCGCTGTGTCCCAATGGACGGATGGTTCCATGAGGTTCCGTGCTGTCCCCATGGTCTTCTTGAATCCGCAGTGTAACAATGGACCATTGCTTCCAGGCGGCCTCTCTGTGTCACAAGGGGCTCCTTGATTCCATGATTCCCCACGGTGTCACCATGGAGCCTTGTTTCTAGGAGGTTCTGTACTGTCACAATTGTCTCCTGGATCCCATGAGCCCCTGCAGTGTCACAATGGCTCCTTGCTTCCATGAGGAACACAAAAGCTTTGCATCAACACTGAGCAACAGCTGCTGAACACACCTGGGAGCATCTGCTTGCATCAAAAGAGGGCTTCAAGCTGAGAAAGGCACCAGCAGCTTCCATCTGCAAGAGAGAGACAGGCAAAGGACAGGGACAGAGATATCAGTGGAAGGACTGCGAGAATTCTGCTCCCAGAGATCATTCCTGCTCACAGTGTCCCTTGTAGAAAGGGGACATCATTCCAGGCAGCCTGGACTGAGCATGTAGGGTTTGTTGTTTAGGAAACCTGCTCAGGCTTTTCCATTCTTTCCTTACAAACAGGAAAACTTCTCTGGGCCTGTGTGCAGGCAGAGCCCTGAGGAGAGCACTTGGCACATGGTGCCGTGGGCTGGGACCGCCAGCTGCAGAGCTCAAGGGAAGAAGCCCCGTTGTGTCACAATGGTCTCCTTAGCTTCATGTGGATCACCTGTGTCACAATAGTCTCCTTGATTCCATGAGGCCCCACTGTGTCACAATGGCTCCTTGGCTTCATGTGCATCACCTGTGTCACCATGGTCTCCTTGATTCCATGAGGCCCCACTGTGTCACAATGGCTCCTTGGCTTCATGTGCATCACCTGTGTCACCATGGTCTCCTTGATTCCATGAGGCCCCACTGTGTCACAATGGCTCCTTGGCTTCATGTGCATCACCTGTGTCACCATGGTCTCCTTGATTCCATGAGGCCCCACTGGGTCACAATGGCTCCTTGGCTTCATGTGCATCACCTGTGTCACCATGGTCTCCTTGATTCCATGAGGCCCCACTGGGTCACAATGGCTCCTTGGCTTCATGTGCATCACCTGTGTCACCATGGTCTCCTTGATTCCATGAGGCCCCACTGGGTCACAATGGCTCCTTGGCTTCATGTGCATCACCTGTGTCACCATGGTCTCCTTGATTCCATGAGGCCCCACTGGGTCACAATGGCTCCTTGCTTCCATGAGGTTCCGCAGTGTCACCATGCTCACCTTTGATCCACATTGTCATAATGGACAATTGCTTCCATGTGGCCCCACTGTGTCACAATAGCCCCTTGCTTCCATAGGTTTTCTAGAATGTAACGTATAATTTTCTACAATGTAACAATGGACTCCTTGGTTCTGTGAGCTACCCTGCTTTTTGCAGAGGTGTCTTTGGTTCCAACAAGGCCCCGCTCTGTCTCAGTGCACCCTGGCTTCCATGCGCATCTGGAGTATCACAAAGGCTCCTTGGTTCCACGAGGTCTTGCTGTGTCACAATGGATCCTGTGCTCCATGAGGCCCTCCAAAGTCATCATGGAGCCTTGATTCCATGTGCTTCCATTGCGTCCCAGGGATCGCCTTGGTTCCATCAGTTTCCTTAGTGGCACAATGCTCTCCATGCTTCCATGAGGCCCTGCTTTGCCACAATGGTCCCCTTGTGTCCATGAGGCCCCGCTGTGTCCCAGTGGACGGATGGTTCCATGAGGTTCCGTGCTGTCCCCATGGTCTTCTTGAATCCGCAGTGTAACAATGGACCATTGCTTCCAGGCGGCCTCTCTGTGTCACAAGGGGCTCCTTGATTCCATGATTCCCCACGGTGTCACCATGGAGCCTTGTTTCTAGGAGGTTCTGTACTGTCACAATTGTCTCCTTGATCCCATGAGCCCCTGCAGTGTCACAATGGCTCCTTGCTTCCATGAGGAACACAAAAGCTTTGCATCAACACTGAGCAACAGCTGCTGAACACACCTGCGAGCATCTGCTTGCATCAAAAGAGGGCTTCAAGCTGAGAAAGGCAGCAGCAGCTTCCATCTGCAAGAGAGAGATAGGCGAAGGACAGGGACAGAGATATCAGTGGAAGGACTGCGAGAATTCTGCTCCCAGAGATCATTCCTGCTCACAGTGTCCCTTGTAGAAAGGGGACATCACTCCAGGCAGCCTGGACTGAGTATGTGGGTTTGTTGTTTAGCAAACCTGCTCAGGCTTTTCCATTCTTTCCTTACAAACAGGAAAACTTCTCTGGGCCTGTGTGCAGGCAGAGCCCTGAGGAGAGCACTTGGCACATGGTGCCGTGGGCCGGGACCGCCAGCTGCATAGCTCAAGGGAAGAAGCCCCGTTGTGTCACAATGGCTCCTTAGCTTCATGTGCATCACCTGTGTCACCATGGTCTCCTTGATTCCATGAGGCCCCACTTTGTCACAATGGCTCCTTGCTTCCATGAGGTTCCGCAGTGTCACCATGCTCACCTTTGATCCACATTGTCATAATGGACAATTGCTTCCATGTGGCCCCACTGTGTCACAATAGCCCCTTGCTTCCATAGGTTTTCTAGAATGTAACGTATAATTTTCTACAATGTAACAATGGACTCCTTGGTTCTGTGAGCTACCCTGCTTTTTGCAGAGGTGTCTTTGGTTCCAACAAGGCCCCGCTGTGTCTCAGTGCACCCTGGCTTCCATGCGCATCTGGAGTATCACAAAGGCTCCTTGGTTCCACGAGGTCTTGCTGTGTCACAATGGATCCTGTGCTCCATGAGGCCCTCCAAAGTCATCATGGAGCCTTGATTCCATGTGCTTCCATTGCGTCCCAGGGATCGCCTTGGTTCCATCAGTTTCCTTAGTGGCACAATGCTCTCCATGCTTCCATGATTGCCCACAATGTCACAATGCTCTCCATGCTTCCATGAGGCCCTGCTTTGCCACAATGGTCCCCTTGTGTCCATGAGGCCCCGCTGTGTCCCAATGGACGGATGGTTCCATGAGGTTCCGTGCTGTCCCCATGGTCTTCTTGAATCCGCAGTGTAACAATGGACCATTGCTTCCAGGCGGCCTCTCTGTGTCACAAGGGGCTCCTTGATTCCATGATTCCCCACGGTGTCACCATGGAGCCTTGTTTCTAGGAGGTTCTGTACTGTCACAATTGTCTCCTGGATCCCATGAGCCCCTGCAGTGTCACAATGGCTCCTTGCTTCCATGAGGAACACAAAAGCTTTGCATCAACACTGAGCAACAGCTGCTGAACACACCTGGGAGCATCTGCTTGCATCAAAAGAGGGCTTCAAGCTGAGAAAGGCACCAGCAGCTTCCATCTGCAACAGAGAGCCAGGCAAAGGACAGGGACAGAGAATTCCGTGGAAAGACTGCGAGAATTCTGCTCCCAGAGATCATTCCTGCTCACAGTGTCCCTTGTAGAAAGGGGACATCACTCCAGGCAGCCTGGACTGAGCATGTAGGGTTTGTTGTTTAGGAAACCTGCTCAGGCTTTTCCATTCTTTCCTTACAAACAGGAAAACTTCTCTGGGCCTGTGTGCAGGCAGAGCCCTGAGGAGAGCACTTGGCACATGGTGCCGTGGGCTGGGACCGCCAGCTGCAGAGCTCAAGGGAAGAAGCCCCGTTGTGTCACAATGGTCTCCTTAGCTTCATGTGGATCACCTGTGTCACAATAGTCTCCTTGATTCCATGAGGCCCCACTGTGTCACAATGGCTCCTTGGCTTCATGTGCATCACCTGTGTCACCATGGTCTCCTTGATTCCATGAGGCCCCACTTTGTCACAATGGCTCCTTGCTTCCATGAGGTTCCGCAGTGTCACCATGCTCACCTTTGATCCACATTGTCATAATGGACAATTGCTTCCATGTGGCCCCACTGTGTCACAATAGCCCCTTGCTTCCATAGGTTTTCTAGAATGTAATGTATAATTTTCTACAATGTAACAATGGACTCCTTGGTTCTGTGAGCTACCCTGCTTTTTGCAGAGGTGTCTTTGGTTCCAACAAGGCCCTGCTGTGTCTCAGTGCACCCTGGCTTCCATGCGCATCTGGAGTATCACAAAGGCTCCTTGGTTCCACGAGGTCTTGCTGTGTCACAATGGATCCTGTGCTCCATGAGGCCCTCCAAAGTCATCATGGAGCCTTGATTCCATGTGCTTCCATTGCGTCCCAGGGATCGCCTTGGTTCCATCAGTTTCCTTAGTGGCACAATGCTCTCCATGCTTCCATGAGGCCCTGCTTTGCCACAATGGTCCCCTTGTGTCCATGAGGCCCCGCTGTGTCCCAGTGGACGGATGGTTCCATGAGGTTCCGTGCTGTCCCCATGGTCTTCTTGAATCCGCAGTGTAACAATGGACCATTGCTTCCAGGCGGCCTCTCTGTGTCACAAGGGGCTCCTTGATTCCATGATTCCCCACGGTGTCACCATGGAGCCTTGTTTCTAGGAGGTTCTGTACTGTCACAATTGTCTCCTTGATGCCATGAGCCCCTGCAGTGTCACAATGGCTCCTTGCTTCCATGAGGAACACAAAAGCTTTGCATCAACACTGAGCAACAGCTGCTGAACACACCTGCGAGCATCTGCTTGCATCAAAAGAGGGCTTCAAGCTGAGAAAGGCACCAGCAGCTTCCATCTGCAAGAGAGAGATAGGCGAAGGACAGGGACAGAGATATCAGTGGAAGGACTGCGAGAATTCTGCTCCCAGAGATCATTCCTGCTCACAGTGTCCCTTGTAGAAAGGGGACATCATTCCAGGCAGCCTGGACTGAGTATGTGGGTTTGTTGTTTAGCAAACCTGCTCAGGCTTTTCCATTCTTTCCTTACAAACAGGAAAACTTCTCTGGGCCTGTGTGCAGGCAGAGCCCTGAGGAGAGCAGTAGGCACATGGTGCCGTGGGCTGGGACCGCCAGCTGCAGAGCTCAAGGGAAGAAGCCCCGTTGTGTCACAATGGCTCCTTGGCTTCATGTGCATCACCTGTGTCACAATGGTCTCCTTGATTCCATGAGGCCCCACTGTGTCACAATGGCTCCTTGGCTTCATGTGCATCACCTGTGTCACCATGGTCTCCTTGATTCCATGAGGCCCCATTTTGTCACAATGGCTCCTTGCTTCCATGAGGTTCCGCAGTGTCACCATGCTCACCTTTGATCCACATTGTCATAATGGACAATTGCTTCCATGTGGCCCCACTGTGTCACAATAGCCCCTTGCTTCCATAGGTTTTCTAGAATGTAATGTATAATTTTCTACAATGTAACAATGGACTCCTTGGTTCTGTGAGCTACCCTGCTTTTTGCAGAGGTGTCTTTGGTTCCAACAAGGCCGCGCTGTGTCTCAGTGCACCCTGGCTTCCATGCGCATCTGGAGTATCACAAAGGCTCCTTGGTTCCACGAGGTCTTGCTGTGTCACAATGGATCCTGTGCTCCATGAGGCCCTCCAAAGTCATCATGGAGCCTTGATTCCATGTGCTTCCATTGCGTCCCAGGGATCGCCTTGGTTCCATCAGTTTCCTTAGTGGCACAATGCTCTCCATGCTTCCATGATTGCCCACAATGTCACAATGCTCTCCATGCTTCCATGAGGCCCTGCTTTGCCACAATGGTCCCCTTGTGTCCATGAGGCCCCGCTGTGTCCCAATGGACGGATGGTTCCATGAGGTTCCGTGCTGTCCCCATGGTCTTCTTGAATCCGCAGTGTAACAATGGACCATTGCTTCCAGGCGGCCTCTCTGTGTCACAAGGGGCTCCTTGATTCCATGATTCCCCACGGTGTCACCATGGAGCCTTGTTTCTAGGAGGTTCTGTACTGTCACAATTGTCTCCTGGATCCCATGAGCCCCTGCAGTGTCACAATGGCTCCTTGCTTCCATGAGGAACACAAAAGCTTTGCATCAACACTGAGCAACAGCTGCTGAACACACCTGGGAGCATCTGCTTGCATCAAAAGAGGGCTTCAAGCTGAGAAAGGCAGCAGCAGCTTCCATCTGCAACAGAGAGCCAGGCAAAGGACAGGGACAGAGAATTCAGTGGAAAGACTGCGGGAATTCTGCTCCCAGAGATCATTCCTGCTCACAGTGTCCCTTGTAGAAAGGGGACATCATTGCAGGCAGCCTGGACTGAGCATGTAGGGTTTGTTGTTTAGGAAACCTGCTCAGGCTTTTCCATTCTTTCCTTACAAACAGGAAAACTTCTCTGGGCCTGTGTGCAGGCAGAGCCCTGAGGAGAGCACTTGGCACATGGTGCCGTGGGCTGGGACCGCCAGCTGCAGAGCTCAAGGGAAGAAGCCCCGTTGTGTCACAATGGTCTCCTTAGCTTCATGTGCATCACCTGTGTCACAATAGTCTCCTTGATTCCATGAGGCCCCACTGTGTCACAATGGCTCCTTGGCTTCATGTGGATCACCTGTGTCACAATAGCCTCCTTGATTCCATGAGGCCCCACTGGGTCACAATGGCTCCTTGGCTTCATGTGCATCACCTGTGTCACCATGGTCTCCTTGATTCCATGAGGCCCCACTTTGTCACAATGGCTCCTTGCTTCCATGAGATTCCGCAGTGTCACCATGCTCACCTTTGATCCACATTGTCATAATGGACAATTGCTTCCATGTGGCCCCACTGTGTCACAATAGCCCCTTGCTTCCATAGGTTTTCTAGAATGTAACATATAATTTTCTACAATGTAACAATGGACTCCTTGGTTCTGTGAGCTACCCTGCTTTTTGCAGAGGTGTCTTTGGTTCCAACAAGGCCCCGCTGTGTCTCAGTGCACCCTGGCTTCCATGCGCATCTGGAGTATCACAAAGGCTCCTTGGTTCCACGAGGTCTTGCTGTGTCACAATGGATCCTGTGCTCCATGAGGCCCTCCAAAGTCATCATGGAGCCTTGATTCCATGTGCTTCCATTGTGTCCCAGGGATCGCCTTGGTTCCATCAGTTTCCTTAGTGGCACAATGCTCTCCATGCTTCCATGAGGCCCTGCTTTGCCACAATGGTCCCCTTGTGTCCATGAGGCCCCGCTGTGTCCCAGTGGACGGATGGTTCCATGAGGTTCCGTGCTGTCCCCATGGTCTTCTTGAATCCGCAGTGTAACAATGGACCATTGCTTCCAGGCGGCCTCTCTGTGTCACAAGGGGCTCCTTGATTCCATGATTCCCCACGGTGTCACCATGGAGCCTTGTTTCTAGGAGGTTCTGTACTGTCACAATTGTCTCCTGGATCCCATGAGCACCTGCAGTGTCACAATGGCTCCCTGCTTCCATGAGGAACACAAAAGCTTTGCATCAACACTGAGCAACAGCTGCTGAACACACCTGCGAGCATCTGCTTGCATCAAAAGAGGGCTTCAAGCTGAGAAAGGCAGCAGCAGCTTCCATCTGCAAGAGAGAGACAGGCGAAGGACAGGGACAGAGATATCAGTGGAAGGACTGCGAGAATTCTGCTCCCAGAGATCATTCCTGCTCACAGTGTCCCTTGTAGAAAGGGGACATCACTCCAGGCAGCCTGGACTGAGTATGTGGGTTTGTTGTTTAGCAAACCTGCTCAGGCTTTTCCATTCTTTCCTTACAAACAGGAAAACTTCTCTGGGCCTGTGTGCAGGCAGAGCCCTGAGGAGAGCAGTAGGCACATGGTGCCGTGGGCTGGGACCGCCAGCTGCAGAGCTCAAGGGAAGAAGCCCCGTTGTGTCACAATGGCTCCTTAGCTTCATGTGCATCACCTGTGTCACCATGGTCTCCTTGATTCCATGAGGCCCCACTTTGTCACAATGGCTCCTTGCTTCCATGAGGTTCCGCAGTGTCACCATGCTCACCTTTGATCCACATTGTCATAATGGACAATTGCTTCCATGTGGCCCCACTGTGTCACAATAGCCCCTTGCTTCCATAGGTTTTCTAGAATGTAATGTATAATTTTCTACAATGTAACAATGGACTCCTTGGTTCTGTGAGCTACCCTGCTTTTTGCAGAGGTGTCTTTGGTTCCAACAAGGCCGCGCTGTGTCTCAGTGCACCCTGGCTTCCATGCGCATCTGGAGTATCACAAAGGCTCCTTGGTTCCACGAGGTCTTGCTGTGTCACAATGGATCCTGTGCTCCATGAGGCCCTCCAAAGTCATCATGGAGCCTTGATTCCATGTGCTTCCATTGCGTCCCAGGGATCGCCTTGGTTCCATCAGTTTCCTTAGTGGCACAATGCTCTCCATGCTTCCATGATTGCCCACAATGTCACAATGCTCTCCATGCTTCCATGAGGCCCTGCTTTGCCACAATGGTCCCCTTGTGTCCATGAGGCCCCGCTGTGTCCCAGTGGACGGATGGTTCCATGAGGTTCCGTGCTGTCCCCATGGTCTTCTTGAATCCGCAGTGTAACAATGGACCATTGCTTCCAGGCGGCCTCTCTGTGTCACAAGGGGCTCCTTGATTCCATGATTCCCCACGGTGTCACCATGGAGCCTTGTTTCTAGGAGGTTCTGTACTGTCACAATTGTCTCCTTGATCCCATGAGCCCCTGCAGTGTCACAATGGCTCCTTGCTTCCATGAGGAACACAAAAGCTTTGCATCAACACTGAGCAACAGCTGCTGAACACACCTGGGAGCATCTGCTTGCATCAAAAGAGGGCTTCAAGCTGAGAAAGGCACCAGCAGCTTCCATCTGCAAGAGAGAGCCAGGCAAAGGACAGGGACAGAGAATTCCGTGGAAAGACTGCGGGAATTCTGCTCCCAGAGATCATTCCTGCTCACAGTGTCCCTTGTAGAAAGGGGACATCATTCCAGGCAGCCTGGACTGAGTATGTGGGTTTGTTGTTTAGCAAACCTGCTCAGGCTTTTCCATTCTTTCCTTACAAACAGGAAAACTTCTCTGGGCCTGTGTGCAGGCAGAGCCCTGAGGAGAGCAGTAGGCACATGGTGCCGTGGGCTGGGACCGCCAGCTGCAGAGCTCAAGGGAAGAAGCCC
The DNA here is from genome assembly GCF_020740725.1 of Corvus hawaiiensis. Classification (NCBI taxonomy): domain Eukaryota; kingdom Metazoa; phylum Chordata; class Aves; order Passeriformes; family Corvidae; genus Corvus; species Corvus hawaiiensis. The sequence continues at coordinate 11,544,369 of NC_063232.1, read as the reverse complement.
CGTTGTGTCACAATGGTCTCCTTAGCTTCATGTGGATCACCTGTGTCACAATAGTCTCCTTGATTCCATGAGGCCCCACTGTGTCACAATGGCTCCTTGGCTTCATGTGCATCACCTGTGTCACCATGGTCTCCTTGATTCCATGAGGCCCCACTGGGTCACAATGGCTCCTTGGCTTCATGTGCATCACCTGTGTCACCATGGTCTCCTTGATTCCATGAGGCCCCACTGTGTCACAATGGCTCCTTGCTTCCATGAGGTTCCGCAGTGTCACCATGCTCACCTTTGATCCACATTGTCATAATGGACAATTGCTTCCATGTGGCCCCACTGTGTCACAATAGCCCCTTGCTTCCATAGGTTTTCTAGAATGTAACGTATAATTTTCTACAATGTAACAATGGACTCCTTGGTTCTGTGAGCTACCCTGCTTTTTGCAGAGGTGTCTTTGGTTCCAACAAGGCCGCGCTGTGTCTCAGTGCACCCTGGCTTCCATGCGCATCTGGAGTATCACAAAGGCTCCTTGGTTCCACGAGGTCTTGCTGTGTCACAATGGATCCTGTGCTCCATGAGGCCCTCCAAAGTCATCATGGAGCCTTGATTCCATGTGCTTCCATTGCGTCCCAGGGATCGCCTTGGTTCCATCAGTTTCCTTAGTGGCACAATGCTCTCCATGCTTCCATGAGGCCCTGCTTTGCCACAATGGTCCCCTTGTGTCCATGAGGCCCCGCTGTGTCCCAGTGGACGGATGGTTCCATGAGGTTCCGTGCTGTCCCCATGGTCTTCTTGAATCCGCAGTGTAACAATGGACCATTGCTTCCAGGCGGCCTCTCTGTGTCACAAGGGGCTCCGTGATTCCATGATTCCCCACGGTGTCACCATGGAGCCTTGTTTCTAGGAGGTTCTGTACTGTCACAATTGTCTCCTTGATGCCATGAGCCCCTGCAGTGTCACAATGGCTCCTTGCTTCCATGAGGAACACAAAAGCTTTGCATCAACACTGAGCAACAGCTGCTGAACACACCTGGGAGCATCTGCTTGCATCAAAAGAGGGCTTCAAGCTGAGAAAGGCAGCAGCAGCTTCCATCTGCAAGAGAGAGCCAGGCAAAGGACAGGGACAGAGAATTCCGTGGAAAGACTGCGAGAATTCTGCTCCCAGAGATCATTCCTGCTCACAGTGTCCCTTGTAGAAAGGGGACATCATTGCAGGCAGCCTGGACTGAGCATGTAGGGTTTGTTGTTTAGGAAACCTGCTCAGGCTTTTCCATTCTTTCCTTACAAACAGGAAAACTTCTCTGGGCCTGTGTGCAGGCAGAGCCCTGAGGAGAGCACTTGGCACATGGTGCCGTGGGCTGGGACCGCCAGCTGCAGAGCTCAAGGGAAGAAGCCCCGCTGTGTCACAATGGCTCCTTGGCTTCATGTGCATCACCTGTGTCACCATGGTCTCCTTGATTCCATGAGGCCCCACTTTGTCACAATGGCTCCTTGCTTCCATGAGGTTCCGCAGTGTCACCATGCTCACCTTTGATCCACATTGTCATAATGGACAATTGCTTCCATGTGGCCCCACTGTGTCACAATAGCCCCTTGCTTCCATAGGTTTTCTAGAATGTAACGTATAATTTTCTACAATGTAACAATGGACTCCTTGGTTCTGTGAGCTACCCTGCTTTTTGCAGAGGTGTCTTTGGTTCCAACAAGGCCCCGCTCTGTCTCAGTGCACCCTGGCTTCCATGCGCATCTGGAGTATCACAAAGGCTCCTTGGTTCCACGAGGTCTTGCTGTGTCACAATGGATCCTGTGCTCCATGAGGCCCTCCAAAGTCATCATGGAGCCTTGATTCCATGTGCTTCCATTGTGTCCCAGAGATCGCCTTGGTTCCATCAGTTTCCTTAGTGGCACAATGCTCTCCATGCTTCCATGATTGCCCACAATGTCACAATGCTCTCCATGCTTCCATGAGGCCCTGCTTTGCCACAATGGTCCCCTTGTGTCCATGAGGCCCCGCTGTGTCCCAATGGACGGATGGTTCCATGAGGTTCCGTGCTGTCCCCATGGTCTTCTTGAATCCGCAGTGTAACAATGGACCATTGCTTCCAGGCGGCCTCTCTGTGTCACAAGGGGCTCCTTGATTCCATGATTCCCCACGGTGTCACCATGGAGCCTTGTTTCTAGGAGGTTCTGTACTGTCACAATTGTCTCTTTGATCCCATGAGCCCCTGCAGTGTCACAATGGCTCCTTGCTTCCATGAGGAACACAAAAGCTTTGCATCAACACTGAGCAACAGCTGCTGAACACACCTGGGAGCATCTGCTTGCATCAAAAGAGGGCTTCAAGCTGAGAAAGGCACCAGCAGCTTCCATCTGCAAGAGAGAGCCAGGCAAAGGACAGGGACAGAGAATTCAGTGGAAAGACTGCGGGAATTCTGCTCCCAGAGATCATTCCTGCTCACAGTGTCCCTTGTAGAAAGGGGACATCATTCCAGGCAGCCTGGACTGAGCATGTGGGTTTGTTGTTTAGCAAACCTGCTCAGGCTTTTTCATTCTTTCCTTACAAACAGGAAAACTTCTCTGGGCCTGTGTGCAGGCAGAGCCCTGAGGAGAGCACTTGGCACATGGTGCCGTGGGCTGGGACCGCCAGCTGCAGAGCTCAAGGGAAGAAGCCCCGTTGTGTCACAATGGCTCCTTAGCTTCATGTGGATCACCTGTGTCACAATAGTCTCCTTGATTCCATGAGGCCCCACAGTGTCACAATGGCTCCTTGGCTTCATGTGCATCACCTGTGTCACCATGGTCTCCTTGATTCCATGAGGCCCCACTGTGTCACAATGGCTCCTTGGCTTCATGTGCATCACCTGTGTCACCATGGTCTCCTTGATTCCATGAGGCCCCACTTTGTCACAATGGCTCCTTGCTTCCATGAGGTTCCGCAGTGTCACCATGCTCACCTTTGATCCACATTGTCATAATGGACAATTGCTTCCATGTGGCCCCACTGTGTCACAATAGCCCCTTGCTTCCATAGGTTTTCTAGAATGTAACGTATAATTTTCTACAATGTAACAATGGACTCCTTGGTTCTGTGAGCTACCCTGCTTTTTGCAGAGGTGTCTTTGGTTCCAACAAGGCCCCGCTGTGTCTCAGTGCACCCTGGCTTCCATGCGCATCTGGAGTATCACAAAGGCTCCTTGGTTCCACGAGGTCTTGCTGTGTCACAATGGATCCTGTGCTCCATGAGGCCCTCCAAAGTCATCATGGAGCCTTGATTCCATGTGCTTCCATTGTGTCCCAGGGATCGCCTTGGTTCCATCAGTTTCCTTAGTGGCACAATGCTCTCCATGCTTCCATGAGGCCCTGCTTTGCCACAATGGTCCCCTTGTGTCCATGAGGCCCCGCTGTGTCCCAGTGGACGGATGGTTCCATGAGGTTCCGTGCTGTCCCCATGGTCTTCTTGAATCCGCAGTGTAACAATGGACCATTGCTTCCAGGCGGCCTCTCTGTGTCACAAGGGGCTCCTTGATTCCATGATTCCCCACGGTGTCACCATGGAGCCTTGTTTCTAGGAGGTTCTGTACTGTCACAATTGTCTCCTGGATCCCATGAGCACCTGCAGTGTCACAATGGCTCCCTGCTTCCATGAGGAACACAAAAGCTTTGCATCAACACTGAGCAACAGCTGCTGAACACACCTGGGAGCATCTGCTTGCATCAAAAGAGGGCTTCAAGCTGAGAAAGGCAGCAGCAGCTTCCATCTGCAAGAGAGAGACAGGCGAAGGACAGGGACAGAGATATCAGTGGAAGGACTGCGAGAATTCTGCTCCCAGAGATCATTCCTGCTCACAGTGTCCCTTGTAGAAAGGGGACATCACTCCAGGCAGCCTGGACTGAGTATGTGGGTTTGTTGTTTAGCAAACCTGCTCAGGCTTTTCCATTCTTTCCTTACAAACAGGAAAACTTCTCTGGGCCTGTGTGCAGGCAGAGCCCTGAGGAGAGCACTTGGCACATGGTGCCGTGGGCTGGGACCGCCAGCTGCAGAGCTCAAGGGAAGAAGCCCCGTTGTGTCACAATGGCTCCTTAGCTTCATGTGCATCACCTGTGTCACCATGGTCTCCTTGATTCCATGAGGCCCCACTTTGTCACAATGGCTCCTTGCTTCCATGAGGTTCCGCAGTGTCACCATGCTCACCTTTGATCCACATTGTCATAATGGACAATTGCTTCCATGTGGCCCCACTGTGTCACAATAGCCCCTTGCTTCCATAGGTTTTCTAGAATGTAATGTATAATTTTCTACAATGTAACAATGGACTCCTTGGTTCTGTGAGCTACCCTGCTTTTTGCAGAGGTGTCTTTGGTTCCAACAAGGCCGCGCTGTGTCTCAGTGCACCCTGGCTTCCATGCGCATCTGGAGTATCACAAAGGCTCCTTGGTTCCACGAGGTCTTGCTGTGTCACAATGGATCCTGTGCTCCATGAGGCCCTCCAAAGTCATCATGGAGCCTTGATTCCATGTGCTTCCATTGCGTCCCAGGGATCGCCTTGGTTCCATCAGTTTCCTTAGTGGCACAATGCTCTCCATGCTTCCATGATTGCCCACAATGTCACAATGCTCTCCATGCTTCCATGAGGCCCTGCTTTGCCACAATGGTCCCCTTGTGTCCATGAGGCCCCGCTGTGTCCCAGTGGACGGATGGTTCCATGAGGTTCCGTGCTGTCCCCATGGTCTTCTTGAATCCGCAGTGTAACAATGGACCATTGCTTCCAGGCGGCCTCTCTGTGTCACAAGGGGCTCCTTGATTCCATGATTCCCCACGGTGTCACCATGGAGCCTTGTTTCTAGGAGGTTCTGTACTGTCACAATTGTCTCCTTGATCCCATGAGCCCCTGCAGTGTCACAATGGCTCCTTGCTTCCATGAGGAACACAAAAGCTTTGCATCAACACTGAGCAACAGCTGCTGAACACACCTGGGAGCATCTGCTTGCATCAAAAGAGGGCTTCAAGCTGAGAAAGGCACCAGCAGCTTCCATCTGCAAGAGAGAGCCAGGCAAAGGACAGGGACAGAGAATTCCGTGGAAAGACTGCGGGAATTCTGCTCCCAGAGATCATTCCTGCTCACAGTGTCCCTTGTAGAAAGGGGACATCATTGCAGGCAGCCTGGACTGAGTATGTGGGTTTGTTGTTTAGCAAACCTGCTCAGGCTTTTCCATTCTTTCCTTACAAACAGGAAAACTTCTCTGGGCCTGTGTGCAGGCAGAGCCCTGAGGAGAGCAGTAGGCACATGGTGCCGTGGGCTGGGACCGCCAGCTGCAGAGCTCAAGGGAAGAAGCCCCGTTGTGTCACAATGGTCTCCTTAGCTTCATGTGGATCACCTGTGTCACAATAGTCTCCTTGATTCCATGAGGCCCCACTGTGTCACAATGGCTCCTTGGCTTCATGTGCATCACCTGTGTCACCATGGTCTCCTTGATTCCATGAGGCCCCACAGTGTCACAATGGCTCCTTGGCTTCATGTGCATCACCTGTGTCACCATGGTCTCCTTGATTCCATGAGGCCCCACTTTGTCACAATGGCTCCTTGCTTCCATGAGGTTCCGCAGTGTCACCATGCTCACCTTTGATCCACATTGTCATAATGGACAATTGCTTCCATGTGGCCCCACTGTGTCACAATAGCCCCTTGCTTCCATAGGTTTTCTAGAATGTAACGTATAATTTTCTACAATGTAACAATGGACTCCTTGGTTCTGTGAGCTACCCTGCTTTTTGCAGAGGTGTCTTTGGTTCCAACAAGGCCCCGCTGTGTCTCAGTGCACCCTGGCTTCCATGCGCATCTGGAGTATCACAAAGGCTCCTTGGTTCCACGAGGTCTTGCTGTGTCACAATGGATCCTGTGCTCCATGAGGCCCTCCAAAGTCATCATGGAGCCTTGATTCCATGTGCTTCCATTGTGTCCCAGAGATCGCCTTGGTTCCATCAGTTTCCTTAGTGGCACAATGCTCTCCATGCTTCCATGATTGCCCACAATGTCACAATGCTCTCCATGCTTCCATGAGGCCCTGCTTTGCCACAATGGTCCCCTTGTGTCCATGAGGCCCCGCTGTGTCCCAATGGACGGATGGTTCCATGAGGTTCCGTGCTGTCCCCATGGTCTTCTTGAATCCGCAGTGTAACAATGGACCATTGCTTCCAGGCGGCCTCTCTGTGTCACAAGGGGCTCCTTGATTCCATGATTCCCCACGGTGTCACCATGGAGCCTTGTTTCTAGGAGGTTCTGTACTGTCACAATTGTCTCCTGGATCCCATGAGCCCCTGCAGTGTCACAATGGCTCCTTGCTTCCATGAGGAACACAAAAGCTTTGCATCAACACTGAGCAACAGCTGCTGAACACACCTGGGAGCATCTGCTTGCATCAAAAGAGGGCTTCAAGCTGAGAAAGGCACCAGCAGTTTCCATCTGCAACAGAGAGACAGGCGAAGGACAGGGACAGAGATATCAGTGGAAGGACTGCGAGAATTCTGCTCCCAGAGATCATTCCTGCTCACAGTGTCCCTTGTAGAAAGGGGACATCATTCCAGGCAGCCTGGACTGAGTATGTGGGTTTGTTGTTGAGGAAACCTGCTCAGGCTTTTCCATTCTTTCCTTACAAACAGGAAAACTTCTCTGGGCCTGTGTGCAGGCAGAGCCCTGAGGAGAGCAGTAGGCACATGGTGCCGTGGGCTGGGACCGCCAGCTGCAGAGCTCAAGGGAAGAAGCCCCGTTGTGTCACAATGGCTCCTTAGCTTCATGTGCATCACCTGTGTCACCATGGTCTCCTTGATTCCATGAGGCCCCACTGTGTCACAATGGCTCCTTGGCTTCATGTGCATCACCTGTGTCACCATGGTCTCCTTGATTCCATGAGGCCCCACTGTGTCACAATGGCTCCTTGGCTTCATGTGCATCACCTGTGTCACCATGGTCTCCTTGATTCCATGAGGCCCCACTTTGTCACAATGGCTCCTTGCTTCCATGAGATTCCGCAGTGTCACCATGCTCACCTTTGATCCACATTGTCATAATGGACAATTGCTTCCATGTGGCCCCACTGTGTCACAATAGCCCCTTGCTTCCATAGGTTTTCTAGAATGTAACGTATAATTTTCTACAATGTAACAATGGACTCCTTGGTTCTGTGAGCTACCCTGCTTTTTGCAGAGGTGTCTTTGGTTCCAACAAGGCCGCGCTCTGTCTCAGTGCACCCTGGCTTCCATGCGCATCTGGAGTATCACAAAGGCTCCTTGGTTCCACGAGGTCTTGCTGTGTCACAATGGATCCTGTGCTCCATGAGGCCCTCCAAAGTCATCATGGAGCCTTGATTCCATGTGCTTCCATTGCGTCCCAGGGATCGCCTTGGTTCCATCAGTTTCCTTAGTGGCACAATGCTCTCCATGCTTCCATGAGGCCCTGCTTTGCCACAATGGTCCCCTTGTGTCCATGAGGCCCCGCTGTGTCCCAGTGGATGGATGGTTCCATGAGGTTCCGTGCTGTCCCCATGGTCTTCTTGAATCCGCAGTGTAACAATGGACCATTGCTTCCAGGCGGCCTCTCTGTGTCACAAGGGGCTCCGTGATTCCATGATTCCCCACGGTGTCACCATGGAGCCTTGTTTCTAGGAGGTTCTGTACTGTCACAATTGTCTCCTTGATGCCATGAGCCCCTGCAGTGTCACAATGGCTCCTTGCTTCCATGAGGAACACAAAAGCTTTGCATCAACACTGAGCAACAGCTGCTGAACACACCTGGGAGCATCTGCTTGCATCAAAAGAGGGCTTCAAGCTGAGAAAGGCAGCAGCAGCTTCCATCTGCAAGAGAGAGCCAGGCAAAGGACAGGGACAGAGAATTCCGTGGAAAGACTGCGAGTATTCTGCTCCCAGAGATCATTTCTGCTCACAGTGTCCCTTGTAGAAAGGGGACATCATTGCAGGCAGCCTGGACTGAGCATGTAGGGTTTGTTGTTTAGGAAACCTGCTCAGGCTTTTCCATTCTTTCCTTACAAACAGGAAAACTTCTCTGGGCCTGTGTGCAGGCAGAGCCCTGAGGAGAGCACTTGGCACATGGTGCCGTGGGCTGGGACCGCCAGCTGCAGAGCTCAAGGGAAGAAGCCCCGCTGTGTCACAATGGCTCCTTGGCTTCATGTGCATCACCTGTGTCACCATGGTCTCCTTGATTCCATGAGGCCCCACTTTGTCACAATGGCTCCTTGCTTCCATGAGGTTCCGCAGTGTCACCATGCTCACCTTTGATCCACATTGTCATAATGGACAATTGCTTCCATGTGGCCCCACTGTGTCACAATAGCCCCTTGCTTCCATAGGTTTTCTAGAATGTAACGTATAATTTTCTACAATGTAACAATGGACTCCTTGGTTCTGTGAGCTACCCTGCTTTTTGCAGAGGTGTCTTTGGTTCCAACAAGGCCGCGCTGTGTCTCAGTGCACCCTGGCTTCCATGCGCATCTGGAGTATCACAAAGGCTCCTTGGTTCCACGAGGTCTTGCTGTGTCACAATGGATCCTGTGCTCCATGAGGCCCTCCAAAGTCATCATGGAGCCTTGATTCCATGTGCTTCCATTGTGTCCCAGAGATCGCCTTGGTTCCATCAGTTTCCTTAGTGGCACAATGCTCTCCATGCTTCCATGATTGCCCACAATGTCACAATGCTCTCCATGCTTCCATGAGGCCCTGCTTTGCCACAATGGTCCCCTTGTGTCCATGAGGCCCCGCTGTGTCCCAATGGACGGATGGTTCCATGAGGTTCCGTGCTGTCCCCATGGTCTTCTTGAATCCGCAGTGTAACAATGGACCATTGCTTCCAGGCGGCCTCTCTGTGTCACAAGGGGCTCCTTGATTCCATGATTCCCCACGGTGTCACCATGGAGCCTTGTTTCTAGGAGGTTCTGTACTGTCACAATTGTCTCTTTGATCCCATGAGCCCCTGCAGTGTCACAATGGCTCCTTGCTTCCATGAGGAACACAAAAGCTTTGCATCAACACTGAGCAACAGCTGCTGAACACACCTGGGAGCATCTGCTTGCATCAAAAGAGGGCTTCAAGCTGAGAAAGGCACCAGCAGCTTCCATCTGCAACAGAGAGCCAGGCAAAGGACAGGGACAGAGAATTCAGTGGAAAGACTGCGGGAATTCTGCTCCCAGAGATCATTCCTGCTCACAGTGTCCCTTGTAGAAAGGGGACATCATTCCAGGCAGCCTGGACTGAGCATGTAGGGTTTGTTGTTTAGCAAACCTGCTCAGGCTTTTTCATTCTTTCCTTACAAACAGGAAAACTTCTCTGGGCCTGTGTGCAGGCAGAGCCCTGAGGAGAGCACTTGGCACATGGTGCCGTGGGCTGGGACCGCCAGCTGCAGAGCTCAAGGGAAGAAGCCCCGTTGTGTCACAATGGCTCCTTAGCTTCATGTGCATCACCTGTGTCACAATCGTCTCCTTGATTCCATGAGGCCCCACAGTGTCACAATGGCTCCTTGGCTTCATGTGCATCACCTGTGTCACCATGGTCTCCTTGATTCCATGAGGCCCCACTGTGTCACAATGGCTCCTTGGCTTCATGTGCATCACCTGTGTCACCATGGTCTCCTTGATTCCATGAGGCCCCACTTTGTCACAATGGCTCCTTGCTTCCATGAGGTTCCGCAGTGTCACCATGCTCACCTTTGATCCACATTGTCATAATGGACAATTGCTTCCATGTGGCCCCACTGTGTCACAATAGCCCCTTGCTTCCATAGGTTTTCTAGAATGTAACGTATAATTTTCTACAATGTAACAATGGACTCCTTGGTTCTGTGAGCTACCCTGCTTTTTGCAGAGGTGTCTTTGGTTCCAACAAGGCCCCGCTGTGTCTCAGTGCACCCTGGCTTCCATGCGCATCTGGAGTATCACAAAGGCTCCTTGGTTCCACGAGGTCTTGCTGTGTCACAATGGATCCTGTGCTCCATGAGGCCCTCCAAAGTCATCATGGAGCCTTGATTCCATGTGCTTCCATTGTGTCCCAGGGATCGCCTTGGTTCCATCAGTTTCCTTAGTGGCACAATGCTCTCCATGCTTCCATGAGGCCCTGCTTTGCCACAATGGTCCCCTTGTGTCCATGAGGCCCCGCTGTGTCCCAATGGACGGATGGTTCCATGAGGTTCCGTGCTGTCCCCATGGTCTTCTTGAATCCGCAGTGTAACAATGGACCATTGCTTCCAGGCGGCCTCTCTGTGTCACAAGGGGCTCCTTGATTCCATGATTCCCCACGGTGTCACCATGGAGCCTTGTTTCTAGGAGGTTCTGTACTGTCACAATTGTCTCCTGGATCCCATGAGCCCCTGCAGTGTCACAATGGCTCCTTGCTTCCATGAGGAACACAAAAGCTTTGCATCAACACTGAGCAACAGCTGCTGAACACACCTGGGAGCATCTGCTTGCATCAAAAGAGGGCTTCAAGCTGAGAAAGGCACCAGCAGCTTCCATCTGCAACAGAGAGACAGGCAAAGGACAGGGACAGAGATATCAGTGGAAGGACTGCGAGAATTCTGCTCCCAGAGATCATTCCTGCTCACAGTGTCCCTTGTAGAAAGGGGACATCATTCCAGGCAGCCTGGACTGAGCATGTAGGGTTTGTTGTTGAGGAAACCTGCTCAGGCTTTTCCATTCTTTCCTTACAAACAGGAAAACTTCTCTGGGCCTGTGTGCAGGCAGAGCCCTGAGGAGAGCAGTAGGCACATGGTGCCGTGGGCTGGGACCGCCAGCTGCAGAGCTCAAGGGAAGAAGCCCCGTTGTGTCACAATGGCTCCTTAGCTTCATGTGGATCACCTGTGTCACAATAGTCTCCTTGATTTCATGAGGCCCCACTGGGTCACAATGGCTCCTTGGCTTCATGTGCATCACCTGTGTCACCATGGTCTCCTTGATTCCATGAGGCCCCACTGTGTCACAATGGCTCCTTGGCTTCATGTGCATCACCTGTGTCACCATGGTCTCCTTGATTCCATGAGGCCCCACTGGGTCACAATGGCTCCTTGCTTCCATGAAATTCCGCAGTGTCACCATGCTCACCTTTGATCCACATTGTCATAATGGACAATTGCTTCCATGTGGCCCCACTGTGTCACAATAGCCCTTTGCTTCCATAGGTTTTCTAGAATGTAACGTATAATTTTCTACAATGTAACAATGGACTCCTTGGTTCTGTGAGCTACCCTGCTTTTTGCAGAGGTGTCTTTGGTTCCAACAAGGCCCCGCTGTGTCTCAGTGCACCCTGGCTTCCATGCGCATCTGGAGTATCACAAAGGCTCCTTGGTTCCACGAGGTCTTGCTGTGTCACAATGGATCCTGTGCTCCATGAGGCCCTCCAAAGTCATCATGGAGCCTTGATTCCATGTGCTTCCATTGCATCCCAGGGATCGCCTTGGTTCCATCAGTTTCCTTAGTGGCACAATGCTCTCCATGCTTCCATGATTGCCCACAATGTCACAATGCTCTCCATGCTTCCATGAGGCCCTGCTTGGCCACAATGGTCCCCTTGTGTCCATGAGGCCCCGCTGTGTCCCAATGGACGGATGGTTCCATGAGGTTCCGTGCTGTCCCCATGGTCTTCTTGAATCCGCAGTGTAACAATGGACCATTGCTTCCAGGCGGCCTCTCTGTGTCACAAGGGGCTCCTTGATTCCATGATTCCCCACGGTGTCACCATGGAGCCTTGTTTCTAGGAGGTTCTGTACTCTCACAATTGTCTCCTGGATCCCATGAGCCCCTGCAGTGTCACAATGGCTCCTTGCTTCCATGAGGAACACAAAAGCTTTGCATCAACACTGAGCAACAGCTGCTGAACACACCTGGGAGCATCTGCTTGCATCAAAAGAGGGCTTCAAGCTGAGAAAGGCACCAGCAGCTTCCATCTGCAACAGAGAGACAGGCAAAGGACAGGGACAGAGATATCAGTGGAAGGACTGCGAGAATTCTGCTCCCAGAGATCATTCCTGCTCACAGTGTCCCTTATAGAAAGGGGACATCATTCCAGGCAGCCTGGACTGAGCATGTAGGGTTTGTTGTTGAGGAAACCTGCTCAGGCTTTTCCATTCTTTCTTTACAAACAGGAAAACTTCTCTGGGCCTGTGTGCAGGCAGAGCCCTGAGGAGAGCACTTGGCACATGGTGCCGTGGGCTGGGACCGCCAGCTGCAGAGCTCAAGGGAAGAAGCCCCGTTGTGTCACAATGGCTCCTTAGCTTCATGTGGATCACCTGTGTCACCATGGTCTCCTTGATTCCATGAGGCCCCACTGTGTCACAATGGCTCCTTGGCTTCATGTGCATCACCTGTGTCACCATGGTCTCCTTGATTCCATGAGGCCCCACTTTGTCACAATGGCTCCTTGCTTCCATGAGGTTCTGCAGTGTCACCATGCTCACCTTTGATCCACATTGTCATAATGGACAATTGCTTCCATGTGGCCCCACTGTGTCACAATAGCCCCTTGCTTCCATAGGTTTTCTAGAATGTAATGTATAATTTTCTACAATGTAACAATGGACTCCTTGGTTCTGTGAGCTACCCTGCTTTTTGCAGAGGTGTCTTTGGTTCCAACAAGGCCGCGCTGTGTCTCAGTGCACCCTGGCTTCCATGCACATCTGGAGTATCACAAAGGCTCCTTGTTTCCACGAGGTCTTGCTGTGTCACAATGGATCCTGTGCTCCATGAGGCCCTCCAAAGTCATCATGGAGCCTTGATTCCATGTGCTTCCATTGTGTCCCAGGGATCGCCTTGGTTCCATCAGTTTCCTTAGCGGCACAATGCTCTCCATGCTTCCATGATTGCCCACAATGTCACAATGCTCTCCATGCTTCCATGAGGCCCTGCTTTGCCACAATGGTCCCCTTGTGTCCATGAGGCCCCGCTGTGTCCCAATGGACGGATGGTTCCATGAGGTTCCGTGCTGTCCCCATGGTCTTCTTGAATCCGCAGTGTAACAATGGACCATTGCTTCCAGGCGGCCTCTCTGTGTCACAAGGGGCTCCTTGATTCCATGATTCCCCACGGTGTCACCATGGAGCCTTGTTTCTAGGAGGTTCTGTACTGTCACAATTGTCTCCTTGATCCCATGAGCCCCTGCAGTGTCACAATGGCTCCTTGCTTCCATGAGGAACACAAAAGCTTTGCATCAACACTGAGCAACAGCTGCTGAACACACCTGGGAGCATCTGCTTGCATCAAAAGAGGGCTTCAAGCTGAGAAAGGCACCAGCAGCTTCCATCTGCAACAGAGAGCCAGGCAAAGGACAGGGACAGAGATATCAGTGGAAGGACTGCGAGAATTCTGCTCCCAGAGATCATTCCTGCTCACAGTGTCCCTTGTAGAAAGGGGACATCATTCCAGGCAGCCTGGACTGAGCATGTAGGGTTTGTTGTTGAGGAAACCTGCTCAGGCTTTTCCATTCTTTCCTTACAAACAGGAAAACTTCTCTGGGCCTGTGTGCAGGCAGAGCCCTGAGGAGAGCACTTGGCACATGGTGCCGTGGGCTGGGACCGCCAGCTGCAGAGCTCAAGGGAAGAAGCCCCGTTGTGTCACAATGGTCTCCTTAGCTTCATGTGGATCACCTGTGTCACAATAGTCTCCTTGATTCCATGAGGCCCCACTGTGTCACAATGTCTCCTTGGCTTCATGTGCATCACCTGTGTCACCATGGTCTCCTTGATTCCATGAGGCCCCACTGTGTCACAATGGCTCCTTGGCTTCATGTGCATCACCTGTGTCACCATGGTCTCCTTGATTCCATGAGGCCCCACTGTGTCACAATGGCTCCTTGGCTTCATGTGCATCACCTGTGTCACCATGGTCTCCTTGATTCCATGAGGCCCCACTGTGTCACAATGGCTCCTTGGCTTCATGTGCATCACCTGTGTCACCATGGTCTCCTTGATTCCATGAGGCCCCACTTTGTCACAATGGCTCCTTGCTTCCATGAGGTTCCGCAGTGTCACCATGCTCACCTTTGATCCACATTGTCATAATGGACAATTGCTTCCATGTGGCCCCACTGTGTCACAATAGCCCCTTGCTTCCATAGGTTTTCTAGAATGTAACGTATAATTTTCTACAATGTAACAATGGACTCCTTGGTTCTGTGAGCTACCCTGCTTTTTGCAGAGGTGTCTTTGGTTCCAACAAGGCCTCGCTGTGTCTCAGTGCACCCTGGCTTCCATGCGCATCTGGAGTATCACAAAGGCTCCTTGGTTCCACGAGGTCTTGCTGTGTCACAATGGATCCTGTGCTCCATGAGGCCCTCCAAAGTCATCATGGAGCCTTGATTCCATGTGCTTCCATTGTGTCCCAGGGATCGCCTTGGTTCCATCAGTTTTCTTAGTGGCACAATGCTCTCCATGCTTCCATGAGGCCCTGCTTTGCCACAATGGTCCCCTTGTGTCCATGAGGCCCCGCTGTGTCCCAGTGGACGGATGGTTCCATGAGGTTCCGTGCTGTCCCCATGGTCTTCTTGAATCCGCAGTGTAACAATGGACCATTGCTTCCAGGCGGCCTCTCTGTGTCACAAGGGGCTCCTTGATTCCATGATTCCCCACGGTGTCACCATGGAGCCTTGTTTCTAGGAGGTTCTGTACTGTCACAATTGTCTCCTGGATCCCATGAGCACCTGCAGTGTCACAATGGCTCCCTGCTTCCATGAGGAACACAAAAGCTTTGCATCAACACTGAGCAACAGCTGCTGAACACACCTGGGAGCATCTGCTTGCATCAAAAGAGGGCTTCAAGCTGAGAAAGGCAGCAGCAGCTTCCATCTGCAAGAGAGAGACAGGCGAAGGACAGGGACAGAGATATCAGTGGAAGGACTGCGAGAATTCTGCTCCCAGAGATCATTCCTGCTCACAGTGTCCCTTGTAGAAAGGGGACATCACTCCAGGCAGCCTGGACTGAGCATGTGGGTTTGTTGTTTAGCAAACCTGCTCAGGCTTTTCCATTCTTTCCTTACAAACAGGAAAACTTCTCTGGGCCTGTGTGCAGGCAGAGCCCTGAGGAGAGCAGTAGGCACATGGTGCCGTGGGCTGGGACCGCCAGCTGCAGAGCTCAAGGGAAGAAGCCCCGTTGTGTCACAATGGCTCCTTAGCTTCATGTGCATCACCTGTGTCACCATGGTCTCCTTGATTCCATGAGGCCCCACTTTGTCACAATGGCTCCTTGCTTCCATGAGGTTCCGCAGTGTCACCATGCTCACCTTTGATCCACATTGTCATAATGGACAATTGCTTCCATGTGGCCCCACTGTGTCACAATAGCCCCTTGCTTCCATAGGTTTTCTAGAATGTAATGTATAATTTTCTACAATGTAACAATGGACTCCTTGGTTCTGTGAGCTACCCTGCTTTTTGCAGAGGTGTCTTTGGTTCCAACAAGGCCGCGCTGTGTCTCAGTGCACCCTGGCTTCCATGCGCATCTGGAGTATCACAAAGGCTCCTTGGTTCCACGAGGTCTTGCTGTGTCACAATGGATCCTGTGCTCCATGAGGCCCTCCAAAGTCATCATGGAGCCTTGATTCCATGTGCTTCCATTGCGTCCCAGGGATCGCCTTGGTTCCATCAGTTTCCTTAGTGGCACAATGCTCTCCATGCTTCCATGATTGCCCACAATGTCATAATGCTCTCCATGCTTCCATGAGGCCCTGCTTTGCCACAATGGTCCCCTTGTGTCCATGAGGCCCCACTGTGTCCCAGTGGACGGATGGTTCCATGAGGTTCCGTGCTGTCCCCATGGTCTTCTTGAATCCGCAGTGTAACAATGGACCATTGCTTCCAGGCGGCCTCTCTGTGTCACAAGGGGCTCCTTGATTCCATGATTCCCCACGGTGTCACCATGGAGCCTTGTTTCTAGGAGGTTCTGTACTGTCACAATTGTCTCCTGGATCCCATGAGCCCCTGCAGTGTCACAATGGCTCCTTGCTTCCATGAGGAACACAAAAGCTTTGCATCAACACTGAGCAACAGCTGCTGAACACACCTGGGAGCATCTGCTTGCATCAAAAGAGGGCTTCAAGCTGAGAAAGGCACCAGCAGCTTCCATCTGCAAGAGAGAGCCAGGCAAAGGACAGGGACAGAGAATTCCGTGGAAAGACTGCGGGAATTCTGCTCCCAGAGATCATTCCTGCTCACAGTGTCCCTTGTAGAAAGGGGACATCATTCCAGGCAGCCTGGACTGAGTATGTGGGTTTGTTGTTTAGCAAACCTGCTCAGGCTTTTCCATTCTTTCCTTACAAACAGGAAAACTTCTCTGGGCCTGTGTGCAGGCAGAGCCCTGAGGAGAGCACTTGGCACATGGTGCCGTGGGCTGGGACCGCCAGCTGCAGAGCTCAAGGGAAGAAGCCCCGTTGTGTCACAATGGTCTCCTTAGCTTCATGTGGATCACCTGTGTCACAATAGTCTCCTTGATTCCATGAGGCCCCACTGTGTCACAATGGCTCCTTGGCTTCATGTGCATCACCTGTGTCACCATGGTCTCCTTGATTCCATGAGGCCCCACTGTGTCACAATGGCTCCTTGGCTTCATGTGCATCACCTGTGTCACCATGGTCTCCTTGATTCCATGAGGCCCCACTTTGTCACAATGGCTCCTTGCTTCCATGAGGTTCCGCAGTGTCACCATGCTCACCTTTGATCCACATTGTCATAATGGACAATTGCTTCCATGTGGCCCCACTGTGTCACAATAGCCCCTTGCTTCCATAGGTTTTCTAGAATGTAACGTATAATTTTCTACAATGTAACAATGGACTCCTTGGTTCTGTGAGCTACCCTGCTTTTTGCAGAGGTGTCTTTGGTTCCAACAAGGCCCCGCTGTGTCTCAGTGCACCCTGGCTTCCATGCGCATCTGGAGTATCACAAAGGCTCCTTGGTTCCACGAGGTCTTGCTGTGTCACAATGGATCCTGTGCTCCATGAGGCCCTCCAAAGTCATCATGGAGCCTTGATTCCATGTGCTTCCATTGTGTCCCAGAGATCGCCTTGGTTCCATCAGTTTCCTTAGTGGCACAATGCTCTCCATGCTTCCATGATTGCCCACAATGTCACAATGCTCTCCATGCTTCCATGAGGCCCTGCTTTGCCACAATGGTCCCCTTGTGTCCATGAGGCCCCGCTGTGTCCCAATGGACGGATGGTTCCATGAGGTTCCGTGCTGTCCTCATGGTCTTCTTGAATCCGCAGTGTAACAATGGACCATTGCTTCCAGGCGGCCTCTCTGTGTCACAAGGGGCTCCTTGATTCCATGATTCCCCACGGTGTCACCATGGAGCCTTGTTTCTAGGAGGTTCTGTACTGTCACAATTGTCTCCTTGATCCCATGAGCCCCTGCAGTGTCACAATGGCTCCTTGCTTCCATGAGGAACACAAAAGCTTTGCATCAACACTGAGCAACAGCTGCTGAACACACCTGGGAGCATCTGCTTGCATCAAAAGAGGGCTTCAAGCTGAGAAAGGCACCAGCAGTTTCCATCTGCAACAGAGAGACAGGCGAAGGACAGGGACAGAGATATCAGTGGAAGGACTGCGAGAATTCTGCTCCCAGAGATCATTCCTGCTCACAGTGTCCCTTGTAGAAAGGGGACATCACTCCAGGCAGCCTGGACTGAGTATGTGGGTTTGTTGTTTAGCAAACCTGCTCAGGCTTTTCCATTCTTTCCTTACAAACAGGAAAACTTCTCTGGGCCTGTGTGCAGGCAGAGCCCTGAGGAGAGCAGTAGGCACATGGTGCCGTGGGCTGGGACCGCCAGCTGCAGAGCTCAAGGGAAGAAGCCCCGTTGTGTCACAATGGCTCCTTAGCTTCATGTGCATCACCTGTGTCACCATGGTCTCCTTGATTCCATGAGGCCCCACTGTGTCACAATGGCTCCTTGGCTTCATGTGCATCACCTGTGTCACCATGGTCTCCTTGATTCCATGAGGCCCCACTGTGTCACAATGGCTCCTTGGCTTCATGTGCATCACCTGTGTCACCATGGTCTCCTTGATTCCATGAGGCCCCACTTCGTCACAATGGCTCCTTGCTTCCATGAGATTCCGCAGTGTCACCATGCTCACCTTTGATCCACATTGTCATAATGGACAATTGCTTCCATGTGGCCCCACTGTGTCACAATAGCCCCTTGCTTCCATAGGTTTTCTAGAATGTAACGTATAATTTTCTACAATGTAACAATGGACTCCTTGGTTCTGTGAGCTACCCTGCTTTTTGCAGAGGTGTCTTTGGTTCCAACAAGGCCGCGCTGTGTCTCAGTGCACCCTGGCTTCCATGCGCATCTGGAGTATCACAAAGGCTCCTTGGTTCCACGAGGTCTTGCTGTGTCACAATGGATCCTGTGCTCCATGAGGCCCTCCAAAGTCATCATGGAGCCTTGATTCCATGTGCTTCCATTGCGTCCCAGGGATCGCCTTGGTTCCATCAGTTTCCTTAGTGGCACAATGCTCTCCATGCTTCCATGAGGCCCTGCTTTGCCACAATGGTCCCCTTGTGTCCATGAGGCCCCGCTGTGTCCCAGTGGACGGATGGTTCCATGAGGTTCCGTGCTGTCCCCATGGTCTTCTTGAATCCGCAGTGTAACAATGGACCATTGCTTCCAGGCGGCCTCTCTGTGTCACAAGGGGCTCCGTGATTCCATGATTCCCCACGGTGTCACCATGGAGCCTTGTTTCTAGGAGGTTCTGTACTGTCACAATTGTCTCCTTGATGCCATGAGCCCCTGCAGTGTCACAATGGCTCCTTGCTTCCATGAGGAACACAAAAGCTTTGCATCAACACTGAGCAACAGCTGCTGAACACACCTGGGAGCATCTGCTTGCATCAAAAGAGGGCTTCAAGCTGAGAAAGGCAGCAGCAGCTTCCATCTGCAAGAGAGAGCCAGGCAAAGGACAGGGACAGAGAATTCCGTGGAAAGACTGCGAGTATTCTGCTCCCAGAGATCATTCCTGCTCACAGTGTCCCTTGTAGAAAGGGGACATCATTGCAGGCAGCCTGGACTGAGCATGTAGGGTTTGTTGTTTAGGAAACCTGCTCAGGCTTTTCCATTCTTTCCTTACAAACAGGAAAACTTCTCTGGGCCTGTGTGCAGGCAGAGCCCTGAGGAGAGCACTTGGCACATGGTGCCGTGGGCTGGGACCGCCAGCTGCAGAGCTCAAGGGAAGAAGCCCCGCTGTGTCACAATGGCTCCTTGGCTTCATGTGGATCACCTGTGTCACCATGGTCTCCTTGATTCCATGAGGCCCCACTTTGTCACAATGGCTCCTTGCTTCCATGAGGTTCCGCAGTGTCACCATGCTCACCTTTGATCCACATTGTCATAATGGACAATTGCTTCCATGTGGCCCCACTGTGTCACAATAGCCCCTTGCTTCCATAGGTTTTCTAGAATGTAACGTATAATTTTCTACAATGTAACAATGGACTCCTTGGTTCTGTGAGCTACCCTGCTTTTTGCAGAGGTGTCTTTGGTTCCAACAAGGCCGCGCTGTGTCTCAGTGCACCCTGGCTTCCATGCGCATCTGGAGTATCACAAAGGCTCCTTGGTTCCACGAGGTCTTGCTGTGTCACAATGGCTCCTGTGCTCCATGAGGCCCTCCAAAGTCATCATGGAGCCTTGATTCCATGTGCTTCCATTGTGTCCCAGAGATCGCCTTGGTTCCATCAGTTTCCTTAGTGGCACAATGCTCTCCATGCTTCCATGATTGCCCACAATGTCACAATGCTCTCCATGCTTCCATGAGGCCCTGCTTTGCCACAATGGTCCCCTTGTGTCCATGAGGCCCCGCTGTGTCCCAATGGACGGATGGTTCCATGAGGTTCCGTGCTGTCCCCATGGTCTTCTTGAATCCGCAGTGTAACAATGGACCATTGCTTCCAGGCGGCCTCTCTGTGTCACAAGGGGCTCCTTGATTCCATGATTCCCCACGGTGTCACCATGGAGCCTTGTTTCTAGGAGGTTCTGTACTGTCACAATTGTCTCTTTGATCCCATGAGCCCCTGCAGTGTCACAATGGCTCCTTGCTTCCATGAGGAACACAAAAGCTTTGCATCAACACTGAGCAACAGCTGCTGAACACACCTGGGAGCATCTGCTTGCATCAAAAGAGGGCTTCAAGCTGAGAAAGGCACCAGCAGCTTCCATCTGCAACAGAGAGCCAGGCAAAGGACAGGGACAGAGAATTCAGTGGAAAGACTGCGGGAATTCTGCTCCCAGAGATCATTCCTGCTCACAGTGTCCCTTGTAGAAAGGGGACATCATTCCAGGCAGCCTGGACTGAGCATGTGGGTTTGTTGTTTAGCAAACCTGCTCAGGCTTTTTCATTCTTTCCTTACAAACAGGAAAACTTCTCTGGGCCTGTGTGCAGGCAGAGCCCTGAGGAGAGCACTTGGCACATGGTGCCGTGGGCTGGGACCGCCAGCTGCAGAGCTCAAGGGAAGAAGCCCCGTTGTGTCACAATGGCTCCTTAGCTTCATGTGCATCACCTGTGTCACAATCGTCTCCTTGATTCCATGAGGCCCCACAGTGTCACAATGGCTCCTTGGCTTCATGTGCATCACCTGTGTCACCATGGTCTCCTTGATTCCATGAGGCCCCACTGTGTCACAATGGCTCCTTGGCTTCATGTGCATCACCTGTGTCACCATGGTCTCCTTGATTCCATGAGGCCCCACTTTGTCACAATGGCTCCTTGCTTCCATGAGGTTCCGCAGTGTCACCATGCTCACCTTTGATCCACATTGTCATAATGGACAATTGCTTCCATGTGGCCCCACTGTGTCACAATAGCCCCTTGCTTCCATAGGTTTTCTAGAATGTAACGTATAATTTTCTACAATGTAACAATGGACTCCTTGGTTCTGTGAGCTACCCTGCTTTTTGCAGAGGTGTCTTTGGTTCCAACAAGGCCCCGCTGTGTCTCAGTGCACCCTGGCTTCCATGCGCATCTGGAGTATCACAAAGGCTCCTTGGTTCCACGAGGTCTTGCTGTGTCACAATGGATCCTGTGCTCCATGAGGCCCTCCAAAGTCATCATGGAGCCTTGATTCCATGTGCTTCCATTGTGTCCCAGGGATCGCCTTGGTTCCATCAGTTTCCTTAGTGGCACAATGCTCTCCATGCTTCCATGAGGCCCTGCTTTGCCACAATGGTCCCCTTGTGTCCATGAGGCCCCGCTGTGTCCCAATGGACGGATGGTTCCATGAGGTTCCGTGCTGTCCCCATGGTCTTCTTGAATCCGCAGTGTAACAATGGACCATTGCTTCCAGGCGGCCTCTCTGTGTCACAAGGGGCTCCTTGATTCCATGATTCCCCACGGTGTCACCATGGAGCCTTGTTTCTAGGAGGTTCTGTACTGTCACAATTGTCTCCTGGATCCCATGAGCCCCTGCAGTGTCACAATGGCTCCTTGCTTCCATGAGGAACACAAAAGCTTTGCATCAACACTGAGCAACAGCTGCTGAACACACCTGGGAGCATCTGCTTGCATCAAAAGAGGGCTTCAAGCTGAGAAAGGCACCAGCAGCTTCCATCTGCAACAGAGAGACAGGCAAAGGACAGGGACAGAGATATCAGTGGAAGGACTGCGAGAATTCTGCTCCCAGAGATCATTCCTGCTCACAGTGTCCCTTGTAGAAAGGGGACATCATTCCAGGCAGCCTGGACTGAGCATGTAGGGTTTGTTGTTGAGGAAACCTGCTCAGGCTTTTCCATTCTTTCCTTACAAACAGGAAAACTTCTCTGGGCCTGTGTGCAGGCAGAGCCCTGAGGAGAGCAGTAGGCACATGGTGCCGTGGGCTGGGACCGCCAGCTGCAGAGCTCAAGGGAAGAAGCCCCGTTGTGTCACAATGGCTCCTTAGCTTCATGTGGATCACCTGTGTCACAATAGTCTCCTTGATTTCATGAGGCCCCACTGGGTCACAATGGCTCCTTGGCTTCATGTGCATCACCTGTGTCACCATGGTCTCCTTGATTCCATGAGGCCCCACTGGGTCACAATGGCTCCTTGGCTTCATGTGCATCACCTGTGTCACCATGGTCTCCTTGATTCCATGAGGCCCCACTGGGTCACAATGGCTCCTTGCTTCCATGAGGTTCCGCAGTGTCACCATGCTCACCTTTGATCCACATTGTCATAATGGACAATTGCTTCCATGTGGCCCCACTGTGTCACAATAGCCCCTTGCTTCCATAGGTTTTCTAGAATGTAACGTATAATTTTCTACAATGTAACAATGGACTCCTTGGTTCTGTGAGCTACCCTGCTTTTTGCAGAGGTGTCTTTGGTTCCAACAAGGCCCCGCTGTGTCTCAGTGCACCCTGGCTTCCATGCGCATCTGGAGTATCACAAAGGCTCCTTGGTTCCACGAGGTCTTGCTGTGTCACAATGGATCCTGTGCTCCATGAGGCCCTCCAAAGTCATCATGGAGCCTTGATTCCATGTGCTTCCATTGCATCCCAGGGATCGCCTTGGTTCCATCAGTTTCCTTAGTGGCACAATGCTCTCCATGCTTCCATGATTGCCCACAATGTCACAATGCTCTCCATGCTTCCATGAGGCCCTGCTTGGCCACAATGGTCCCCTTGTGTCCATGAGGCCCCGCTGTGTCCCAATGGACGGATGGTTCCATGAGGTTCCGTGCTGTCCCCATGGTCTTCTTGAATCCGCAGTGTAACAATGGACCATTGCTTCCAGGCGGCCTCTCTGTGTCACAAGGGGCTCCTTGATTCCATGATTCCGCACGGTGGCACCATGGAGCCTTGTTTCTAGGAGGTTCTGTACTGTCACAATTGTCTCCTGGATCCCATGAGCACCTGCAGTGTCACAATGGCTCCCTGCTTCCATGAGGAACACAAAAGCTTTGCATCAACACTGAGCAACAGCTGCTGAACACACCTGCGAGCATCTGCTTGCATCAAAAGAGGGCTTCAAGCTGAGAAAGGCAGCAGCAGCTTCCATCTGCAAGAGAGAGACAGGCGAAGGACAGGGACAGAGATATCAGTGGAAGGACTGCGAGAATTCTGCTCCCAGAGATCATTCCTGCTCACAGTGTCCCTTGTAGAAAGGGGACATCACTCCAGGCAGCCTGGACTGAGTATGTGGGTTTGTTGTTTAGCAAACCTGCTCAGGCTTTTCCATTCTTTCCTTACAAACAGGAAAACTTCTCTGGGCCTGTGTGCAGGCAGAGCCCTGAGGAGAGCAGTAGGCACATGGTGCCGTGGGCTGGGACCGCCAGCTGCAGAGCTCAAGGGAAGAAGCCCCGTTGTGTCACAATGGCTCCTTAGCTTCATGTGCATCACCTGTGTCACCATGGTCTCCTTGATTCCATGAGGCCCCACTTTGTCACAATGGCTCCTTGCTTCCATGAGGTTCCGCAGTGTCACCATGCTCACCTTTGATCCACATTGTCATAATGGACAATTGCTTCCATGTGGCCCCACTGTGTCACAATAGCCCCTTGCTTCCATAGGTTTTCTAGAATGTAATGTATAATTTTCTACAATGTAACAATGGACTCCTTGGTTCTGTGAGCTACCCTGCTTTTTGCAGAGGTGTCTTTGGTTCCAACAAGGCCGCGCTGTGTCTCAGTGCACCCTGGCTTCCATGCGCATCTGGAGTATCACAAAGGCTCCTTGGTTCCACGAGGTCTTGCTGTGTCACAATGGATCCTGTGCTCCATGAGGCCCTCCAAAGTCATCATGGAGCCTTGATTCCATGTGCTTCCATTGCGTCCCAGGGATCGCCTTGGTTCCATCAGTTTCCTTAGTGGCACAATGCTCTCCATGCTTCCATGAGGCCCTGCTTTGCCACAATGGTCCCCTTGTGTCCATGAGGCCCCACTGTGTCCCAGTGGACGGATGGTTCCATGAGGTTCCGTGCTGTCCCCATGGTCTTCTTGAATCCGCAGTGTAACAATGGACCATTGCTTCCAGGCGGCCTCTCTGTGTCACAAGGGGCTCCTTGATTCCATGATTCCCCACGGTGTCACCATGGAGCCTTGTTTCTAGGAGGTTCTGTACTGTCACAATTGTCTCCTTGATCCCATGAGCCCCTGCAGTGTCACAATGGCTCCTTGCTTCCATGAGGAACACAAAAGCTTTGCATCAACACTGAGCAACAGCTGCTGAACACACCTGGGAGCATCTGCTTGCATCAAAAGAGGGCTTCAAGCTGAGAAAGGCACCAGCAGCTTCCATCTGCAAGAGAGAGCCAGGCAAAGGACAGGGACAGAGAATTCCGTGGAAAGACTGCGGGAATTCTGCTCCCAGAGATCATTCCTGCTCACAGTGTCCCTTGTAGAAAGGGGACATCATTCCAGGCAGCCTGGACTGAGTATGTGGGTTTGTTGTTTAGCAAACCTGCTCAGGCTTTTCCATTCTTTCCTTACAAACAGGAAAACTTCTCTGGGCCTGTGTGCAGGCAGAGCCCTGAGGAGAGCAGTAGGCACATGGTGCCGTGGGCTGGGACCGCCAGCTGCAGAGCTCAAGGGAAGAAGCCCCGTTGTGTCACAATGGTCTCCTTAGCTTCATGTGGATCACCTGTGTCACAATAGTCTCCTTGATTCCATGAGGCCCCACTGTGTCACAATGGCTCCTTGGCTTCATGTGCATCACCTGTGTCACCATGGTCTCCTTGATTCCATGAGGCCCCACTGTGTCACAATGGCTCCTTGGCTTCATGTGCATCACCTGTGTCACCATGGTCTCCTTGATTCCATGAGGCCCCACTTTGTCACAATGGCTCCTTGCTTCCATGAGGTTCCGCAGTGTCACCATGCTCACCTTTGATCCACATTGTCATAATGGACAATTGCTTCCATGTGGCCCCACTGTGTCACAATAGCCCCTTGCTTCCATAGGTTTTCTAGAATGTAACGTATAATTTTCTACAATGTAACAATGGACTCCTTGGTTCTGTGAGCTACCCTGCTTTTTGCAGAGGTGTCTTTGGTTCCAACAAGGCCCCGCTGTGTCTCAGTGCACCCTGGCTTCCATGCGCATCTGGAGTATCACAAAGGCTCCTTGGTTCCACGAGGTCTTGCTGTGTCACAATGGATCCTGTGCTCCATGAGGCCCTCCAAAGTCATCATGGAGCCTTGATTCCATGTGCTTCCATTGTGTCCCAGAGATCGCCTTGGTTCCATCAGTTTCCTTAGTGGCACAATGCTCTCCATGCTTCCATGATTGCCCACAATGTCACAATGCTCTCCATGCTTCCATGAGGCCCTGCTTTGCCACAATGGTCCCCTTGTGTCCATGAGGCCCCGCTGTGTCCCAATGGACGGATGGTTCCATGAGGTTCCGTGCTGTCCCCATGGTCTTCTTGAATCCGCAGTGTAACAATGGACCATTGCTTCCAGGCGGCCTCTCTGTGTCACAAGGGGCTCCTTGATTCCATGATTCCCCACGGTGTCACCATGGAGCCTTGTTTCTAGGAGGTTCTGTACTGTCACAATTGTCTCCTTGATCCCATGAGCCCCTGCAGTGTCACAATGGCTCCTTGCTTCCATGAGGAACACAAAAGCTTTGCATCAACACTGAGCAACAGCTGCTGAACACACCTGGGAGCATCTGCTTGCATCAAAAGAGGGCTTCAAGCTGAGAAAGGCACCAGCAGTTTCCATCTGCAACAGAGAGACAGGCGAAGGACAGGGACAGAGATATCAGTGGAAGGACTGCGAGAATTCTGCTCCCAGAGATCATTCCTGCTCACAGTGTCCCTTGTAGAAAGGGGACATCATTCCAGGCAGCCTGGACTGAGTATGTGGGTTTGTTGTTGAGGAAACCTGCTCAGGCTTTTCCATTCTTTCCTTACAAACAGGAAAACTTCTCTGGGCCTGTGTGCAGGCAGAGCCCTGAGGAGAGCAGTAGGCACATGGTGCCGTGGGCTGGGACCGCCAGCTGCAGAGCTCAAGGGAAGAAGCCCCGTTGTGTCACAATGGCTCCTTAGCTTCATGTGCATCACCTGTGTCACCATGGTCTCCTTGATTCCATGAGGCCCCACTGTGTCACAATGGCTCCTTGGCTTCATGTGCATCACCTGTGTCACCATGGTCTCCTTGATTCCATGAGGCCCCACTGTGTCACAATGGCTCCTTGGCTTCATGTGCATCACCTGTGTCACCATGGTCTCCTTGATTCCATGAGGCCCCACTTTGTCACAATGGCTCCTTGCTTCCATGAGATTCCGCAGTGTCACCATGCTCACCTTTGATCCACATTGTCATAATGGACAATTGCTTCCATGTGGCCCCACTGTGTCACAATAGCCCCTTGCTTCCATAGGTTTTCTAGAATGTAACGTATAATTTTCTACAATGTAACAATGGACTCCTTGGTTCTGTGAGCTACCCTGCTTTTTGCAGAGGTGTCTTTGGTTCCAACAAGGCCGCGCTGTGTCTCAGTGCACCCTGGCTTCCATGCGCATCTGGAGTATCACAAAGGCTCCTTGGTTCCACGAGGTCTTGCTGTGTCACAATGGATCCTGTGCTCCATGAGGCCCTCCAAAGTCATCATGGAGCCTTGATTCCATGTGCTTCCATTGCGTCCCAGGGATCGCCTTGGTTCCATCAGTTTCCTTAGTGGCACAATGCTCTCCATGCTTCCATGAGGCCCTGCTTTGCCACAATGGTCCCCTTGTGTCCATGAGGCCCCGCTGTGTCCCAGTGGACGGATGGTTCCATGAGGTTCCGTGCTGTCCCCATGGTCTTCTTGAATCCGCAGTGTAACAATGGACCATTGCTTCCAGGCGGCCTCTCTGTGTCACAAGGGGCTCCGTGATTCCATGATTCCCCACGGTGTCACCATGGAGCCTTGTTTCTAGGAGGTTCTGTACTGTCACAATTGTCTCCTTGATGCCATGAGCCCCTGCAGTGTCACAATGGCTCCTTGCTTCCATGAGGAACACAAAAGCTTTGCATCAACACTGAGCAACAGCTGCTGAACACACCTGGGAGCATCTGCTTGCATCAAAAGAGGGCTTCAAGCTGAGAAAGGCAGCAGCAGCTTCCATCTGCAAGAGAGAGCCAGGCAAAGGACAGGGACAGAGAATTCCGTGGAAAGACTGCGAGAATTCTGCTCCCAGAGATCATTCCTGCTCACAGTGTCCCTTGTAGAAAGGGGACATCATTGCAGGCAGCCTGGACTGAGCATGTAGGGTTTGTTGTTTAGGAAACCTGCTCAGGCTTTTCCATTCTTTCCTTACAAACAGGAAAACTTCTCTGGGCCTGTGTGCAGGCAGAGCCCTGAGGAGAGCACTTGGCACATGGTGCCGTGGGCTGGGACCGCCAGCTGCAGAGCTCAAGGGAAGAAGCCCCGCTGTGTCACAATGGCTCCTTGGCTTCATGTGGATCACCTGTGTCACCATGGTCTCCTTGATTCCATGAGGCCCCACTTTGTCACAATGGCTCCTTGCTTCCATGAGGTTCCGCAGTGTCACCATGCTCACCTTTGATCCACATTGTCATAATGGACAATTGCTTCCATGTGGCCCCACTGTGTCACAATAGCCCCTTGCTTCCATAGGTTTTCTAGAATGTAACGTATAATTTTCTACAATGTAACAATGGACTCCTTGGTTCTGTGAGCTACCCTGCTTTTTGCAGAGGTGTCTTTGGTTCCAACAAGGCCCCGCTGTGTCTCAGTGCACCCTGGCTTCCATGCGCATCTGGAGTATCACAAAGGCTCCTTGGTTCCACGAGGTCTTGCTGTGTCACAATGGATCCTGTGCTCCATGAGGCCCTCCAAAGTCATCATGGAGCCTTGATTCCATGTGCTTCCATTGTGTCCCAGAGATCGCCTTGGTTCCATCAGTTTCCTTAGTGGCACAATGCTCTCCATGCTTCCATGATTGCCCACAATGTCACAATGCTCTCCATGCTTCCATGAGGCCCTGCTTTGCCACAATGGTCCCCTTGTGTCCATGAGGCCCCGCTGTGTCCCAATGGACGGATGGTTCCATGAGGTTCCGTGCTGTCCCCATGGTCTTCTTGAATCCGCAGTGTAACAATGGACCATTGCTTCCAGGCGGCCTCTCTGTGTCACAAGGGGCTCCTTGATTCCATGATTCCCCACGGTGTCACCATGGAGCCTTGTTTCTAGGAGGTTCTGTACTCTCACAATTGTCTCCTGGATCCCATGAGCCCCTGCAGTGTCACAATGGCTCCTTGCTTCCATGAGGAACACAAAAGCTTTGCATCAACACTGAGCAACAGCTGCTGAACACACCTGGGAGCATCTGCTTGCATCAAAAGAGGGCTTCAAGCTGAGAAAGGCACCAGCAGCTTCCATCTGCAACAGAGAGACAGGCAAAGGACAGGGACAGAGATATCAGTGGAAGGACTGCGAGAATTCTGCTCCCAGAGATCATTCCTGCTCACAGTGTCCCTTGTAGAAAGGGGACATCATTCCAGGCAGCCTGGACTGAGCATGTAGGGTTTGTTGTTGAGGAAACCTGCTCAGGCTTTTCCATTCTTTCTTTACAAACAGGAAAACTTCTCTGGGCCTGTGTGCAGGCAGAGCCCTGAGGAGAGCACTTGGCACATGGTGCCGTGGGCTGGGACCGCCAGCTGCAGAGCTCAAGGGAAGAAGCCCCGTTGTGTCACAATGGCTCCTTAGCTTCATGTGGATCACCTGTGTCACAATAGTCTCCTTGATTTCATGAGGCCCCACTGGGTCACAATGGCTCCTTGGCTTCATGTGCATCACCTGTGTCACCATGGTCTCCTTGATTCCATGAGGCCCCACTTTGTCACAATGGCTCCTTGCTTCCATGAGGTTCCGCAGTGTCACCATGCTCACCTTTGATCCACATTGTCATAATGGACAATTGCTTCCATGTGGCCCCACTGTGTCACAATAGCCCCTTGCTTCCATAGGTTTTCTAGAATGTAATGTATAATTTTCTACAATGTAACAATGGACTCCTTGGTTCTGTGAGCTACCCTGCTTTTTGCAGAGGTGTCTTTGGTTCCAACAAGGCCGCGCTGTGTCTCAGTGCACCCTGGCTTCCATGCACATCTGGAGTATCACAAAGGCTCCTTGTTTCCACGAGGTCTTGCTGTGTCACAATGGATCCTGTGCTCCATGAGGCCCTCCAAAGTCATCATGGAGCCTTGATTCCATGTGCTTCCATTGTGTCCCAGGGATCGCCTTGGTTCCATCAGTTTCCTTAGCGGCACAATGCTCTCCATGCTTCCATGATTGCCCACAATGTCACAATGCTCTCCATGCTTCCATGAGGCCCTGCTTTGCCACAATGGTCCCCTTGTGTCCATGAGGCCCCGCTGTGTCCCAATGGACGGATGGTTCCATGAGGTTCCGTGCTGTCCCCATGGTCTTCTTGAATCCGCAGTGTAACAATGGACCATTGCTTCCAGGCGGCCTCTCTGTGTCACAAGGGGCTCCTTGATTCCATGATTCCCCACGGTGTCACCATGGAGCCTTGTTTCTAGGAGGTTCTGTACTGTCACAATTGTCTCCTTGATCCCATGAGCCCCTGCAGTGTCACAATGGCTCCTTGCTTCCATGAGGAACACAAAAGCTTTGCATCAACACTGAGCAACAGCTGCTGAACACACCTGCGAGCATCTGCTTGCATCAAAAGAGGGCTTCAAGCTGAGAAAGGCACCAGCAGCTTCCATCTGCAACAGAGAGCCAGGCAAAGGACAGGGACAGAGATATCAGTGGAAGGACTGCGAGAATTCTGCTCCCAGAGATCATTCCTGCTCACAGTGTCCCTTGTAGAAAGGGGACATCATTCCAGGCAGCCTGGACTGAGCATGTAGGGTTTGTTGTTGAGGAAACCTGCTCAGGCTTTTCCATTCTTTCCTTACAAACAGGAAAACTTCTCTGGGCCTGTGTGCAGGCAGAGCCCTGAGGAGAGCACTTGGCACATGGTGCCGTGGGCTGGGACCGCCAGCTGCAGAGCTCAAGGGAAGAAGCCCCGTTGTGTCACAATGGTCTCCTTAGCTTCATGTGGATCACCTGTGTCACAATAGTCTCCTTGATTCCATGAGGCCCCACTGTGTCACAATGTCTCCTTGGCTTCATGTGCATCACCTGTGTCACCATGGTCTCCTTGATTCCATGAGGCCCCACTGTGTCACAATGGCTCCTTGGCTTCATGTGCATCACCTGTGTCACCATGGTCTCCTTGATTCCATGAGGCCCCACTGTGTCACAATGGCTCCTTGGCTTCATGTGCATCACCTGTGTCACCATGGTCTCCTTGATTCCATGAGGCCCCACTTTGTCACAATGGCTCCTTGCTTCCATGAGGTTCCGCAGTGTCACCATGCTCACCTTTGATCCACATTGTCATAATGGACAATTGCTTCCATGTGGCCCCACTGTGTCACAATAGCCCCTTGCTTCCATAGGTTTTCTAGAATGTAACGTATAATTTTCTACAATGTAACAATGGACTCCTTGGTTCTGTGAGCTACCCTGCTTTTTGCAGAGGTGTCTTTGGTTCCAACAAGGCCCCGCTGTGTCTCAGTGCACCCTGGCTTCCATGCGCATCTGGAGTATCACAAAGGCTCCTTGGTTCCACGAGGTCTTGCTGTGTCACAATGGATCCTGTGCTCCATGAGGCCCTCCAAAGTCATCATGGAGCCTTGATTCCATGTGCTTCCATTGCGTCCCAGGGATCGCCTTGGTTCCATCAGTTTCCTTAGTGGCACAATGCTCTCCATGCTTCCATGAGGCCCTGCTTTGCCACAATGGTCCCCTTGTGTCCATGAGGCCCCGCTGTGTCCCAGTGGACGGATGGTTCCATGAGGTTCCGTGCTGTCCCCATGGTCTTCTTGAATCCGCAGTGTAACAATGGACCATTGCTTCCAGGCGGCCTCTCTGTGTCACAAGGGGCTCCTTGATTCCATGATTCCCCACGGTGTCACCATGGAGCCTTGTTTCTAGGAGGTTCTGTACTGTCACAATTGTCTCCTGGATCCCATGAGCACCTGCAGTGTCACAATGGCTCCCTGCTTCCATGAGGAACACAAAAGCTTTGCATCAACACTGAGCAACAGCTGCTGAACACACCTGCGAGCATCTGCTTGCATCAAAAGAGGGCTTCAAGCTGAGAAAGGCAGCAGCAGCTTCCATCTGCAAGAGAGAGACAGGCGAAGGACAGGGACAGAGATATCAGTGGAAGGACTGCGAGAATTCTGCTCCCAGAGATCATTCCTGCTCACAGTGTCCCTTGTAGAAAGGGGACATCACTCCAGGCAGCCTGGACTGAGTATGTGGGTTTGTTGTTTAGCAAACCTGCTCAGGCTTTTCCATTCTTTCCTTACAAACAGGAAAACTTCTCTGGGCCTGTGTGCAGGCAGAGCCCTGAGGAGAGCAGTAGGCACATGGTGCCGTGGGCTGGGACCGCCAGCTGCAGAGCTCAAGGGAAGAAGCCCCGTTGTGTCACAATGGCTCCTTAGCTTCATGTGCATCACCTGTGTCACCATGGTCTCCTTGATTCCATGAGGCCCCACTTTGTCACAATGGCTCCTTGCTTCCATGAGGTTCCGCAGTGTCACCATGCTCACCTTTGATCCACATTGTCATAATGGACAATTGCTTCCATGTGGCCCCACTGTGTCACAATAGCCCCTTGCTTCCATAGGTTTTCTAGAATGTAATGTATAATTTTCTACAATGTAACAATGGACTCCTTGGTTCTGTGAGCTACCCTGCTTTTTGCAGAGGTGTCTTTGGTTCCAACAAGGCCGCGCTGTGTCTCAGTGCACCCTGGCTTCCATGCGCATCTGGAGTATCACAAAGGCTCCTTGGTTCCACGAGGTCTTGCTGTGTCACAATGGATCCTGTGCTCCATGAGGCCCTCCAAAGTCATCATGGAGCCTTGATTCCATGTGCTTCCATTGCGTCCCAGGGATCGCCTTGGTTCCATCAGTTTCCTTAGTGGCACAATGCTCTCCATGCTTCCATGAGGCCCTGCTTTGCCACAATGGTCCCCTTGTGTCCATGAGGCCCCACTGTGTCCCAGTGGACGGATGGTTCCATGAGGTTCCGTGCTGTCCCCATGGTCTTCTTGAATCCGCAGTGTAACAATGGACCATTGCTTCCAGGCGGCCTCTCTGTGTCACAAGGGGCTCCTTGATTCCATGATTCCCCACGGTGTCACCATGGAGCCTTGTTTCTAGGAGGTTCTGTACTGTCACAATTGTCTCCTTGATCCCATGAGCCCCTGCAGTGTCACAATGGCTCCTTGCTTCCATGAGGAACACAAAAGCTTTGCATCAACACTGAGCAACAGCTGCTGAACACACCTGGGAGCATCTGCTTGCATCAAAAGAGGGCTTCAAGCTGAGAAAGGCACCAGCAGCTTCCATCTGCAAGAGAGAGCCAGGCAAAGGACAGGGACAGAGAATTCCGTGGAAAGACTGCGGGAATTCTGCTCCCAGAGATCATTCCTGCTCACAGTGTCCCTTGTAGAAAGGGGACATCATTCCAGGCAGCCTGGACTGAGTATGTGGGTTTGTTGTTTAGCAAACCTGCTCAGGCTTTTCCATTCTTTCCTTACAAACAGGAAAACTTCTCTGGGCCTGTGTGCAGGCAGAGCCCTGAGGAGAGCACTTGGCACATGGTGCCGTGGGCTGGGACCGCCAGCTGCAGAGCTCAAGGGAAGAAGCCCCGTTGTGTCACAATGGTCTCCTTAGCTTCATGTGGATCACCTGTGTCACAATAGTCTCCTTGATTCCATGAGGCCCCACTGTGTCACAATGGCTCCTTGGCTTCATGTGCATCACCTGTGTCACCATGGTCTCCTTGATTCCATGAGGCCCCACTTTGTCACAATGGCTCCTTGCTTCCATGAGGTTCCGCAGTGTCACCATGCTCACCTTTGATCCACATTGTCATAATGGACAATTGCTTCCATGTGGCCCCACTGTGTCACAATAGCCCCTTGCTTCCATAGGTTTTCTAGAATGTAACGTATAATTTTCTACAATGTAACAATGGACTCCTTGGTTCTGTGAGCTACCCTGCTTTTTGCAGAGGTGTCTTTGGTTCCAACAAGGCCCCGCTGTGTCTCAGTGCACCCTGGCTTCCATGCGCATCTGGAGTATCACAAAGGCTCCTTGGTTCCACGAGGTCTTGCTGTGTCACAATGGATCCTGTGCTCCATGAGGCCCTCCAAAGTCATCATGGAGCCTTGATTCCATGTGCTTCCATTGTGTCCCAGAGATCGCCTTGGTTCCATCAGTTTCCTTAGTGGCACAATGCTCTCCATGCTTCCATGATTGCCCACAATGTCACAATGCTCTCCATGCTTCCATGAGGCCCTGCTTTGCCACAATGGTCCCCTTGTGTCCATGAGGCCCCGCTGTGTCCCAATGGACGGATGGTTCCATGAGGTTCCGTGCTGTCCCCATGGTCTTCTTGAATCCGCAGTGTAACAATGGACCATTGCTTCCAGGCGGCCTCTCTGTGTCACAAGGGGCTCCTTGATTCCATGATTCCCCACGGTGTCACCATGGAGCCTTGTTTCTAGGAGGTTCTGTACTGTCACAATTGTCTCCTTGATCCCATGAGCCCCTGCAGTGTCACAATGGCTCCTTGCTTCCATGAGGAACACAAAAGCTTTGCATCAACACTGAGCAACAGCTGCTGAACACACCTGGGAGCACCTGCTTGCATCAAAAGAGGGCTTCAAGCAGAGAATGGCAGCAGCAGCTTCCATCTGCAACAGAGAGCCAGGCAAAGGACAGGGACAGGGAATTCCGTGGAAAGACTGCGAGAATTCTGCTCTCAGAGATCATTCCTGCTCACAGTGTCCCTTGTAGAAAGGGGACATCATTCCAGGCAGCCTGGACTGAGTATGTGGGTTTGTTGTTGAGGAAACCTGCTCAGGCTTTTCCATTCTTTCCTTACAAACAGGAAAACTTCTCTGGGCCTGTGTGCAGGCAGAGCCCTGAGGAGAGCAGTAGGCACATGGTGCCGTGGGCTGGGACCGCCAGCTGCAGAGCTCAAGGGAAGAAGCCCCGTTGTGTCACAATGGCTCCTTAGCTTCATGTGCATCACCTGTGTCACCATGGTCTCCTTGATTCCATGAGGCCCCACTGTGTCACAATGGCTCCTTGGCTTCATGTGCATCACCTGTGTCACCATGGTCTCCTTGATTCCATGAGGCCCCACTGTGTCACAATGGCTCCTTGGCTTCATGTGCATCACCTGTGTCACCATGGTCTCCTTGATTCCATGAGGCCCCACTTTGTCACAATGGCTCCTTGCTTCCATGAGATTCCGCAGTGTCACCATGCTCACCTTTGATCCACATTGTCATAATGGACAATTGCTTCCATGTGGCCCCACTGTGTCACAATAGCCCCTTGCTTCCATAGGTTTTCTAGAATGTAACGTATAATTTTCTACAATGTAACAATGGACTCCTTGGTTCTGTGAGCTACCCTGCTTTTTGCAGAGGTGTCTTTGGTTCCAACAAGGCCCCGCTGTGTCTCAGTGCACCCTGGCTTCCATGCGCATCTGGAGTATCACAAAGGCTCCTTGGTTCCACGAGGTCTTGCTGTGTCACAATGGATCCTGTGCTCCATGAGGCCCTCCAAAGTCATCATGGAGCCTTGATTCCATGTGCTTCCATTGCGTCCCAGGGATCGCCTTGGTTCCATCAGTTTCCTTAGTGGCACAATGCTCTCCATGCTTCCATGAGGCCCTGCTTTGCCACAATGGTCCCCTTGTGTCCATGAGGCCCCGCTGTGTCCCAGTGGACGGATGGTTCCATGAGGTTCCGTGCTGTCCCCATGGTCTTCTTGAATCCGCAGTGTAACAATGGACCATTGCTTCCAGGCGGCCTCTCTGTGTCACAAGGGGCTCCGTGATTCCATGATTCCCCACGGTGTCACCATGGAGCCTTGTTTCTAGGAGGTTCTGTACTGTCACAATTGTCTCCTTGATGCCATGAGCCCCTGCAGTGTCACAATGGCTCCTTGCTTCCATGAGGAACACAAAAGCTTTGCATCAACACTGAGCAACAGCTGCTGAACACACCTGGGAGCATCTGCTTGCATCAAAAGAGGGCTTCAAGCTGAGAAAGGCAGCAGCAGCTTCCATCTGCAAGAGAGAGCCAGGCAAAGGACAGGGACAGAGAATTCCGTGGAAAGACTGCGAGAATTCTGCTCCCAGAGATCATTCCTGCTCACAGTGTCCCTTGTAGAAAGGGGACATCATTGCAGGCAGCCTGGACTGAGCATGTAGGGTTTGTTGTTTAGGAAACCTGCTCAGGCTTTTCCATTCTTTCCTTACAAACAGGAAAACTTCTCTGGGCCTGTGTGCAGGCAGAGCCCTGAGGAGAGCACTTGGCACATGGTGCCGTGGGCTGGGACCGCCAGCTGCAGAGCTCAAGGGAAGAAGCCCCGCTGTGTCACAATGGCTCCTTGGCTTCATGTGGATCACCTGTGTCACCATGGTCTCCTTGATTCCATGAGGCCCCACTTTGTCACAATGGCTCCTTGCTTCCATGAGGTTCCGCAGTGTCACCATGCTCACCTTTGATCCACATTGTCATAATGGACAATTGCTTCCATGTGGCCCCACTGTGTCACAATAGCCCCTTGCTTCCATAGGTTTTCTAGAATGTAACGTATAATTTTCTACAATGTAACAATGGACTCCTTGGTTCTGTGAGCTACCCTGCTTTTTGCAGAGGTGTCTTTGGTTCCAACAAGGCCCCGCTCTGTCTCAGTGCACCCTGGCTTCCATGCGCATCTGGAGTATCACAAAGGCTCCTTGGTTCCACGAGGTCTTGCTGTGTCACAATGGATCCTGTGCTCCATGAGGCCCTCCAAAGTCATCATGGAGCCTTGATTCCATGTGCTTCCATTGTGTCCCAGAGATCGCCTTGGTTCCATCAGTTTCCTTAGTGGCACAATGCTCTCCATGCTTCCATGATTGCCCACAATGTCACAATGCTCTCCATGCTTCCATGAGGCCCTGCTTTGCCACAATGGTCCCCTTGTGTCCATGAGGCCCCGCTGTGTCCCAATGGACGGATGGTTCCATGAGGTTCCGTGCTGTCCCCATGGTCTTCTTGAATCCGCAGTGTAACAATGGACCATTGCTTCCAGGCGGCCTCTCTGTGTCACAAGGGGCTCCTTGATTCCATGATTCCCCACGGTGTCACCATGGAGCCTTGTTTCTAGGAGGTTCTGTACTCTCACAATTGTCTCTTTGATCCCATGAGCCCCTGCAGTGTCACAATGGCTCCTTGCTTCCATGAGGAACACAAAAGCTTTGCATCAACACTGAGCAACAGCTGCTGAACACACCTGGGAGCATCTGCTTGCATCAAAAGAGGGCTTCAAGCTGAGAAAGGCACCAGCAGCTTCCATCTGCAACAGAGAGCCAGGCAAAGGACAGGGACAGAGAATTCAGTGGAAAGACTGTGGGAATTCTGCTCCCAGAGATCATTCCTGCTCACAGTGTCCCTTGTAGAAAGGGGACATCATTCCAGGCAGCCTGGACTGAGCATGTGGGTTTGTTGTTTAGCAAACCTGCTCAGGCTTTTTCATTCTTTCCTTACAAACAGGAAAACTTCTCTGGGCCTGTGTGCAGGCAGAGCCCTGAGGAGAGCACTTGGCACATGGTGCCGTGGGCTGGGACCGCCAGCTGCAGAGCTCAAGGGAAGAAGCCCCGTTGTGTCACAATGGCTCCTTAGCTTCATGTGCATCACCTGTGTCACAATCGTCTCCTTGATTCCATGAGGCCCCACAGTGTCACAATGGCTCCTTGGCTTCATGTGCATCACCTGTGTCACCATGGTCTCCTTGATTCCATGAGGCCCCACTGTGTCACAATGGCTCCTTGGCTTCATGTGCATCACCTGTGTCACCATGGTCTCCTTGATTCCATGAGGCCCCACTTTGTCACAATGGCTCCTTGCTTCCATGAGGTTCTGCAGTGTCACCATGCTCACCTTTGATCCACATTGTCATAATGGACAATTGCTTCCATGTGGCCCCACTGTGTCACAATAGCCCCTTGCTTCCATAGGTTTTCTAGAATGTAACGTATAATTTTCTACAATGTAACAATGGACTCCTTGGTTCTGTGAGCTACCCTGCTTTTTGCAGAGGTGTCTTTGGTTCCAACAAGGCCCCGCTGTGTCTCAGTGCACCCTGGCTTCCATGCGCATCTGGAGTATCACAAAGGCTCCTTGGTTCCACGAGGTCTTGCTGTGTCACAATGGATCCTGTGCTCCATGAGGCCCTCCAAAGTCATCATGGAGCCTTGATTCCATGTGCTTCCATTGTGTCCCAGGGATCGCCTTGGTTCCATCAGTTTCCTTAGCGGCACAATGCTCTCCATGCTTCCATGATTGCCCACAATGTCACAATGCTCTCCATGCTTCCATGAGGCCCTGCTTTGCCACAATGGTCCCCTTGTGTCCATGAGGCCCCGCTGTGTCCCAATGGACGGATGGTTCCATGAGGTTCCGTGCTGTCCCCATGGTCTTCTTGAATCCGCAGTGTAACAATGGACCATTGCTTCCAGGAGGCCTCTCTGTGTCACAAGGGGCTCCTTGATTCCATGATTCCCCACGGTGTCACCATGGAGCCTTGTTTCTAGGAGGTTCTGTACTGTCACAATTGTCTCCTTGATCCCATGAGCCCCTGCAGTGTCACAATGGCTCCTTGCTTCCATGAGGAACACAAAAGCTTTGCATCAACACTGAGCAACAGCTGCTGAACACACCTGGGAGCATCTGCTTGCATCAAAAGAGGGCTTCAAGCTGAGAAAGGCACCAGCAGCTTCCATCTGCAACAGAGAGACAGGCAAAGGACAGGGACAGAGATATCAGTGGAAGGACTGCGAGAATTCTGCTCCCAGAGATCATTCCTGCTCACAGTGTCCCTTGTAGAAAGGGGACATCATTCCAGGCAGCCTGGACTGAGCATGTAGGGTTTGTTGTTGAGGAAACCTGCTCAGGCTTTTCCATTCTTTCCTTACAAACAGGAAAACTTCTCTGGGCCTGTGTGCAGGCAGAGCCCTGAGGAGAGCACTTGGCACATGGTGCCATGGGCTGGGACCGCCAGCTGCAGAGCTCAAGGGAAGAAGCCCCGTTGTGTCACAATGGTCTCCTTAGCTTCATGTGCATCACCTGTGTCACAATAGTCTCCTTGATTCCATGAGGCCCCACTGTGTCACAATGTCTCCTTGGCTTCATGTGCATCACCTGTGTCACCATGGTCTCCTTGATTCCATGAGGCCCCACTGTGTCACAATGGCTCCTTGGCTTCATGTGCATCACCTGTGTCACCATGGTCTCCTTGATTCCATGAGGCCCCACTGGGTCACAATGGCTCCTTGGCTTCATGTGCATCACCTGTGTCACCATGGTCTCCTTGATTCCATGAGGCCCCACTTTGTCACAATGGCTCCTTGCTTCCATGAGATTCCGCAGTGTCACCATGCTCACCTTTGATCCACATTGTCATAATGGACAATTGCTTCCATGTGGCCCCACTGTGTCACAATAGCCCCTTGCTTCCATAGGTTTTCTAGAATGTAATGTATAATTTTCTACAATGTAACAATGGACTCCTTGGTTCTGTGAGCTACCCTGCTTTTTGCAGAGGTGTCTTTGGTTCCAACAAGGCCCCGCTGTGTCTCAGTGCACCCTGGCTTCCATGCGCATCTGGAGTATCACAAAGGCTCCTTGGTTCCACGAGGTCTTGCTGTGTCACAATGGATCCTGTGCTCCATGAGGCCCTCCAAAGTCATCATGGAGCCTTGATTCCATGTGCTTCCATTGCGTCCCAGGGATCGCCTTGGTTCCATCAGTTTCCTTAGTGGCACAATGCTCTCCATGCTTCCATGATTGCCCACAATGTCACAATGCTCTCCATGCTTCCATGAGGCCCTGCTTTGCCACAATGGTCCCCTTGTGTCCATGAGGCCCCGCTGTGCCCCAATGGACGGATGGTTCCATGAGGTTCCGTGCTGTCCCCATGGTCTTCTTGAATCCGCAGTGTAACAATGGACCATTGCTTCCAGGCGGCCTCTCTG
This sequence comes from Corvus hawaiiensis, assembly GCF_020740725.1. Classification (NCBI taxonomy): domain Eukaryota; kingdom Metazoa; phylum Chordata; class Aves; order Passeriformes; family Corvidae; genus Corvus; species Corvus hawaiiensis. The sequence continues at coordinate 11,505,279 of NC_063232.1, read as the reverse complement.
TGTCACAAGGGGCTCCTTGATTCCATGATTCCCCACGGTGTCACCATGGAGCCTTGTTTCTAGGAGGTTCTGTACTGTCACAATTGTCTCCTGGATCCCATGAGCCCCTGCAGTGTCACAATGGCTCCTTGCTTCCATGAGGAACACAAAAGCTTTGCATCAACACTGAGCAACAGCTGCTGAACACACCTGGGAGCATCTGCTTGCATCAAAAGAGGGTTTCAAGCTGAGAAAGGCACCAGCAGCTTCCATCTGCAACAGAGAGCCAGGCAAAGGACAGGGACAGAGAATTCAGTGGAAAGACTGCGGGAATTCTGCTCCCAGAGATCATTCCTGCTCACAGTGTCCCTTGTAGAAAGGGGACATCATTCCAGGCAGCCTGGACTGAGCATGTAGGGTTTGTTGTTTAGGAAACCTGCTCAGGCTTTTCCATTCTTTCCTTACAAACAGGAAAACTTCTCTGGGCCTGTGTGCAGGCAGAGCCCTGAGGAGAGCACTTGGCACATGGTGCCGTGGGCTGGGACCGCCAGCTGCAGAGCTCAAGGGAAGAAGCCCCGTTGTGTCACAATGGTCTCCTTAGCTTCATGTGGATCACCTGTGTCACAATAGTCTCCTTGATTCCATGAGGCCCCACTGTGTCACAATGGCTCCTTGGCTTCATGTGCATCACCTGTGTCACCATGGTCTCCTTGATTCCATGTGGCCCCACTGTGTCACAATAGCCCCTTGCTTCCATAGGTTTTCTAGAATGTAACGTATAATTTTCTACAATGTAACAATGGACTCCTTGGTTCTGTGAGCTACCCTGCTTTTTGCAGAGGTGTCTTTGGTTCCAACAAGGCCCCGCTCTGTCTCAGTGCACCCTGGCTTCCATGCGCATCTGGAGTATCACAAAGGCTCCTTGGTTCCACGAGGTCTTGCTGTGTCACAATGGATCCTGTGCTCCATGAGGCCCTCCAAAGTCATCATGGAGCCTTGATTCCATGTGCTTCCATTGCGTCCCAGGGATCGCCTTGGTTCCATCAGTTTCCTTAGTGGCACAATGCTCTCCATGCTTCCATGAGGCCCTGCTTTGCCACAATGGTCCCCTTGTGTCCATGAGGCCCCGCTGTGTCCCAGTGGACGGATGGTTCCATGAGGTTCCGTGCTGTCCCCATGGTCTTCTTGAATCCGCAGTGTAACAATGGACCATTGCTTCCAGGCGGCCTCTCTGTGTCACAAGGGGCTCCTTGATTCCATGATTCCCCACGGTGTCACCATGGAGCCTTGTTTCTAGGAGGTTCTGTACTGTCACAATTGTCTCCTTGATGCCATGAGCCCCTGCAGTGTCACAATGGCTCCTTGCTTCCATGAGGAACACAAAAGCTTTGCATCAACACTGAGCAACAGCTGCTGAACACACCTGGGAGCATCTGCTTGCATCAAAAGAGGGCTTCAAGCTGAGAAAGGCACCAGCAGCTTCCATCTGCAAGAGAGAGATAGGCGAAGGACAGGGACAGAGATATCAGTGGAAGGACTGCGAGAATTCTGCTCCCAGAGATCATTCCTGCTCACAGTGTCCCTTGTAGAAAGGGGACATCACTCCAGGCAGCCTGGACTGAGTATGTGGGTTTGTTGTTTAGCAAACCTGCTCAGGCTTTTCCATTCTTTCCTTACAAACAGGAAAACTTCTCTGGGCCTGTGTGCAGGCAGAGCCCTGAGGAGAGCACTTGGCACATGGTGCCGTGGGCTGGGACCGCCAGCTGCAGAGCTCAAGGGAAGAAGCCCCGTTGTGTCACAATGGCTCCTTAGCTTCATGTGCATCACCTGTGTCACAATGGTCTCCTTGATTCCATGAGGCCCCACTGTGTCACAATGGCTCCTTGGCTTCATGTGCATCACCTGTGTCACCATGGTCTCCTTGATTCCATGAGGCCCCACTTTGTCACAATGGCTCCTTGCTTCCATGAGGTTCCGGAGTGTCACCATGCTCACCTTTGATCCACATTGTCATAATGGACAATTGCTTCCATGTGGCCCCACTGTGTCACAATAGCCCCTTGCTTCCATAGGTTTTCTAGAATGTAACGTATAATTTTCTACAATGTAACAATGGACTCCTTGGTTCTGTGAGCTACCCTGCTTTTTGCAGAGGTGTCTTTGGTTCCAACAAGGCCCCGCTGTGTCTCAGTGCACCCTGGCTTCCATGCGCATCTGGAGTATCACAAAGGCTCCTTGGTTCCACGAGGTCTTGCTGTGTCACAATGGATCCTGTGCTCCATGAGGCCCTCCAAAGTCATCATGGAGCCTTGATTCCATGTGCTTCCATTGTGTCCCAGGGATCGCCTTGGTTCCATCAGTTTCCTTAGTGGCACAATGCTCTCCATGCTTCCATGATTGCCCACAATGTCACAATGCTCTCCATGCTTCCATGAGGCCCTGCTTTGCCACAATGGTCCCCTTGTGTCCATGAGGCCCCGCTGTGTCCCAATGGACGGATGGTTCCATGAGGTTCCGTGCTGTCCCCATGGTCTTCTTGAATCTGCAGTGTAACAATGGACCATTGCTTCCAGGCGGCCTCTCTGTGTCACAAGGGGCTCCTTGATTCCATGATTCCCCACGGTGTCACCATGGAGCCTTGTTTCTAGGAGGTTCTGTACTGTCACAATTGTCTCCTGGATCCCATGAGCCCCTGCAGTGTCACAATGGCTCCTTGCTTCCATGAGGAACACAAAAGCTTTGCATCAACACTGAGCAACAGCTGCTGAACACACCTGCGAGCATCTGCTTGCATCAAACGAGGGCTTCAAGCTGAGAAAGGCACCAGCAGCTTCCATCTGCAACAGAGAGCCAGGGAAAGGACAGGGACAGAGAATTCAGTGGAAAGACTGCGGGAATTCTGCTCCCAGAGATCATTCCTGCTCACAGTGTCCCTTGTAGAAAGGGGACATCATTCCAGGCAGCCTGGACTGAGCATGTAGGGTTTGTTGTTTAGGAAACCTGCTCAGGCTTTTCCATTCTTTCCTTACAAACAGGAAAACTTCTCTGGGCCTGTGTGCAGGCAGAGCCCTGAGGAGAGCACTTGGCACATGGTGCCGTGGGCTGGGACCGCCAGCTGCAGAGCTCAAGGGAAGAAGCCCCGTTGTGTCACAATGGTCTCCTTAGCTTCATGTGGATCACCTGTGTCACAATAGTCTCCTTGATTCCATGAGGCCCCACTGTGTCACAATGGCTCCTTGGCTTCATGTGCATCACCTGTGTCACCATGGTCTCCTTGATTCCATGAGGCCCCACTGTGTCACAATGGCTCCTTGGCTTCATGTGCATCACCTGTGTCACCATGGTCTCCTTGATTCCATGAGGCCCCACTGGGTCACAATGGCTCCTTGGCTTCATGTGCATCACCTGTGTCACCATGGTCTCCTTGATTCCATGAGGCCCCACTTTGTCACAATGACTCCTTGCTTCCATGAGGTTCCGCAGTGTCACCATGCTCACCTTTGATCCACATTGTCATAATGGACAATTGCTTCCATGTGGCCCCACTGTGTCACAATAGCCCCTTGCTTCCATAGGTTTTCTAGAATGTAATGTATAATTTTCTACAATGTAACAATGGACTCCTTGGTTCTGTGAGCTACCCTGCTTTTTGCAGAGGTGTCTTTGGTTCCAACAAGGCCCCGCTGTGTCTCAGTGCACCCTGGCTTCCATGCGCATCTGGAGTATCACAAAGGCTCCTTGGTTCCACGAGGTCTTGCTGTGTCACAATGGATCCTGTGCTCCATGAGGCCCTCCAAAGTCATCATGGAGCCTTGATTCCATGTGCTTCCATTGCGTCCCAGGGATCGCCTTGGTTCCATCAGTTTCCTTAGTGGCACAATGCTCTCCATGCTTCCATGATTGCCCACAATGTCACAATGCTCTCCATGCTTCCATGAGGCCCTGCTTTGCCACAATGGTCCCCTTGTGTCCATGAGGCCCCGCTGTGTCCCAGTGGACGGATGGTTCCATGAGGTTCCGTGCTGTCCCCATGGTCTTCTTGAATCCGCAGTGTAACAATGGACCATTGCTTCCAGGCGGCCTCTCTGTGTCACAAGGGGCTCCTTGATTCCATGATTCCCCACGGTGTCACCATGGAGCCTTGTTTCTAGGAGGTTCTGTACTGTCACAATTGTCTCCTGGATCCCATGAGCCCCTGCAGTGTCACAATGGCTCCTTGCTTCCATGAGGAACACAAAAGCTTTGCATCAACACTGAGCAACAGCTGCTGAACACACCTGCGAGCATCTGCTTGCATCAAAAGAGGGCTTCAAGCTGAGAAAGGCAGCAGCAGCTTCCATCTGCAAGAGAGAGATAGGCGAAGGACAGGGACAGAGATATCAGTGGAAGGACTGCGAGAATTCTGCTCCCAGAGATCATTCCTGCTCACAGTGTCCCTTGTAGAAAGGGGACATCACTCCAGGCAGCCTGGACTGAGTATGTGGGTTTGTTGTTTAGCAAACCTGCTCAGGCTTTTCCATTCTTTCCTTACAAACAGGAAAACTTCTCTGGGCCTGTGTGCAGGCAGAGCCCTGAGGAGAGCAGTAGGCACATGGTGCCGTGGGCTGGGACCGCCAGCTGCATAGCTCAAGGGAAGAAGCCCCGTTGTGTCACAATGGCTCCTTAGCTTCATGTGCATCACCTGTGTCACAATGGTCTCCTTGATTCCATGAGGCCCCACTGGGTCACAATGGCTCCTTGGCTTCATGTGCATCACCTGTGTCACCATGGTCTCCTTGATTCCATGAGGCCCCACTTTGTCACAATGGCTCCTTGCTTCCATGAGGTTCCGCAGTGTCACCATGCTCACCTTTGATCCACATTGTCATAATGGACAATTGCTTCCATGTGGCCCCACTGTGTCACAATAGCCCCTTGCTTCCATAGGTTTTCTAGAATGTAACGTATAATTTTCTACAATGTAACAATGGACTCCTTGGTTCTGTGAGCTACCCTGCTTTTTGCAGAGGTGTCTTTGGTTCCAACAAGGCCGCGCTCTGTCTCAGTGCACCCTGGCTTCCATGCGCATCTGGAGTATCACAAAGGCTCCTTGGTTCCACGAGGTCTTGCTGTGTCACAATGGATCCTGTGCTCCATGAGGCCCTCCAAAGTCATCATGGAGCCTTGATTCCATGTGCTTCCATTGTGTCCCAGGGATCGCCTTGGTTCCATCAGTTTCCTTAGTGGCACAATGCTCTCCATGCTTCCATGATTGCCCACAATGTCACAATGCTCTCCATGCTTCCATGAGGCCCTGCTTTGCCACAATGGTCCCCTTGTGTCCATGAGGCCCCGCTGTGTCCCAATGGACGGATGGTTCCATGAGGTTCCGTGCTGTCCCCATGGTCTTCTTGAATCCGCAGTGTAACAATGGACCATTGCTTCCAGGCGGCCTCTCTGTGTCACAAGGGGCTCCTTGATTCCATGATTCCCCACGGTGTCACCATGGAGCCTTGTTTCTAGGAGGTTCTGTACTGTCACAATTGTCTCCTGGATCCCATGAGCCCCTGCAGTGTCACAATGGCTCCTTGCTTCCATGAGGAACACAAAAGCTTTGCATCAACACTGAGCAACAGCTGCTGAACACACCTGGGAGCATCTGCTTGCATCAAAAGAGGGCTTCAAGCTGAGAAAGGCACCAGCAGCTTCCATCTGCAAGAGAGAGATAGGCGAAGGACAGGGACAGAGATATCAGTGGAAGGACTGCGAGAATTCTGCTCCCAGAGATCATTCCTGCTCACAGTGTCCCTTGTAGAAAGGGGACATCACTCCAGGCAGCCTGGACTGAGTATGTGGGTTTGTTGTTTAGCAAACCTGCTCAGGCTTTTCCATTCTTTCCTTACAAACAGGAAAACTTCTCTGGGCCTGTGTGCAGGCAGAGCCCTGAGGAGAGCACTTGGCACATGGTGCCGTGGGCTGGGACCGCCAGCTGCAGAGCTCAAGGGAAGAAGCCCCGTTGTGTCACAATGGCTCCTTAGCTTCATGTGCATCACCTGTGTCACAATGGTCTCCTTGATTCCATGAGGCCCCACTGTGTCACAATGGCTCCTTGGCTTCATGTGCATCACCTGTGTCACCATGGTCTCCTTGATTCCATGAGGCCCCACTTTGTCACAATGGCTCCTTGCTTCCATGAGGTTCCGGAGTGTCACCATGCTCACCTTTGATCCACATTGTCATAATGGACAATTGCTTCCATGTGGCCCCACTGTGTCACAATAGCCCCTTGCTTCCATAGGTTTTCTAGAATGTAACGTATAATTTTCTACAATGTAACAATGGACTCCTTGGTTCTGTGAGCTACCCTGCTTTTTGCAGAGGTGTCTTTGGTTCCAACAAGGCCCCGCTCTGTCTCAGTGCACCCTGGCTTCCATGCGCATCTGGAGTATCACAAAGGCTCCTTGGTTCCACGAGGTCTTGCTGTGTCACAATGGATCCTGTGCTCCATGAGGCCCTCCAAAGTCATCATGGAGCCTTGATTCCATGTGCTTCCATTGTGTCCCAGGGATCGCCTTGGTTCCATCAGTTTCCTTAGTGGCACAATGCTCTCCATGCTTCCATGATTGCCCACAATGTCACAATGCTCTCCATGCTTCCATGAGGCCCTGCTTTGCCACAATGGTCCCCTTGTGTCCATGAGGCCCCGCTGTGTCCCAATGGACGGATGGTTCCATGAGGTTCCGTGCTGTCCCCATGGTCTTCTTGAATCTGCAGTGTAACAATGGACCATTGCTTCCAGGCGGCCTCTCTGTGTCACAAGGGGCTCCTTGATTCCATGATTCCCCACGGTGTCACCATGGAGCCTTGTTTCTAGGAGGTTCTGTACTGTCACAATTGTCTCCTGGATCCCATGAGCCCCTGCAGTGTCACAATGGCTCCTTGCTTCCATGAGGAACACAAAAGCTTTGCATCAACACTGAGCAACAGCTGCTGAACACACCTGCGAGCATCTGCTTGCATCAAACGAGGGCTTCAAGCTGAGAAAGGCACCAGCAGCTTCCATCTGCAACAGAGAGCCAGGGAAAGGACAGGGACAGAGAATTCAGTGGAAAGACTGCGGGAATTCTGCTCCCAGAGATCATTCCTGCTCACAGTGTCCCTTGTAGAAAGGGGACATCATTCCAGGCAGCCTGGACTGAGCATGTAGGGTTTGTTGTTTAGGAAACCTGCTCAGGCTTTTCCATTCTTTCCTTACAAACAGGAAAACTTCTCTGGGCCTGTGTGCAGGCAGAGCCCTGAGGAGAGCACTTGGCACATGGTGCCGTGGGCTGGGACCGCCAGCTGCAGAGCTCAAGGGAAGAAGCCCCGTTGTGTCACAATGGTCTCCTTAGCTTCATGTGGATCACCTGTGTCACAATAGTCTCCTTGATTCCATGAGGCCCCACTGTGTCACAATGGCTCCTTGGCTTCATGTGCATCACCTGTGTCACCATGGTCTCCTTGATTCCATGAGGCCCCACTGTGTCACAATGGCTCCTTGGCTTCATGTGCATCACCTGTGTCACCATGGTCTCCTTGATTCCATGAGGCCCCACTGGGTCACAATGGCTCCTTGGCTTCATGTGCATCACCTGTGTCACCATGGTCTCCTTGATTCCATGAGGCCCCACTTTGTCACAATGACTCCTTGCTTCCATGAGGTTCCGCAGTGTCACCATGCTCACCTTTGATCCACATTGTCATAATGGACAATTGCTTCCATGTGGCCCCACTGTGTCACAATAGCCCCTTGCTTCCATAGGTTTTCTAGAATGTAATGTATAATTTTCTACAATGTAACAATGGACTCCTTGGTTCTGTGAGCTACCCTGCTTTTTGCAGAGGTGTCTTTGGTTCCAACAAGGCCCCGCTGTGTCTCAGTGCACCCTGGCTTCCATGCGCATCTGGAGTATCACAAAGGCTCCTTGGTTCCACGAGGTCTTGCTGTGTCACAATGGATCCTGTGCTCCATGAGGCCCTCCAAAGTCATCATGGAGCCTTGATTCCATGTGCTTCCATTGCGTCCCAGGGATCGCCTTGGTTCCATCAGTTTCCTTAGTGGCACAATGCTCTCCATGCTTCCATGATTGCCCACAATGTCACAATGCTCTCCATGCTTCCATGAGGCCCTGCTTTGCCACAATGGTCCCCTTGTGTCCATGAGGCCCCGCTGTGTCCCAGTGGACGGATGGTTCCATGAGGTTCCGTGCTGTCCCCATGGTCTTCTTGAATCCGCAGTGTAACAATGGACCATTGCTTCCAGGCGGCCTCTCTGTGTCACAAGGGGCTCCTTGATTCCATGATTCCCCACGGTGTCACCATGGAGCCTTGTTTCTAGGAGGTTCTGTACTGTCACAATTGTCTCCTGGATCCCATGAGCCCCTGCAGTGTCACAATGGCTCCTTGCTTCCATGAGGAACACAAAAGCTTTGCATCAACACTGAGCAACAGCTGCTGAACACACCTGGGAGCATCTGCTTGCATCAAAAGAGGGCTTCAAGCTGAGAAAGGCAGCAGCAGCTTCCATCTGCAAGAGAGAGATAGGCGAAGGACAGGGACAGAGATATCAGTGGAAGGACTGCGAGAATTCTGCTCCCAGAGATCATTCCTGCTCACAGTGTCCCTTGTAGAAAGGGGACATCACTCCAGGCAGCCTGGACTGAGTATGTGGGTTTGTTGTTTAGCAAACCTGCTCAGGCTTTTCCATTCTTTCCTTACAAACAGGAAAACTTCTCTGGGCCTGTGTGCAGGCAGAGCCCTGAGGAGAGCAGTAGGCACATGGTGCCGTGGGCTGGGACCGCCAGCTGCATAGCTCAAGGGAAGAAGCCCCGTTGTGTCACAATGGCTCCTTAGCTTCATGTGCATCACCTGTGTCACAATGGTCTCCTTGATTCCATGAGGCCCCACTGTGTCACAATGGCTCCTTGGCTTCATGTGCATCACCTGTGTCACCATGGTCTCCTTGATTCCATGAGGCCCCACTTTGTCACAATGGCTCCTTGCTTCCATGAGGTTCCGCAGTGTCACCATGCTCACCTTTGATCCACATTGTCATAATGGACAATTGCTTCCATGTGGCCCCACTGTGTCACAATAGCCCCTTGCTTCCATAGGTTTTCTAGAATGTAACGTATAATTTTCTACAATGTAACAATGGACTCCTTGGTTCTGTGAGCTACCCTGCTTTTTGCAGAGGTGTCTTTGGTTCCAACAAGGCCGCGCTCTGTCTCAGTGCACCCTGGCTTCCATGCGCATCTGGAGTATCACAAAGGCTCCTTGGTTCCACGAGGTCTTGCTGTGTCACAATGGATCCTGTGCTCCATGAGGCCCTCCAAAGTCATCATGGAGCCTTGATTCCATGTGCTTCCATTGTGTCCCAGGGATCGCCTTGGTTCCATCAGTTTCCTTAGTGGCACAATGCTCTCCATGCTTCCATGATTGCCCACAATGTCACAATGCTCTCCATGCTTCCATGAGGCCCTGCTTTGCCACAATGGTCCCCTTGTGTCCATGAGGCCCCGCTGTGTCCCAATGGACGGATGGTTCCATGAGGTTCCGTGCTGTCCCCATGGTCTTCTTGAATCCGCAGTGTAACAATGGACCATTGCTTCCAGGCGGCCTCTCTGTGTCACAAGGGGCTCCTTGATTCCATGATTCCCCACGGTGTCACCATGGAGCCTTGTTTCTAGGAGGTTCTGTACTGTCACAATTGTCTCCTGGATCCCATGAGCCCCTGCAGTGTCACAATGGCTCCTTGCTTCCATGAGGAACACAAAAGCTTTGCATCAACACTGAGCAACAGCTGCTGAACACACCTGGGAGCATCTGCTTGCATCAAAAGAGGGCTTCAAGCTGAGAAAGGCACCAGCAGCTTCCATCTGCAACAGAGAGACAGGCAAAGGACAGGGACAGAGAATTCAGTGGAAAGACTGCGGGAATTCTGCTCCCAGAGATCATTCCTGCTCACAGTGTCCCTTGTAGAAAGGGGACATCATTCCAGGCAGCCTGGACTGAGCATGTAGGGTTTGTTGTTTAGGAAACCTGCTCAGGCTTTTCCATTCTTTCCTTACAAACAGGAAAACTTCTCTGGGCCTGTGTGCAGGCAGAGCCCTGAGGAGAGCACTTGGCACATGGTGCCGTGGGCTGGGACCGCCAGCTGCAGAGCTCAAGGGAAGAAGCCCCGTTGTGTCACAATGGTCTCCTTAGCTTCATGTGGATCACCTGTGTCACAATAGTCTCCTTGATTTCATGAGGCCCCACTGTGTCACAATGGCTCCTTGGCTTCATGTGGATCACCTGTGTCACAATAGTCTCCTTGATTCCATGAGGCCCCACTGGGTCACAATGGCTCCTTGGCTTCATGTGCATCACCTGTGTCACCATGGTCTCCTTGATTCCATGAGGCCCCACTGTGTCACAATGGCTCCTTGCTTCCATGAGGTTCCGCAGTGTCACCATGCTCACCTTTGATCCACATTGTCATAATGGACAATTGCTTCCATGTGGCCCCACTGTGTCACAATAGCCCCTTGCTTCCATAGGTTTTCTAGAATGTAACGTATAATTTTCTACAATGTAACAATGGACTCCTTGGTTCTGTGAGCTACCCTGCTTTTTGCAGAGGTGTCTTTGGTTCCAACAAGGCCGCGCTCTGTCTCAGTGCACCCTGGCTTCCATGCGCATCTGGAGTATCACAAAGGCTCCTTGGTTCCACGAGGTCTTGCTGTGTCACAATGGATCCTGTGCTCCATGAGGCCCTCCAAAGTCATCATGGAGCCTTGATTCCATGTGCTTCCATTGTGTCCCAGGGATCGCCTTGGTTCCATCAGTTTCCTTAGTGGCACAATGCTCTCCATGCTTCCATGATTGCCCACAATGTCACAATGCGCTCCATGCTTCCATGAGGCCCTGCTTTGCCACAATGGTCTCCTTGTGTCCATGAGGCCCCGCTGTGTCCCAATGGACGGATGGTTCCATGAGGTTCCGTGCTGTCCCCATGGTCTTCTTGAATCCGCAGTGTAACAATGGACCATTGCTTCCAGGAGGCCTCTCTGTGTCACAAGGGGCTCCTTGATTCCATGATTCCCCACGGTGTCACCATGGAGCCTTGTTTCTAGGAGGTTCTGTACTGTCACAATTGTCTCCTTGATCCCATGAGCCCCTGCAGTGTCACAATGGCTCCTTGCTTCCATGAGGAACACAAAAGCTTTGCATCAACACTGAGCAACAGCTGCTGAACACACCTGGGAGCATCTGCTTGCATCAAACGAGGGCTTCAAGCTGAGAAAGGCACCAGCAGCTTCCATCTGCAAGAGAGAGACAGGCGAAGGACAGGGACAGAGATATCAGTGGAAGGACTGCGAGAATTCTGCTCCCAGAGATCATTCCTGCTCACAGTGTCCCTTGTAGAAAGGGGACATCATTCCAGGCAGCCTGGACTGAGTATGTGGGTTTGTTGTTGAGGAAACCTGCTCAGGCTTTTCCATTCTTTCCTTACAAACAGGAAAACTTCTCTGGGCCTGTGTGCAGGCAGAGCCCTGAGGAGAGCAGTAGGCACATGGTGCCGTGGGCTGGGACCGCCAGCTGCAGAGCTCAAGGGAAGAAGCCCCGTTGTGTCACAATGGCTCCTTAGCTTCATGTGCATCACCTGTGTCACAATAGTCTCCTTGATTCCATGAGGCCCCACTGTGTCACAATGGCTCCTTGGCTTCATGTGCATCACCTGTGTCACCATGGTCTCCTTGATTCCATGAGGCCCCACTGTGTCACAATGGCTCCTTGGCTTCATGTGCATCACCTGTGTCACCATGGTCTCCTTGATTCCATGAGGCCCCACTGGGTCACAATGGCTCCTTGGCTTCATGTGCATCACCTGTGTCACCATGGTCTCCTTGATTCCATGAGGCCCCACTGTGTCACAATGGCTCCTTGCTTCCTTGAGATTCCGCAGTGTCACCATGCTCACCTTTGATCCACATTGTCATAATGGACAATTGCTTCCATGTGGCCCCACCTGTGTCACAATAGCCCCTTGCTTCCATAGGTTTTCTAGAATGTAACGTATAATTTTCTACAATGTAACAATGGACTCCTTGGTTCTGTGAGCTACCCTGCTTTTTGCAGAGGTGTCTTTGGTTCCAACAAGGCCCCGCTGTGTCTCAGTGCACCCTGGCTTCCATGCGCATCTGGAGTATCACAAAGGCTCCTTGGTTCCACGAGGTCTTGCTGTGTCACAATGGATCCTGTGCTCCATGAGGCCCTCCAAAGTCATCATGGAGCCTTGATTCCATGTGCTTCCATTGCGTCCCAGAGATCGCCTTGGTTCCATCAGTTTCCTTAGTGGCACAATGCTCTCCATGCTTCCATGAGGCCCTGCTTTGCCACACTGGTCCCCTTGTGTCCATGAGGCCCCGCTGTGTCCCAGTGGACGGATGGTTCCATGAGGTTCCGTGCTGTCCCCATGGTCTTCTTGAATCCGCAGTGTAACAATGGACCATTGCTTCCAGGCGGCCTCTCTGTGTCACAAGGGGCTCCTTGATTCCATGATTCCCCACGGTGTCACCATGGAGCCTTGTTTCTAGGAGGTTCTGTACTGTCACAATTGTCTCCTGGATCCCATGAGCACCTGCAGTGTCACAATGGCTCCTTGCTTCCATGAGGAACACAAAAGCTTTGCATCAACACTGAGCAACAGCTGCTGAACACACCTGGGAGCATCTGCTTGCATCAAAAGAGGGCTTCAAGCTGAGAAAGGCAGCAGCAGCTTCCATCTGCAAGAGAGAGACAGGCGAAGGACAGGGACAGAGATATCAGTGGAAGGACTGCGAGAATTCTGCTCCCAGAGATCATTCCTGCTCACAGTGTCCCTTGTAGAAAGGGGACATCACTCCAGGCAGCCTGGACTGAGCATGTGGGTTTGTTGTTTAGCAAACCTGCTCAGGCTTTTCCATTCTTTCCTTACAAACAGGAAAACTTCTCTGGGCCTGTGTGCAGGCAGAGCCCTGAGGAGAGCAGTAGGCACATGGTGCCGTGGGCTGGGACCGCCAGCTGCAGAGCTCAAGGGAAGAAGCCCCGTTGTGTCACAATGGCTCCTTAGCTTCATGTGCATCACCTGTGTCACCATGGTCTCCTTGATTCCATGAGGCCCCACTTTGTCACAATGGCTCCTTGCTTCCATGAGGTTCCGCAGTGTCACCATGCTCACCTTTGATCCACATTGTCATAATGGACAATTGCTTCCATGTGGCCCCACTGTGTCACAATAGCCCCTTGCTTCCATAGGTTTTCTAGAATGTAATGTATAATTTTCTACAATGTAACAATGGACTCCTTGGTTCTGTGAGCTACCCTGCTTTTTGCAGAGGTGTCTTTGGTTCCAACAAGGCCCCGCTCTGTCTCAGTGCACCCTGGCTTCCATGCGCATCTGGAGTATCACAAAGGCTCCTTGGTTCCACGAGGTCTTGCTGTGTCACAATGGATCCTGTGCTCCATGAGGCCCTCCAAAGTCATCATGGAGCCTTGATTCCATGTGCTTCCATTGTGTCCCAGGGATCGCCTTGGTTCCATCAGTTTCCTTAGTGGCACAATGCTCTCCATGCTTCCATGATTGCCCACAATGTCACAATGCTCTCCATGCTTCCATGAGGCCCTGCTTTGCCACAATGGTCCCCTTGTGTCCATGAGGCCCCGCTGTGTCCCAATGGACGGATGGTTCCATGAGGTTCCGTGCTGTCCCCATGGTCTTCTTGAATCCGCAGTGTAACAATGGACCATTGCTTCCAGGCGGCCTCTCTGTGTCACAAGGGGCTCCTTGATTCCATGATTCCCCACGGTGTCACCATGGAGCCTTGTTTCTAGGAGGTTCTGTACTGTCACAATTGTCTCCTGGATCCCATGAGCCCCTGCAGTGTCACAATGGCTCCTTGCTTCCATGAGGAACACAAAAGCTTTGCATCAACACTGAGCAACAGCTGCTGAACACACCTGCGAGCATCTGCTTGCATCAAAAGAGGGCTTCAAGCTGAGAAAGGCACCAGCAGCTTCCATCTGCAACAGAGAGCCAGGCAAAGGACAGGGACAGAGAATTCCGTGGAAAGACTGCGGGAATTCTGCTCCCAGAGATCATTCCTGCTCACAGTGTCCCTTGTAGAAAGGGGACATCATTCCAGGCAGCCTGGACTGAGCATGTAGGGTTTGTTGTTTAGCAAACCTGCTCAGGCTTTTCCATTCTTTCCTTACAAACAGGAAAACTTCTCTGGGCCTGTGTGCAGGCAGAGCCCTGAGGAGAGCAGTAGGCACATGGTGCCGTGGGCTGGGACCGCCAGCTGCAGAGCTCAAGGGAAGAAGCCCCGTTGTGTCACAATGGCTCCTTAGCTTCATGTGCATCACCTGTGTCACAATAGTCTCCTTGATTCCATGAGGCCCCACTGTGTCACAATGGCTCCTTGGCTTCATGTGCATCACCTGTGTCACCATGGTCTCCTTGATTCCATGAGGCCCCACTGGGTCACAATGGCTCCTTGGCTTCATGTGCATCACCTGTGTCACCATGGTCTCCTTGATTCCATGAGGCCCCACTTTGTCACAATGGCTCCTTGCTTCCATGAGGTTCCGCAGTGTCACCATGCTCACCTTTGATCCACATTGTCATAATGGACAATTGCTTCCATGTGGCCCCACTGTGTCACAATAGCCCCTTGCTTCCATAGGTTTTCTAGAATGTAACGTATAATTTTCTACAATGTAACAATGGACTCCTTGGTTCTGTGAGCTACCCTGCTTTTTGCAGAGGTGTCTTTGGTTCCAACAAGGCCCCGCTCTGTCTCAGTGCACCCTGGCTTCCATGCGCATCTGGAGTATCACAAAGGCTCCTTGGTTCCACGAGGTCTTGCTGTGTCACAATGGATCCTGTGCTCCATGAGGCCCTCCAAAGTCATCATGGAGCCTTGATTCCATGTGCTTCCATTGTGTCCCAGGGATCGCCTTGGTTCCATCAGTTTCCTTAGTGGCACAATGCTCTCCATGCTTCCATGATTGCCCACAATGTCACAATGCTCTCCATGCTTCCATGAGGCCCTGCTTTGCCACAATGGTCCCCTTGTGTCCATGAGGCCCCGCTGTGTCCCAATGGACGGATGGTTCCATGAGGTTCCGTGCTGTCCCCATGGTCTTCTTGAATCCGCAGTGTAACAATGGACCATTGCTTCCAGGCGGCCTCTCTGTGTCACAAGGGGCTCCTTGATTCCATGATTCCCCACGGTGTCACCATGGAGCCTTGTTTCTAGGAGGTTCTGTACTGTCACAATTGTCTCCTGGATCCCATGAGCCCCTGCAGTGTCACAATGGCTCCTTGCTTCCATGAGGAACACAAAAGCTTTGCATCAACACTGAGCAACAGCTGCTGAACACACCTGCGAGCATCTGCTTGCATCAAAAGAGGGCTTCAAGCTGAGAAAGGCACCAGCAGCTTCCATCTGCAACAGAGAGCCAGGCAAAGGACAGGGACAGAGAATTCCGTGGAAAGACTGCGGGAATTCTGCTCCCAGAGATCATTCCTGCTCACAGTGTCCCTTGTAGAAAGGGGACATCATTCCAGGCAGCCTGGACTGAGCATGTAGGGTTTGTTGTTTAGCAAACCTGCTCAGGCTTTTCCATTCTTTCCTTACAAACAGGAAAACTTCTCTGGGCCTGTGTGCAGGCAGAGCCCTGAGGAGAGCAGTAGGCACATGGTGCCGTGGGCTGGGACCGCCAGCTGCAGAGCTCAAGGGAAGAAGCCCCGTTGTGTCACAATGGCTCCTTAGCTTCATGTGCATCACCTGTGTCACAATAGTCTCCTTGATTCCATGAGGCCCCACTGTGTCACAATGGCTCCTTGGCTTCATGTGCATCACCTGTGTCACCATGGTCTCCTTGATTCCATGAGGCCCCACTGGGTCACAATGGCTCCTTGGCTTCATGTGCATCACCTGTGTCACCATGGTCTCCTTGATTCCATGAGGCCCCACTTTGTCACAATGGCTCCTTGCTTCCATGAGGTTCCGCAGTGTCACCATGCTCACCTTTGATCCACATTGTCATAATGGACAATTGCTTCCATGTGGCCCCACTGTGTCACAATAGCCCCTTGCTTCCATAGGTTTTCTAGAATGTAACGTATAATTTTCTACAATGTAACAATGGACTCCTTGGTTCTGTGAGCTACCCTGCTTTTTGCAGAGGTGTCTTTGGTTCCAACAAGGCCCCGCTCTGTCTCAGTGCACCCTGGCTTCCATGCGCATCTGGAGTATCACAAAGGCTCCTTGGTTCCACGAGGTCTTGCTGTGTCACAATGGATCCTGTGCTCCATGAGGCCCTCCAAAGTCATCATGGAGCCTTGATTCCATGTGCTTCCATTGTGTCCCAGGGATCGCCTTGGTTCCATCAGTTTCCTTAGTGGCACAATGCTCTCCATGCTTCCATGATTGCCCACAATGTCACAATGCTCTCCATGCTTCCATGAGGCCCTGCTTTGCCACAATGGTCCCCTTGTGTCCATGAGGCCCCGCTGTGTCCCAATGGACGGATGGTTCCATGAGGTTCCGTGCTGTCCCCATGGTCTTCTTGAATCCGCAGTGTAACAATGGACCATTGCTTCCAGGCGGCCTCTCTGTGTCACAAGGGGCTCCTTGATTCCATGATTCCCCACGGTGTCACCATGGAGCCTTGTTTCTAGGAGGTTCTGTACTGTCACAATTGTCTCCTTGATGCCATGAGCCCCTGCAGTGTCACAATGGCTCCTTGCTTCCATGAGGAACACAAAAGCTTTGCATCAACACTGAGCAACAGCTGCTGAACACACCTGGGAGCATCTGCTTGCATCAAAAGAGGGCTTCAAGCTGAGAAAGGCACCAGCAGCTTCCATCTGCAACAGAGAGATAGGCGAAGGACAGGGACAGAGATATCAGTGGAAGGACTGCGAGAATTCTGCTCCCAGAGATCATTCCTGCTCACAGTGTCCCTTGTAGAAAGGGGACATCATTCCAGGCAGCCTGGACTGAGTATGTGGGTTTGTTGTTGAGGAAACCTGCTCAGGCTTTTCCATTCTTTCCTTACAAACAGGAAAACTTCTCTGGGCCTGTGTGCAGGCAGAGCCCTGAGGAGAGCAGTAGGCACATGGTGCCGTGGGCTGGGACCGCCAGCTGCAGAGCTCAAGGGAAGAAGCCCCGTTGTGTCACAATGGCTCCTTAGCTTCATGTGCATCACCTGTGTCACAATAGTCTCCTTGATTCCATGAGGCCCCACTGTGTCACAATGGCTCCTTGGCTTCATGTGCATCACCTGTGTCACCATGGTCTCCTTGATTCCATGAGGCCCCACTGGGTCACAATGGCTCCTTGGCTTCATGTGCATCACCTGTGTCACCATGGTCTCCTTGATTCCATGAGGCCCCACTGGGTCACAATGGCTCCTTGGCTTCATGTGCATCACCTGTGTCACCATGGTCTCCTTGATTCCATGAGGCCCCACTTTGTCACAATGGCTCCTTGCTTCCATGAGATTCCGCAGTGTCACCATGCTCACCTTTGATCCACATTGTCATAATGGACAATTGCTTCCATGTGGCCCCACTGTGTCACAATAGCCCCTTGCTTCCATAGGTTTTCTAGAATGTAACGTATAATTTTCTACAATGTAACAATGGACTCCTTGGTTCTGTGAGCTACCCTGCTTTTTGCAGAGGTGTCTTTGGTTCCAACAAGGCCCCGCTGTGTCTCAGTGCACCCTGGCTTCCATGCGCATCTGGAGTATCACAAAGGCTCCTTGGTTCCACGAGGTCTTGCTGTGTCACAATGGATCCTGTGCTCCATGAGGCCCTCCAAAGTCATCATGGAGCCTTGATTCCATGTGCTTCCATTGCGTCCCAGGGATCGCCTTGGTTCCATCAGTTTCCTTAGTGGCACAATGCTCTCCATGCTTCCATGAGGCCCTGCTTTGCCACAATGGTCCCCTTGTGTCCATGAGGCCCCGCTGTGTCCCAGTGGACGGATGGTTCCATGAGGTTCCGTGCTGTCCCCATGGTCTTCTTGAATCCGCAGTGTAACAATGGACCATTGCTTCCAGGCGGCCTCTCTGTGTCACAAGGGGCTCCTTGATTCCATGATTCCCCACGGTGTCACCATGGAGCCTTGTTTCTAGGAGGTTCTGTACTGTCACAATTGTCTCCTGGATCCCATGAGCACCTGCAGTGTCACAATGGCTCCCTGCTTCCATGAGGAACACAAAAGCTTTGCATCAACACTGAGCAACAGCTGCTGAACACACCTGGGAGCATCTGCTTGCATCAAAAGAGGGCTTCAAGCTGAGAAAGGCAGCAGCAGCTTCCATCTGCAACAGAGAGACAGGCAAAGGACAGGGACAGAGATATCAGTGGAAGGACTGCGAGAATTCTGCTCCCAGAGATCATTCCTGCTCACAGTGTCCCTTGTAGAAAGGGGACATCACTCCAGGCAGCCTGGACTGAGTATGTGGGTTTGTTGTTTAGCAAACCTGCTCAGGCTTTTCCATTCTTTCCTTACAAACAGGAAAACTTCTCTGGGCCTGTGTGCAGGCAGAGCCCTGAGGAGAGCAGTAGGCACATGGTGCCGTGGGCTGGGACCGCCAGCTGCAGAGCTCAAGGGAAGAAGCCCCGTTGTGTCACAATGGCTCCTTAGCTTCATGTGCATCACCTGTGTCACAATGGTCTCCTTGATTCCATGAGGCCCCACTGTGTCACAATGGCTCCTTGGCTTCATGTGCATCACCTGTGTCACCATGGTCTCCTTGATTCCATGAGGCCCCACTTTGTCACAATGGCTCCTTGCTTCCATGAGGTTCCGCAGTGTCACCATGCTCACCTTTGATCCACATTGTCATAATGGACAATTGCTTCCATGTGGCCCCACTGTGTCACAATAGCCCCTTGCTTCCATAGGTTTTCTAGAATGTAACGTATAATTTTCTACAATGTAACAATGGACTCCTTGGTTCTGTGAGCTACCCTGCTTTTTGCAGAGGTGTCTTTGGTTCCAACAAGGCCCCGCTCTGTCTCAGTGCACCCTGGCTTCCATGCGCATCTGGAGTATCACAAAGGCTCCTTGGTTCCACGAGGTCTTGCTGTGTCACAATGGATCCTGTGCTCCATGAGGCCCTCCAAAGTCATCATGGAGCCTTGATTCCATGTGCTTCCATTGTGTCCCAGGGATCGCCTTGGTTCCATCAGTTTCCTTAGTGGCACAATGCTCTCCATGCTTCCATGATTGCCCACAATGTCACAATGCTCTCCATGCTTCCATGAGGCCCTGCTTTGCCACAATGGTCCCCTTGTGTCCATGAGGCCCCGCTGTGTCCCAATGGACGGATGGTTCCATGAGGTTCCGTGCTGTCCCCATGGTCTTCTTGAATCTGCAGTGTAACAATGGACCATTGCTTCCAGGCGGCCTCTCTGTGTCACAAGGGGCTCCTTGATTCCATGATTCCCCACGGTGTCACCATGGAGCCTTGTTTCTAGGAGGTTCTGTACTGTCACAATTGTCTCCTGGATCCCATGAGCCCCTGCAGTGTCACAATGGCTCCTTGCTTCCATGAGGAACACAAAAGCTTTGCATCAACACTGAGCAACAGCTGCTGAACACACCTGCGAGCATCTGCTTGCATCAAACGAGGGCTTCAAGCTGAGAAAGGCACCAGCAGCTTCCATCTGCAACAGAGAGCCAGGGAAAGGACAGGGACAGAGAATTCAGTGGAAAGACTGCGGGAATTCTGCTCCCAGAGATCATTCCTGCTCACAGTGTCCCTTGTAGAAAGGGGACATCATTCCAGGCAGCCTGGACTGAGCATGTAGGGTTTGTTGTTTAGGAAACCTGCTCAGGCTTTTCCATTCTTTCCTTACAAACAGGAAAACTTCTCTGGGCCTGTGTGCAGGCAGAGCCCTGAGGAGAGCACTTGGCACATGGTGCCGTGGGCTGGGACCGCCAGCTGCAGAGCTCAAGGGAAGAAGCCCCGTTGTGTCACAATGGTCTCCTTAGCTTCATGTGGATCACCTGTGTCACAATAGTCTCCTTGATTCCATGAGGCCCCACTGTGTCACAATGGCTCCTTGGCTTCATGTGCATCACCTGTGTCACCATGGTCTCCTTGATTCCATGAGGCCCCACTTTGTCACAATGACTCCTTGCTTCCATGAGGTTCCGCAGTGTCACCATGCTCACCTTTGATCCACATTGTCATAATGGACAATTGCTTCCATGTGGCCCCACTGTGTCACAATAGCCCCTTGCTTCCATAGGTTTTCTAGAATGTAATGTATAATTTTCTACAATGTAACAATGGACTCCTTGGTTCTGTGAGCTACCCTGCTTTTTGCAGAGGTGTCTTTGGTTCCAACAAGGCCGCGCTGTGTCTCAGTGCACCCTGGCTTCCATGCGCATCTGGAGTATCACAAAGGCTCCTTGGTTCCACGAGGTCTTGCTGTGTCACAATGGATCCTGTGCTCCATGAGGCCCTCCAAAGTCATCATGGAGCCTTGATTCCATGTGCTTCCATTGCGTCCCAGGGATCGCCTTGGTTCCATCAGTTTCCTTAGTGGCACAATGCTCTCCATGCTTCCATGATTGCCCACAATGTCACAATGCTCTCCATGCTTCCATGAGGCCCTGCTTTGCCACAATGGTCCCCTTGTGTCCATGAGGCCCCGCTGTGTCCCAGTGGACGGATGGTTCCATGAGGTTCCGTGCTGTCCCCATGGTCTTCTTGAATCCGCAGTGTAACAATGGACCATTGCTTCCAGGCGGCCTCTCTGTGTCACAAGGGGCTCCTTGATTCCATGATTCCCCACGGTGTCACCATGGAGCCTTGTTTCTAGGAGGTTCTGTACTGTCACAATTGTCTCCTTGATGCCATGAGCCCCTGCAGTGTCACAATGGCTCCTTGCTTCCATGAGGAACACAAAAGCTTTGCATCAACACTGAGCAACAGCTGCTGAACACACCTGGGAGCATCTGCTTGCATCAAAAGAGGGCTTCAAGCTGAGAAAGGCAGCAGCAGCTTCCATCTGCAAGAGAGAGACAGGCGAAGGACAGGGACAGAGATATCAGTGGAAGGACTGCGAGAATTCTGCTCCCAGAGATCATTCCTGCTCACAGTGTCCCTTGTAGAAAGGGGACATCACTCCAGGCAGCCTGGACTGAGTATGTGGGTTTGTTGTTTAGCAAACCTGCTCAGGCTTTTCCATTCTTTCCTTACAAACAGGAAAACTTCTCTGGGCCTGTGTGCAGGCAGAGCCCTGAGGAGAGCAGTAGGCACATGGTGCCGTGGGCTGGGACCGCCAGCTGCAGAGCTCAAGGGAAGAAGCCCCGTTGTGTCACAATGGCTCCTTAGCTTCATGTGCATCACCTGTGTCACAATGGTCTCCTTGATTCCATGAGGCCCCACTGGGTCACAATGGCTCCTTGGCTTCATGTGCATCACCTGTGTCACCATGGTCTCCTTGATTCCATGAGGCCCCACTTTGTCACAATGGCTCCTTGCTTCCATGAGGTTCCGCAGTGTCACCATGCTCACCTTTGATCCACATTGTCATAATGGACAATTGCTTCCATGTGGCCCCACTGTGTCACAATAGCCCCTTGCTTCCATAGGTTTTCTAGAATGTAACGTATAATTTTCTACAATGTAACAATGGACTCCTTGGTTCTGTGAGCTACCCTGCTTTTTGCAGAGGTGTCTTTGGTTCCAACAAGGCCCCGCTCTGTCTCAGTGCACCCTGGCTTCCATGCGCATCTGGAGTATCACAAAGGCTCCTTGGTTCCACGAGGTCTTGCTGTGTCACAATGGATCCTGTGCTCCATGAGGCCCTCCAAAGTCATCATGGAGCCTTGATTCCATGTGCTTCCATTGTGTCCCAGGGATCGCCTTGGTTCCATCAGTTTCCTTAGTGGCACAATGCTCTCCATGCTTCCATGATTGCCCACAATGTCACAATGCTCTCCATGCTTCCATGAGGCCCTGCTTTGCCACAATGGTCCCCTTGTGTCCATGAGGCCCCGCTGTGTCCCAATGGACGGATGGTTCCATGAGGTTCCGTGCTGTCCCCATGGTCTTCTTGAATCCGCAGTGTAACAATGGACCATTGCTTCCAGGAGGCCTCTCTGTGTCACAAGGGGCTCCTTGATTCCATGATTCCCCACGGTGTCACCATGGAGCCTTGTTTCTAGGAGGTTCTGTACTGTCACAATTGTCTCCTGGATCCCATGAGCCCCTGCAGTGTCACAATGGCTCCTTGCTTCCATGAGGAACACAAAAGCTTTGCATCAACACTGAGCAACAGCTGCTGAACACACCTGGGAGCATCTGCTTGCATCAAAAGAGGGCTTCAAGCTGAGAAAGGCACCAGCAGCTTCCATCTGCAACAGAGAGACAGGCAAAGGACAGGGACAGAGAATTCAGTGGAAAGACTGCGGGAATTCTGCTCCCAGAGATCATTCCTGCTCACAGTGTCCCTTGTAGAAAGGGGACATCATTCCAGGCAGCCTGGACTGAGCATGTAGGGTTTGTTGTTTAGGAAACCTGCTCAGGCTTTTCCATTCTTTCCTTACAAACAGGAAAACTTCTCTGGGCCTGTGTGCAGGCAGAGCCCTGAGGAGAGCACTTGGCACATGGTGCCGTGGGCTGGGACCGCCAGCTGCAGAGCTCAAGGGAAGAAGCCCCGTTGTGTCACAATGGTCTCCTTAGCTTCATGTGGATCACCTGTGTCACAATAGTCTCCTTGATTTCATGAGGCCCCACTGTGTCACAATGGCTCCTTGGCTTCATGTGCATCACCTGTGTCATCATGGTCTCCTTGATTCCATGAGGCCCCACTGTGTCACAATGGCTCCTTGGCTTCATGTGCATCACCTGTGTCACCATGGTCTCCTTGATTCCATGAGGCCCCACTGTGTCACAATGGCTCCTTGGCTTCATGTGCATCACCTGTGTCACAATCGTCTCCTTGATTCCATGAGGCCCCACTGGGTCACAATGGCTCCTTGGCTTCATGTGCATCACCTGTGTCACCATGGTCTCCTTGATTCCATGAGGCCCCACTTTGTCACAATGGCTCCTTGCTTCCATGAGATTCCGCAGTGTCACCATGCTCACCTTTGATCCACATTGTCATAATGGACAATTGCTTCCATGTGGCCCCACCTGTGTCACAATAGCCCCTTGCTTCCATAGGTTTTCTAGAATGTAACGTATAATTTTCTACAATGTAACAATGGACTCCTTGGTTCTGTGAGCTACCCTGCTTTTTGCAGAGGTGTCTTTGGTTCCAACAAGGCCCCGCTCTGTCTCAGTGCACCCTGGCTTCCATGCGCATCTGGAGTATCACAAAGGCTCCTTGGTTCCACGAGGTCTTGCTGTGTCACAATGGATCCTGTGCTCCATGAGGCCCTCCAAAGTCATCATGGAGCCTTGATTCCATGTGCTTCCATTGCGTCCCAGAGATCGCCTTGGTTCCATCAGTTTCCTTAGTGGCACAATGCTCTCCATGCTTCCATGAGGCCCTGCTTTGCCACACTGGTCCCCTTGTGTCCATGAGGCCCCGCTGTGTCCCAGTGGACGGATGGTTCCATGAGGTTCCGTGCTGTCCCCATGGTCTTCTTGAATCCGCAGTGTAACAATGGACCATTGCTTCCAGGCGGCCTCTCTGTGTCACAAGGGGCTCCTTGATTCCATGATTCCCCACGGTGTCACCATGGAGCCTTGTTTCTAGGAGGTTCTGTACTGTCACAATTGTCTCCTGGATCCCATGAGCACCTGCAGTGTCACAATGGCTCCTTGCTTCCATGAGGAACACAAAAGCTTTGCATCAACACTGAGCAACAGCTGCTGAACACACCTGGGAGCATCTGCTTGCATCAAAAGAGGGCTTCAAGCTGAGAAAGGCAGCAGCAGCTTCCATCTGCAAGAGAGAGACAGGCGAAGGACAGGGACAGAGATATCAGTGGAAGGACTGCGAGAATTCTGCTCCCAGAGATCATTCCTGCTCACAGTGTCCCTTGTAGAAAGGGGACATCACTCCAGGCAGCCTGGACTGAGCATGTGGGTTTGTTGTTTAGCAAACCTGCTCAGGCTTTTCCATTCTTTCCTTACAAACAGGAAAACTTCTCTGGGCCTGTGTGCAGGCAGAGCCCTGAGGAGAGCAGTAGGCACATGGTGCCGTGGGCTGGGACCGCCAGCTGCAGAGCTCAAGGGAAGAAGCCCCGTTGTGTCACAATGGCTCCTTAGCTTCATGTGCATCACCTGTGTCACCATGGTCTCCTTGATTCCATGAGGCCCCACTTTGTCACAATGGCTCCTTGCTTCCATGAGGTTCCGCAGTGTCACCATGCTCACCTTTGATCCACATTGTCATAATGGACAATTGCTTCCATGTGGCCCCACTGTGTCACAATAGCCCCTTGCTTCCATAGGTTTTCTAGAATGTAATGTATAATTTTCTACAATGTAACAATGGACTCCTTGGTTCTGTGAGCTACCCTGCTTTTTGCAGAGGTGTCTTTGGTTCCAACAAGGCCCCGCTCTGTCTCAGTGCACCCTGGCTTCCATGCGCATCTGGAGTATCACAAAGGCTCCTTGGTTCCACGAGGTCTTGCTGTGTCACAATGGATCCTGTGCTCCATGAGGCCCTCCAAAGTCATCATGGAGCCTTGATTCCATGTGCTTCCATTGTGTCCCAGGGATCGCCTTGGTTCCATCAGTTTCCTTAGTGGCACAATGCTCTCCATGCTTCCATGATTGCCCACAATGTCACAATGCTCTCCATGCTTCCATGAGGCCCTGCTTTGCCACAATGGTCCCCTTGTGTCCATGAGGCCCCGCTGTGTCCCAATGGACGGATGGTTCCATGAGGTTCCGTGCTGTCCCCATGGTCTTCTTGAATCCGCAGTGTAACAATGGACCATTGCTTCCAGGCGGCCTCTCTGTGTCACAAGGGGCTCCTTGATTCCATGATTCCCCACGGTGTCACCATGGAGCCTTGTTTCTAGGAGGTTCTGTACTGTCACAATTGTCTCCTGGATCCCATGAGCCCCTGCAGTGTCACAATGGCTCCTTGCTTCCATGAGGAACACAAAAGCTTTGCATCAACACTGAGCAACAGCTGCTGAACACACCTGGGAGCATCTGCTTGCATCAAAAGAGGGCTTCAAGCTGAGAAAGGCACCAGCAGCTTCCATCTGCAACAGAGAGCCAGGCAAAGGACAGGGACAGAGAATTCCGTGGAAAGACTGCGGGAATTCTGCTCCCAGAGATCATTCCTGCTCACAGTGTCCCTTGTAGAAAGGGGACATCATTCCAGGCAGCCTGGACTGAGCATGTAGGGTTTGTTGTTTAGCAAACCTGCTCAGGCTTTTCCATTCTTTCCTTACAAACAGGAAAACTTCTCTGGGCCTGTGTGCAGGCAGAGCCCTGAGGAGAGCAGTAGGCACATGGTGCCGTGGGCTGGGACCGCCAGCTGCAGAGCTCAAGGGAAGAAGCCCCGTTGTGTCACAATGGCTCCTTAGCTTCATGTGCATCACCTGTGTCACCATGGTCTCCTTGATTCCATGAGGCCCCACTGTGTCACAATGGCTCCTTGGCTTCATGTGCATCACCTGTGTCACCATGGTCTCCTTGATTCCATGAGGCCCCACTTTGTCACAATGGCTCCTTGCTTCCATGAGGTTCCGCAGTGTCACCATGCTCACCTTTGATCCACATTGTCATAATGGACAATTGCTTCCATGTGGCCCCACTGTGTCACAATAGCCCCTTGCTTCCATAGGTTTTCTAGAATGTAACGTATAATTTTCTACAATGTAACAATGGACTCCTTGGTTCTGTGAGCTACCCTGCTTTTTGCAGAGGTGTCTTTGGTTCCAACAAGGCCGCGCTGTGTCTCAGTGCACCCTGGCTTCCATGCACATCTGGAGTATCACAAAGGCTCCTTGTTTCCACGAGGTCTTGCTGTGTCACAATGGATCCTGTGCTCCATGAGGCCCTCCAAAGTCATCATGGAGCCTTGATTCCATGTGCTTCCATTGTGTCCCAGGGATCGCCTTGGTTCCATCAGTTTCCTTAGTGGCACAATGCTCTCCATGCTTCCATGATTGCCCACAATGTCACAATGTGCTCCATGCTTCCATGAGGCCCTGCTTTGCCACAATGGTCCCCTTGTGTCCATGAGGCCCCGCTGTGTCCCAATGCACGGATGGTTCCATGAGGTTCCGTGCTGTCCCCATGGTCTTCTTGAATCCGCAGTGTAACAATGGACCATTGCTTCCAGGCGGCCTCTCTGTGTC
The DNA here is from genome assembly GCF_020740725.1 of Corvus hawaiiensis. Lineage (NCBI taxonomy): Eukaryota > Metazoa > Chordata > Aves > Passeriformes > Corvidae > Corvus > Corvus hawaiiensis. The sequence goes on along the minus strand of NC_063232.1, from coordinate 11,478,943 downwards.
ACAAGGGGCTCCTTGATTCCATGATTCCCCACGGTGTCACCATGGAGCCTTGTTTCTAGGAGGTTCTGTACTGTCACAATTGTCTCCTTGATGCCATGAGCCCCTGCAGTGTCACAATGGCTCCTTGCTTCCATGAGGAACACAAAAGCTTTGCATCAACACTGAGCAACAGCTGCTGAACACACCTGGGAGCATCTGCTTGCATCAAAAGAGGGCTTCAAGCTGAGAAAGGCACCAGCAGCTTCCATCTGCAAGAGAGAGACAGGCGAAGGACAGGGACAGAGATATCAGTGGAAGGACTGCGAGAATTCTGCTCCCAGAGATCATTCCTGCTCACAGTGTCCCTTGTAGAAAGGGGACATCATTGCAGGCAGCCTGGACTGAGTATGTGGGTTTGTTGTTGAGGAAACCTGCTCAGGCTTTTCCATTCTTTCCTTACAAACAGGAAAACTTCTCTGGGCCTGTGTGCAGGCAGAGCCCTGAGGAGAGCAGTAGGCACATGGTGCCGTGGGCTGGGACCGCCAGCTGCAGAGCTCAAGGGAAGAAGCCCCGTTGTGTCACAATGGCTCCTTAGCTTCATGTGCATCACCTGTGTCACAATAGTCTCCTTGATTCCATGAGGCCCCACTGTGTCACAATGGCTCCTTGGCTTCATGTGCATCACCTGTGTCACCATGGTCTCCTTGATTCCATGAGGCCCCACTGGGTCACAATGGCTCCTTGGCTTCATGTGCATCACCTGTGTCACAATGGTCTCCTTGATTCCATGAGGCCCCACTGGGTCACAATGGCTCCTTGGCTTCATGTGCATCACCTGTGTCACCATGGTCTCCTTGATTCCATGAGGCCCCACTGTGTCACAATGGCTCCTTGCTTCCATGAGGTTCCGCAGTGTCACCATGCTCACCTTTGATCCACATTGTCATAATGGGCAATTGCTTCCATGTGGCCCCACTGTGTCACAATAGCCCCTTGCTTCCATAGGTTTTCTAGAATGTAATGTATAATTTTCTACAATGTAACAATGGACTCCTTGGTTCTGTGAGCTACCCTGCTTTTTGCAGAGGTGTCTTTGGTTCCAACAAGGCCCCGCTGTGTCTCAGTGCACCCTGGCTTCCATGCGCATCTGGAGTATCACAAAGGCTCCTTGGTTCCACGAGGTCTTGCTGTGTCACAATGGATCCTGTGCTCCATGAGGCCCTCCAAAGTCATCATGGAGCCTTGATTCCATGTGCTTCCATTGTGTCCCAGGGATCGCCTTGGTTCCATCAGTTTCCTTAGTGGCACAATGCTCTCCATGCTTCCATGATTGCCCACAATGTCACAATGCTCTCCATGCTTCCATGAGGCCCTGCTTTGCCACAATGGTCCCCTTGTGTCCATGAGGCCCCGCTGTGTCCCAGTGGACGGATGGTTCCATGAGGTTCCGTGCTGTCCCCATGGTCTTCTTGAATCCGCAGTGTAACAATGGACCATTGCTTCCAGGCGGCCTCTCTGTGTCACAAGGGGCTCCTTGATTCCATGATTCCCCACGGTGTCACCATGGAGCCTTGTTTCTAGGAGGTTCTGTACTGTCACAATTGTCTCCTTGATGCCATGAGCCCCTGCAGTGTCACAATGGCTCCTTGCTTCCATGAGGAACACAAAAGCTTTGCATCAACACTGAGCAACAGCTGCTGAACACACCTGGGAGCATCTGCTTGCATCAAAAGAGGGCTTCAAGCTGAGAAAGGCACCAGCAGCTTCCATCTGCAAGAGAGAGATAGGCGAAGGACAGGGACAGAGAATTCCGTGGAAAGACTGCAGGAATTCTGCTCCCAGAGATCATTCCTGCTCACAGTGTCCCTTGTAGAAAGGGGACATCATTGCAGGCAGCCTGGACTGAGCATGTGGGATTGGTTGTTTAGGAAAGCTGCTCAGGCTTTTCCATTCTTTCCTTACAAACAGGAAAAATTCTCCTGGGCCTGTGTTTAGGCAGAGCCCTGAGGAGAGCAGTTGGCACATGGTGCCGTGGGCTGGGAAAGCCAGCTGCAGAGCTGAAGGGAAGAAGCCCCGCTGTGTCACAATGGCTCCTTGGCTTCATGTGCATCACCTGTGTCACCATGGTCTCCTTGGCTTCCATGTGGCCCCACTGTGTCACCATGGTCTCCTTGCTTCCATAGGTTTTCTATTGTAACAATGGACTCCTTGGTTCTGTGAGCTACCCTGCTTTTTGCAGAGGTGTCTTTGGTTCCAACAAGGCCCTGCTGTGTCTCATCAGGAACACATTTCCATGTGGTTCCATGATTCCCCACGGTGTCACCATGGAGCCTTGTTTCTAGGAGGTTCTGTACTGTCACAATTGTCTCCTTGATGCCATGAGCCCCTGCAGTGTCACAATGGCTCCTTGCTTCCATGAGGAACACAAAAGCTTTGCATCAACACTGAGCAACAGCTGCTGAACACACCTGGGAGCATCTGCTTGCATCAAACGAGGGCTTCAAGATGAGAATGGCAGCAGCAGCTTCCACCTGCAACAGAGAGCCAGGCAAAGGACAGGGACAGAGAATTCCGTGGAAAGACTGCGAGAATTTGGCTCCCAGAGATCATTCCTGCTCACAGTGTCCCTTGTAGAAAGGGGACATCATTGCAGGCAGCCTGGACTGAGCATGTGGGTTTGGTTGTCTACGGAACCTGCTCAGGCTTTTTCATTATTTCCTTACAAACAGGAAAATTTCTCTGGGCCTGTGTGCAGGGAGAGCCCTGAGGAGAGCAGTTGGCACATGGTGCCGTGGGCTGGGACCGCCAGCTGCAGAGCTGAAGGGAAGAAGCCCCGCTGTGTCACAATGGCTCCTTGGCTTCATGTGCATCAGCTGTGTCACCATGGTCTCCTTGATTCCATGAGGCCCCACTGGGTCACAATGGCTCCTTGGCTTCATGTGCATCACCTGTGTCACCATGGTCTCCTTGATTCCATGAGGCCCCACTTTGTCACAATGGCTCCTTGCTTCCATGAGGTTCCGCAGTGTCACCATGCTCACCTTTGATCCACATTGTCATAATGGACAATTGCTTCCATGTGGCCCCACTGTGTCACAATAGCCCCTTGCTTCCATAGGTTTTCTAGAATGTAATGTATAATTTTCTACAATGTAACAATGGACTCCTTGGTTCTGTGAGCTACCCTGCTTTTTGCAGAGGTGTCCTTGGTTCCAACAAGGCCCCTCTGTGTCTCAGTGCACCCTGGCTTCCATGCGCTTCTGGAGTATCACAAAGGCTCCTTGGTTCCACGAGGTCTTGCTGTGTCACAATGGATGCTGTGCTCCATGAGGCCCTCCAAAGTCATCATGGAGCCTTGATTCCATGTGCTTCCATTGTGTCCCAGGGATCGCCTTGGTTCCATCAGTTTCCTTAGTGGCACAATGCTCTCCATGCTTCCATAATTGCCCACAATGTCACAATGCTCTCCATGCTTCCATGAGGCCCTGCTTTGCCACAATGGTCCCCTTGTGTCCATGAGGCCCCGCTGTGTCCCAATGGACGGATGGTTCCATGAGGTTCCGTGCTGTCCCCATGGTCTTCTTGAATCCGCAGTGTAACAATGGACCATTGTGTCCAGGCGGCCTCTCTGTGTCACAAGGGGCTCCTTGATTCCAAGATTCGCCACGGCGTCACCATGGAGCCTTGTTTCTAGGAGGTTCTGTACTGTCACAATTGTCTCCTTGATGCCATGAGCCCCTGCAGTGTCACAATGGCTCCTTGCTTCCATGAGGAACACAAAAGCTTTGCATCAACACTGAGCAACAGCTGCTGAACACACCTGGGAGCATCTGCTTGCATCAAAAGAGGGCTTCAAGCTGAGAAAGGCAGCAGCAGCTTCCATCTGCAACAGAGAGACAGGCAAAGGACAGGGACAGAGAATTCCGTGGAAAGACTGCGGGAATTCTGCTCCCAGACATCATTCCTGCTCACAGTGTCCCTTGTAGAAAGGGGACATCATTGCAGGCAGCCTGGACTGAGCATGTGGGATTGGTTGTTTAGGAAAGCTGCTCAGGCTTTTCCATTCTTTCCTTACAAACAGGAAAACTTCTCCTGGGCCTGTGTTTAGGCAGAGCCCTGAGGAGAGCAGTTGGCACATGGTGCTGTGGGCTGGGACAGCCAGCTGCAGAGCTCAAGGGAAGAAGCCCCGCTGTGTCACAATGGCTCCTTGGCTTCATGTGCATCACCTGTGTCACCATGGTCTCCTTGATTCCATGAGGCCCCACTGGGTCACAATGGCTCCTTGGCTTCATGTGCATCACCTGTGTCACCATGGTCTCCTTGATTCCATGAGGCCCCACTGTGTCACAATGGCTCCTTGGCTTCATGTGCATCACCTGTGTCACCATGGTCTCCTTGATTCCATGAGGCCCCACTGGGTCACAATGGCTCCTTGGCTTCATGTGCATCACCTGTGTCACCATGGTCTCCTTGATTCCATGAGGCCCCACTGGGTCACAATGGCTCCTTGGCTTCCATGTGGCCCCACTGTGTCACAATGGCTCCATGGCTTCCATAGGTTTTCTATTGTAACAATGATCTCCTTGGTTCTGTGAGCTACCCTGCTTTTTGCAGAGGTATCTTTGGTTCCAACAAGGCCCTGCTGTGTCTCATCAGGAACACATTTCCATGTGGTTCCATGATTCCCCACGGTGTCACCATGGAGCCTTGTTTCTAGGAGGTTCTGTACTGTCACAATTGTCTCCTTGATGCCATGAGCCCCTGCAGTGTCACAATGGCTCCTTGCTTCCATGAGGAACACAAAAGCTTTGCATCAACACTGAGCAACAGCTGCTGAACACACCTGCGAGCATCTGCTTGCATTAAACGAGGGCTTCAAGCTGAGAATGGCAGCAGTAGCTTCCATCTGCAACAGAGAGCCAGGCAAAGGACAGGGACAGAGAATTCCGTGGAAAGACTGCGAGAATTCTGCTCCCAGACATCATTCCTGCTCACAGTGTCCCTTGTAGAAAGGGGACATCATTGCAGGCAGCCTGGACTGAGCATGTGGGATTGGTTGTTTAGGAAAGCTGCTCAGGCTTTTCCATTCTTTCCTTACAAACAGGAAAATTTCTCTGGGCCTGTGTTTAGGCAGAGCCCTGAGGAGAGCAGTTGGCACATGGTGCCGTGGGCTGGGAAAGCCAGCTGCAGAGCTGAAGGGAAGAAGCCCCGCTGTGTCACAATGGCTCCTTGGCTTCATGTGCATCACCTGTGTCACCATGGTCTCCTTGGCTTCCATGTGGCCCCACTGTGTCACCATGGTCTCCTTGCTTCCATAGGTTTTCTATTGTAACAATGGACTCCTTGGTTCTGTGAGCTACCCTGCTTTTTGCAGAGGTGTCTTTGGTTCCAACAAGGCCCTGCTGTGTCTCATCAGGAACACATTTCCATGTGGTTCCATGATTCCCCACGGTGTCACCATGGAGCCTTGTTTCTAGGAGGTTCTGTACTGTCACAATTGTCTCCTTGATGCCATGAGCCCCTGCAGTGTCACAATGGCTCCTTGCTTCCATGAGGAACACAAAAGCTTTGCATCAACACTGAGCAACAGCTGCTGAACACACCTGGGAGCATCTGCTTGCATCAAACGAGGGCTTCAAGATGAGAATGGCAGCAGCAGCTTCCATCTGCAACAGAGAGCCAGGCAAAGGACAGGGACAGAGAATTCCGTGGAAAGACTGCGAGAATTTGGCTCCCAGAGATCATTCCTGCTCACAGTGTCCCTTGTAGAAAGGGGACATCATTGCAGGCAGCCTGGACTGAGCATGTGGGTTTGGTTGTCTACGGAACCTGCTCAGGCTTTTTCATTATTTCCTTACAAACAGGAAAATTTCTCTGGGCCTGTGTGCAGGGAGAGCCCTGAGGAGAGCACTTGGCACATGGAGCCTCGGGCTGGGACAGCCAGCTGCAGAGCTGAAGGGAAGAAGCCCCACTGTGTCACAATGGCTCCTTGGCTTCATGTGCATCAGCTGTGTCACCATGGTCTCCTTGATTCCATGAGGCCCCACTGGGTCACAATGGCTCCTTGGCTTCATGTGCATCACCTGTGTCACCATGGTCTCCTTGATTCCATGAGGCCCCATTTTGTCACAATGGTCTCCTTGATTCCATGAGGCCCCACTGGGTCACAATGGCTCCTTGGCTTCATGTGCATCACCTGTGTCACCATGTTCTCCTTGATTTCATGAGGCCCCACTGGGTCACAATGGCTCCTTAGCTTCATGTGCATCACCTGTGTCACAATGGTCTCCTTGATTCCATGAGGCCCCACTTTGTCACAATGGCTCCTTGCTTCCATGAGGTTCCGCAGTGTCACCATGCTCACCTTTGATCCACATTGTCATAATGGACAATTGCTTCCATGTGGCCCCACTGTGTCACAATAGCCCCTTGCTTCCATAGGTTTTCTAGAATGTAATGTATAATTTTCTACAATGTAACAATGGACTCCTTGGTTCTGTGAGCTACCCTGCTTTTTGCAGAGGTGTCTTTGGTTCCAACAAGGCCCCGCTGTGTCTCAGTGCACCCTGGCTTCCATGCGCATCTGGAGTATCACAAAGGCTCCTTGGTTCCACGAGGTCTTGCTGTGTCACAATGGATCCTGTGCTCCATGAGGCCCTCCAAAGTCATCATGGAGCCTTGATTCCATGTGCTTCCATTGTGTCCCAGGGATCGCCTTGGTTCCATCAGTTTCCTTAGTGGCACAATGCTCTCCATGCTTCCATGATTGCCCACAATGTCACAATGCTCTCCATGCTTCCATGAGGCCCTGCTTTGCCACAATGGTCCCCTTGTGTCCATGAGGCCCCGCTGTGTCCCAGTGGACGGATGGTTCCATGAGGTTCCGTGCTGTCCCCATGGTCTTCTTGAATCCGCAGTGTAACAATGGACCATTGCTTCCAGGCGGCCTCTCTGTGTCACAAGGGGCTCCTTGATTCCATGATTCCCCACGGTGTCACCATGGAGCCTTGTTTCTAGGAGGTTCTGTACTGTCACAATTGTCTCCTGGATCCCATGAGCCCCTGCAGTGTCACAATGGCTCCTTGCTTCCATGAGGAACACAAAAGCTTTGCATCAACACTGAGCAACAGCTGCTGAACACACCTGGGAGCATCTGCTTGCATCAAAAGAGGGCTTCAAGCTGAGAAAGGCACCAGCAGCTTCCATCTGCAAGAGAGAGATAGGCGAAGGACAGGGACAGAGAATTCCGTGGAAAGACTGCAGGAATTCTGCTCCCAGAGATCATTCCTGCTCACAGTGTCCCTTGTAGAAAGGGGACATCATTGCAGGCAGCCTGGACTGAGCATGTGGGATTGGTTGTTTAGGAAAGCTGCTCAGGCTTTTCCATTCTTTCCTTACAAACAGGAAAATTTCTCTGGGCCTGTGTTTAGGCAGAGCCCTGAGGAGAGCAGTTGGCACATGGTGCTGTGGGCTGGGAAAGCCAGCTGCAGAGCTGAAGGGAAGAAGCCCCGCTGTGTCACAATGGCTCCTTGGCTTCATGTGCATCACCTGTGTCACCATGGTCTCCTTGATTCCATGAGGCCCCACTGTGTCACAATGGCTCCTTGGCTTCATGTGCATCACCTGTGTCACCATGGTCTCCTTGATTCCATGAGGCCCCACTGGGTCACAATGGCTCCTTGGCTTCATGTGCATCACCTGTGTCACCATGGTCTCCTTGATTCCATGAGGCCCCACTGGGTCACAATGGCTCCTTGGCTTCATGTGCATCACCTGTGTCACCATGGTCTCTCCTTGATTCCATGAGGCCCCACTGTGTCACAATGGCTCCTTGGCTTCATGTGCATCACCTGTGTCACCATGGTCTCCTTGATTCCATGAGGCCCCACTGGGTCACAATGGCTCCTTGGCTTCCATGTGGCCCCACTGTGTCACAATGGCTCCTTGCTTCCAAAGGTTTTCTATTGTAACAATGGACTCCTTGGTTCTGTGAGCTACCCTGCTTTTTGCAGAGGTATCTTTGGTTCCAACAAGGCCCTGCTGTGTCTCATCAGGAACACATTTCCATGTGGTTCCATGATTCCCCACGGTGTCACCATGGAGCCTTGTTTCTAGGAGGTTCTGTACTGTCACAATTGTCTCCTTGATGCCATGAGCCCCTGCAGTGTCACAATGGTTCCTTGCTTCCATGAGGAACACAAAAGCTTTGCATCAACACTGAGCAACAGCTGCTGAACACACCTGGGAGCATCTGCTTGCATCAAACGAGGGCTTCAAGCTGAGAATGGCAGCAGTAGCTTCCATCTGCAACAGAGAGCCAGGCAAAGGACAGGGACAGAGAATTCCGTGGAAAGACTGCGAGAATTCTGCTCCCAGACATCATTCCTGCTCACAGTGTCCCTTGTAGAAAGGGGACATCATTGCAGGCAGCCTGGACTGAGCATGTGGGATTGGTTGTTTAGGAAAGCTGCTCAGGCTTTTCCATTCTTTCCTTACAAACAGGAAAACTTCTCCTGGGCCTGTGTTTAGGCAGAGCCCTGAGGAGAGCAGTTGGCACATGGTGCCGTGGGCTGGGAAAGCCAGCTGCAGAGCTGAAGGGAAGAAGCCCCGCTGTGTCACAATGGCTCCTTGGCTTCATGTGCATCACCTGTGTCACCATGGTCTCCTTGGCTTCCATGTGGCCCCACTGTGTCACCATGGTCTCCTTGCTTCCATAGGTTTTCTATTGTAACAATGGACTCCTTGGTTCTGTGAGCTACCCTGCTTTTTGCAGAGGTGTCTTTGGTTCCAACAAGGCCCTGCTGTGTCTCATCAGGAACACATTTCCATGTGGTTCCATGATTCCCCACGGTGTCACCATGGAGCCTTGTTTCTAGGAGGTTCTGTACTGTCACAATTGTCTCCTTGATGCCATGAGCCCCTGCAGTGTCACAATGGCTCCTTGCTTCCATGAGGAACACAAAAGCTTTGCATCAACACTGAGCAACAGCTGCTGAACACACCTGGGAGCATCTGCTTGCATCAAACGAGGGCTTCAAGATGAGAATGGCAGCAGCAGCTTCCACCTGCAACAGAGAGCCAGGCAAAGGACAGGGACAGAGAATTCCGTGGAAAGACTGCGAGAATTTGGCTCCCAGAGATCATTCCTGCTCACAGTGTCCCTTGTAGAAAGGGGACATCATTGCAGGCAGCCTGGACTGAGCATGTGGGTTTGGTTGTCTACGGAACCTGCTCAGGCTTTTTCATTATTTCCTTACAAACAGGAAAATTTCTCTGGGCCTGTGTGCAGGGAGAGCCCTGAGGAGAGCAGTTGGCACATGGTGCCGTGGGCTGGGACCGCCAGCTGCAGAGCTGAAGGGAAGAAGCCCCGCTGTGTCACAATGGCTCCTTGGCTTCATGTGCATCAGCTGTGTCACCATGGTCTCCTTGATTCCATGAGGCCCCACTGGGTCACAATGGCTCCTTGGCTTCATGTGCATCACCTGTGTCACCATGGTCTCCTTGATTCCATGAGGCCCCACTTTGTCACAATGGCTCCTTGCTTCCATGAGGTTCCGCAGTGTCACCATGCTCACCTTTGATCCACATTGTCATAATGGACAATTGCTTCCATGTGGCCCCACTGTGTCACAATAGCCCCTTGCTTCCATAGGTTTTCTAGAATGTAATGTATAATTTTCTACAATGTAACAATGGACTCCTTGGTTCTGTGAGCTACCCTGCTTTTTGCAGAGGTGTCCTTGGTTCCAACAAGGCCCCTCTGTGTCTCAGTGCACCCTGGCTTCCATGCGCTTCTGGAGTATCACAAAGGCTCCTTGGTTCCACGAGGTCTTGCTGTGTCACAATGGATCCTGTGCTCCATGAGGCCCTCCAAAGTCATCATGGAGCCTTGATTCCATGTGCTTCCATTGTGTCCCAGGGATCGCCTTGGTTCCATCAGTTTCCTTAGTGGCACAATGCTCTCCATGCTTCCATGATTGCCCACAATGTCACAATGCTCTCCATGCTTCCATGAGGCCCTGCTTTGCCACAATGGTCCCCTTGTGTCCATGAGGCCCCGCTGTGTCCCAGTGGACGGATGGTTCCATGAGGTTCCGTGCTGTCCCCATGGTCTTCTTGAATCCGCAGTGTAACAATGGACCATTGTGTCCAGGCGGCCTCTCTGTGTCACAAGGGGCTCCTTGATTCCAAGATTCGCCACGGCGTCACCATGGAGCCTTGTTTCTAGGAGGTTCTGTACTGTCACAATTGTCTCCTTGATGCCATGAGCCCCTGCAGTGTCACAATGGCTCCTTGCTTCCATGAGGAACACAAAAGCTTTGCATCAACACTGAGCAACAGCTGCTGAACACACCTGGGAGCATCTGCTTGCATCAAAAGAGGGCTTCAAGCTGAGAAAGGCACCAGCAGCTTCCATCTGCAACAGAGAGACAGGCAAAGGACAGGGACAGAGAATTCCGTGGAAAGACTGCGGGAATTCTGCTCCCAGACATCATTCCTGCTCACAGTGTCCCTTGTAGAAAGGGGACATCATTGCAGGCAGCCTGGACTGAGCATGTGGGATTGGTTGTTTAGGAAAGCTGCTCAGGCTTTTCCATTCTTTCCTTACAAACAGGAAAACTTCTCCTGGGCCTGTGTTTAGGCAGAGCCCTGAGGAGAGCAGTTGGCACATGGTGCTGTGGGCTGGGACAGCCAGCTGCAGAGCTCAAGGGAAGAAGCCCCGCTGTGTCACAATGGCTCCTTGGCTTCATGTGCATCACCTGTGTCACCATGGTCTCCTTGATTCCATGAGGCCCCACTGGGTCACAATGGCTCCTTGGCTTCATGTGCATCACCTGTGTCACCATGGTCTCCTTGATTCCATGAGGCCCCACTGTGTCACAATGGCTCCTTGGCTTCATGTGCATCACCTGTGTCACCATGGTCTCCTTGATTCCATGAGGCCCCACTGGGTCACAATGGCTCCTTGGCTTCATGTGCATCACCTGTGTCACCATGGTCTCCTTGATTCCATGAGGCCCCACTGGGTCACAATGGCTCCTTGGCTTCCATGTGGCCCCACTGTGTCACAATGGCTCCATGGCTTCCATAGGTTTTCTATTGTAACAATGATCTCCTTGGTTCTGTGAGCTACCCTGCTTTTTGCAGAGGTATCTTTGGTTCCAACAAGGCCCTGCTGTGTCTCATCAGGAACACATTTCCATGTGGTTCCATGATTCCCCACGGTGTCACCATGGAGCCTTGTTTCTAGGAGGTTCTGTACTGTCACAATTGTCTCCTTGATGCCATGAGCCCCTGCAGTGTCACAATGGCTCCTTGCTTCCATGAGGAACACAAAAGCTTTGCATCAACACTGAGCAACAGCTGCTGAACACACCTGGGAGCATCTGCTTGCATTAAACGAGGGCTTCAAGCTGAGAATGGCAGCAGTAGCTTCCATCTGCAACAGAGAGCCAGGCAAAGGACAGGGACAGAGAATTCCGTGGAAAGACTGCGAGAATTCTGCTCCCAGACATCATTCCTGCTCACAGTGTCCCTTGTAGAAAGAGGACATCATTGCAGGCAGCCTGGACTGAGCATGTGGGATTGGTTGTTTAGGAAAGCTGCTCAGGCTTTTCCATTCTTTCCTTACAAACAGGAAAATTTCTCTGGGCCTGTGTTTAGGCAGAGCCCTGAGGAGAGCAGTTGGCACATGGTGCCGTGGGCTGGGAAAGCCAGCTGCAGAGCTGAAGGGAAGAAGCCCCGCTGTGTCACAATGGCTCCTTGGCTTCATGTGCATCACCTGTGTCACCATGGTCTCCTTGGCTTCCATGTGGCCCCACTGTGTCACCATGGTCTCCTTGCTTCCATAGGTTTTCTATTGTAACAATGGACTCCTTGGTTCTGTGAGCTACCCTGCTTTTTGCAGAGGTGTCTTTGGTTCCAACAAGGCCCTGCTGTGTCTCATCAGGAACACATTTCCATGTGGTTCCATGATTCCCCACGGTGTCACCATGGAGCCTTGTTTCTAGGAGGTTCTGTACTGTCACAATTGTCTCCTTGATGCCATGAGCCCCTGCAGTGTCACAATGGCTCCTTGCTTCCATGAGGAACACAAAAGCTTTGCATCAACACTGAGCAACAGCTGCTGAACACACCTGGGAGCATCTGCTTGCATCAAACGAGGGCTTCAAGATGAGAATGGCAGCAGCAGCTTCCATCTGCAACAGAGAGCCAGGCAAAGGACAGGGACAGAGAATTCCGTGGAAAGACTGCGAGAATTTGGCTCCCAGAGATCATTCCTGCTCACAGTGTCCCTTGTAGAAAGGGGACATCATTGCAGGCAGCCTGGACTGAGCATGTGGGTTTGGTTGTCTACGGAACCTGCTCAGGCTTTTTCATTATTTCCTTACAAACAGGAAAATTTCTCTGGGCCTGTGTGCAGGGAGAGCCCTGAGGAGAGCACTTGGCACATGGAGCCTCGGGCTGGGACAGCCAGCTGCAGAGCTGAAGGGAAGAAGCCCCACTGTGTCACAATGGCTCCTTGGCTTCATGTGCATCAGCTGTGTCACCATGGTCTCCTTGATTCCATGAGGCCCCACTGGGTCACAATGGCTCCTTGGCTTCATGTGCATCACCTGTGTCACCATGGTCTCCTTGATTCCATGAGGCCCCATTTTGTCACAATGGTCTCCTTGATTCCATGAGGCCCCACTGGGTCACAATGGCTCCTTGGCTTCATGTGCATCACCTGTGTCACCATGTTCTCCTTGATTTCATGAGGCCCCACTGGGTCACAATGGCTCCTTAGCTTCATGTGCATCACCTGTGTCACAATGGTCTCCTTGATTCCATGAGGCCCCACTTTGTCACAATGGCTCCTTGCTTCCATGAGGTTCCGCAGTGTCACCATGCTCACCTTTGATCCACATTGTCATAATGGACAATTGCTTCCATGTGGCCCCACTGTGTCACAATAGCCCCTTGGTTCCATAGGTTATCTAGAATGTAATGTATAATTTTCTACAATGTAACAATGGACTCCTTGGTTCTGTGAGCTACCCTGCTTTTTGCAGAGGTGTCCTTGGTTCCAACAAGGCCCCTCTGTGTCTCAGTGCACCCTGGCTTCCATGCGCTTCTGGAGTATCACAAAGGCTCCTTGGTTCCACGAGGTCTTGCTGTGTCACAATGGATGCTGTGCTCCATGAGGCCCTCCAAAGTCATCATGGAGCCTTGATTCCATGTGCTTCCATTGTGTCCCAGGGATCGCCTTGGTTCCATCAGTTTCCTTAGTGGCACAATGCTCTCCATGCTTCCATGATTGCCCACAATGTCACAATGCTCTCCATGCTTCCATGAGGCCCTGCTTTGCCACAATGGTCCCCTTGTGTCCATGAGGCCCCGCTGTGTCCCAGTGGACGGATGGTTCCATGAGGTTCCGTGCTGTCCCCATGGTCTTCTTGAATCCGCAGTGTAACAATGGACCATTGTGTCCAGGCGGCCTCTCTGTGTCACAAGGGGCTCCTTGATTCCAAGATTCGCCACGGCGTCACCATGGAGCCTTGTTTCTAGGAGGTTCTGTACTGTCACAATTGTCTCCTTGATGCCATGAGCCCCTGCAGTGTCACAATGGCTCCTTGCTTCCATGAGGAACACAAAAGCTTTGCATCAACACTGAGCAACAGCTGCTGAACACACCTGGGAGCATCTGCTTGCATCAAAAGAGGGCTTCAAGCTGAGAAAGGCAGCAGCAGCTTCCATCTGCAACAGAGAGACAGGCAAAGGACAGGGACAGAGAATTCCGTGGAAAGACTGCGGGAATTCTGCTCCCAGACATCATTCCTGCTCACAGTGTCCCTTGTAGAAAGGGGACATCATTGCAGGCAGCCTGGACTGAGCATGTGGGATTGGTTGTTTAGGAAAGCTGCTCAGGCTTTTCCATTCTTTCCTTACAAACAGGAAAACTTCTCCTGGGCCTGTGTTTAGGCAGAGCCCTGAGGAGAGCAGTTGGCACATGGTGCTGTGGGCTGGGACAGCCAGCTGCAGAGCTCAAGGGAAGAAGCCCCGCTGTGTCACAATGGCTCCTTGGCTTCATGTGCATCACCTGTGTCACCATGGTCTCCTTGATTCCATGAGGCCCCACTGGGTCACAATGGCTCCTTGGCTTCATGTGCATCACCTGTGTCACCATGGTCTCCTTGATTCCATGAGGCCCCACTGTGTCACAATGGCTCCTTGGCTTCATGTGCATCACCTGTGTCACCATGGTCTCCTTGATTCCATGAGGCCCCACTGGGTCACAATGGCTCCTTGGCTTCATGTGCATCACCTGTGTCACCATGGTCTCCTTGATTCCATGAGGCCCCACTGGGTCACAATGGCTCCTTGGCTTCCATGTGGCCCCACTGTGTCACAATGGCTCCTTGGCTTCCATGTGGCCCCACTGTGTCACAATGGCTCCATGGCTTCCATAGGTTTTCTATTGTAACAATGATCTCCTTGGTTCTGTGAGCTACCCTGCTTTTTGCAGAGGTATCTTTGGTTCCAACAAGGCCCTGCTGTGTCTCATCAGGAACACATTTCCATGTGGTTCCATGATTCCCCACGGTGTCACCATGGAGCCTTGTTTCTAGGAGGTTCTGTACTGTCACAATTGTCTCCTTGATGCCATGAGCCCCTGCAGTGTCACAATGGCTCCTTGCTTCCATGAGGAACACAAAAGCTTTGCATCAACACTGAGCAACAGCTGCTGAACACACCTGCGAGCATCTGCTTGCATCAAAAGAGGGCTTCAAGCTGAGAAAGGCAGCAGCAGCTTCCATCTGCAACAGAGAGCCAGGCAAAGGACAGGGACAGAGAATTCCGTGGAAAGACTGCGAGAATTCTGCTCCCATAGATCATTCCTGCTCACAGTGTCCCTTGTAGAAAGGGGACATCATTGCAGGCAGCCTGGACTGAGCATGTGGGGTTGGTTGTTTAGGAAAGCTGCTCAGGCTTTTCCATTCTTTCCTTACAAACAGGAAAACTTCTCTGGGCCTGTGTGCAGGCAGAGCCCTGAGGAGAGCACTTGGCACATGGTGCTGTGGGCCGGGACAGCCAGCTGCAGAGCTGAAGGGAAGAAGCCCCGCTGTGTCACAATGGCTCCTTGGCTTCATGTGCATCACCTGTGTCACCATGGTCTCCTTGATTCCATGAGGCCCCACTGGGTCACAATGGCTCCTTTTCTTCCATGTGGCCCCACTGTGTCACAATGGCCCCTTGCTTCCATAGGTTTTCTATTGTAACAATGGACTCCTTGGTTCTGTGAGCTACCCTGCTTTTTGCAGAGGTGTCTTTGGTTCCAACAAGGCCCTGCTGTGTCTCATCAGGAACACATTTCCATGTGGTTCCATGATTCCCCACGGTGTCACCATGGAGCCTTGTTTCTAGGAGGTTCTGTACTGTCACAATTGTCTCTTTGATGCCATGAGCCCCTGCAGTGTCACAGTGGCTCCTTGCTTCCATGAGGAACACAAAAGCTTTGCATCAACACTGAGCAACAGCTGCTGAACACACCTGGGAGCATCTGTTTGCATCAAAAGAGGGCTTCAAGCTGAGAAAGGCAGCAGCAGCTTCCACCTGCAACAGAGAGCCAGGGAAAGGACAGGGACAGAGAATTCCGTGGAAAGACTGCGAGAATTCTGCTCCCAGAGATCATTCCTGCTCACAGTGTCCCTTGTAGAAAGGGGACATCATTGCAGGCAGCCTGGACTGAGCATGTGGGTTTGGTTGTCTAGGGAACCTGCTCAGGTATTTTCATTCTTTCCTTACAAACAGGAAAACTTCTCTGGGCCTGTGTGCAGGCAGAGGCCTGAGGAGAGCAGTTGGCACATGGTGCCGTGGGCTGGGACAGCCAGCTGCAGAGCTGAAGGGAAGAAGCCCCGCTGTGTCACAATGGCTCCTTGGCTTCATGTGCATCACCTGTGTCACCATGGTCTCCTTGATTCCATGAGGCCCCACTGTGTCACAATGGCTCCTTGGCTTCATGTGCATCACCTGTGTCACCATGGTCTCTCCTTGATTCCATGAGGCCCCACTGTGTCACAATGGCTCCTTGGCTTCATGTGCATCACCTGTGTCACCATGGTCTCCTTGATTCCATGAGGCCCCACTGGGTCACAATGGCTCCTTGGCTTCCATGTGGCCCCACTGTGTCACAATGGCTCCTTGCTTCCAAAGGTTTTCTATTGTAACAATGGACTCCTTGGTTCTGTGAGCTACCCTGCTTTTTGCAGAGGTGTCCTTGGTTCCAACAAGGCCCCTCTGTGTCTCAGTGCACCCTGGCTTCCATGCGCTTCTGGAGTATCACAAAGGCTCCTTGGTTCCACGAGGTCTTGCTGTGTCACAATGGATGCTGTGCTCCATGAGGCCCTCCAAAGTCATCATGGAGCCTTGATTCCATGTGCTTCCATTGTGTCCCAGGGATCGCCTTGGTTCCATCAGTTTCCTTAGTGGCACAATGCTCTCCATGCTTCCATGATTGCCCACAATGTCACAATGCTCTCCATGCTTCCATGAGGCCCTGCTTTGCCACAATGGTCCCCTTGTGTCCATGAGGCCCCGCTGTGTCCCAATGGACGGATGGTTCCATGAGGTTCTGTGCTGTCCCCATGGTCTTCTTGAATCCACAGTGTAACAATGGACCATTGTGTCCAGGCGGCCTCTCTGTGTCACAAGGGGCTCCTTGATTCCAAGATTCGCCACGGGGTCACCATGGAGCCTTGTTTCTAGGAGGTTCTGTACTGTCACAATTGTCTCCTTGATCCCATGAGCCCCTGCAGTGTCACAATGGCTCCTTGCTTCCATGAGGAACATAAAAGCTTTGCATCAACACTGAGCAACAGCTGCTGAACACACCTGGGAGCATCTGCTTGCATTAAACGAGGGCTTCAAGCTGAGAATGGCAGCAGCAGCTTCCATCTGCAACAGAGAGCCAGGCAAAGGACAGGGACAGAGAATTCCGTGGAAAGACTGCGAGAATTTGGCTCCCAGAGATCATTCCTGCTCACAGTGTCCCTTGTAGAAAGGGGACATCATTGCAGGCAGCCTGGACTGAGCATGTGGGTTTGGTTGTCTACGGAACCTGCTCAGGCTTTTTCATTATTTCCTTACAAACAGGAAAATTTCTCTGGGCCTGTGTGCAGGGAGAGCCCTGAGGAGAGCACTTGGCACATGGAGCCTCGGGCTGGGACAGCCAGCTGCAGAGCTGAAGGGAAGAAGCCCCGCTGTGTCACAATGGCTCCTTGGCTTCATGTGCATCACCTGTGTCACAATAGTCTCCTTGATTCCATGAGGCCCCACTGTGTCACAATGGCTCCTTGGCTTCATGTGCATCACCTGTGTCACCATGGTCTCCTTGATTCCATGAGGCCCCACTGGGTCACAATGGCTCCTTGGCTTCATGTGCATCACCTGTGTCACCATGGTCTCCTTGATTCCATGAGGCCCCACTGTGTCACAATGGCTCCTTGGCTTCATGTGCATCACCTGTGTCACCATGGTCTCCTTGATTCCATGAGGCCCCACTGGGTCACAATGGCTCCTTGGCTTCATGTGCATCACCTGTGTCACCATGGTCTCCTTGATTCCATGAGGCCCCACTGGGTCACAATGGCTCCTTGGCTTCCATGTGGCCCCACTGTGTCACAATGGCTCCATGGCTTCCATAGGTTTTCTATTGTAACAATGATCTCCTTGGTTCTGTGAGCTACCCTGCTTTTTGCAGAGGTATCTTTGGTTCCAACAAGGCCCTGCTGTGTCTCATCAGGAACACATTTCCATGTGGTTCCATGATTCCCCACGGTGTCACCATGGAGCCTTGTTTCTAGGAGGTTCTGTACTGTCACAATTGTCTCCTTGATGCCATGAGCCCCTGCAGTGTCACAATGGCTCCTTGCTTCCATGAGGAACACAAAAGCTTTGCATCAACACTGAGCAACAGCTGCTGAACACACCTGGGAGCATCTGCTTGCATCAAACGAGGGCTTCAAGCTGAGAAAGGCAGCAGCAGCTTCCATCTGCAACAGAGAGCCAGGCAAAGGACAGGGACAGAGAATTCCGTGGAAAGACTGCGAGAATTCTGCTCCCAGACATCATTCCTGCTCACAGTGTCCCTTGTAGAAAGGGGACATCATTGCAGGCAGCCTGGACTGAGCATGTGGGGTTGGTTGTTTAGGAAAGCTGCTCAGGCTTTTCCATTCTTTCCTTACAAACAGGAAAACTTCTCTGGCCCTGTGTGCAGGCAGAGCCCTGAGGAGAGCACTTGGCACATGGTGCTGTGGGCCGGGACAGCCAGCTGCAGAGCTGAAGGGAAGAAGCCCCGCTGTGTCACAATGGCTCCTTGGCTTCATGTGCATCACCTGTGTCACCATGGTCTCCTTGATTCCATGAGGCCCCACTGTGTCACAATGGCTCCTTGGCTTCATGTGCATCACCTGTGTCACCATGGTCTCCTTGATTCCATGAGGCCCCACTGGGTCACAATGGCTCCTTGGCTTCATGTGCATCACCTGTGTCACCATGGTCTCCTTGATTCCATGAGGCCCCACTGTGTCACAATGGCTCCTTGTCTTCCATGTGGCCCCACTGTGTCACAATGGCTCCTTGCTTCCATAGGTTTTCTATTGTAACAATGGACTCCTTGGTTCTGTGAGCTACCCTGCTTTTTGCAGAGGTATCTTTGGTTCCAACAAGGCCCTGCTGTGTCTCATCAGGAACACATTTCCATGTGGTTCCATGATTCCCCACGGTGTCACCATGGAGCCTTGTTTCTAGGAGGTTCTGTACTGTCACAATTGTCTCCTTGATCCCATAAGCCCCTGCAGTGTCACAATGGCTCCTTGCTTCCATGAGGAACACAAAAGCTTTGCATCAACACTGAGCAACAGCTGCTGAACACACCTGGGAGCATCTGCTTGCATCAAACCAGGGCTTCAAGCTGAGAATGCCAGCAGCAGCTTCCATCTGCAACAGAGAGCCAGGCAAAGGACAGGGACAGAGAATTCCGTGGAAAGACTGCGAGAATTCTGCTCCCAGACATCATTCCTGCTCACAGTGTCCCTTGTAGAAAGGGGACATCATTGCAGGCAGCCTGGACTGAGCATGTGGGGTTGGTTGTTTAGGAAAGCTGCTCAGGCTTTTCCATTCTTTCCTTACAAACAGGAAAACTTCTCTGGCCCTGTGTGCAGGGAGAGCCCTGAGGAGAGCACTTGGCACATGGAGACTCGGGCTGGGACAGCCAGCTGCAGAGCTGAAGGGAAGAAGCCCCACTGGGTCACAATGGCTCCTTGGCTTCATGTGCATCACCTGTGTCACCATGGTCTCCTTGATTCCATGAGGCCCCACTGTGTCACAATGGCTCCTTGGCTTCATGTGCATCACCTGTGTCACCATGGTCTCCTTGATTCCATGAGGCCCCACTGGGTCACAATGGCTCCTTGGCTTCATGTGCATCACCTGTGTCACCATGGTCTCCTTGATTCCATGAGGCCCCACTGGGTCACAATGGCTCCTTGGCTTCATGTGCATCACCTGTGTCACCATGGTCTCCTTGATTCCATGAGGCCCCACTGGGTCACAATGGCTCCTTGGCTTCATGTGCATCACCTGTGTCACCATGGTCTCCTTGATTCCATGAGGCCCCACTGTGTCACAATGGCTCCTTGCTTCCATGAGATTCCGCAGTGTCACCATGCTCACCTTTGATCCACATTGTCATAATGGACAATTGCTTCCATGTGGCCCCACTGTGTCACAATAGCCCCTTGCTTCCATAGGTTTTCTAGAATGTAACGTATAATTTTCTACAATGTAACAATGGACTCCTTGGTTCTGTGAGCTACCCTGCTTTTTGCAGAGGTGTCTTTGGTTCCAACAAGGCCGCGCTGTGTCTCAGTGCACCCTGGCTTCCATGCGCATCTGGAGTATCACAAAGGCTCCTTGGTTCCACGAGGTCTTGCTGTGTCACAATGGATCCTGTGCTCCATGAGGCCCTCCAAAGTCATCATGGAGCCTTGATTCCATGTGCTTCCATTGCGTCCCAGGGATCGCCTTGGTTCCATCAGTTTCCTTAGTGGCACAATGCTCTCCATGCTTCCATGATTGCCCACAATGTCACAATGCTCTCCATGCTTCCATGAGGCCCTGCTTTGCCACAATGGTCCCCTTGTGTCCATGAGGCCCCGCTGTGTCCCAATGGACGGATGGTTCCATGAGGTTCCGTGCTGTCCCCATGGTCTTCTTGAATCCGCAGTGTAACAATGGACCATTGCTTCCAGGCGGCCTCTCTGTGTCACAAGGGGCTCCTTGATTCCATGATTCCCCACGGTGTCACCATGGAGCCTTGTTTCTAGGAGGTTCTGTACTGTCACAATTGTCTCCTTGATCCCATGAGCCCCTGCAGTGTCACAATGGCTCCTTGCTTCCATGAGGAACACAAAAGCTTTGCATCAACACTGAGCAACAGCTGCTGAACACACCTGGGAGCATCTGCTTGCATCAAAAGAGGGCTTCAAGCTGAGAAAGGCACCAGCAGCTTCCATCTGCAACAGAGAGCCAGGCAAAGGACAGGGACAGAGAATTCAGTGGAAAGACTGCGGGAATTCTGCTCCCAGAGATCATTCCTGCTCACAGTGTCCCTTGTAGAAAGGGGACATCATTCCAGGCAGCCTGGACTGAGCATGTGGGTTTGTTGTTTAGCAAACCTGCTCAGGCTTTTTCATTCTTTCCTTACAAACAGGAAAACTTCTCTGGGCCTGTGTGCAGGCAGAGCCCTGAGGAGAGCACTTGGCACATGGTGCCGTGGGCTGGGACCGCCAGCTGCAGAGCTCAAGGGAAGAAGCCCCGTTGTGTCACAATGGCTCCTTAGCTTCATGTGCATCACCTGTGTCACAATCGTCTCCTTGATTCCATGAGGCCCCACAGTGTCACAATGGCTCCTTGGCTTCATGTGCATCACCTGTGTCACCATGGTCTCCTTGATTCCATGAGGCCCCACTGTGTCACAATGGCTCCTTGGCTTCATGTGCATCACCTGTGTCACCATGGTCTCCTTGATTCCATGAGGCCCCACTTTGTCACAATGGCTCCTTGCTTCCATGAGGTTCCGCAGTGTCACCATGCTCACCTTTGATCCACATTGTCATAATGGACAATTGCTTCCATGTGGCCCCACTGTGTCACAATAGCCCCTTGCTTCCATAGGTTTTCTAGAATGTAACGTATAATTTTCTACAATGTAACAATGGACTCCTTGGTTCTGTGAGCTACCCTGCTTTTTGCAGAGGTGTCTTTGGTTCCAACAAGGCCCCGCTGTGTCTCAGTGCACCCTGGCTTCCATGCGCATCTGGAGTATCACAAAGGCTCCTTGGTTCCACGAGGTCTTGCTGTGTCACAATGGATCCTGTGCTCCATGAGGCCCTCCAAAGTCATCATGGAGCCTTGATTCCATGTGCTTCCATTGTGTCCCAGGGATCGCCTTG
The DNA here is from genome assembly GCF_020740725.1 of Corvus hawaiiensis. Classification (NCBI taxonomy): domain Eukaryota; kingdom Metazoa; phylum Chordata; class Aves; order Passeriformes; family Corvidae; genus Corvus; species Corvus hawaiiensis. The sequence continues at coordinate 11,457,467 of NC_063232.1, read as the reverse complement.
GTTCCATCAGTTTCCTTAGTGGCACAATGCTCTCCATGCTTCCATGAGGCCCTGCTTTGCCACAATGGTCCCCTTGTGTCCATGAGGCCCCGCTGTGTCCCAGTGGACGGATGGTTCCATGAGGTTCCGTGCTGTCCCCATGGTCTTCTTGAATCCGCAGTGTAACAATGGACCATTGCTTCCAGGCGGCCTCTCTGTGTCACAAGGGGCTCCTTGATTCCATGATTCCCCACGGTGTCACCATGGAGCCTTGTTTCTAGGAGGTTCTGTACTGTCACAATTGTCTCCTGGATCCCATGAGCCCCTGCAGTGTCACAATGGCTCCTTGCTTCCATGAGGAACACAAAAGCTTTGCATCAACACTGAGCAACAGCTGCTGAACACACCTGCGAGCATCTGCTTGCATCAAAAGAGGGCTTCAAGCTGAGAAAGGCACCAGCAGCTTCCATCTGCAAGAGAGAGACAGGCAAAGGACAGGGACAGAGATATCAGTGGAAGGACTGCGAGAATTCTGCTCCCAGAGATCATTCCTGCTCACAGTGTCCCTTGTAGAAAGGGGACATCACTCCAGGCAGCCTGGACTGAGTATGTGGGTTTGTTGTTTAGCAAACCTGCTCAGGCTTTTCCATTCTTTCCTTACAAACAGGAAAACTTCTCTGGGCCTGTGTGCAGGCAGAGCCCTGAGGAGAGCACTTGGCACATGGTGCCGTGGGCTGGGACCGCCAGCTGCAGAGCTCAAGGGAAGAAGCCCCGTTGTGTCACAATGGCTCCTTAGCTTCATGTGCATCACCTGTGTCACAATGGTCTCCTTGATTCCATGAGGCCCCACAGTGTCACAATGGCTCCTTGGCTTCATGTGCATCACCTGTGTCACCATGGTCTCCTTGATTCCATGAGGCCCCACTGTGTCACAATGGCTCCTTGGCTTCATGTGCATCACCTGTGTCACCATGGTCTCCTTGATTCCATGAGGCCCCACTTTGTCACAATGGCTCCTTGCTTCCATGAGGTTCCGCAGTGTCACCATGCTCACCTTTGATCCACATTGTCATAATGGACAATTGCTTCCATGTGGCCCCACTGTGTCACAATAGCCCCTTGCTTCCATAGGTTTTCTAGAATGTAACGTATAATTTTCTACAATGTAACAATGGACTCCTTGGTTCTGTGAGCTACCCTGCTTTTTGCAGAGGTGTCTTTGGTTCCAACAAGGCCCCGCTGTGTCTCAGTGCACCCTGGCTTCCATGCGCATCTGGAGTATCACAAAGGCTCCTTGGTTCCACGAGGTCTTGCTGTGTCACAATGGATCCTGTGCTCCATGAGGCCCTCCAAAGTCATCATGGAGCCTTGATTCCATGTGCTTCCATTGTGTCCCAGGGATCGCCTTGGTTCCATCAGTTTCCTTAGTGGCACAATGCTCTCCATGCTTCCATGAGGCCCTGCTTTGCCACAATGGTCCCCTTGTGTCCATGAGGCCCCGCTGTGTCCCAGTGGACGGATGGTTCCATGAGGTTCCGTGCTGTCCCCATGGTCTTCTTGAATCCGCAGTGTAACAATGGACCATTGCTTCCAGGCGGCCTCTCTGTGTCACAAGGGGCTCCTTGATTCCATGATTCCCCACGGTGTCACCATGGAGCCTTGTTTCTAGGAGGTTCTGTACTGTCACAATTGTCTCCTGGATCCCATGAGCCCCTGCAGTGTCACAATGGCTCCTTGCTTCCATGAGGAACACAAAAGCTTTGCATCAACACTGAGCAACAGCTGCTGAACACACCTGGGAGCATCTGCTTGCATCAAAAGAGGGCTTCAAGCTGAGAAAGGCACCAGCAGCTTCCATCTGCAAGAGAGAGACAGGCAAAGGACAGGGACAGAGATATCAGTGGAAGGACTGCGAGAATTCTGCTCCCAGAGATCATTCCTGCTCACAGTGTCCCTTGTAGAAAGGGGACATCACTCCAGGCAGCCTGGACTGAGTATGTGGGTTTGTTGTTTAGCAAACCTGCTCAGGCTTTTCCATTCTTTCCTTACAAACAGGAAAACTTCTCTGGGCCTGTGTGCAGGCAGAGCCCTGAGGAGAGCAGTAGGCACATGGTGCCGTGGGCTGGGACCGCCAGCTGCAGAGCTCAAGGGAAGAAGCCCCGTTGTGTCACAATGGCTCCTTAGCTTCATGTGCATCACCTGTGTCACCATGGTCTCCTTGATTCCATGAGGCCCCACTTTGTCACAATGGCTCCTTGCTTCCATGAGGTTCCGCAGTGTCACCATGCTCACCTTTGATCCACATTGTCATAATGGACAATTGCTTCCATGTGGCCCCACTGTGTCACAATAGCCCCTTGCTTCCATAGGTTTTCTAGAATGTAATGTATAATTTTCTACAATGTAACAATGGACTCCTTGGTTCTGTGAGCTACCCTGCTTTTTGCAGAGGTGTCTTTGGTTCCAACAAGGCCGCGCTGTGTCTCAGTGCACCCTGGCTTCCATGCGCATCTGGAGTATCACAAAGGCTCCTTGGTTCCACGAGGTCTTGCTGTGTCACAATGGATCCTGTGCTCCATGAGGCCCTCCAAAGTCATCATGGAGCCTTGATTCCATGTGCTTCCATTGCGTCCCAGGGATCGCCTTGGTTCCATCAGTTTCCTTAGCGGCACAATGCTCTCCATGCTTCCATGATTGCCCACAATGTCACAATGCGCTCCATGCTTCCATGAGGCCCTGCTTTGCCACAATGGTCCCCTTGTGTCCATGAGGCCCCGCTGTGTCCCAATGGACGGATGGTTCCATGAGGTTCCGTGCTGTCCCCATGGTCTTCTTGAATCCGCAGTGTAACAATGGACCATTGCTTCCAGGCGGCCTCTCTGTGTCACAAGGGGCTCCTTGATTCCATGATTCCCCACGGTGTCACCATGGAGCCTTGTTTCTAGGAGGTTCTGTACTGTCACAATTGTCTCCTGGATCCCATGAGCCCCTGCAGTGTCACAATGGCTCCTTGCTTCCATGAGGAACACAAAAGCTTTGCATCAACACTGAGCAACAGCTGCTGAACACACCTGGGAGCATCTGCTTGCATCAAAAGAGGGCTTCAAGCTGAGAAAGGCACCAGCAGCTTCCATCTGCAACAGAGAGACAGGCAAAGGACAGGGACAGAGATATCAGTGGAAGGACTGCGAGAATTCTGCTCCCAGAGATCATTCCTGCTCACAGTGTCCCTTGTAGAAAGGGGACATCATTCCAGGCAGCCTGGACTGAGCATGTAGGGTTTGTTGTTTAGGAAAGCTGCTCAGGCTTTTCCATTCTTTCCTTACAAACAGGAAAACTTCTCTGGGCCTGTGTGCAGGCAGAGCCCTGAGGAGAGCACTTGGCACATGGTGCCGTGGGCTGGGACCGCCAGCTGCAGAGCTCAAGGGAAGAAGCCCCGTTGTGTCACAATGGTCTCCTTAGCTTCATGTGGATCACCTGTGTCACAATAGTCTCCTTGATTCCATGAGGCCCCACTGGGTCACAATGGCTCCTTGGCTTCATGTGCATCACCTGTGTCACCATGGTCTCCTTGATTCCATGAGGCCCCACTGTGTCACAATGGCTCCTTGGCTTCATGTGCATCACCTGTGTCACCATGGTCTCCTTGATTCCATGAGGCCCCACTGGGTCACAATGGCTCCTTGGCTTCATGTGCATCACCTGTGTCACCATGGTCTCCTTGATTCCATGAGGCCCCACTTTGTCACAATGGCTCCTTGGCTTCATGTGCATCACCTGTGTCACCATGGTCTCCTTGATTCCATGAGGCCCCACTGTGTCACAATGGCTCCTTGCTTCCATGAGGTTCCGCAGTGTCACCATGCTCACCTTTGATCCACATTGTCATAATGGACAATTGCTTCCATGTGGCCCCACTGTGTCACAATAGCCCCTTGCTTCCATAGGTTTTCTAGAATGTAACGTATAATTTTCTACAATGTAACAATGGACTCCTTGGTTCTGTGAGCTACCCTGCTTTTTGCAGAGGTGTCTTTGGTTCCAACAAGGCCGCGCTGTGTCTCAGTGCACCCTGGCTTCCATGCGCATCTGGAGTATCACAAAGGCTCCTTGGTTCCACGAGGTCTTGCTGTGTCACAATGGATCCTGTGCTCCATGAGGCCCTCCAAAGTCATCATGGAGCCTTGATTCCATGTGCTTCCATTGCGTCCCAGGGATCGCCTTGGTTCCATCAGTTTCCTTAGTGGCACAATGCTCTCCATGCTTCCATGAGGCCCTGCTTTGCCACAATGGTCCCCTTGTGTCCATGAGGCCCCGCTGTGTCCCAGTGGACGGATGGTTCCATGAGGTTCCGTGCTGTCCCCATGGTCTTCTTGAATCCGCAGTGTAACAATGGACCATTGCTTCCAGGCGGCCTCTCTGTGTCACAAGGGGCTCCTTGATTCCATGATTCCCCACGGTGTCACCATGGAGCCTTGTTTCTAGGAGGTTCTGTACTGTCACAATTGTCTCCTTGATCCCATGAGCCCCTGCAGTGTCACAATGGCTCCTTGCTTCCATGAGGAACACAAAAGCTTTGCATCAACACTGAGCAACAGCTGCTGAACACACCTGGGAGCATCTGCTTGCATCAAAAGAGGGCTTCAAGCTGAGAAAGGCAGCAGCAGCTTCCATCTGCAAGAGAGAGATAGGCGAAGGACAGGGACAGAGATATCAGTGGAAGGACTGCGAGAATTCTGCTCCCAGAGATCATTCCTGCTCACAGTGTCCCTTGTAGAAAGGGGACATCACTCCAGGCAGCCTGGACTGAGTATGTGGGTTTGTTGTTTAGCAAACCTGCTCAGGCTTTTCCATTCTTTCCTTACAAACAGGAAAACTTCTCTGGGCCTGTGTGCAGGCAGAGCCCTGAGGAGAGCACTTGGCACATGGTGCCGTGGGCCGGGACCGCCAGCTGCATAGCTCAAGGGAAGAAGCCCCGTTGTGTCACAATGGCTCCTTAGCTTCATGTGCATCACCTGTGTCACCATGGTCTCCTTGATTCCATGAGGCCCCACTTTGTCACAATGGCTCCTTGCTTCCATGAGGTTCCGCAGTGTCACCATGCTCACCTTTGATCCACATTGTCATAATGGACAATTGCTTCCATGTGGCCCCACTGTGTCACAATAGCCCCTTGCTTCCATAGGTTTTCTAGAATGTAACGTATAATTTTCTACAATGTAACAATGGACTCCTTGGTTCTGTGAGCTACCCTGCTTTTTGCAGAGGTGTCTTTGGTTCCAACAAGGCCGCGCTCTGTCTCAGTGCACCCTGGCTTCCATGCGCATCTGGAGTATCACAAAGGCTCCTTGGTTCCACGAGGTCTTGCTGTGTCACAATGGATCCTGTGCTCCATGAGGCCCTCCAAAGTCATCATGGAGCCTTGATTCCATGTGCTTCCATTGTGTCCCAGGGATCGCCTTGGTTCCATCAGTTTCCTTAGTGGCACAATGCTCTCCATGCTTCCATGATTGCCCACAATGTCACAATGCTCTCCATGCTTCCATGAGGCCCTGCTTTGCCACAATGGTCCCCTTGTGTCCATGAGGCCCCGCTGTGTCCCAATGGACGGATGGTTCCATGAGGTTCCGTGCTGTCCCCATGGTCTTCTTGAATCCGCAGTGTAACAATGGACCATTGCTTCCAGGCGGCCTCTCTGTGTCACAAGGGGCTCCTTGATTCCATGATTCCCCACGGTGTCACCATGGAGCCTTGTTTCTAGGAGGTTCTGTACTGTCACAATTGTCTCCTGGATCCCATGAGCCCCTGCAGTGTCACAATGGCTCCTTGCTTCCATGAGGAACACAAAAGCTTTGCATCAACACTGAGCAACAGCTGCTGAACACACCTGGGAGCATCTGCTTGCATCAAAAGAGGGCTTCAAGCTGAGAAAGGCACCAGCAGCTTCCATCTGCAAGAGAGACAGGCAAAGGACAGGGACAGAGATATCAGTGGAAGGACTGCGAGAATTCTGCTCCCAGAGATCATTCCTGCTCACAGTGTCCCTTGTAGAAAGGGGACATCATTCCAGGCAGCCTGGACTGAGCATGTAGGGTTTGTTGTTTAGGAAACCTGCTCAGGCTTTTCCATTCTTTCCTTACAAACAGGAAAACTTCTCTGGGCCTGTGTGCAGGCAGAGCCCTGAGGAGAGCAGTAGGCACATGGTGCCGTGGGCTGGGACCGCCAGCTGCAGAGCTCAAGGGAAGAAGCCCCGCTGTGTCACAATGGCTCCTTAGCTTCATGTGGATCACCTGTGTCACAATAGTCTCCTTGATTCCATGAGGCCCCACTGTGTCACAATGGCTCCTTGGCTTCATGTGCATCACCTGTGTCACCATGGTCTCCTTGATTCCATGAGGCCCCACTTTGTCACAATGGCTCCTTGCTTCCATGAGGTTCCGCAGTGTCACCATGCTCACCTTTGATCCACATTGTCATAATGGACAATTGCTTCCATGTGGCCCCACTGTGTCACAATAGCCCCTTGCTTCCATAGGTTTTCTAGAATGTAATGTATAATTTTCTACAATGTAACAATGGACTCCTTGGTTCTGTGAGCTACCCTGCTTTTTGCAGAGGTGTCTTTGGTTCCAACAAGGCCCTGCTGTGTCTCAGTGCACCCTGGCTTCCATGCGCATCTGGAGTATCACAAAGGCTCCTTGGTTCCACGAGGTCTTGCTGTGTCACAATGGATCCTGTGCTCCATGAGGCCCTCCAAAGTCATCATGGAGCCTTGATTCCATGTGCTTCCATTGCGTCCCAGGGATCGCCTTGGTTCCATCAGTTTCCTTAGTGGCACAATGCTCTCCATGCTTCCATGAGGCCCTGCTTTGCCACAATGGTCCCCTTGTGTCCATGAGGCCCCGCTGTGTCCCAGTGGACGGATGGTTCCATGAGGTTCCGTGCTGTCCCCATGGTCTTCTTGAATCCGCAGTGTAACAATGGACCATTGCTTCCAGGCGGCCTCTCTGTGTCACAAGGGGCTCCTTGATTCCATGATTCCCCACGGTGTCATCATGGAGCCTTGTTTCTAGGAGGTTCTGTACTGTCACAATTGTCTCCTTGATGCCATGAGCCCCTGCAGTGTCACAATGGCTCCTTGCTTCCATGAGGAACACAAAAGCTTTGCATCAACACTGAGCAACAGCTGCTGAACACACCTGCGAGCATCTGCTTGCATCAAAAGAGGGCTTCAAGCTGAGAAAGGCAGCAGCAGCTTCCATCTGCAAGAGAGAGATAGGCGAAGGACAGGGACAGAGATATCAGTGGAAGGACTGCGAGAATTCTGCTCCCAGAGATCATTCCTGCTCACAGTGTCCCTTGTAGAAAGGGGACATCATTCCAGGCAGCCTGGACTGAGTATGTGGGTTTGTTGTTTAGCAAACCTGCTCAGGCTTTTCCATTCTTTCCTTACAAACAGGAAAACTTCTCTGGGCCTGTGTGCAGGCAGAGCCCTGAGGAGAGCAGAAGGCACATGGTGCCGTGGGCTGGGACCGCCAGCTGCAGAGCTCAAGGGAAGAAGCCCCGTTGTGTCACAATGGCTCCTTGGCTTCATGTGCATCACCTGTGTCACAATGGTCTCCTTGATTCCATGAGGCCCCACTGGGTCACAATGGCTCCTTGGCTTCATGTGCATCACCTGTGTCACCATGGTCTCCTTGATTCCATGAGGCCCCATTTTGTCACAATGGCTCCTTGCTTCCATGAGGTTCCGCAGTGTCACCATGCTCACCTTTGATCCACATTGTCATAATGGACAATTGCTTCCATGTGGCCCCACTGTGTCACAATAGCCCCTTGCTTCCATAGGTTTTCTAGAATGTAACGTATAATTTTCTACAATGTAACAATGGACTCCTTGGTTCTGTGAGCTACCCTGCTTTTTGCAGAGGTGTCTTTGGTTCCAACAAGGCCCCGCTGTGTCTCAGTGCACCCTGGCTTCCATGCGCATCTGGAGTATCACAAAGGCTCCTTGGTTCCACGAGGTCTTGCTGTGTCACAATGGATCCTGTGCTCCATGAGGCCCTCCAAAGTCATCATGGAGCCGTGATTCCATGTGCTTCCATTGCGTCCCAGGGATCGCCTTGGTTCCATCAGTTTCCTTAGCGGCACAATGCTCTCCATGCTTCCATGATTGCCCACAATGTCACAATGCGCTCCATGCTTCCATGAGGCCCTGCTTTGCCACAATGGTCCCCTTGTGTCCATGAGGCCCCGCTGTGTCCCAATGGACGGATGGTTCCATGAGGTTCCGTGCTGTCCCCATGGTCTTCTTGAATCCGCAGTGTAACAATGGACCATTGCTTCCAGGCGGCCTCTCTGTGTCACAAGGGGCTCCTTGATTCCATGATTCCCCACGGTGTCACCATGGAGCCTTGTTTCTAGGAGGTTCTGTACTGTCACAATTGTCTCCTGGATCCCATGAGCCCCTGCAGTGTCACAATGGCTCCTTGCTTCCATGAGGAACACAAAAGCTTTGCATCAACACTGAGCAACAGCTGCTGAACACACCTGGGAGCATCTGCTTGCATCAAAAGAGGGCTTCAAGCTGAGAAAGGCACCAGCAGCTTCCATCTGCAAGAGAGAGACAGGCAAAGGACAGGGACAGAGATATCAGTGGAAGGACTGCGAGAATTCTGCTCCCAGAGATCATTCCTGCTCACAGTGTCCCTTGTAGAAAGGGGACATCATTCCAGGCAGCCTGGACTGAGCATGTAGGGTTTGTTGTTTAGGAAACCTGCTCAGGCTTTTCCATTCTTTCCTTACAAACAGGAAAACTTCTCTGGGCCTGTGTGCAGGCAGAGCCCTGAGGAGAGCACTTGGCACATGGTGCCGTGGGCTGGGACCGCCAGCTGCAGAGCTCAAGGGAAGAAGCCCCGTTGTGTCACAATGGTCTCCTTAGCTTCATGTGGATCACCTGTGTCACAATAGTCTCCTTGATTCCATGAGGCCCCACTGTGTCACAATGGCTCCTTGGCTTCATGTGCATCACCTGTGTCACCATGGTCTCCTTGATTCCATGAGGCCCCACTGTGTCACAATGGCTCCTTGGCTTCATGTGCATCACCTGTGTCACCATGGTCTCCTTGATTCCATGAGGCCCCACTGTGTCACAATGGCTCCTTGGCTTCATGTGCATCACCTGTGTCACCATGGTCTCCTTGATTCCATGAGGCCCCACTGGGTCACAATGGCTCCTTGGCTTCATGTGCATCACCTGTGTCACCATGGTCTCCTTGATTCCATGAGGCCCCACTTTGTCACAATGGCTCCTTGGCTTCATGTGCATCACCTGTGTCACCATGGTCTCCTTGATTCCATGAGGCCCCACTGTGTCACAATGGCTCCTTGCTTCCATGAGGTTCCGCAGTGTCACCATGCTCACCTTTGATCCACATTGTCATAATGGACAATTGCTTCCATGTGGCCCCACTGTGTCACAATAGCCCCTTGCTTCCATAGGTTTTCTAGAATGTAATGTATAATTTTCTACAATGTAACAATGGACTCCTTGGTTCTGTGAGCTACCCTGCTTTTTGCAGAGGTGTCTTTGGTTCCAACAAGGCCGCGCTGTGTCTCAGTGCACCCTGGCTTCCATGCGCATCTGGAGTATCACAAAGGCTCCTTGGTTCCACGAGGTCTTGCTGTGTCACAATGGATCCTGTGCTCCATGAGGCCCTCCAAAGTCATCATGGAGCCTTGATTCCATGTGCTTCCATTGCGTCCCAGGGATCGCCTTGGTTCCATCAGTTTCCTTAGTGGCACAATGCTCTCCATGCTTCCATGAGGCCCTGCTTTGCCACAATGGTCCCCTTGTGTCCATGAGGCCCCGCTGTGTCCCAGTGGACGGATGGTTCCATGAGGTTCCGTGCTGTCCCCATGGTCTTCTTGAATCCGCAGTGTAACAATGGACCATTGCTTCCAGGCGGCCTCTCTGTGTCACAAGGGGCTCCTTGATTCCATGATTCCCCACGGTGTCACCATGGAGCCTTGTTTCTAGGAGGTTCTGTACTGTCACAATTGTCTCCTGGATCCCATGAGCCCCTGCAGTGTCACAATGGCTCCTTGCTTCCATGAGGAACACAAAAGCTTTGCATCAACACTGAGCAACAGCTGCTGAACACACCTGCGAGCATCTGCTTGCATCAAAAGAGGGCTTCAAGCTGAGAAAGGCAGCAGCAGCTTCCATCTGCAAGAGAGAGATAGGCGAAGGACAGGGACAGAGATATCAGTGGAAGGACTGCGAGAATTCTGCTCCCAGAGATCATTCCTGCTCACAGTGTCCCTTGTAGAAAGGGGACATCACTCCAGGCAGCCTGGACTGAGTATGTGGGTTTGTTGTTTAGCAAACCTGCTCAGGCTTTTCCATTCTTTCCTTACAAACAGGAAAACTTCTCTGGGCCTGTGTGCAGGCAGAGCCCTGAGGAGAGCACTTGGCACATGGTGCCGTGGGCCGGGACCGCCAGCTGCATAGCTCAAGGGAAGAAGCCCCGTTGTGTCACAATGGCTCCTTAGCTTCATGTGCATCACCTGTGTCACCATGGTCTCCTTGATTCCATGAGGCCCCACTTTGTCACAATGGCTCCTTGCTTCCATGAGGTTCCGCAGTGTCACCATGCTCACCTTTGATCCACATTGTCATAATGGACAATTGCTTCCATGTGGCCCCACTGTGTCACAATAGCCCCTTGCTTCCATAGGTTTTCTAGAATGTAACGTATAATTTTCTACAATGTAACAATGGACTCCTTGGTTCTGTGAGCTACCCTGCTTTTTGCAGAGGTGTCTTTGGTTCCAACAAGGCCCCGCTCTGTCTCAGTGCACCCTGGCTTCCATGCGCATCTGGAGTATCACAAAGGCTCCTTGGTTCCACGAGGTCTTGCTGTGTCACAATGGATCCTGTGCTCCATGAGGCCCTCCAAAGTCATCATGGAGCCTTGATTCCATGTGCTTCCATTGTGTCCCAGGGATCGCCTTGGTTCCATCAGTTTCCTTAGTGGCACAATGCTCTCCATGCTTCCATGATTGCCCACAATGTCACAATGCTCTCCATGCTTCCATGAGGCCCTGTTTTGCCACAATGGTCCCCTTGTGTCCATGAGGCCCCGCTGTGTCCCAATGGACGGATGGTTCCATGAGGTTCCGTGCTGTCCCCATGGTCTTCTTGAATCCGCAGTGTAACAATGGACCATTGCTTCCAGGCGGCCTCTCTGTGTCACAAGGGGCTCCTTGATTCCATGATTCCCCACGGTGTCACCATGGAGCCTTGTTTCTAGGAGGTTCTGTACTGTCACAATTGTCTCCTGGATCCCATGAGCCCCTGCAGTGTCACAATGGCTCCTTGCTTCCATGAGGAACACAAAAGCTTTGCATCAACACTGAGCAACAGCTGCTGAACACACCTGGGAGCATCTGCTTGCATCAAAAGAGGGCTTCAAGCTGAGAAAGGCACCAGCAGCTTCCATCTGCAAGAGAGACAGGCAAAGGACAGGGACAGAGATATCAGTGGAAGGACTGCGAGAATTCTGCTCCCAGAGATCATTCCTGCTCACAGTGTCCCTTGTAGAAAGGGGACATCATTCCAGGCAGCCTGGACTGAGCATGTAGGGTTTGTTGTTTAGGAAACCTGCTCAGGCTTTTCCATTCTTTCCTTACAAACAGGAAAACTTCTCTGGGCCTGTGTGCAGGCAGAGCCCTGAGGAGAGCACTTGGCACATGGTGCCGTGGGCTGGGACCGCCAGGTGCAGAGCTCAAGGGAAGAAGCCCCGTTGTGTCACAATGGTCTCCTTAGCTTCATGTGGATCACCTGTGTCACAATAGTCTCCTTGATTCCATGAGGCCCCACTGTGTCACAATGGCTCCTTGGCTTCATGTGCATCACCTGTGTCACCATGGTCTCCTTGATTCCATGAGGCCCCACTTTGTCACAATGGCTCCTTGCTTCCATGAGGTTCCGCAGTGTCACCATGCTCACCTTTGATCCACATTGTCATAATGGACAATTGCTTCTATGTGGCCCCACTGTGTCACAATAGCCCCTTGCTTCCATAGGTTTTCTAGAATGTAATGTATAATTTTCTACAATGTAACAATGGACTCCTTGGTTCTGTGAGCTACCCTGCTTTTTGCAGAGGTGTCTTTGGTTCCAACAAGGCCCTGCTGTGTCTCAGTGCACCCTGGCTTCCATGCGCATCTGGAGTATCACAAAGGCTCCTTGGTTCCACGAGGTCTTGCTGTGTCACAATGGATCCTGTGCTCCATGAGGCCCTCCAAAGTCATCATGGAGCCTTGATTCCATGTGCTTCCATTGCGTCCCAGGGATCGCCTTGGTTCCATCAGTTTCCTTAGTGGCACAATGCTCTCCATGCTTCCATGAGGCCCTGCTTTGCCACAATGGTCCCCTTGTGTCCATGAGGCCCCGCTGTGTCCCAGTGGACGGATGGTTCCATGAGGTTCCGTGCTGTCCCCATGGTCTTCTTGAATCCGCAGTGTAACAATGGACCATTGCTTCCAGGCGGCCTCTCTGTGTCACAAGGGGCTCCTTGATTCCATGATTCCCCACGGTGTCATCATGGAGCCTTGTTTCTAGGAGGTTCTGTACTGTCACAATTGTCTCCTTGATGCCATGAGCCCCTGCAGTGTCACAATGGCTCCTTGCTTCCATGAGGAACACAAAAGCTTTGCATCAACACTGAGCAACAGCTGCTGAACACACCTGCGAGCATCTGCTTGCATCAAAAGAGGGCTTCAAGCTGAGAAAGGCACCAGCAGCTTCCATCTGCAAGAGAGAGACAGGCGAAGGACAGGGACAGAGATATCAGTGGAAGGACTGCGAGAATTCTGCTCCCAGAGATCATTCCTGCTCACAGTGTCCCTTGTAGAAAGGGGACATCATTCCAGGCAGCCTGGACTGAGTATGTGGGTTTGTTGTTTAGCAAACCTGCTCAGGCTTTTCCATTCTTTCCTTACAAACAGGAAAACTTCTCTGGGCCTGTGTGCAGGCAGAGCCCTGAGGAGAGCAGTAGGCACATGGTGCCGTGGGCTGGGACCGCCAGCTGCAGAGCTCAAGGGAAGAAGCCCCGTTGTGTCACAATGGCTCCTTGGCTTCATGTGCATCACCTGTGTCACCATGGTCTCCTTGATTCCATGAGGCCCCACTGGGTCACAATGGCTCCTTGGCTTCATGTGCATCACCTGTGTCACCATGGTCTCCTTGATTCCATGAGGCCCCATTTTGTCACAATGGCTCCTTGGCTTCATGTGCATCACCTGTGTCACCATGGTCTCCTTGATTCCATGAGGCCCCACTTTGTCACAATGGCTCCTTGCTTCCATGAGGTTCCGCAGTGTCACCATGCTCACCTTTGATCCACATTGTCATAATGGACAATTGCTTCCATGTGGCCCCACTGTGTCACAATAGCCCCTTGCTTCCATAGGTTTTCTAGAATGTAATGTATAATTTTCTACAATGTAACAATGGACTCCTTGGTTCTGTGAGCTACCCTGCTTTTTGCAGAGGTGTCTTTGGTTCCAACAAGGCCCTGCTGTGTCTCAGTGCACCCTGGCTTCCATGCGCATCTGGAGTATCACAAAGGCTCCTTGGTTCCACGAGGTCTTGCTGTGTCACAATGGATCCTGTGCTCCATGAGGCCCTCCAAAGTCATCATGGAGCCTTGATTCCATGTGCTTCCATTGCGTCCCAGGGATCGCCTTGGTTCCATCAGTTTCCTTAGTGGCACAATGCTCTCCATGCTTCCATGATTGCCCACAATGTCACAATGCTCTCCATGCTTCCATGAGGCCCTGCTTTGCCACAATGGTCCCCTTGTGTCCATGAGGCCCCGCTGTGTCCCAATGGACGGATGGTTCCATGAGGTTCCGTGCTGTCCCCATGGTCTTCTTGAATCCGCAGTGTAACAATGGACCATTGCTTCCAGGCGGCCTCTCTGTGTCACAAGGGGCTCCTTGATTCCATGATTCCCCACGGTGTCACCATGGAGCCTTGTTTCTAGGAGGTTCTGTACTGTCACAATTGTCTCCTGGATCCCATGAGCCCCTGCAGTGTCACAATGGCTCCTTGCTTCCATGAGGAACACAAAAGCTTTGCATCAACACTGAGCAACAGCTGCTGAACACACCTGCGAGCATCTGCTTGCATCAAAAGAGGGCTTCAAGCTGAGAAAGGCACCAGCAGCTTCCATCTGCAAGAGAGAGACAGGCAAAGGACAGGGACAGAGATATCAGTGGAAGGACTGCGAGAATTCTGCTCCCAGAGATCATTCCTGCTCACAGTGTCCCTTGTAGAAAGGGGACATCATTCCAGGCAGCCTGGACTGAGCATGTAGGGTTTGTTGTTTAGGAAACCTGCTCAGGCTTTTCCATTCTTTCCTTACAAACAGGAAAACTTCTCTGGGCCTGTGTGCAGGCAGAGCCCTGAGGAGAGCACTTGGCACATGGTGCCGTGGGCTGGGACCGCCAGCTGCAGAGCTCAAGGGAAGAAGCCCCGTTGTGTCACAATGGTCTCCTTAGCTTCATGTGGATCACCTGTGTCACAATAGTCTCCTTGATTCCATGAGGCCCCACTGTGTCACAATGGCTCCTTGGCTTCATGTGCATCACCTGTGTCACCATGGTCTCCTTGATTCCATGAGGCCCCACTGTGTCACAATGGCTCCTTGGCTTCATGTGCATCACCTGTGTCACCATGGTCTCCTTGATTCCATGAGGCCCCACTGTGTCACAATGGCTCCTTGGCTTCATGTGCATCACCTGTGTCACCATGGTCTCCTTGATTCCATGAGGCCCCACTGTGTCACAATGGCTCCTTGGCTTCATGTGCATCACCTGTGTCACCATGGTCTCCTTGATTCCATGAGGCCCCACTGGGTCACAATGGCTCCTTGGCTTCATGTGCATCACCTGTGTCACCATGGTCTCCTTGATTCCATGAGGCCCCACTTTGTCACAATGGCTCCTTGGCTTCATGTGCATCACCTGTGTCACCATGGTCTCCTTGATTCCATGAGGCCCCACTGTGTCACAATGGCTCCTTGCTTCCATGAGGTTCCGCAGTGTCACCATGCTCACCTTTGATCCACATTGTCATAATGGACAATTGCTTCCATGTGGCCCCACTGTGTCACAATAGCCCCTTGCTTCCATAGGTTTTCTAGAATGTAACGTATAATTTTCTACAATGTAACAATGGACTCCTTGGTTCTGTGAGCTACCCTGCTTTTTGCAGAGGTGTCTTTGGTTCCAACAAGGCCGCGCTGTGTCTCAGTGCACCCTGGCTTCCATGCGCATCTGGAGTATCACAAAGGCTCCTTGGTTCCACGAGGTCTTGCTGTGTCACAATGGATCCTGTGCTCCATGAGGCCCTCCAAAGTCATCATGGAGCCTTGATTCCATGTGCTTCCATTGCGTCCCAGGGATCGCCTTGGTTCCATCAGTTTCCTTAGTGGCACAATGCTCTCCATGCTTCCATGAGGCCCTGCTTTGCCACAATGGTCCCCTTGTGTCCATGAGGCCCCGCTGTGTCCCAGTGGACGGATGGTTCCATGAGGTTCCGTGCTGTCCCCATGGTCTTCTTGAATCCGCAGTGTAACAATGGACCATTGCTTCCAGGCGGCCTCTCTGTGTCACAAGGGGCTCCTTGATTCCATGATTCCCCACGGTGTCACCATGGAGCCTTGTTTCTAGGAGGTTCTGTACTGTCACAATTGTCTCCTTGATCTCATGAGCCCCTGCAGTGTCACAATGGCTCCTTGCTTCCATGAGGAACACAAAAGCTTTGCATCAACACTGAGCAACAGCTGCTGAACACACCTGCGAGCATCTGCTTGCATCAAAAGAGGGCTTCAAGCTGAGAAAGGCAGCAGCAGCTTCCATCTGCAAGAGAGAGATAGGCGAAGGACAGGGACAGAGATATCAGTGGAAGGACTGCGAGAATTCTGCTCCCAGAGATCATTCCTGCTCACAGTGTCCCTTGTAGAAAGGGGACATCACTCCAGGCAGCCTGGACTGAGTATGTGGGTTTGTTGTTTAGCAAACCTGCTCAGGCTTTTCCATTCTTTCCTTACAAACAGGAAAACTTCTCTGGGCCTGTGTGCAGGCAGAGCCCTGAGGAGAGCACTTGGCACATGGTGCCGTGGGCCGGGACCGCCAGCTGCATAGCTCAAGGGAAGAAGCCCCGTTGTGTCACAATGGCTCCTTAGCTTCATGTGCATCACCTGTGTCACCATGGTCTCCTTGATTCCATGAGGCCCCACTTTGTCACAATGGCTCCTTGCTTCCATGAGGTTCCGCAGTGTCACCATGCTCACCTTTGATCCACATTGTCATAATGGACAATTGCTTCCATGTGGCCCCACTGTGTCACAATAGCCCCTTGCTTCCATAGGTTTTCTAGAATGTAACGTATAATTTTCTACAATGTAACAATGGACTCCTTGGTTCTGTGAGCTACCCTGCTTTTTGCAGAGGTGTCTTTGGTTCCAACAAGGCCCCGCTGTGTCTCAGTGCACCCTGGCTTCCATGCGCATCTGGAGTATCACAAAGGCTCCTTGGTTCCACGAGGTCTTGCTGTGTCACAATGGATCCTGTGCTCCATGAGGCCCTCCAAAGTCATCATGGAGCCTTGATTCCATGTGCTTCCATTGTGTCCCAGGGATCGCCTTGGTTCCATCAGTTTCCTTAGTGGCACAATGCTCTCCATGCTTCCATGATTGCCCACAATGTCACAATGCTCTCCATGCTTCCATGAGGCCCTGCTTTGCCACAATGGTCCCCTTGTGTCCATGAGGCCCCGCTGTGTCCCAATGGACGGATGGTTCCATGAGGTTCCGTGCTGTCCCCATGGTCTTCTTGAATCCGCAGTGTAACAATGGACCATTGCTTCCAGGCGGCCTCTCTGTGTCACAAGGGGCTCCTTGATTCCATGATTCCCCACGGTGTCACCATGGAGCCTTGTTTCTAGGAGGTTCTGTACTCTCACAATTGTCTCCTGGATCCCATGAGCCCCTGCAGTGTCACAATGGCTCCTTGCTTCCATGAGGAACACAAAAGCTTTGCATCAACACTGAGCAACAGCTGCTGAACACACCTGGGAGCATCTGCTTGCATCAAAAGAGGGCTTCAAGCTGAGAAAGGCAGCAGCAGCTTCCATCTGCAAGAGAGAGCCAGGCAAAGGACAGGGACAGAGAATTCCGTGGAAAGACTGCGAGAATTCTGCTCCCAGAGATCATTCCTGCTCACAGTGTCCCTTGTAGAAAGGGGACATCATTCCAGGCAGCCTGGACTGAGCATGTAGGGTTTGTTGTTTAGGAAACCTGCTCAGGCTTTTCCATTCTTTCCTTACAAACAGGAAAACTTCTCTGGGCCTGTGTGCAGGCAGAGCCCTGAGGAGAGCACTTGGCACATGGTGCCGTGGGCTGGGACCGCCAGCTGCAGAGCTCAAGGGAAGAAGCCCCGTTGTGTCACAATGGTCTCCTTAGCTTCATGTGGATCACCTGTGTCACAATAGTCTCCTTGATTCCATGAGGCCCCACTGGGTCACAATGGCTCCTTGGCTTCATGTGCATCACCTGTGTCACCATGGTCTCCTTGATTCCATGAGGCCCCACTTTGTCACAATGGCTCCTTGCTTCCATGAGATTCCGCAGTGTCACCATGCTCACCTTTGATCCACATTGTCATAATGGACAATTGCTTCCATGTGGCCCCACTGTGTCACAATAGCCCCTTGCTTCCATAGGTTTTCTAGAATGTAATGTATAATTTTCTACAATGTAACAATGGACTCCTTGGTTCTGTGAGCTACCCTGCTTTTTGCAGAGGTGTCTTTGGTTCCAACAAGGCCCTGCTGTGTCTCAGTGCACCCTGGCTTCCATGCGCATCTGGAGTATCACAAAGGCTCCTTGGTTCCACGAGGTCTTGCTGTGTCACAATGGATCCTGTGCTCCATGAGGCCCTCCAAAGTCATCATGGAGCCTTGATTCCATGTGCTTCCATTGCGTCCCAGGGATCGCCTTGGTTCCATCAGTTTCCTTAGTGGCACAATGCTCTCCATGCTTCCATGAGGCCCTGCTTTGCCACAATGGTCCCCTTGTGTCCATGAGGCCCCGCTGTGTCCCAGTGGACGGATGGTTCCATGAGGTTCCGTGCTGTCCCCATGGTCTTCTTGAATCCGCAGTGTAACAATGGACCATTGCTTCCAGGCGGCCTCTCTGTGTCACAAGGGGCTCCTTGATTCCATGATTCCCCACGGTGTCATCATGGAGCCTTGTTTCTAGGAGGTTCTGTACTGTCACAATTGTCTCCTTGATGCCATGAGCCCCTGCAGTGTCACAATGGCTCCTTGCTTCCATGAGGAACACAAAAGCTTTGCATCAACACTGAGCAACAGCTGCTGAACACACCTGCGAGCATCTGCTTGCATCAAAAGAGGGCTTCAAGCTGAGAAAGGCACCAGCAGCTTCCATCTGCAAGAGAGAGACAGGCGAAGGACAGGGACAGAGATATCAGTGGAAGGACTGCGAGAATTCTGCTCCCAGAGATCATTCCTGCTCACAGTGTCCCTTGTAGAAAGGGGACATCATTCCAGGCAGCCTGGACTGAGTATGTGGGTTTGTTGTTTAGCAAACCTGCTCAGGCTTTTCCATTCTTTCCTTACAAACAGGAAAACTTCTCTGGGCCTGTGTGCAGGCAGAGCCCTGAGGAGAGCAGTAGGCACATGGTGCCGTGGGCTGGGACCGCCAGCTGCAGAGCTCAAGGGAAGAAGCCCCGTTGTGTCACAATGGCTCCTTGGCTTCATGTGCATCACCTGTGTCACCATGGTCTCCTTGATTCCATGAGGCCCCACTGGGTCACAATGGCTCCTTGGCTTCATGTGCATCACCTGTGTCACCATGGTCTCCTTGATTCCATGAGGCCCCATTTTGTCACAATGGCTCCTTGGCTTCATGTGCATCACCTGTGTCACCATGGTCTCCTTGATTCCATGAGGCCCCACTTTGTCACAATGGCTCCTTGCTTCCATGAGGTTCCGCAGTGTCACCATGCTCACCTTTGATCCACATTGTCATAATGGACAATTGCTTCCATGTGGCCCCACTGTGTCACAATAGCCCCTTGCTTCCATAGGTTTTCTAGAATGTAATGTATAATTTTCTACAATGTAACAATGGACTCCTTGGTTCTGTGAGCTACCCTGCTTTTTGCAGAGGTGTCTTTGGTTCCAACAAGGCCCTGCTGTGTCTCAGTGCACCCTGGCTTCCATGCGCATCTGGAGTATCACAAAGGCTCCTTGGTTCCACGAGGTCTTGCTGTGTCACAATGGATCCTGTGCTCCATGAGGCCCTCCAAAGTCATCATGGAGCCTTGATTCCATGTGCTTCCATTGCGTCCCAGGGATCGCCTTGGTTCCATCAGTTTCCTTAGTGGCACAATGCTCTCCATGCTTCCATGATTGCCCACAATGTCACAATGCTCTCCATGCTTCCATGAGGCCCTGCTTTGCCACAATGGTCCCCTTGTGTCCATGAGGCCCCGCTGTGTCCCAATGGACGGATGGTTCCATGAGGTTCCGTGCTGTCCCCATGGTCTTCTTGAATCCGCAGTGTAACAATGGACCATTGCTTCCAGGCGGCCTCTCTGTGTCACAAGGGGCTCCTTGATTCCATGATTCCCCACGGTGTCACCATGGAGCCTTGTTTCTAGGAGGTTCTGTACTGTCACAATTGTCTCCTGGATCCCATGAGCCCCTGCAGTGTCACAATGGCTCCTTGCTTCCATGAGGAACACAAAAGCTTTGCATCAACACTGAGCAACAGCTGCTGAACACACCTGCGAGCATCTGCTTGCATCAAAAGAGGGCTTCAAGCTGAGAAAGGCACCAGCAGCTTCCATCTGCAAGAGAGAGACAGGCAAAGGACAGGGACAGAGATATCAGTGGAAGGACTGCGAGAATTCTGCTCCCAGAGATCATTCCTGCTCACAGTGTCCCTTGTAGAAAGGGGACATCATTCCAGGCAGCCTGGACTGAGCATGTAGGGTTTGTTGTTTAGGAAACCTGCTCAGGCTTTTCCATTCTTTCCTTACAAACAGGAAAACTTCTCTGGGCCTGTGTGCAGGCAGAGCCCTGAGGAGAGCACTTGGCACATGGTGCCGTGGGCTGGGACCGCCAGCTGCAGAGCTCAAGGGAAGAAGCCCCGTTGTGTCACAATGGTCTCCTTAGCTTCATGTGGATCACCTGTGTCACAATAGTCTCCTTGATTCCATGAGGCCCCACTGTGTCACAATGGCTCCTTGGCTTCATGTGCATCACCTGTGTCACCATGGTCTCCTTGATTCCATGAGGCCCCACTGTGTCACAATGGCTCCTTGGCTTCATGTGCATCACCTGTGTCACCATGGTCTCCTTGATTCCATGAGGCCCCACTGTGTCACAATGGCTCCTTGGCTTCATGTGCATCACCTGTGTCACCATGGTCTCCTTGATTCCATGAGGCCCCACTGTGTCACAATGGCTCCTTGGCTTCATGTGCATCACCTGTGTCACCATGGTCTCCTTGATTCCATGAGGCCCCACTGGGTCACAATGGCTCCTTGGCTTCATGTGCATCACCTGTGTCACCATGGTCTCCTTGATTCCATGAGGCCCCACTTTGTCACAATGGCTCCTTGGCTTCATGTGCATCACCTGTGTCACCATGGTCTCCTTGATTCCATGAGGCCCCACTGTGTCACAATGGCTCCTTGCTTCCATGAGGTTCCGCAGTGTCACCATGCTCACCTTTGATCCACATTGTCATAATGGACAATTGCTTCCATGTGGCCCCACTGTGTCACAATAGCCCCTTGCTTCCATAGGTTTTCTAGAATGTAACGTATAATTTTCTACAATGTAACAATGGACTCCTTGGTTCTGTGAGCTACCCTGCTTTTTGCAGAGGTGTCTTTGGTTCCAACAAGGCCGCGCTGTGTCTCAGTGCACCCTGGCTTCCATGCGCATCTGGAGTATCACAAAGGCTCCTTGGTTCCACGAGGTCTTGCTGTGTCACAATGGATCCTGTGCTCCATGAGGCCCTCCAAAGTCATCATGGAGCCTTGATTCCATGTGCTTCCATTGCGTCCCAGGGATCGCCTTGGTTCCATCAGTTTCCTTAGTGGCACAATGCTCTCCATGCTTCCATGAGGCCCTGCTTTGCCACAATGGTCCCCTTGTGTCCATGAGGCCCCGCTGTGTCCCAGTGGACGGATGGTTCCATGAGGTTCCGTGCTGTCCCCATGGTCTTCTTGAATCCGCAGTGTAACAATGGACCATTGCTTCCAGGCGGCCTCTCTGTGTCACAAGGGGCTCCTTGATTCCATGATTCCCCACGGTGTCACCATGGAGCCTTGTTTCTAGGAGGTTCTGTACTGTCACAATTGTCTCCTTGATCTCATGAGCCCCTGCAGTGTCACAATGGCTCCTTGCTTCCATGAGGAACACAAAAGCTTTGCATCAACACTGAGCAACAGCTGCTGAACACACCTGCGAGCATCTGCTTGCATCAAAAGAGGGCTTCAAGCTGAGAAAGGCAGCAGCAGCTTCCATCTGCAAGAGAGAGATAGGCGAAGGACAGGGACAGAGATATCAGTGGAAGGACTGCGAGAATTCTGCTCCCAGAGATCATTCCTGCTCACAGTGTCCCTTGTAGAAAGGGGACATCACTCCAGGCAGCCTGGACTGAGTATGTGGGTTTGTTGTTTAGCAAACCTGCTCAGGCTTTTCCATTCTTTCCTTACAAACAGGAAAACTTCTCTGGGCCTGTGTGCAGGCAGAGCCCTGAGGAGAGCACTTGGCACATGGTGCCGTGGGCCGGGACCGCCAGCTGCATAGCTCAAGGGAAGAAGCCCCGTTGTGTCACAATGGCTCCTTAGCTTCATGTGCATCACCTGTGTCACCATGGTCTCCTTGATTCCATGAGGCCCCACTTTGTCACAATGGCTCCTTGCTTCCATGAGGTTCCGCAGTGTCACCATGCTCACCTTTGATCCACATTGTCATAATGGACAATTGCTTCCATGTGGCCCCACTGTGTCACAATAGCCCCTTGCTTCCATAGGTTTTCTAGAATGTAACGTATAATTTTCTACAATGTAACAATGGACTCCTTGGTTCTGTGAGCTACCCTGCTTTTTGCAGAGGTGTCTTTGGTTCCAACAAGGCCCCGCTGTGTCTCAGTGCACCCTGGCTTCCATGCGCATCTGGAGTATCACAAAGGCTCCTTGGTTCCACGAGGTCTTGCTGTGTCACAATGGATCCTGTGCTCCATGAGGCCCTCCAAAGTCATCATGGAGCCTTGATTCCATGTGCTTCCATTGTGTCCCAGGGATCGCCTTGGTTCCATCAGTTTCCTTAGTGGCACAATGCTCTCCATGCTTCCATGATTGCCCACAATGTCACAATGCTCTCCATGCTTCCATGAGGCCCTGCTTTGCCACAATGGTCCCCTTGTGTCCATGAGGCCCCGCTGTGTCCCAATGGACGGATGGTTCCATGAGGTTCCGTGCTGTCCCCATGGTCTTCTTGAATCCGCAGTGTAACAATGGACCATTGCTTCCAGGCGGCCTCTCTGTGTCACAAGGGGCTCCTTGATTCCATGATTCCCCACGGTGTCACCATGGAGCCTTGTTTCTAGGAGGTTCTGTACTCTCACAATTGTCTCCTGGATCCCATGAGCCCCTGCAGTGTCACAATGGCTCCTTGCTTCCATGAGGAACACAAAAGCTTTGCATCAACACTGAGCAACAGCTGCTGAACACACCTGGGAGCATCTGCTTGCATCAAAAGAGGGCTTCAAGCTGAGAAAGGCAGCAGCAGCTTCCATCTGCAAGAGAGAGCCAGGCAAAGGACAGGGACAGAGAATTCCGTGGAAAGACTGCGAGAATTCTGCTCCCAGACATCATTCCTGCTCACAGTGTCCCTTGTAGAAAGGGGACATCATTCCAGGCAGCCTGGACTGAGCATGTAGGGTTTGTTGTTTAGGAAACCTGCTCAGGCTTTTCCATTCTTTCCTTACAAACAGGAAAACTTCTCTGGGCCTGTGTGCAGGCAGAGCCCTGAGGAGAGCACTTGGCACATGGTGCCGTGGGCTGGGACCGCCAGCTGCAGAGCTCAAGGGAAGAAGCCCCGTTGTGTCACAATGGTCTCCTTAGCTTCATGTGGATCACCTGTGTCACAATAGTCTCCTTGATTCCATGAGGCCCCACTGGGTCACAATGGCTCCTTGGCTTCATGTGCATCACCTGTGTCACCATGGTCTCCTTGATTCCA
The DNA here is from genome assembly GCF_020740725.1 of Corvus hawaiiensis. Taxonomy (NCBI): domain Eukaryota; kingdom Metazoa; phylum Chordata; class Aves; order Passeriformes; family Corvidae; genus Corvus; species Corvus hawaiiensis. Next base: position 11,434,126 of record NC_063232.1, on the reverse strand, counting down.
TGAGGCCCCACTTTGTCACAATGGCTCCTTGCTTCCATGAGATTCCGCAGTGTCACCATGCTCACCTTTGATCCACATTGTCATAATGGACAATTGCTTCCATGTGGCCCCACTGTGTCACAATAGCCCCTTGCTTCCATAGGTTTTCTAGAATGTAATGTATAATTTTCTACAATGTAACAATGGACTCCTTGGTTCTGTGAGCTACCCTGCTTTTTGCAGAGGTGTCTTTGGTTCCAACAAGGCCCTGCTGTGTCTCAGTGCACCCTGGCTTCCATGCGCATCTGGAGTATCACAAAGGCTCCTTGGTTCCACGAGGTCTTGCTGTGTCACAATGGATCCTGTGCTCCATGAGGCCCTCCAAAGTCATCATGGAGCCTTGATTCCATGTGCTTCCATTGCGTCCCAGGGATCGCCTTGGTTCCATCAGTTTCCTTAGTGGCACAACGCTCTCCATGCTTCCATGAGGCCCTGCTTTGCCACAATGGTCCCCTTGTGTCCATGAGGCCCCGCTGTGTCCCAGTGGACGGATGGTTCCATGAGGTTCCGTGCTGTCCCCATGGTCTTCTTGAATCCGCAGTGTAACAATGGACCATTGCTTCCAGGCGGCCTCTCTGTGTCACAAGGGGCTCCTTGATTCCATGATTCCCCACGGTGTCATCATGGAGCCTTGTTTCTAGGAGGTTCTGTACTGTCACAATTGTCTCCTTGATGCCATGAGCCCCTGCAGTGTCACAATGGCTCCTTGCTTCCATGAGGAACACAAAAGCTTTGCATCAACACTGAGCAACAGCTGCTGAACACACCTGCGAGCATCTGCTTGCATCAAAAGAGGGCTTCAAGCTGAGAAAGGCAGCAGCAGCTTCCATCTGCAAGAGAGAGATAGGCGAAGGACAGGGACAGAGATATCAGTGGAAGGACTGCGAGAATTCTGCTCCCAGAGATCATTCCTGCTCACAGTGTCCCTTGTAGAAAGGGGACATCATTCCAGGCAGCCTGGACTGAGTATGTGGGTTTGTTGTTTAGCAAACCTGCTCAGGCTTTTCCATTCTTTCCTTACAAACAGGAAAACTTCTCTGGGCCTGTGTGCAGGCAGAGCCCTGAGGAGAGCACTTGGCACATGGTGCCGTGGGCTGGGACCGCCAGCTGCAGAGCTCAAGGGAAGAAGCCCCGTTGTGTCACAATGGTCTCCTTAGCTTCATGTGGATCACCTGTGTCACAATAGTCTCCTTGATTCCATGAGGCCCCACTGTGTCACAATGGCTCCTTGGCTTCATGTGCATCACCTGTGTCACCATGGTCTCCTTGATTCCATGAGGCCCCACTGTGTCACAATGTCTCCTTGGCTTCATGTGCATCACCTGTGTCACCATGGTCTCCTTGATTCCATGAGGCCCCACTGTGTCACAATGGCTCCTTGGCTTCATGTGCATCACCTGTGTCACCATGGTCTCCTTGATTCCATGAGGCCCCACTTTGTCACAATGGCTCCTTGGCTTCATGTGCATCACCTGTGTCACCATGGTCTCCTTGATTCCATGAGGCCCCACTGTGTCACAATGGCTGCTTGGCCTCATGTGCATCACCTGTGTCACCATGGTCTCCTTGATTCCATGAGGCCCCACTGGGTCACAATGGCTCCTTGGCTTCATGTGCATCACCTGTGTCACCATGGTCTCCTTGATTCCATGAGGCCCCACTGGGTCACAATGGCTCCTTGGCTTCATGTGCATCACCTGTGTCACCATGGTCTCCTTGATTCCATGAGGCCCCACTTTGTCACAATGGCTCCTTGGCTTCATGTGCATCACCTGTGTCACCATGGTCTCCTTGATTCCATGAGGCCCCACTGTGTCACAATGGCTCCTTGCTTCCATGAGGTTCCGCAGTGTCACCATGCTCACCTTTGATCCACATTGTCATAATGGACAATTGCTTCCATGTGGCCCCACTGTGTCACAATAGCCCCTTGCTTCCATAGGTTTTCTAGAATGTAATGTATAATTTTCTACAATGTAACAATGGACTCCTTGGTTCTGTGAGCTACCCTGCTTTTTGCAGAGGTGTCTTTGGTTCCAACAAGGCCGCGCTGTGTCTCAGTGCACCCTGGCTTCCATGCGCATCTGGAGTATCACAAAGGCTCCTTGGTTCCACGAGGTCTTGCTGTGTCACAATGGATCCTGTGCTCCATGAGGCCCTCCAAAGTCATCATGGAGCCTTGATTCCATGTGCTTCCATTGCGTCCCAGGGATCGCCTTGGTTCCATCAGTTTCCTTAGTGGCACAATGCTCTCCATGCTTCCATGAGGCCCTGCTTTGCCACAATGGTCCCCTTGTGTCCATGAGGCCCCGCTGTGTCCCAATGGACGGATGGTTCCATGAGGTTCCGTGCTGTCCCCATGGTCTTCTTGAATCCGCAGTGTAACAATGGACCATTGCTTGCAGGCGGCCTCTCTGTGTCACAAGGGGCTCCTTGATTCCATGATTCCCCACGGTGTCACCATGGAGCCTTGTTTCTAGGAGGTTCTGTACTGTCACAATTGTCTCCTGGATCCCATGAGCCCCTGCAGTGTCACAATGGCTCCTTGCTTCCATGAGGAACACAAAAGCTTTGCATCAACACTGAGCAACAGCTGCTGAACACACCTGGGAGCATCTGCTTGCATCAAAAGAGGGCTTCAAGCTGAGAAAGGCACCAGCAGCTTCCATCTGCAAGAGAGACAGGCAAAGGACAGGGACAGAGATATCAGTGGAAGGACTGCGAGAATTCTGCTCCCAGAGATCATTCCTGCTCACAGTGTCCCTTGTAGAAAGGGGACATCATTCCAGGCAGCCTGGACTGAGCATGTAGGGTTTGTTGTTTAGGAAACCTGCTCAGGCTTTTCCATTCTTTCCTTACAAACAGGAAAACTTCTCTGGGCCTGTGTGCAGGCAGAGCCCTGAGGAGAGCACTTGGCACATGGTGCCGTGGGCTGGGACCGCCAGCTGCAGAGCTCAAGGGAAGAAGCCCCGTTGTGTCACAATGGTCTCCTTAGCTTCATGTGGATCACCTGTGTCACAATAGTCTCCTTGATTCCATGAGGCCCCACTGGGTCACAATGGCTCCTTGGCTTCATGTGCATCACCTGTGTCACCATGGTCTCCTTGATTCCATGAGGCCCCACTTTGTCACAATGGCTCCTTGCTTCCATGAGGTTCCGCAGTGTCACCATGCTCACCTTTGATCCACATTGTCATAATGGACAATTGCTTCCATGTGGCCCCACTGTGTCACAATAGCCCCTTGCTTCCATAGGTTTTCTAGAATGTAATGTATAATTTTCTACAATGTAACAATGGACTCCTTGGTTCTGTGAGCTACCCCGCTTTTTGCAGAGGTGTCTTTGGTTCCAACAAGGCCGCGCTGTGTCTCAGTGCACCCTGGCTTCCATGCGCATCTGGAGTATCACAAAGGCTCCTTGGTTCCACGAGGTCTTGCTGTGTCACAATGGATCCTGTGCTCCATGAGGCCCTCCAAAGTCATCATGGAGCCTTGATTCCATGTGCTTCCATTGCGTCCCAGGGATCGCCTTGGTTCCATCAGTTTCCTTAGTGGCACAATGCTCTCCATGCTTCCATGAGGCCCTGCTTTGCCACAATGGTCCCCTTGTGTCCATGAGGCCCCGCTGTGTCCCAATGGACGGATGGTTCCATGAGGTTCCGTGCTGTCCCCATGGTCTTCTTGAATCCGCAGTGTAACAATGGACCATTGCTTGCAGGCGGCCTCTCTGTGTCACAAGGGGCTCCTTGATTCCATGATTCCCCACGGTGTCACCATGGAGCCTTGTTTCTAGGAGGTTCTGTACTGTCACAATTGTCTCCTGGATCCCATGAGCCCCTGCAGTGTCACAATGGCTCCTTGCTTCCATGAGGAACACAAAAGCTTTGCATCAACACTGAGCAACAGCTGCTGAACACACCTGGGAGCATCTGCTTGCATCAAAAGAGGGCTTCAAGCTGAGAAAGGCACCAGCAGCTTCCATCTGCAAGAGAGACAGGCAAAGGACAGGGACAGAGATATCAGTGGAAGGACTGCGAGAATTCTGCTCCCAGAGATCATTCCTGCTCACAGTGTCCCTTGTAGAAAGGGGACATCATTCCAGGCAGCCTGGACTGAGCATGTAGGGTTTGTTGTTTAGGAAACCTGCTCAGGCTTTTCCATTCTTTCCTTACAAACAGGAAAACTTCTCTGGGCCTGTGTGCAGGCAGAGCCCTGAGGAGAGCACTTGGCACATGGTGCCGTGGGCTGGGACCGCCAGCTGCAGAGCTCAAGGGAAGAAGCCCCGTTGTGTCACAATGGTCTCCTTAGCTTCATGTGGATCACCTGTGTCACAATAGTCTCCTTGATTCCATGAGGCCCCACTGGGTCACAATGGCTCCTTGGCTTCATGTGCATCACCTGTGTCACCATGGTCTCCTTGATTCCATGAGGCCCCACTTTGTCACAATGGCTCCTTGCTTCCATGAGGTTCCGCAGTGTCACCATGCTCACCTTTGATCCACATTGTCATAATGGACAATTGCTTCCATGTGGCCCCACTGTGTCACAATAGCCCCTTGCTTCCATAGGTTTTCTAGAATGTAATGTATAATTTTCTACAATGTAACAATGGACTCCTTGGTTCTGTGAGCTACCCCGCTTTTTGCAGAGGTGTCTTTGGTTCCAACAAGGCCCCGCTGTGTCTCAGTGCACCCTGGCTTCCATGCGCATCTGGAGTATCACAAAGGCTCCTTGGTTCCACGAGGTCTTGCTGTGTCACAATGGATCCTGTGCTCCATGAGGCCCTCCAAAGTCATCATGGAGCCTTGATTCCATGTGCTTCCATTGCGTCCCAGGGATCGCCTTGGTTCCATCAGTTTCCTTAGTGGCACAATGCTCTCCATGCTTCCATGAGGCCCTGCTTTGCCACAATGGTCCCCTTGTGTCCATGAGGCCCCGCTGTGTCCCAGTGGACGGATGGTTCCATGAGGTTCCGTGCTGTCCCCATGGTCTTCTTGAATCCGCAGTGTAACAATGGACCATTGCTTCCAGGCGGCCTCTCTGTGTCACAAGGGGCTCCTTGATTCCATGATTCCCCACGGTGTCATCATGGAGCCTTGTTTCTAGGAGGTTCTGTACTGTCACAATTGTCTCCTTGATCCCATGAGCCCCTGCAGTGTCACAATGGCTCCTTGCTTCCATGAGGAACACAAAAGCTTTGCATCAACACTGAGCAACAGCTGCTGAACACACCTGGGAGCATCTGCTTGCATCAAAAGAGGGCTTCAAGCTGAGAAAGGCACCAGCAGCTTCCATCTGCAACAGAGAGATAGGCGAAGGACAGGGACAGAGATATCAGTGGAAGGACTGCGAGAATTCTGCTCCCAGAGATCATTCCTGCTCACAGTGTCCCTTGTAGAAAGGGGACATCATTGCAGGCAGCCTGGACTGAGTATGTGGGTTTGTTGTTTAGCAAACCTGCTCAGGCTTTTCCATTCTTTCCTTACAAACAGGAAAACTTCTCTGGGCCTGTGTGCAGGCAGAGCCCTGAGGAGAGCAGTAGGCACATGGTGCCGTGGGCTGGGACCGCCAGCTGCAGAGCTCAAGGGAAGAAGCCCCGTTGTGTCACAATGGCTCCTTGGCTTCATGTGCATCACCTGTGTCACAATGGTCTCCTTGATTCCATGAGGCCCCACTGGGTCACAATGGCTCCTTGGCTTCATGTGCATCACCTGTGTCACCATGGTCTCCTTGATTCCATGAGGCCCCATTTTGTCACAATGGCTCCTTGCTTCCATGAGGTTCCGCAGTGTCACCATGCTCACCTTTGATCCACATTGTCATAATGGACAATTGCTTCCATGTGGCCCCACTGTGTCACAATAGCCCCTTGCTTCCATAGGTTTTCTAGAATGTAACGTATAATTTTCTACAATGTAACAATGGACTCCTTGGTTCTGTGAGCTACCCTGCTTTTTGCAGAGGTGTCTTTGGTTCCAACAAGGCCGCGCTGTGTCTCAGTGCACCCTGGCTTCCATGCGCATCTGGAGTATCACAAAGGCTCCTTGGTTCCACGAGGTCTTGCTGTGTCACAATGGATCCTGTGCTCCATGAGGCCCTCCAAAGTCATCATGGAGCCTTGATTCCATGTGCTTCCATTGTGTCCCAGGGATCGCCTTGGTTCCATCAGTTTCCTTAGCGGCACAATGCTCTCCATGCTTCCATGATTGCCCACAATGTCACAATGCGCTCCATGCTTCCATGAGGCCCTGCTTTGCCACAATGGTCCCCTTGTGTCCATGAGGCCCCGCTGTGTCCCAATGGACGGATGGTTCCATGAGGTTCCGTGCTGTCCCCATGGTCTTCTTGAATCCGCAGTGTAACAATGGACCATTGCTTCCAGGCGGCCTCTCTGTGTCACAAGGGGCTCCTTGATTCCATGATTCCCCACGGTGTCACCATGGAGCCTTGTTTCTAGGAGGTTCTGTACTGTCACAATTGTCTCCTGGATCCCATGAGCCCCTGCAGTGTCACAATGGCTCCTTGCTTCCATGAGGAACACAAAAGCTTTGCATCAACACTGAGCAACAGCTGCTGAACACACCTGGGAGCATCTGCTTGCATCAAAAGAGGGCTTCAAGCTGAGAAAGGCACCAGCAGCTTCCATCTGCAACAGAGAGACAGGCAAAGGACAGGGACAGAGATATCAGTGGAAGGACTGCGAGAATTCTGCTCCCAGAGATCATTCCTGCTCACAGTGTCCCTTGTAGAAAGGGGACATCATTCCAGGCAGCCTGGACTGAGCATGTAGGGTTTGTTGTTTAGGAAAGCTGCTCAGGCTTTTCCATTCTTTCCTTACAAACAGGAAAACTTCTCTGGGCCTGTGTGCAGGCAGAGCCCTGAGGAGAGCACTTGGCACATGGTGCCGTGGGCTGGGACCGCCAGCTGCATAGCTCAAGGGAAGAAGCCCCGTTGTGTCACAATGGTCTCCTTAGCTTCATGTGCATCACCTGTGTCACAATAGTCTCCTTGATTCCATGAGGCCCCACTGTGTCACAATGGCTCCTTGGCTTCATGTGCATCACCTGTGTCACCATGGTCTCCTTGATTCCATGAGGCCCCACTGTGTCACAATGGCTCCTTGGCTTCATGTGCATCACCTGTGTCACCATGGTCTCCTTGATTCCATGAGGCCCCACTGGGTCACAATGGCTCCTTGGCTTCATGTGCATCACCTGTGTCACCATGGTCTCCTTGATTCCATGAGGCCCCACTGGGTCACAATGGCTCCTTGGCTTCATGTGCATCACCTGTGTCACCATGGTCTCCTTGATTCCATGAGGCCCCACTGTGTCACAATGGCTCCTTGCTTCCATGAGATTCCGCAGTGTCACCATGCTCACCTTTGATCCACATTGTCATAATGGACAATTGCTTCCATGTGGCCCCACTGTGTCACAATAGCCCCTTGCTTCCATAGGTTTTCTAGAATGTAACGTATAATTTTCTACAATGTAACAATGGACTCCTTGGTTCTGTGAGCTACCCTGCTTTTTGCAGAGGTGTCTTTGGTTCCAACAAGGCCGCGCTGTGTCTCAGTGCACCCTGGCTTCCATGCGCATCTGGAGTATCACAAAGGCTCCTTGGTTCCACGAGGTCTTGCTGTGTCACAATGGATCCTGTGCTCCATGAGGCCCTCCAAAGTCATCATGGAGCCTTGATTCCATGTGCTTCCATTGCGTCCCAGGGATCGCCTTGGTTCCATCAGTTTCCTTAGTGGCACAATGCTCTCCATGCTTCCATGAGGCCCTGCTTTGCCACAATGGTCCCCTTGTGTCCATGAGGCCCCGCTGTGTCCCAGTGGACGGATGGTTCCATGAGGTTCCGTGCTGTCCCCATGGTCTTCTTGAATCCGCAGTGTAACAATGGACCATTGCTTCCAGGCGGCCTCTCTGTGTCACAAGGGGCTCCTTGATTCCATGATTCCCCACGGTGTCACCATGGAGCCTTGTTTCTAGGAGGTTCTGTACTGTCACAATTGTCTCCTTGATCCCATGAGCCCCTGCAGTGTCACAATGGCTCCTTGCTTCCATGAGGAACACAAAAGCTTTGCATCAACACTGAGCAACAGCTGCTGAACACACCTGCGAGCATCTGCTTGCATCAAAAGAGGGCTTCAAGCTGAGAAAGGCAGCAGCAGCTTCCATCTGCAAGAGAGAGATAGGCGAAGGACAGGGACAGAGATATCAGTGGAAGGACTGCGAGAATTCTGCTCCCAGAGATCATTCCTGCTCACAGTGTCCCTTGTAGAAAGGGGACATCACTCCAGGCAGCCTGGACTGAGTATGTGGGTTTGTTGTTTAGCAAACCTGCTCAGGCTTTTCCATTCTTTCCTTACAAACAGGAAAACTTCTCTGGGCCTGTGTGCAGGCAGAGCCCTGAGGAGAGCACTTGGCACATGGTGCCGTGGGCCGGGACCGCCAGCTGCATAGCTCAAGGGAAGAAGCCCCGTTGTGTCACAATGGCTCCTTAGCTTCATGTGCATCACCTGTGTCACCATGGTCTCCTTGATTCCATGAGGCCCCACTTTGTCACAATGGCTCCTTGCTTCCATGAGGTTCCGCAGTGTCACCATGCTCACCTTTGATCCACATTGTCATAATGGACAATTGCTTCCATGTGGCCCCACTGTGTCACAATAGCCCCTTGCTTCCATAGGTTTTCTAGAATGTAACGTATAATTTTCTACAATGTAACAATGGACTCCTTGGTTCTGTGAGCTACCCTGCTTTTTGCAGAGGTGTCTTTGGTTCCAACAAGGCCCCGCTGTGTCTCAGTGCACCCTGGCTTCCATGCGCATCTGGAGTATCACAAAGGCTCCTTGGTTCCACGAGGTCTTGCTGTGTCACAATGGATCCTGTGCTCCATGAGGCCCTCCAAAGTCATCATGGAGCCTTGATTCCATGTGCTTCCATTGTGTCCCAGGGATCGCCTTGGTTCCATCAGTTTCCTTAGTGGCACAATGCTCTCCATGCTTCCATGATTGCCCACAATGTCACAATGCTCTCCATGCTTCCATGAGGCCCTGCTTTGCCACAATGGTCCCCTTGTGTCCATGAGGCCCCGCTGTGTCCCAATGGACGGATGGTTCCATGAGGTTCCGTGCTGTCCCCATGGTCTTCTTGAATCCGCAGTGTAACAATGGACCATTGCTTCCAGGCGGCCTCTCTGTGTCACAAGGGGCTCCTTGATTCCATGATTCCCCACGGTGTCACCATGGAGCCTTGTTTCTAGGAGGTTCTGTACTCTCACAATTGTCTCCTGGATCCCATGAGCCCCTGCAGTGTCACAATGGCTCCTTGCTTCCATGAGGAACACAAAAGCTTTGCATCAACACTGAGCAACAGCTGCTGAACACACCTGGGAGCATCTGCTTGCATCAAAAGAGGGCTTCAAGCTGAGAAAGGCACCAGCAGCTTCCATCTGCAACAGAGAGCCAGGCAAAGGACAGGGACAGAGAATTCCGTGGAAAGACTGCGGGAATTCTGCTCCCAGAGATCATTCCTGCTCACAGTGTCCCTTGTAGAAAGGGGACATCATTCCAGGCAGCCTGGACTGAGCATGTAGGGTTTGTTGTTTAGGAAACCTGCTCAGGCTTTTCCATTCTTTCCTTACAAACAGGAAAACTTCTCTGGGCCTGTGTGCAGGCAGAGCCCTGAGGAGAGCACTTGGCACATGGTGCCGTGGGCTGGGACCGCCAGCTGCAGAGCTCAAGGGAAGAAGCCCCGTTGTGTCACAATGGTCTCCTTAGCTTCATGTGGATCACCTGTGTCACAATAGTCTCCTTGATTCCATGAGGCCCCACTGGGTCACAATGGCTCCTTGGCTTCATGTGCATCACCTGTGTCACCATGGTCTCCTTGATTCCATGAGGCCCCACTTTGTCACAATGGCTCCTTGCTTCCATGAGATTCCGCAGTGTCACCATGCTCACCTTTGATCCACATTGTCATAATGGACAATTGCTTCCATGTGGCCCCACTGTGTCACAATAGCCCCTTGCTTCCATAGGTTTTCTAGAATGTAATGTATAATTTTCTACAATGTAACAATGGACTCCTTGGTTCTGTGAGCTACCCTGCTTTTTGCAGAGGTGTCTTTGGTTCCAACAAGGCCCTGCTGTGTCTCAGTGCACCCTGGCTTCCATGCGCATCTGGAGTATCACAAAGGCTCCTTGGTTCCACGAGGTCTTGCTGTGTCACAATGGATCCTGTGCTCCATGAGGCCCTCCAAAGTCATCATGGAGCCTTGATTCCATGTGCTTCCATTGCGTCCCAGGGATCGCCTTGGTTCCATCAGTTTCCTTAGTGGCACAACGCTCTCCATGCTTCCATGAGGCCCTGCTTTGCCACAATGGTCCCCTTGTGTCCATGAGGCCCCGCTGTGTCCCAGTGGACGGATGGTTCCATGAGGTTCCGTGCTGTCCCCATGGTCTTCTTGAATCCGCAGTGTAACAATGGACCATTGCTTCCAGGCGGCCTCTCTGTGTCACAAGGGGCTCCTTGATTCCATGATTCCCCACGGTGTCATCATGGAGCCTTGTTTCTAGGAGGTTCTGTACTGTCACAATTGTCTCCTGGATCCCATGAGCCCCTGCAGTGTCACAATGGCTCCTTGCTTCCATGAGGAACACAAAAGCTTTGCATCAACACTGAGCAACAGCTGCTGAACACACCTGCGAGCATCTGCTTGCATCAAAAGAGGGCTTCAAGCTGAGAAAGGCAGCAGCAGCTTCCATCTGCAAGAGAGAGATAGGCGAAGGACAGGGACAGAGATATCAGTGGAAGGACTGCGAGAATTCTGCTCCCAGAGATCATTCCTGCTCACAGTGTCCCTTGTAGAAAGGGGACATCATTCCAGGCAGCCTGGACTGAGTATGTGGGTTTGTTGTTTAGCAAACCTGCTCAGGCTTTTCCATTCTTTCCTTACAAACAGGAAAACTTCTCTGGGCCTGTGTGCAGGCAGAGCCCTGAGGAGAGCACTTGGCACATGGTGCCGTGGGCTGGGACCGCCAGCTGCAGAGCTCAAGGGAAGAAGCCCCGTTGTGTCACAATGGTCTCCTTAGCTTCATGTGGATCACCTGTGTCACCATGGTCTCCTTGATTCCATGAGGCCCCACTGTGTCACAATGGCTCCTTGGCTTCATGTGCATCACCTGTGTCACCATGGTCTCCTTGATTCCATGAGGCCCCACTGTGTCACAATGTCTCCTTGGCTTCATGTGCATCACCTGTGTCACCATGGTCTCCTTGATTCCATGAGGCCCCACTGTGTCACAATGGCTCCTTGGCTTCATGTGCATCACCTGTGTCACCATGGTCTCCTTGATTCCATGAGGCCCCACTGGGTCACAATGGCTCCTTGGCTTCATGTGCATCACCTGTGTCACCATGGTCTCCTTGATTCCATGAGGCCCCACTGGGTCACAATGGCTCCTTGGCTTCATGTGCATCACCTGTGTCACCATGGTCTCCTTGATTCCATGAGGCCCCACTTTGTCACAATGGCTCCTTGGCTTCATGTGCATCACCTGTGTCACCATGGTCTCCTTGATTCCATGAGGCCCCACTGTGTCACAATGGCTCCTTGCTTCCATGAGGTTCCGCAGTGTCACCATGCTCACCTTTGATCCACATTGTCATAATGGACAATTGCTTCCATGTGGCCCCACTGTGTCACAATAGCCCCTTGCTTCCATAGGTTTTCTAGAATGTAATGTATAATTTTCTACAATGTAACAATGGACTCCTTGGTTCTGTGAGCTACCCTGCTTTTTGCAGAGGTGTCTTTGGTTCCAACAAGGCCGCGCTGTGTCTCAGTGCACCCTGGCTTCCATGCGCATCTGGAGTATCACAAAGGCTCCTTGGTTCCACGAGGTCTTGCTGTGTCACAATGGATCCTGTGCTCCATGAGGCCCTCCAAAGTCATCATGGAGCCTTGATTCCATGTGCTTCCATTGCGTCCCAGGGATCGCCTTGGTTCCATCAGTTTCCTTAGTGGCACAATGCTCTCCATGCTTCCATGAGGCCCTGCTTTGCCACAATGGTCCCCTTGTGTCCATGAGGCCCCGCTGTGTCCCAATGGACGGATGGTTCCATGAGGTTCCGTGCTGTCCCCATGGTCTTCTTGAATCCGCAGTGTAACAATGGACCATTGCTTCCAGGCGGCCTCTCTGTGTCACAAGGGGCTCCTTGATTCCATGATTCCCCACGGTGTCACCATGGAGCCTTGTTTCTAGGAGGTTCTGTACTGTCACAATTGTCTCCTGGATCCCATGAGCCCCTGCAGTGTCACAATGGCTCCTTGCTTCCATGAGGAACACAAAAGCTTTGCATCAACACTGAGCAACAGCTGCTGAACACACCTGGGAGCATCTGCTTGCATCAAAAGAGGGCTTCAAGCTGAGAAAGGCACCAGCAGCTTCCATCTGCAAGAGAGACAGGCAAAGGACAGGGACAGAGATATCAGTGGAAGGACTGCGAGAATTCTGCTCCCAGAGATCATTCCTGCTCACAGTGTCCCTTGTAGAAAGGGGACATCATTCCAGGCAGCCTGGACTGAGCATGTAGGGTTTGTTGTTTAGGAAACCTGCTCAGGCTTTTCCATTCTTTCCTTACAAACAGGAAAACTTCTCTGGGCCTGTGTGCAGGCAGAGCCCTGAGGAGAGCACTTGGCACATGGTGCCGTGGGCTGGGACCGCCAGCTGCAGAGCTCAAGGGAAGAAGCCCCGTTGTGTCACAATGGTCTCCTTAGCTTCATGTGGATCACCTGTGTCACAATAGTCTCCTTGATTCCATGAGGCCCCACTGGGTCACAATGGCTCCTTGGCTTCATGTGCATCACCTGTGTCACCATGGTCTCCTTGATTCCATGAGGCCCCACTTTGTCACAATGGCTCCTTGCTTCCATGAGGTTCCGCAGTGTCACCATGCTCACCTTTGATCCACATTGTCATAATGGACAATTGCTTCCATGTGGCCCCACTGTGTCACAATAGCCCCTTGCTTCCATAGGTTTTCTAGAATGTAATGTATAATTTTCTACAATGTAACAATGGACTCCTTGGTTCTGTGAGCTACCCTGCTTTTTGCAGAGGTGTCTTTGGTTCCAACAAGGCCCCGCTGTGTCTCAGTGCACCCTGGCTTCCATGCGCATCTGGAGTATCACAAAGGCTCCTTGGTTCCACGAGGTCTTGCTGTGTCACAATGGATCCTGTGCTCCATGAGGCCCTCCAAAGTCATCATGGAGCCTTGATTCCATGTGCTTCCATTGCGTCCCAGGGATCGCCTTGGTTCCATCAGTTTCCTTAGTGGCACAATGCTCTCCATGCTTCCATGAGGCCCTGCTTTGCCACAATGGTCCCCTTGTGTCCATGAGGCCCCGCTGTGTCCCAGTGGACGGATGGTTCCATGAGGTTCCGTGCTGTCCCCATGGTCTTCTTGAATCCGCAGTGTAACAATGGACCATTGCTTCCAGGCGGCCTCTCTGTGTCACAAGGGGCTCCTTGATTCCATGATTCCCCACGGTGTCATCATGGAGCCTTGTTTCTAGGAGGTTCTGTACTGTCACAATTGTCTCCTTGATGCCATGAGCCCCTGCAGTGTCACAATGGCTCCTTGCTTCCATGAGGAACACAAAAGCTTTGCATCAACACTGAGCAACAGCTGCTGAACACACCTGCGAGCATCTGCTTGCATCAAAAGAGGGCTTCAAGCTGAGAAAGGCACCAGCAGCTTCCATCTGCAACAGAGAGATAGGCGAAGGACAGGGACAGAGATATCAGTGGAAGGACTGCGAGAATTCTGCTCCCAGAGATCATTCCTGCTCACAGTGTCCCTTGTAGAAAGGGGACATCATTGCAGGCAGCCTGGACTGAGTATGTGGGTTTGTTGTTTAGCAAACCTGCTCAGGCTTTTCCATTCTTTCCTTACAAACAGGAAAACTTCTCTGGGCCTGTGTGCAGGCAGAGCCCTGAGGAGAGCAGTAGGCACATGGTGCCGTGGGCTGGGACCGCCAGCTGCAGAGCTCAAGGGAAGAAGCCCCGTTGTGTCACAATGGCTCCTTGGCTTCATGTGCATCACCTGTGTCACCATGGTCTCCTTGATTCCATGAGGCCCCACTGGGTCACAATGGCTCCTTGGCTTCATGTGCATCACCTGTGTCACCATGGTCTCCTTGATTCCATGAGGCCCCATTTTGTCACAATGGCTCCTTGCTTCCATGAGGTTCCGCAGTGTCACCATGCTCACCTTTGATCCACATTGTCATAATGGACAATTGCTTCCATGTGGCCCCACTGTGTCACAATAGCCCCTTGCTTCCATAGGTTTTCTAGAATGTAACGTATAATTTTCTACAATGTAACAATGGACTCCTTGGTTCTGTGAGCTACCCTGCTTTTTGCAGAGGTGTCTTTGGTTCCAACAAGGCCCCGCTGTGTCTCAGTGCACCCTGGCTTCCATGCGCATCTGGAGTATCACAAAGGCTCCTTGGTTCCACGAGGTCTTGCTGTGTCACAATGGATCCTGTGCTCCATGAGGCCCTCCAAAGTCATCATGGAGCCTTGATTCCATGTGCTTCCATTGTGTCCCAGGGATCGCCTTGGTTCCATCAGTTTCCTTAGCGGCACAATGCTCTCCATGCTTCCATGATTGCCCACAATGTCACAATGCGCTCCATGCTTCCATGAGGCCCTGCTTTGCCACAATGGTCCCCTTGTGTCCATGAGGCCCCGCTGTGTCCCAATGGACGGATGGTTCCATGAGGTTCCGTGCTGTCCCCATGGTCTTCTTGAATCCGCAGTGTAACAATGGACCATTGCTTCCAGGCGGCCTCTCTGTGTCACAAGGGGCTCCTTGATTCCATGATTCCCCACGGTGTCACCATGGAGCCTTGTTTCTAGGAGGTTCTGTACTGTCACAATTGTCTCCTGGATCCCATGAGCCCCTGCAGTGTCACAATGGCTCCTTGCTTCCATGAGGAACACAAAAGCTTTGCATCAACACTGAGCAACAGCTGCTGAACACACCTGGGAGCATCTGCTTGCATCAAAAGAGGGCTTCAAGCTGAGAAAGGCACCAGCAGCTTCCATCTGCAAGAGAGAGACAGGCAAAGGACAGGGACAGAGATATCAGTGGAAGGACTGCGAGAATTCTGCTCCCAGAGATCATTCCTGCTCACAGTGTCCCTTGTAGAAAGGGGACATCATTGCAGGCAGCCTGGACTGAGCATGTAGGGTTTGTTGTTTAGGAAAGCTGCTCAGGCTTTTCCATTCTTTCCTTACAAACAGGAAAACTTCTCTGGGCCTGTGTGCAGGCAGAGCCCTGAGGAGAGCACTTGGCACATGGTGCCGTGGGCTGGGACCGCCAGCTGCATAGCTCAAGGGAAGAAGCCCCGTTGTGTCACAATGGTCTCCTTAGCTTCATGTGCATCACCTGTGTCACAATAGTCTCCTTGATTCCATGAGGCCCCACTGTGTCACAATGGCTCCTTGGCTTCATGTGCATCACCTGTGTCACCATGGTCTCCTTGATTCCATGAGGCCCCACTGTGTCACAATGGCTCCTTGGCTTCATGTGCATCACCTGTGTCACCATGGTCTCCTTGATTCCATGAGGCCCCACTGTGTCACAATGGCTCCTTGGCTTCATGTGCATCACCTGTGTCACCATGGTCTCCTTGATTCCATGAGGCCCCACTTTGTCACAATGGCTCCTTGGCTTCATGTGCATCACCTGTGTCACCATGGTCTCCTTGATTCCATGAGGCCCCACTGTGTCACAATGGCTCCTTGCTTCCATGAGGTTCCGCAGTGTCACCATGCTCACCTTTGATCCACATTGTCATAATGGACAATTGCTTCCATGTGGCCCCACTGTGTCACAATAGCCCCTTGCTTCCATAGGTTTTCTAGAATGTAACGTATAATTTTCTACAATGTAACAATGGACTCCTTGGTTCTGTGAGCTACCCTGCTTTTTGCAGAGGTGTCTTTGGTTCCAACAAGGCCGCGCTGTGTCTCAGTGCACCCTGGCTTCCATGCGCATCTGGAGTATCACAAAGGCTCCTTGGTTCCACGAGGTCTTGCTGTGTCACAATGGATCCTGTGCTCCATGAGGCCCTCCAAAGTCATCATGGAGCCTTGATTCCATGTGCTTCCATTGCGTCCCAGGGATCGCCTTGGTTCCATCAGTTTCCTTAGTGGCACAATGCTCTCCATGCTTCCATGAGGCCCTGCTTTGCCACAATGGTCCCCTTGTGTCCATGAGGCCCCGCTGTGTCCCAGTGGACGGATGGTTCCATGAGGTTCCATGCTGTCCCCATGGTCTTCTTGAATCCGCAGTGTAACAATGGACCATTGCTTCCAGGCGGCCTCTCTGTGTCACAAGGGGCTCCTTGATTCCATGATTCCCCACGGTGTCACCATGGAGCCTTGTTTCTAGGAGGTTCTGTACTGTCACAATTGTCTCCTTGATGCCATGAGCCCCTGCAGTGTCACAATGGCTCCTTGCTTCCATGAGGAACACAAAAGCTTTGCATCAACACTGAGCAACAGCTGCTGAACACACCTGCGAGCATCTGCTTGCATCAAAAGAGGGCTTCAAGCTGAGAAAGGCACCAGCAGCTTCCATCTGCAAGAGAGAGATAGGCGAAGGACAGGGACAGAGATATCAGTGGAAGGACTGCGAGAATTCTGCTCCCAGAGATCATTCCTGCTCACAGTGTCCCTTGTAGAAAGGGGACATCACTCCAGGCAGCCTGGACTGAGTATGTGGGTTTGTTGTTTAGCAAACCTGCTCAGGCTTTTCCATTCTTTCCTTACAAACAGGAAAACTTCTCTGGGCCTGTGTGCAGGCAGAGCCCTGAGGAGAGCACTTGGCACATGGTGCCGTGGGCCGGGACCGCCAGCTGCATAGCTCAAGGGAAGAAGCCCCGTTGTGTCACAATGGCTCCTTAGCTTCATGTGCATCACCTGTGTCACCATGGTCTCCTTGATTCCATGAGGCCCCACTTTGTCACAATGGCTCCTTGCTTCCATGAGGTTCCGCAGTGTCACCATGCTCACCTTTGATCCACATTGTCATAATGGACAATTGCTTCCATGTGGCCCCACTGTGTCACAATAGCCCCTTGCTTCCATAGGTTTTCTAGAATGTAACGTATAATTTTCTACAATGTAACAATGGACTCCTTGGTTCTGTGAGCTACCCTGCTTTTTGCAGAGGTGTCTTTGGTTCCAACAAGGCCCCGCTGTGTCTCAGTGCACCCTGGCTTCCATGCGCATCTGGAGTATCACAAAGGCTCCTTGGTTCCACGAGGTCTTGCTGTGTCACAATGGATCCTGTGCTCCATGAGGCCCTCCAAAGTCATCATGGAGCCTTGATTCCATGTGCTTCCATTGTGTCCCAGGGATCGCCTTGGTTCCATCAGTTTCCTTAGTGGCACAATGCTCTCCATGCTTCCATGATTGCCCACAATGTCACAATGCTCTCCATGCTTCCATGAGGCCCTGCTTTGCCACAATGGTCCCCTTGTGTCCATGAGGCCCCGCTGTGTCCCAATGGACGGATGGTTCCATGAGGTTCCGTGCTGTCCCCATGGTCTTCTTGAATCCGCAGTGTAACAATGGACCATTGCTTCCAGGCGGCCTCTCTGTGTCACAAGGGGCTCCTTGATTCCATGATTCCCCACGGTGTCACCATGGAGCCTTGTTTCTAGGAGGTTCTGTACTGTCACAATTGTCTCCTGGATCCCATGAGCCCCTGCAGTGTCACAATGGCTCCTTGCTTCCATGAGGAACACAAAAGCTTTGCATCAACACTGAGCAACAGCTGCTGAACACACCTGGGAGCATCTGCTTGCATCAAAAGAGGGCTTCAAGCTGAGAAAGGCACCAGCAGCTTCCATCTGCAAGAGAGACAGGCAAAGGACAGGGACAGAGATATCAGTGGAAGGACTGCGAGAATTCTGCTCCCAGAGATCATTCCTGCTCACAGTGTCCCTTGTAGAAAGGGGACATCATTCCAGGCAGCCTGGACTGAGCATGTAGGGTTTGTTGTTTAGGAAAGCTGCTCAGGCTTTTCCATTCTTTCCTTACAAACAGGAAAACTTCTCTGGGCCTGTGTGCAGGCAGAGCCCTGAGGAGAGCACTTGGCACATGGTGCCGTGGGCTGGGACCGCCAGCTGCAGAGCTCAAGGGAAGAAGCCCCGTTGTGTCACAATGGTCTCCTTAGCTTCATGTGGATCACCTGTGTCACAATAGTCTCCTTGATTCCATGAGGCCCCACTGTGTCACAATGGCTCCTTGGCTTCATGTGCATCACCTGTGTCACCATGGTCTCCTTGATTCCATGAGGCCCCACTTTGTCACAATGGCTCCTTGCTTCCATGAGGTTCCGCAGTGTCACCATGCTCACCTTTGATCCACATTGTCATAATGGACAATTGCTTCCATGTGGCCCCACTGTGTCACAATAGCCCCTTGCTTCCATAGGTTTTCTAGAATGTAATGTATAATTTTCTACAATGTAACAATGGACTCCTTGGTTCTGTGAGCTACCCTGCTTTTTGCAGAGGTGTCTTTGGTTCCAACAAGGCCCTGCTGTGTCTCAGTGCACCCTGGCTTCCATGCGCATCTGGAGTATCACAAAGGCTCCTTGGTTCCACGAGGTCTTGCTGTGTCACAATGGATCCTGTGCTCCATGAGGCCCTCCAAAGTCATCATGGAGCCTTGATTCCATGTGCTTCCATTGCGTCCCAGGGATCGCCTTGGTTCCATCAGTTTCCTTAGTGGCACAATGCTCTCCATGCTTCCATGAGGCCCTGCTTTGCCACAATGGTCCCCTTGTGTCCATGAGGCCCCGCTGTGTCCCAGTGGACGGATGGTTCCATGAGGTTCCGTGCTGTCCCCATGGTCTTCTTGAATCCGCAGTGTAACAATGGACCATTGCTTCCAGGCGGCCTCTCTGTGTCACAAGGGGCTCCTTGATTCCATGATTCCCCACGGTGTCATCATGGAGCCTTGTTTCTAGGAGGTTCTGTACTGTCACAATTGTCTCCTTGATCCCATGAGCCCCTGCAGTGTCACAATGGCTCCTTGCTTCCATGAGGAACACAAAAGCTTTGCATCAACACTGAGCAACAGCTGCTGAACACACCTGCGAGCATCTGCTTGCATCAAAAGAGGGCTTCAAGCTGAGAAAGGCACCAGCAGCTTCCATCTGCAAGAGAGAGATAGGCGAAGGACAGGGACAGAGATATCAGTGGAAGGACTGCGAGAATTCTGCTCCCAGAGATCATTCCTGCTCACAGTGTCCCTTGTAGAAAGGGGACATCATTCCAGGCAGCCTGGACTGAGTATGTGGGTTTGTTGTTTAGCAAACCTGCTCAGGCTTTTCCATTCTTTCCTTACAAACAGGAAAACTTCTCTGGGCCTGTGTGCAGGCAGAGCCCTGAGGAGAGCACTTGGCACATGGTGCCGTGGGCTGGGACCGCCAGCTGCAGAGCTCAAGGGAAGAAGCCCCGTTGTGTCACAATGGCTCCTTGGCTTCATGTGCATCACCTGTGTCACAATGGTCTCCTTGATTCCATGAGGCCCCACTGGGTCACAATGGCTCCTTGGCTTCATGTGCATCACCTGTGTCACCATGGTCTCCTTGATTCCATGAGGCCCCATTTTGTCACAATGGCTCCTTGCTTCCATGAGGTTCCGCAGTGTCACCATGCTCACCTTTGATCCACATTGTCATAATGGACAATTGCTTCCATGTGGCCCCACTGTGTCACAATAGCCCCTTGCTTCCATAGGTTTTCTAGAATGTAACGTATAATTTTCTACAATGTAACAATGGACTCCTTGGTTCTGTGAGCTACCCTGCTTTTTGCAGAGGTGTCTTTGGTTCCAACAAG
The DNA here is from genome assembly GCF_020740725.1 of Corvus hawaiiensis. NCBI lineage: Eukaryota > Metazoa > Chordata > Aves > Passeriformes > Corvidae > Corvus > Corvus hawaiiensis. The sequence continues at coordinate 11,414,140 of NC_063232.1, read as the reverse complement.
GCCCCACTGTGTCTCAGTGCACCCTGGCTTCCATGCGCATCTGGAGTATCACAAAGGCTCCTTGGTTCCACGAGGTCTTGCTGTGTCACAATGGATCCTGTGCTCCATGAGGCCCTCCAAAGTCATCATGGAGCCTTGATTCCATGTGCTTCCATTGCGTCCCAGGGATCGCCTTGGTTCCATCAGTTTCCTTAGCGGCACAATGCTCTCCATGCTTCCATGATTGCCCACAATGTCACAATGCGCTCCATGCTTCCATGAGGCCCTGCTTTGCCACAATGGTCCCCTTGTGTCCATGAGGCCCCGCTGTGTCCCAATGGACGGATGGTTCCATGAGGTTCCGTGCTGTCCCCATGGTCTTCTTGAATCCGCAGTGTAACAATGGACCATTGCTTCCAGGCGGCCTCTCTGTGTCACAAGGGGCTCCTTGATTCCATGATTCCCCACGGTGTCACCATGGAGCCTTGTTTCTAGGAGGTTCTGTACTGTCACAATTGTCTCCTGGATCCCATGAGCCCCTGCAGTGTCACAATGGCTCCTTGCTTCCATGAGGAACACAAAAGCTTTGCATCAACACTGAGCAACAGCTGCTGAACACACCTGGGAGCATCTGCTTGCATCAAAAGAGGGCTTCAAGCTGAGAAAGGCACCAGCAGCTTCCATCTGCAAGAGAGAGACAGGCAAAGGACAGGGACAGAGATATCAGTGGAAGGACTGCGAGAATTCTGCTCCCAGAGATCATTCCTGCTCACAGTGTCCCTTGTAGAAAGGGGACATCATTCCAGGCAGCCTGGACTGAGCATGTAGGGTTTGTTGTTTAGGAAACCTGCTCAGGCTTTTCCATTCTTTCCTTACAAACAGGAAAACTTCTCTGGGCCTGTGTGCAGGCAGAGCCCTGAGGAGAGCACTTGGCACATGGTGCCGTGGGCTGGGACCGCCAGCTGCAGAGCTCAAGGGAAGAAGCCCCGTTGTGTCACAATGGTCTCCTTAGCTTCATGTGGATCACCTGTGTCACAATAGTCTCCTTGATTCCATGAGGCCCCACTGTGTCACAATGGCTCCTTGGCTTCATGTGCATCACCTGTGTCACCATGGTCTCCTTGATTCCATGAGGCCCCACTGTGTCACAATGGCTCCTTGGCTTCATGTGCATCACCTGTGTCACCATGGTCTCCTTGATTCCATGAGGCCCCACTGGGTCACAATGGCTCCTTGGCTTCATGTGCATCACCTGTGTCACCATGGTCTCCTTGATTCCATGAGGCCCCACTGTGTCACAATGGCTCCTTGGCTTCATGTGCATCACCTGTGTCACCATGGTCTCCTTGATTCCATGAGGCCCCACTGGGTCACAATGGCTCCTTGGCTTCATGTGCATCACCTGTGTCACCATGGTCTCCTTGATTCCATGAGGCCCCACTGGGTCACAATGGCTCCTTGGCTTCATGTGCATCACCTGTGTCACCATGGTCTCCTTGATTCCATGAGGCCCCACTGTGTCACAATGGCTCCTTGCTTCCATGAGGTTCCGCAGTGTCACCATGCTCACCTTTGATCCACATTGTCATAATGGACAATTGCTTCCATGTGGCCCCACTGTGTCACAATAGCCCCTTGCTTCCATAGGTTTTCTAGAATGTAACGTATAATTTTCTACAATGTAACAATGGACTCCTTGGTTCTGTGAGCTACCCTGCTTTTTGCAGAGGTGTCTTTGGTTCCAACAAGGCCCCGCTCTGTCTCAGTGCACCCTGGCTTCCATGCGCATCTGGAGTATCACAAAGGCTCCTTGGTTCCACGAGGTCTTGCTGTGTCACAATGGATCCTGTGCTCCATGAGGCCCTCCAAAGTCATCATGGAGCCTTGATTCCATGTGCTTCCATTGCGTCCCAGGGATCGCCTTGGTTCCATCAGTTTCCTTAGTGGCACAATGCTCTCCATGCTTCCATGAGGCCCTGCTTTGCCACAATGGTCCCCTTGTGTCCATGAGGCCCCGCTGTGTCCCAGTGGACGGATGGTTCCATGAGGTTCCGTGCTGTCCCCATGGTCTTCTTGAATCCGCAGTGTAACAATGGACCATTGCTTCCAGGCGGCCTCTCTGTGTCACAAGGGGCTCCTTGATTCCATGATTCCCCACGGTGTCACCATGGAGCCTTGTTTCTAGGAGGTTCTGTACTGTCACAATTGTCTCCTTGATCCCATGAGCCCCTGCAGTGTCACAATGGCTCCTTGCTTCCATGAGGAACACAAAAGCTTTGCATCAACACTGAGCAACAGCTGCTGAACACACCTGCGAGCATCTGCTTGCATCAAAAGAGGGCTTCAAGCTGAGAAAGGCAGCAGCAGCTTCCATCTGCAAGAGAGAGATAGGCGAAGGACAGGGACAGAGATATCAGTGGAAGGACTGCGAGAATTCTGCTCCCAGAGATCATTCCTGCTCACAGTGTCCCTTGTAGAAAGGGGACATCACTCCAGGCAGCCTGGACTGAGTATGTGGGTTTGTTGTTTAGCAAACCTGCTCAGGCTTTTCCATTCTTTCCTTACAAACAGGAAAACTTCTCTGGGCCTGTGTGCAGGCAGAGCCCTGAGGAGAGCACTTGGCACATGGTGCCGTGGGCCGGGACCGCCAGCTGCATAGCTCAAGGGAAGAAGCCCCGTTGTGTCACAATGGCTCCTTAGCTTCATGTGCATCACCTGTGTCACCATGGTCTCCTTGATTCCATGAGGCCCCACTTTGTCACAATGGCTCCTTGCTTCCATGAGGTTCCGCAGTGTCACCATGCTCACCTTTGATCCACATTGTCATAATGGACAATTGCTTCCATGTGGCCCCACTGTGTCACAATAGCCCCTTGCTTCCATAGGTTTTCTAGAATGTAACGTATAATTTTCTACAATGTAACAATGGACTCCTTGGTTCTGTGAGCTACCCTGCTTTTTGCAGAGGTGTCTTTGGTTCCAACAAGGCCCCGCTGTGTCTCAGTGCACCCTGGCTTCCATGCGCATCTGGAGTATCACAAAGGCTCCTTGGTTCCACGAGGTCTTGCTGTGTCACAATGGATCCTGTGCTCCATGAGGCCCTCCAAAGTCATCATGGAGCCTTGATTCCATGTGCTTCCATTGCGTCCCAGGGATCGCCTTGGTTCCATCAGTTTCCTTAGTGGCACAATGCTCTCCATGCTTCCATGATTGCCCACAATGTCACAATGCTCTCCATGCTTCCATGAGGCCCTGCTTTGCCACAATGGTCCCCTTGTGTCCATGAGGCCCCGCTGTGTCCCAATGGACGGATGGTTCCATGAGGTTCCGTGCTGTCCCCATGGTCTTCTTGAATCCGCAGTGTAACAATGGACCATTGCTTCCAGGCGGCCTCTCTGTGTCACAAGGGGCTCCTTGATTCCATGATTCCCCACGGTGTCACCATGGAGCCTTGTTTCTAGGAGGTTCTGTACTGTCACAATTGTCTCCTGGATCCCATGAGCCCCTGCAGTGTCACAATGGCTCCTTGCTTCCATGAGGAACACAAAAGCTTTGCATCAACACTGAGCAACAGCTGCTGAACACACCTGGGAGCATCTGCTTGCATCAAAAGAGGGCTTCAAGCTGAGAAAGGCACCAGCAGCTTCCATCTGCAACAGAGAGCCAGGCAAAGGACAGGGACAGAGAATTCCGTGGAAAGACTGCGAGAATTCTGCTCCCAGAGATCATTCCTGCTCACAGTGTCCCTTGTAGAAAGGGGACATCACTCCAGGCAGCCTGGACTGAGCATGTAGGGTTTGTTGTTTAGGAAACCTGCTCAGGCTTTTCCATTCTTTCCTTACAAACAGGAAAACTTCTCTGGGCCTGTGTGCAGGCAGAGCCCTGAGGAGAGCACTTGGCACATGGTGCCGTGGGCTGGGACCGCCAGCTGCAGAGCTCAAGGGAAGAAGCCCCGTTGTGTCACAATGGTCTCCTTAGCTTCATGTGGATCACCTGTGTCACAATAGTCTCCTTGATTCCATGAGGCCCCACTGTGTCACAATGGCTCCTTGGCTTCATGTGCATCACCTGTGTCACCATGGTCTCCTTGATTCCATGAGGCCCCACTTTGTCACAATGGCTCCTTGCTTCCATGAGGTTCCGCAGTGTCACCATGCTCACCTTTGATCCACATTGTCATAATGGACAATTGCTTCCATGTGGCCCCACTGTGTCACAATAGCCCCTTGCTTCCATAGGTTTTCTAGAATGTAATGTATAATTTTCTACAATGTAACAATGGACTCCTTGGTTCTGTGAGCTACCCTGCTTTTTGCAGAGGTGTCTTTGGTTCCAACAAGGCCCTGCTGTGTCTCAGTGCACCCTGGCTTCCATGCGCATCTGGAGTATCACAAAGGCTCCTTGGTTCCACGAGGTCTTGCTGTGTCACAATGGATCCTGTGCTCCATGAGGCCCTCCAAAGTCATCATGGAGCCTTGATTCCATGTGCTTCCATTGCGTCCCAGGGATCGCCTTGGTTCCATCAGTTTCCTTAGTGGCACAATGCTCTCCATGCTTCCATGATTGCCCACAATGTCACAATGCTCTCCATGCTTCCATGAGGCCCTGCTTTGCCACAATGGTCCCCTTGTGTCCATGAGGCCCCGCTGTGTCCCAGTGGACGGATGGTTCCATGAGGTTCCGTGCTGTCCCCATGGTCTTCTTGAATCCGCAGTGTAACAATGGACCATTGCTTCCAGGCGGCCTCTCTGTGTCACAAGGGGCTCCTTGATTCCATGATTCCCCACGGTGTCACCATGGAGCCTTGTTTCTAGGAGGTTCTGTACTGTCACAATTGTCTCCTTGATGCCATGAGCCCCTGCAGTGTCACAATGGCTCCTTGCTTCCATGAGGAACACAAAAGCTTTGCATCAACACTGAGCAACAGCTGCTGAACACACCTGCGAGCATCTGCTTGCATCAAAAGAGGGCTTCAAGCTGAGAAAGGCAGCAGCAGCTTCCATCTGCAAGAGAGAGATAGGCGAAGGACAGGGACAGAGATATCAGTGGAAGGACTGCGAGAATTCTGCTCCCAGAGATCATTCCTGCTCACAGTGTCCCTTGTAGAAAGGGGACATCATTCCAGGCAGCCTGGACTGAGTATGTGGGTTTGTTGTTTAGCAAACCTGCTCAGGCTTTTCCATTCTTTCCTTACAAACAGGAAAACTTCTCTGGGCCTGTGTGCAGGCAGAGCCCTGAGGAGAGCACTTGGCACATGGTGCCGTGGGCTGGGACCGCCAGCTGCAGAGCTCAAGGGAAGAAGCCCCGTTGTGTCACAATGGCTCCTTGGCTTCATGTGCATCACCTGTGTCACAATGGTCTCCTTGATTCCATGAGGCCCCACTGGGTCACAATGGCTCCTTGGCTTCATGTGCATCACCTGTGTCACCATGGTCTCCTTGATTCCATGAGGCCCCATTTTGTCACAATGGCTCCTTGCTTCCATGAGGTTCCGCAGTGTCACCATGCTCACCTTTGATCCACATTGTCATAATGGACAATTGCTTCCATGTGGCCCCACTGTGTCACAATAGCCCCTTGCTTCCATAGGTTTTCTAGAATGTAACGTATAATTTTCTACAATGTAACAATGGACTCCTTGGTTCTGTGAGCTACCCTGCTTTTTGCAGAGGTGTCTTTGGTTCCAACAAGGCCCCACTGTGTCTCAGTGCACCCTGGCTTCCATGCGCATCTGGAGTATCACAAAGGCTCCTTGGTTCCACGAGGTCTTGCTGTGTCACAATGGATCCTGTGCTCCATGAGGCCCTCCAAAGTCATCATGGAGCCTTGATTCCATGTGCTTCCATTGCGTCCCAGGGATCGCCTTGGTTCCATCAGTTTCCTTAGCGGCACAATGCTCTCCATGCTTCCATGATTGCCCACAATGTCACAATGCGCTCCATGCTTCCATGAGGCCCTGCTTTGCCACAATGGTCCCCTTGTGTCCATGAGGCCCCGCTGTGTCCCAATGGACGGATGGTCCCATGAGGTTCCGTGCTGTCCCCATGGTCTTCTTGAATCCGCAGTGTAACAATGGACCATTGCTTCCAGGCGGCCTCTCTGTGTCACAAGGGGCTCCTTGATTCCATGATTCCCCACGGTGTCACCATGGAGCCTTGTTTCTAGGAGGTTCTGTACTGTCACAATTGTCTCCTGGATCCCATGAGCCCCTGCAGTGTCACAATGGCTCCTTGCTTCCATGAGGAACACAAAAGCTTTGCATCAACACTGAGCAACAGCTGCTGAACACACCTGGGAGCATCTGCTTGCATCAAAAGAGGGCTTCAAGCTGAGAAAGGCACCAGCAGCTTCCATCTGCAAGAGAGAGACAGGCAAAGGACAGGGACAGAGATATCAGTGGAAGGACTGCGAGAATTCTGCTCCCAGAGATCATTCCTGCTCACAGTGTCCCTTGTAGAAAGGGGACATCATTCCAGGCAGCCTGGACTGAGCATGTAGGGTTTGTTGTTTAGGAAACCTGCTCAGGCTTTTCCATTCTTTCCTTACAAACAGGAAAACTTCTCTGGGCCTGTGTGCAGGCAGAGCCCTGAGGAGAGCACTTGGCACATGGTGCCGTGGGCTGGGACCGCCAGCTGCAGAGCTCAAGGGAAGAAGCCCCGTTGTGTCACAATGGTCTCCTTAGCTTCATGTGGATCACCTGTGTCACAATAGTCTCCTTGATTCCATGAGGCCCCACTGTGTCACAATGGCTCCTTGGCTTCATGTGCATCACCTGTGTCACCATGGTCTCCTTGATTCCATGAGGCCCCACTGTGTCACAATGGCTCCTTGGCTTCATGTGCATCACCTGTGTCACCATGGTCTCCTTGATTCCATGAGGCCCCACTGTGTCACAATGGCTCCTTGGCTTCATGTGCATCACCTGTGTCACCATGGTCTCCTTGATTCCATGAGGCCCCACTGTGTCACAATGGCTCCTTGGCTTCATGTGCATCACCTGTGTCACCATGGTCTCCTTGATTCCATGAGGCCCCACTGGGTCACAATGGCTCCTTGGCTTCATGTGCATCACCTGTGTCACCATGGTCTCCTTGATTCCATGAGGCCCCACTTTGTCACAATGGCTCCTTGGCTTCATGTGCATCACCTGTGTCACCATGGTCTCCTTGATTCCATGAGGCCCCACTGTGTCACAATGGCTCCTTGCTTCCATGAGGTTCCGCAGTGTCACCATGCTCACCTTTGATCCACATTGTCATAATGGACAATTGCTTCCATGTGGCCCCACTGTGTCACAATAGCCCCTTGCTTCCATAGGTTTTCTAGAATGTAACGTATAATTTTCTACAATGTAACAATGGACTCCTTGGTTCTGTGAGCTACCCTGCTTTTTGCAGAGGTGTCTTTGGTTCCAACAAGGCCCCGCTCTGTCTCAGTGCACCCTGGCTTCCATGCGCATCTGGAGTATCACAAAGGCTCCTTGGTTCCACGAGGTCTTGCTGTGTCACAATGGATCCTGTGCTCCATGAGGCCCTCCAAAGTCATCATGGAGCCTTGATTCCATGTGCTTCCATTGCGTCCCAGGGATCGCCTTGGTTCCATCAGTTTCCTTAGTGGCACAATGCTCTCCATGCTTCCATGATTGCCCACAATGTCACAATGCGCTCCATGCTTCCATGAGGCCCTGCTTTGCCACAATGGTCCCCTTGTGTCCATGAGGCCCCGCTGTGTCCCAATGGACGGATGGTTCCATGAGGTTCCGTGCTGTCCCCATGGTCTTCTTGAATCCGCAGTGTAACAATGGACCATTGCTTCCAGGCGGCCTCTCTGTGTCACAAGGGGCTCCTTGATTCCATGATTCCCCACGGTGTCACCATGGAGCCTTGTTTCTAGGAGGTTCTGTACTGTCACAATTGTCTCCTGGATCCCATGAGCCCCTGCAGTGTCACAATGGCTCCTTGCTTCCATGAGGAACACAAAAGCTTTGCATCAACACTGAGCAACAGCTGCTGAACACACCTGGGAGCATCTGCTTGCATCAAAAGAGGGCTTCAAGCTGAGAAAGGCACCAGCAGCTTCCATCTGCAAGAGAGAGACAGGCAAAGGACAGGGACAGAGATATCAGTGGAAGGACTGCGAGAATTCTGCTCCCAGAGATCATTCCTGCTCACAGTGTCCCTTGTAGAAAGGGGACATCATTCCAGGCAGCCTGGACTGAGCATGTAGGGTTTGTTGTTTAGGAAACCTGCTCAGGCTTTTCCATTCTTTCCTTACAAACAGGAAAACTTCTCTGGGCCTGTGTGCAGGCAGAGCCCTGAGGAGAGCACTTGGCACATGGTGCCGTGGGCTGGGACCGCCAGCTGCAGAGCTCAAGGGAAGAAGCCCCGTTGTGTCACAATGGTCTCCTTAGCTTCATGTGGATCACCTGTGTCACAATAGTCTCCTTGATTCCATGAGGCCCCACTGTGTCACAATGGCTCCTTGGCTTCATGTGCATCACCTGTGTCACCATGGTCTCCTTGATTCCATGAGGCCCCACTGTGTCACAATGGCTCCTTGGCTTCATGTGCATCACCTGTGTCACCATGGTCTCCTTGATTCCATGAGGCCCCACTGTGTCACAATGGCTCCTTGGCTTCATGTGCATCACCTGTGTCACCATGGTCTCCTTGATTCCATGAGGCCCCACTGTGTCACAATGGCTCCTTGGCTTCATGTGCATCACCTGTGTCACCATGGTCTCCTTGATTCCATGAGGCCCCACTGGGTCACAATGGCTCCTTGGCTTCATGTGCATCACCTGTGTCACCATGGTCTCCTTGATTCCATGAGGCCCCACTGGGTCACAATGGCTCCTTGGCTTCATGTGCATCACCTGTGTCACCATGGTCTCCTTGATTCCATGAGGCCCCACTGGGTCACAATGGCTCCTTGCTTCCATGAGGTTCCGCAGTGTCACCATGCTCACCTTTGATCCACATTGTCATAATGGACAATTGCTTCCATGTGGCCCCACTGTGTCACAATAGCCCCTTGCTTCCATAGGTTTTCTAGAATGTAACGTATAATTTTCTACAATGTAACAATGGACTCCTTGGTTCTGTGAGCTACCCTGCTTTTTGCAGAGGTGTCTTTGGTTCCAACAAGGCCCCGCTCTGTCTCAGTGCACCCTGGCTTCCATGCGCATCTGGAGTATCACAAAGGCTCCTTGGTTCCACGAGGTCTTGCTGTGTCACAATGGATCCTGTGCTCCATGAGGCCCTCCAAAGTCATCATGGAGCCTTGATTCCATGTGCTTCCATTGCGTCCCAGGGATCGCCTTGGTTCCATCAGTTTCCTTAGTGGCACAATGCTCTCCATGCTTCCATGAGGCCCTGCTTTGCCACAATGGTCCCCTTGTGTCCATGAGGCCCCGCTGTGTCCCAGTGGACGGATGGTTCCATGAGGTTCCGTGCTGTCCCCATGGTCTTCTTGAATCCGCAGTGTAACAATGGACCATTGCTTCCAGGCGGCCTCTCTGTGTCACAAGGGGCTCCTTGATTCCATGATTCCCCACGGTGTCACCATGGAGCCTTGTTTCTAGGAGGTTCTGTACTGTCACAATTGTCTCCTTGATCCCATGAGCCCCTGCAGTGTCACAATGGCTCCTTGCTTCCATGAGGAACACAAAAGCTTTGCATCAACACTGAGCAACAGCTGCTGAACACACCTGCGAGCATCTGCTTGCATCAAAAGAGGGCTTCAAGCTGAGAAAGGCAGCAGCAGCTTCCATCTGCAAGAGAGAGATAGGCGAAGGACAGGGACAGAGATATCAGTGGAAGGACTGCGAGAATTCTGCTCCCAGAGATCATTCCTGCTCACAGTGTCCCTTGTAGAAAGGGGACATCACTCCAGGCAGCCTGGACTGAGTATGTGGGTTTGTTGTTTAGCAAACCTGCTCAGGCTTTTCCATTCTTTCCTTACAAACAGGAAAACTTCTCTGGGCCTGTGTGCAGGCAGAGCCCTGAGGAGAGCACTTGGCACATGGTGCCGTGGGCCGGGACCGCCAGCTGCATAGCTCAAGGGAAGAAGCCCCGTTGTGTCACAATGGCTCCTTAGCTTCATGTGCATCACCTGTGTCACCATGGTCTCCTTGATTCCATGAGGCCCCACTTTGTCACAATGGCTCCTTGCTTCCATGAGGTTCCGCAGTGTCACCATGCTCACCTTTGATCCACATTGTCATAATGGACAATTGCTTCCATGTGGCCCCACTGTGTCACAATAGCCCCTTGCTTCCATAGGTTTTCTAGAATGTAACGTATAATTTTCTACAATGTAACAATGGACTCCTTGGTTCTGTGAGCTACCCTGCTTTTTGCAGAGGTGTCTTTGGTTCCAACAAGGCCCCGCTGTGTCTCAGTGCACCCTGGCTTCCATGCGCATCTGGAGTATCACAAAGGCTCCTTGGTTCCACGAGGTCTTGCTGTGTCACAATGGATCCTGTGCTCCATGAGGCCCTCCAAAGTCATCATGGAGCCTTGATTCCATGTGCTTCCATTGCGTCCCAGGGATCGCCTTGGTTCCATCAGTTTCCTTAGTGGCACAATGCTCTCCATGCTTCCATGATTGCCCACAATGTCACAATGCTCTCCATGCTTCCATGAGGCCCTGCTTTGCCACAATGGTCCCCTTGTGTCCATGAGGCCCCGCTGTGTCCCAATGGACGGATGGTTCCATGAGGTTCCGTGCTGTCCCCATGGTCTTCTTGAATCCGCAGTGTAACAATGGACCATTGCTTCCAGGCGGCCTCTCTGTGTCACAAGGGGCTCCTTGATTCCATGATTCCCCACGGTGTCACCATGGAGCCTTGTTTCTAGGAGGTTCTGTACTGTCACAATTGTCTCCTGGATCCCATGAGCCCCTGCAGTGTCACAATGGCTCCTTGCTTCCATGAGGAACACAAAAGCTTTGCATCAACACTGAGCAACAGCTGCTGAACACACCTGGGAGCATCTGCTTGCATCAAAAGAGGGCTTCAAGCTGAGAAAGGCACCAGCAGCTTCCATCTGCAACAGAGAGCCAGGCAAAGGACAGGGACAGAGAATTCCGTGGAAAGACTGCGAGAATTCTGCTCCCAGAGATCATTCCTGCTCACAGTGTCCCTTGTAGAAAGGGGACATCACTCCAGGCAGCCTGGACTGAGCATGTAGGGTTTGTTGTTTAGGAAACCTGCTCAGGCTTTTCCATTCTTTCCTTACAAACAGGAAAACTTCTCTGGGCCTGTGTGCAGGCAGAGCCCTGAGGAGAGCACTTGGCACATGGTGCCGTGGGCTGGGACCGCCAGCTGCAGAGCTCAAGGGAAGAAGCCCCGTTGTGTCACAATGGTCTCCTTAGCTTCATGTGGATCACCTGTGTCACAATAGTCTCCTTGATTCCATGAGGCCCCACTGTGTCACAATGGCTCCTTGGCTTCATGTGCATCACCTGTGTCACCATGGTCTCCTTGATTCCATGAGGCCCCACTTTGTCACAATGGCTCCTTGCTTCCATGAGGTTCCGCAGTGTCACCATGCTCACCTTTGATCCACATTGTCATAATGGACAATTGCTTCCATGTGGCCCCACTGTGTCACAATAGCCCCTTGCTTCCATAGGTTTTCTAGAATGTAATGTATAATTTTCTACAATGTAACAATGGACTCCTTGGTTCTGTGAGCTACCCTGCTTTTTGCAGAGGTGTCTTTGGTTCCAACAAGGCCCTGCTGTGTCTCAGTGCACCCTGGCTTCCATGCGCATCTGGAGTATCACAAAGGCTCCTTGGTTCCACGAGGTCTTGCTGTGTCACAATGGATCCTGTGCTCCATGAGGCCCTCCAAAGTCATCATGGAGCCTTGATTCCATGTGCTTCCATTGCGTCCCAGGGATCGCCTTGGTTCCATCAGTTTCCTTAGTGGCACAATGCTCTCCATGCTTCCATGAGGCCCTGCTTTGCCACAATGGTCCCCTTGTGTCCATGAGGCCCCGCTGTGTCCCAGTGGACGGATGGTTCCATGAGGTTCCGTGCTGTCCCCATGGTCTTCTTGAATCCGCAGTGTAACAATGGACCATTGCTTCCAGGCGGCCTCTCTGTGTCACAAGGGGCTCCTTGATTCCATGATTCCCCACGGTGTCACCATGGAGCCTTGTTTCTAGGAGGTTCTGTACTGTCACAATTGTCTCCTTGATGCCATGAGCCCCTGCAGTGTCACAATGGCTCCTTGCTTCCATGAGGAACACAAAAGCTTTGCATCAACACTGAGCAACAGCTGCTGAACACACCTGCGAGCATCTGCTTGCATCAAAAGAGGGCTTCAAGCTGAGAAAGGCAGCAGCAGCTTCCATCTGCAAGAGAGAGATAGGCGAAGGACAGGGACAGAGATATCAGTGGAAGGACTGCGAGAATTCTGCTCCCAGAGATCATTCCTGCTCACAGTGTCCCTTGTAGAAAGGGGACATCATTCCAGGCAGCCTGGACTGAGTATGTGGGTTTGTTGTTTAGCAAACCTGCTCAGGCTTTTCCATTCTTTCCTTACAAACAGGAAAACTTCTCTGGGCCTGTGTGCAGGCAGAGCCCTGAGGAGAGCAGTAGGCACATGGTGCCGTGGGCTGGGACCGCCAGCTGCAGAGCTCAAGGGAAGAAGCCCCGTTGTGTCACAATGGCTCCTTGGCTTCATGTGCATCACCTGTGTCACAATGGTCTCCTTGATTCCATGAGGCCCCACTGTGTCACAATGGCTCCTTGGCTTCATGTGCATCACCTGTGTCACCATGGTCTCCTTGATTCCATGAGGCCCCATTTTGTCACAATGGCTCCTTGCTTCCATGAGGTTCCGCAGTGTCACCATGCTCACCTTTGATCCACATTGTCATAATGGACAATTGCTTCCATGTGGCCCCACTGTGTCACAATAGCCCCTTGCTTCCATAGGTTTTCTAGAATGTAATGTATAATTTTCTACAATGTAACAATGGACTCCTTGGTTCTGTGAGCTACCCTGCTTTTTGCAGAGGTGTCTTTGGTTCCAACAAGGCCGCGCTGTGTCTCAGTGCACCCTGGCTTCCATGCGCATCTGGAGTATCACAAAGGCTCCTTGGTTCCACGAGGTCTTGCTGTGTCACAATGGATCCTGTGCTCCATGAGGCCCTCCAAAGTCATCATGGAGCCTTGATTCCATGTGCTTCCATTGCGTCCCAGGGATCGCCTTGGTTCCATCAGTTTCCTTAGTGGCACAATGCTCTCCATGCTTCCATGATTGCCCACAATGTCACAATGCTCTCCATGCTTCCATGAGGCCCTGCTTTGCCACAATGGTCCCCTTGTGTCCATGAGGCCCCGCTGTGTCCCAATGGACGGATGGTTCCATGAGGTTCCGTGCTGTCCCCATGGTCTTCTTGAATCCGCAGTGTAACAATGGACCATTGCTTCCAGGCGGCCTCTCTGTGTCACAAGGGGCTCCTTGATTCCATGATTCCCCACGGTGTCACCATGGAGCCTTGTTTCTAGGAGGTTCTGTACTGTCACAATTGTCTCCTGGATCCCATGAGCCCCTGCAGTGTCACAATGGCTCCTTGCTTCCATGAGGAACACAAAAGCTTTGCATCAACACTGAGCAACAGCTGCTGAACACACCTGCGAGCATCTGCTTGCATCAAAAGAGGGCTTCAAGCTGAGAAAGGCAGCAGCAGCTTCCATCTGCAACAGAGAGCCAGGCAAAGGACAGGGACAGAGAATTCAGTGGAAAGACTGCGGGAATTCTGCTCCCAGAGATCATTCCTGCTCACAGTGTCCCTTGTAGAAAGGGGACATCATTGCAGGCAGCCTGGACTGAGCATGTAGGGTTTGTTGTTTAGGAAACCTGCTCAGGCTTTTCCATTCTTTCCTTACAAACAGGAAAACTTCTCTGGGCCTGTGTGCAGGCAGAGCCCTGAGGAGAGCACTTGGCACATGGTGCCGTGGGCTGGGACCGCCAGCTGCAGAGCTCAAGGGAAGAAGCCCCGTTGTGTCACAATGGTCTCCTTAGCTTCATGTGCATCACCTGTGTCACAATAGTCTCCTTGATTCCATGAGGCCCCACTGTGTCACAATGGCTCCTTGGCTTCATGTGGATCACCTGTGTCACAATAGCCTCCTTGATTCCATGAGGCCCCACTGGGTCACAATGGCTCCTTGGCTTCATGTGCATCACCTGTGTCACCATGGTCTCCTTGATTCCATGAGGCCCCACTGTGTCACAATGGCTCCTTGCTTCCATGAGATTCCGCAGTGTCACCATGCTCACCTTTGATCCACATTGTCATAATGGACAATTGCTTCCATGTGGCCCCACTGTGTCACAATAGCCCCTTGCTTCCATAGGTTTTCTAGAATGTAACATATAATTTTCTACAATGTAACAATGGACTCCTTGGTTCTGTGAGCTACCCTGCTTTTTGCAGAGGTGTCTTTGGTTCCAACAAGGCCCCGCTGTGTCTCAGTGCACCCTGGCTTCCATGCGCATCTGGAGTATCACAAAGGCTCCTTGGTTCCACGAGGTCTTGCTGTGTCACAATGGATCCTGTGCTCCATGAGGCCCTCCAAAGTCATCATGGAGCCTTGATTCCATGTGCTTCCATTGTGTCCCAGGGATCGCCTTGGTTCCATCAGTTTCCTTAGTGGCACAATGCTCTCCATGCTTCCATGAGGCCCTGCTTTGCCACAATGGTCCCCTTGTGTCCATGAGGCCCCGCTGTGTCCCAGTGGACGGATGGTTCCATGAGGTTCCGTGCTGTCCCCATGGTCTTCTTGAATCCGCAGTGTAACAATGGACCATTGCTTCCAGGCGGCCTCTCTGTGTCACAAGGGGCTCCTTGATTCCATGATTCCCCACGGTGTCACCATGGAGCCTTGTTTCTAGGAGGTTCTGTACTGTCACAATTGTCTCCTGGATCCCATGAGCACCTGCAGTGTCACAATGGCTCCCTGCTTCCATGAGGAACACAAAAGCTTTGCATCAACACTGAGCAACAGCTGCTGAACACACCTGCGAGCATCTGCTTGCATCAAAAGAGGGCTTCAAGCTGAGAAAGGCAGCAGCAGCTTCCATCTGCAAGAGAGAGACAGGCGAAGGACAGGGACAGAGATATCAGTGGAAGGACTGCGAGAATTCTGCTCCCAGAGATCATTCCTGCTCACAGTGTCCCTTGTAGAAAGGGGACATCACTCCAGGCAGCCTGGACTGAGTATGTGGGTTTGTTGTTTAGCAAACCTGCTCAGGCTTTTCCATTCTTTCCTTACAAACAGGAAAACTTCTCTGGGCCTGTGTGCAGGCAGAGCCCTGAGGAGAGCAGTAGGCACATGGTGCCGTGGGCTGGGACCGCCAGCTGCAGAGCTCAAGGGAAGAAGCCCCGTTGTGTCACAATGGCTCCTTAGCTTCATGTGCATCACCTGTGTCACCATGGTCTCCTTGATTCCATGAGGCCCCACTTTGTCACAATGGCTCCTTGCTTCCATGAGGTTCCGCAGTGTCACCATGCTCACCTTTGATCCACATTGTCATAATGGACAATTGCTTCCATGTGGCCCCACTGTGTCACAATAGCCCCTTGCTTCCATAGGTTTTCTAGAATGTAATGTATAATTTTCTACAATGTAACAATGGACTCCTTGGTTCTGTGAGCTACCCTGCTTTTTGCAGAGGTGTCTTTGGTTCCAACAAGGCCGCGCTGTGTCTCAGTGCACCCTGGCTTCCATGCGCATCTGGAGTATCACAAAGGCTCCTTGGTTCCACGAGGTCTTGCTGTGTCACAATGGATCCTGTGCTCCATGAGGCCCTCCAAAGTCATCATGGAGCCTTGATTCCATGTGCTTCCATTGCGTCCCAGGGATCGCCTTGGTTCCATCAGTTTCCTTAGTGGCACAATGCTCTCCATGCTTCCATGATTGCCCACAATGTCACAATGCTCTCCATGCTTCCATGAGGCCCTGCTTTGCCACAATGGTCCCCTTGTGTCCATGAGGCCCCGCTGTGTCCCAGTGGACGGATGGTTCCATGAGGTTCCGTGCTGTCCCCATGGTCTTCTTGAATCCGCAGTGTAACAATGGACCATTGCTTCCAGGCGGCCTCTCTGTGTCACAAGGGGCTCCTTGATTCCATGATTCCCCACGGTGTCACCATGGAGCCTTGTTTCTAGGAGGTTCTGTACTGTCACAATTGTCTCCTTGATCCCATGAGCCCCTGCAGTGTCACAATGGCTCCTTGCTTCCATGAGGAACACAAAAGCTTTGCATCAACACTGAGCAACAGCTGCTGAACACACCTGGGAGCATCTGCTTGCATCAAAAGAGGGCTTCAAGCTGAGAAAGGCACCAGCAGTTTCCATCTGCAAGAGAGAGCCAGGCAAAGGACAGGGACAGAGAATTCCGTGGAAAGACTGCGGGAATTCTGCTCCCAGAGATCATTCCTGCTCACAGTGTCCCTTGTAGAAAGGGGACATCATTCCAGGCAGCCTGGACTGAGTATGTGGGTTTGTTGTTTAGCAAACCTGCTCAGGCTTTTCCATTCTTTCCTTACAAACAGGAAAACTTCTCTGGGCCTGTGTGCAGGCAGAGCCCTGAGGAGAGCAGTAGGCACATGGTGCCGTGGGCTGGGACCGCCAGCTGCAGAGCTCAAGGGAAGAAGCCCCGTTGTGTCACAATGGTCTCCTTAGCTTCATGTGGATCACCTGTGTCACAATAGTCTCCTTGATTCCATGAGGCCCCACTGTGTCACAATGGCTCCTTGGCTTCATGTGCATCACCTGTGTCACCATGGTCTCCTTGATTCCATGAGGCCCCACTGGGTCACAATGGCTCCTTGGCTTCATGTGCATCACCTGTGTCACCATGGTCTCCTTGATTCCATGAGGCCCCACTGTGTCACAATGGCTCCTTGCTTCCATGAGGTTCCGCAGTGTCACCATGCTCACCTTTGATCCACATTGTCATAATGGACAATTGCTTCCATGTGGCCCCACTGTGTCACAATAGCCCCTTGCTTCCATAGGTTTTCTAGAATGTAACGTATAATTTTCTACAATGTAACAATGGACTCCTTGGTTCTGTGAGCTACCCTGCTTTTTGCAGAGGTGTCTTTGGTTCCAACAAGGCCGCGCTGTGTCTCAGTGCACCCTGGCTTCCATGCGCATCTGGAGTATCACAAAGGCTCCTTGGTTCCACGAGGTCTTGCTGTGTCACAATGGATCCTGTGCTCCATGAGGCCCTCCAAAGTCATCATGGAGCCTTGATTCCATGTGCTTCCATTGCGTCCCAGGGATCGCCTTGGTTCCATCAGTTTCCTTAGTGGCACAATGCTCTCCATGCTTCCATGAGGCCCTGCTTTGCCACAATGGTCCCCTTGTGTCCATGAGGCCCCGCTGTGTCCCAGTGGACGGATGGTTCCATGAGGTTCCGTGCTGTCCCCATGGTCTTCTTGAATCCGCAGTGTAACAATGGACCATTGCTTCCAGGCGGCCTCTCTGTGTCACAAGGGGCTCCGTGATTCCATGATTCCCCACGGTGTCACCATGGAGCCTTGTTTCTAGGAGGTTCTGTACTGTCACAATTGTCTCCTTGATGCCATGAGCCCCTGCAGTGTCACAATGGCTCCTTGCTTCCATGAGGAACACAAAAGCTTTGCATCAACACTGAGCAACAGCTGCTGAACACACCTGGGAGCATCTGCTTGCATCAAAAGAGGGCTTCAAGCTGAGAAAGGCAGCAGCAGCTTCCATCTGCAAGAGAGAGCCAGGCAAAGGACAGGGACAGAGAATTCCGTGGAAAGACTGCGAGAATTCTGCTCCCAGAGATCATTCCTGCTCACAGTGTCCCTTGTAGAAAGGGGACATCATTGCAGGCAGCCTGGACTGAGCATGTAGGGTTTGTTGTTTAGGAAACCTGCTCAGGCTTTTCCATTCTTTCCTTACAAACAGGAAAACTTCTCTGGGCCTGTGTGCAGGCAGAGCCCTGAGGAGAGCACTTGGCACATGGTGCCGTGGGCTGGGACCGCCAGCTGCAGAGCTCAAGGGAAGAAGCCCCGCTGTGTCACAATGGCTCCTTGGCTTCATGTGCATCACCTGTGTCACCATGGTCTCCTTGATTCCATGAGGCCCCACTTTGTCACAATGGCTCCTTGCTTCCATGAGGTTCCGCAGTGTCACCATGCTCACCTTTGATCCACATTGTCATAATGGACAATTGCTTCCATGTGGCCCCACTGTGTCACAATAGCCCCTTGCTTCCATAGGTTTTCTAGAATGTAACGTATAATTTTCTACAATGTAACAATGGACTCCTTGGTTCTGTGAGCTACCCTGCTTTTTGCAGAGGTGTCTTTGGTTCCAACAAGGCCCCGCTCTGTGTCAGTGCACCCTGGCTTCCATGCGCATCTGGAGTATCACAAAGGCTCCTTGGTTCCACGAGGTCTTGCTGTGTCACAATGGATCCTGTGCTCCATGAGGCCCTCCAAAGTCATCATGGAGCCTTGATTCCATGTGCTTCCATTGTGTCCCAGAGATCGCCTTGGTTCCATCAGTTTCCTTAGTGGCACAATGCTCTCCATGCTTCCATGATTGCCCACAATGTCACAATGCTCTCCATGCTTCCATGAGGCCCTGCTTTGCCACAATGGTCCCCTTGTGTCCATGAGGCCCCGCTGTGTCCCAATGGACGGATGGTTCCATGAGGTTCCGTGCTGTCCCCATGGTCTTCTTGAATCCGCAGTGTAACAATGGACCATTGCTTCCAGGCGGCCTCTCTGTGTCACAAGGGGCTCCTTGATTCCATGATTCCCCACGGTGTCACCATGGAGCCTTGTTTCTAGGAGGTTCTGTACTGTCACAATTGTCTCTTTGATCCCATGAGCCCCTGCAGTGTCACAATGGCTCCTTGCTTCCATGAGGAACACAAAAGCTTTGCATCAACACTGAGCAACAGCTGCTGAACACACCTGGGAGCATCTGCTTGCATCAAAAGAGGGCTTCAAGCTGAGAAAGGCACCAGCAGCTTCCATCTGCAAGAGAGAGCCAGGCAAAGGACAGGGACAGAGAATTCAGTGGAAAGACTGCGGGAATTCTGCTCCCAGAGATCATTCCTGCTCACAGTGTCCCTTGTAGAAAGGGGACATCATTCCAGGCAGCCTGGACTGAGCATGTGGGTTTGTTGTTTAGCAAACCTGCTCAGGCTTTTTCATTCTTTCCTTACAAACAGGAAAACTTCTCTGGGCCTGTGTGCAGGCAGAGCCCTGAGGAGAGCACTTGGCACATGGTGCCGTGGGCTGGGACCGCCAGCTGCAGAGCTCAAGGGAAGAAGCCCCGTTGTGTCACAATGGCTCCTTAGCTTCATGTGGATCACCTGTGTCACAATAGTCTCCTTGATTCCATGAGGCCCCACAGTGTCACAATGGCTCCTTGGCTTCATGTGCATCACCTGTGTCACCATGGTCTCCTTGATTCCATGAGGCCCCACTGTGTCACAATGGCTCCTTGGCTTCATGTGCATCACCTGTGTCACCATGGTCTCCTTGATTCCATGAGGCCCCACTTTGTCACAATGGCTCCTTGCTTCCATGAGGTTCCGCAGTGTCACCATGCTCACCTTTGATCCACATTGTCATAATGGACAATTGCTTCCATGTGGCCCCACTGTGTCACAATAGCCCCTTGCTTCCATAGGTTTTCTAGAATGTAACGTATAATTTTCTACAATGTAACAATGGACTCCTTGGTTCTGTGAGCTACCCTGCTTTTTGCAGAGGTGTCTTTGGTTCCAACAAGGCCCCGCTGTGTCTCAGTGCACCCTGGCTTCCATGCGCATCTGGAGTATCACAAAGGCTCCTTGGTTCCACGAGGTCTTGCTGTGTCACAATGGATCCTGTGCTCCATGAGGCCCTCCAAAGTCATCATGGAGCCTTGATTCCATGTGCTTCCATTGTGTCCCAGGGATCGCCTTGGTTCCATCAGTTTCCTTAGTGGCACAATGCTCTCCATGCTTCCATGAGGCCCTGCTTTGCCACAATGGTCCCCTTGTGTCCATGAGGCCCCGCTGTGTCCCAGTGGACGGATGGTTCCATGAGGTTCCGTGCTGTCCCCATGGTCTTCTTGAATCCGCAGTGTAACAATGGACCATTGCTTCCAGGCGGCCTCTCTGTGTCACAAGGGGCTCCTTGATTCCATGATTCCCCACGGTGTCACCATGGAGCCTTGTTTCTAGGAGGTTCTGTACTGTCACAATTGTCTCCTGGATCCCATGAGCACCTGCAGTGTCACAATGGCTCCCTGCTTCCATGAGGAACACAAAAGCTTTGCATCAACACTGAGCAACAGCTGCTGAACACACCTGGGAGCATCTGCTTGCATCAAAAGAGGGCTTCAAGCTGAGAAAGGCAGCAGCAGCTTCCATCTGCAAGAGAGAGACAGGCGAAGGACAGGGACAGAGATATCAGTGGAAGGACTGCGAGAATTCTGCTCCCAGAGATCATTCCTGCTCACAGTGTCCCTTGTAGAAAGGGGACATCACTCCAGGCAGCCTGGACTGAGTATGTGGGTTTGTTGTTTAGCAAACCTGCTCAGGCTTTTCCATTCTTTCCTTACAAACAGGAAAACTTCTCTGGGCCTGTGTGCAGGCAGAGCCCTGAGGAGAGCACTTGGCACATGGTGCCGTGGGCTGGGACCGCCAGCTGCAGAGCTCAAGGGAAGAAGCCCCGTTGTGTCACAATGGCTCCTTAGCTTCATGTGCATCACCTGTGTCACCATGGTCTCCTTGATTCCATGAGGCCCCACTTTGTCACAATGGCTCCTTGCTTCCATGAGGTTCCGCAGTGTCACCATGCTCACCTTTGATCCACATTGTCATAATGGACAATTGCTTCCATGTGGCCCCACTGTGTCACAATAGCCCCTTGCTTCCATAGGTTTTCTAGAATGTAATGTATAATTTTCTACAATGTAACAATGGACTCCTTGGTTCTGTGAGCTACCCTGCTTTTTGCAGAGGTGTCTTTGGTTCCAACAAGGCCGCGCTGTGTCTCAGTGCACCCTGGCTTCCATGCGCATCTGGAGTATCACAAAGGCTCCTTGGTTCCACGAGGTCTTGCTGTGTCACAATGGATCCTGTGCTCCATGAGGCCCTCCAAAGTCATCATGGAGCCTTGATTCCATGTGCTTCCATTGCGTCCCAGGGATCGCCTTGGTTCCATCAGTTTCCTTAGTGGCACAATGCTCTCCATGCTTCCATGATTGCCCACAATGTCACAATGCTCTCCATGCTTCCATGAGGCCCTGCTTTGCCACAATGGTCCCCTTGTGTCCATGAGGCCCCGCTGTGTCCCAGTGGACGGATGGTTCCATGAGGTTCCGTGCTGTCCCCATGGTCTTCTTGAATCCGCAGTGTAACAATGGACCATTGCTTCCAGGCGGCCTCTCTGTGTCACAAGGGGCTCCTTGATTCCATGATTCCCCACGGTGTCACCATGGAGCCTTGTTTCTAGGAGGTTCTGTACTGTCACAATTGTCTCCTTGATCCCATGAGCCCCTGCAGTGTCACAATGGCTCCTTGCTTCCATGAGGAACACAAAAGCTTTGCATCAACACTGAGCAACAGCTGCTGAACACACCTGGGAGCATCTGCTTGCATCAAAAGAGGGCTTCAAGCTGAGAAAGGCACCAGCAGCTTCCATCTGCAAGAGAGAGCCAGGCAAAGGACAGGGACAGAGAATTCCGTGGAAAGACTGCGGGAATTCTGCTCCCAGAGATCATTCCTGCTCACAGTGTCCCTTGTAGAAAGGGGACATCATTCCAGGCAGCCTGGACTGAGTATGTGGGTTTGTTGTTTAGCAAACCTGCTCAGGCTTTTCCATTCTTTCCTTACAAACAGGAAAACTTCTCTGGGCCTGTGTGCAGGCAGAGCCCTGAGGAGAGCAGTAGGCACATGGTGCCGTGGGCTGGGACCGCCAGCTGCAGAGCTCAAGGGAAGAAGCCCCGTTGTGTCACAATGGTCTCCTTAGCTTCATGTGGATCACCTGTGTCACAATAGTCTCCTTGATTCCATGAGGCCCCACTGTGTCACAATGGCTCCTTGGCTTCATGTGCATCACCTGTGTCACCATGGTCTCCTTGATTCCATGAGGCCCCACAGTGTCACAATGGCTCCTTGGCTTCATGTGCATCACCTGTGTCACCATGGTCTCCTTGATTCCATGAGGCCCCACTTTGTCACAATGGCTCCTTGCTTCCATGAGGTTCCGCAGTGTCACCATGCTCACCTTTGATCCACATTGTCATAATGGACAATTGCTTCCATGTGGCCCCACTGTGTCACAATAGCCCCTTGCTTCCATAGGTTTTCTAGAATGTAACGTATAATTTTCTACAATGTAACAATGGACTCCTTGGTTCTGTGAGCTACCCTGCTTTTTGCAGAGGTGTCTTTGGTTCCAACAAGGCCCCGCTGTGTCTCAGTGCACCCTGGCTTCCATGCGCATCTGGAGTATCACAAAGGCTCCTTGGTTCCACGAGGTCTTGCTGTGTCACAATGGATCCTGTGCTCCATGAGGCCCTCCAAAGTCATCATGGAGCCTTGATTCCATGTGCTTCCATTGTGTCCCAGAGATCGCCTTGGTTCCATCAGTTTCCTTAGTGGCACAATGCTCTCCATGCTTCCATGATTGCCCACAATGTCACAATGCTCTCCATGCTTCCATGAGGCCCTGCTTTGCCACAATGGTCCCCTTGTGTCCATGAGGCCCCGCTGTGTCCCAATGGACGGATGGTTCCATG
Organism: Corvus hawaiiensis; assembly: GCF_020740725.1. NCBI lineage: Eukaryota > Metazoa > Chordata > Aves > Passeriformes > Corvidae > Corvus > Corvus hawaiiensis. Next base: position 11,391,352 of record NC_063232.1, on the reverse strand, counting down.
AGGTTCCGTGCTGTCCCCATGGTCTTCTTGAATCCGCAGTGTAACAATGGACCATTGCTTCCAGGCGGCCTCTCTGTGTCACAAGGGGCTCCTTGATTCCATGATTCCCCACGGTGTCACCATGGAGCCTTGTTTCTAGGAGGTTCTGTACTGTCACAATTGTCTCCTGGATCCCATGAGCCCCTGCAGTGTCACAATGGCTCCTTGCTTCCATGAGGAACACAAAAGCTTTGCATCAACACTGAGCAACAGCTGCTGAACACACCTGGGAGCATCTGCTTGCATCAAAAGAGGGCTTCAAGCTGAGAAAGGCACCAGCAGTTTCCATCTGCAACAGAGAGACAGGCGAAGGACAGGGACAGAGATATCAGTGGAAGGACTGCGAGAATTCTGCTCCCAGAGATCATTCCTGCTCACAGTGTCCCTTGTAGAAAGGGGACATCATTCCAGGCAGCCTGGACTGAGTATGTGGGTTTGTTGTTGAGGAAACCTGCTCAGGCTTTTCCATTCTTTCCTTACAAACAGGAAAACTTCTCTGGGCCTGTGTGCAGGCAGAGCCCTGAGGAGAGCAGTAGGCACATGGTGCCGTGGGCTGGGACCGCCAGCTGCAGAGCTCAAGGGAAGAAGCCCCGTTGTGTCACAATGGCTCCTTAGCTTCATGTGCATCACCTGTGTCACCATGGTCTCCTTGATTCCATGAGGCCCCACTGTGTCACAATGGCTCCTTGGCTTCATGTGCATCACCTGTGTCACCATGGTCTCCTTGATTCCATGAGGCCCCACTGTGTCACAATGGCTCCTTGGCTTCATGTGCATCACCTGTGTCACCATGGTCTCCTTGATTCCATGAGGCCCCACTTTGTCACAATGGCTCCTTGCTTCCATGAGATTCCGCAGTGTCACCATGCTCACCTTTGATCCACATTGTCATAATGGACAATTGCTTCCATGTGGCCCCACTGTGTCACAATAGCCCCTTGCTTCCATAGGTTTTCTAGAATGTAACGTATAATTTTCTACAATGTAACAATGGACTCCTTGGTTCTGTGAGCTACCCTGCTTTTTGCAGAGGTGTCTTTGGTTCCAACAAGGCCGCGCTCTGTCTCAGTGCACCCTGGCTTCCATGCGCATCTGGAGTATCACAAAGGCTCCTTGGTTCCACGAGGTCTTGCTGTGTCACAATGGATCCTGTGCTCCATGAGGCCCTCCAAAGTCATCATGGAGCCTTGATTCCATGTGCTTCCATTGCGTCCCAGGGATCGCCTTGGTTCCATCAGTTTCCTTAGTGGCACAATGCTCTCCATGCTTCCATGAGGCCCTGCTTTGCCACAATGGTCCCCTTGTGTCCATGAGGCCCCGCTGTGTCCCAGTGGATGGATGGTTCCATGAGGTTCCGTGCTGTCCCCATGGTCTTCTTGAATCCGCAGTGTAACAATGGACCATTGCTTCCAGGCGGCCTCTCTGTGTCACAAGGGGCTCCGTGATTCCATGATTCCCCACGGTGTCACCATGGAGCCTTGTTTCTAGGAGGTTCTGTACTGTCACAATTGTCTCCTTGATGCCATGAGCCCCTGCAGTGTCACAATGGCTCCTTGCTTCCATGAGGAACACAAAAGCTTTGCATCAACACTGAGCAACAGCTGCTGAACACACCTGGGAGCATCTGCTTGCATCAAAAGAGGGCTTCAAGCTGAGAAAGGCAGCAGCAGCTTCCATCTGCAAGAGAGAGCCAGGCAAAGGACAGGGACAGAGAATTCCGTGGAAAGACTGCGAGTATTCTGCTCCCAGAGATCATTTCTGCTCACAGTGTCCCTTGTAGAAAGGGGACATCATTGCAGGCAGCCTGGACTGAGCATGTAGGGTTTGTTGTTTAGGAAACCTGCTCAGGCTTTTCCATTCTTTCCTTACAAACAGGAAAACTTCTCTGGGCCTGTGTGCAGGCAGAGCCCTGAGGAGAGCACTTGGCACATGGTGCCGTGGGCTGGGACCGCCAGCTGCAGAGCTCAAGGGAAGAAGCCCCGCTGTGTCACAATGGCTCCTTGGCTTCATGTGCATCACCTGTGTCACCATGGTCTCCTTGATTCCATGAGGCCCCACTTTGTCACAATGGCTCCTTGCTTCCATGAGGTTCCGCAGTGTCACCATGCTCACCTTTGATCCACATTGTCATAATGGACAATTGCTTCCATGTGGCCCCACTGTGTCACAATAGCCCCTTGCTTCCATAGGTTTTCTAGAATGTAACGTATAATTTTCTACAATGTAACAATGGACTCCTTGGTTCTGTGAGCTACCCTGCTTTTTGCAGAGGTGTCTTTGGTTCCAACAAGGCCGCGCTGTGTCTCAGTGCACCCTGGCTTCCATGCGCATCTGGAGTATCACAAAGGCTCCTTGGTTCCACGAGGTCTTGCTGTGTCACAATGGATCCTGTGCTCCATGAGGCCCTCCAAAGTCATCATGGAGCCTTGATTCCATGTGCTTCCATTGTGTCCCAGAGATCGCCTTGGTTCCATCAGTTTCCTTAGTGGCACAATGCTCTCCATGCTTCCATGATTGCCCACAATGTCACAATGCTCTCCATGCTTCCATGAGGCCCTGCTTTGCCACAATGGTCCCCTTGTGTCCATGAGGCCCCGCTGTGTCCCAATGGACGGATGGTTCCATGAGGTTCCGTGCTGTCCCCATGGTCTTCTTGAATCCGCAGTGTAACAATGGACCATTGCTTCCAGGCGGCCTCTCTGTGTCACAAGGGGCTCCTTGATTCCATGATTCCCCACGGTGTCACCATGGAGCCTTGTTTCTAGGAGGTTCTGTACTGTCACAATTGTCTCCTGGATCCCATGAGCCCCTGCAGTGTCACAATGGCTCCTTGCTTCCATGAGGAACACAAAAGCTTTGCATCAACACTGAGCAACAGCTGCTGAACACACCTGGGAGCATCTGCTTGCATCAAAAGAGGGCTTCAAGCTGAGAAAGGCACCAGCAGCTTCCATCTGCAACAGAGAGCCAGGCAAAGGACAGGGACAGAGAATTCAGTGGAAAGACTGCGGGAATTCTGCTCCCAGAGATCATTCCTGCTCACAGTGTCCCTTGTAGAAAGGGGACATCATTCCAGGCAGCCTGGACTGAGCATGTAGGGTTTGTTGTTTAGCAAACCTGCTCAGGCTTTTTCATTCTTTCCTTACAAACAGGAAAACTTCTCTGGGCCTGTGTGCAGGCAGAGCCCTGAGGAGAGCACTTGGCACATGGTGCCGTGGGCTGGGACCGCCAGCTGCAGAGCTCAAGGGAAGAAGCCCCGTTGTGTCACAATGGCTCCTTAGCTTCATGTGCATCACCTGTGTCACAATCGTCTCCTTGATTCCATGAGGCCCCACAGTGTCACAATGGCTCCTTGGCTTCATGTGCATCACCTGTGTCACCATGGTCTCCTTGATTCCATGAGGCCCCACTGTGTCACAATGGCTCCTTGGCTTCATGTGCATCACCTGTGTCACCATGGTCTCCTTGATTCCATGAGGCCCCACTTTGTCACAATGGCTCCTTGCTTCCATGAGGTTCCGCAGTGTCACCATGCTCACCTTTGATCCACATTGTCATAATGGACAATTGCTTCCATGTGGCCCCACTGTGTCACAATAGCCCCTTGCTTCCATAGGTTTTCTAGAATGTAACGTATAATTTTCTACAATGTAACAATGGACTCCTTGGTTCTGTGAGCTACCCTGCTTTTTGCAGAGGTGTCTTTGGTTCCAACAAGGCCCCGCTGTGTCTCAGTGCACCCTGGCTTCCATGCGCATCTGGAGTATCACAAAGGCTCCTTGGTTCCACGAGGTCTTGCTGTGTCACAATGGATCCTGTGCTCCATGAGGCCCTCCAAAGTCATCATGGAGCCTTGATTCCATGTGCTTCCATTGTGTCCCAGGGATCGCCTTGGTTCCATCAGTTTCCTTAGTGGCACAATGCTCTCCATGCTTCCATGAGGCCCTGCTTTGCCACAATGGTCCCCTTGTGTCCATGAGGCCCCGCTGTGTCCCAATGGACGGATGGTTCCATGAGGTTCCGTGCTGTCCCCATGGTCTTCTTGAATCCGCAGTGTAACAATGGACCATTGCTTCCAGGCGGCCTCTCTGTGTCACAAGGGGCTCCTTGATTCCATGATTCCCCACGGTGTCACCATGGAGCCTTGTTTCTAGGAGGTTCTGTACTGTCACAATTGTCTCCTGGATCCCATGAGCCCCTGCAGTGTCACAATGGCTCCTTGCTTCCATGAGGAACACAAAAGCTTTGCATCAACACTGAGCAACAGCTGCTGAACACACCTGGGAGCATCTGCTTGCATCAAAAGAGGGCTTCAAGCTGAGAAAGGCACCAGCAGCTTCCATCTGCAACAGAGAGACAGGCAAAGGACAGGGACAGAGATATCAGTGGAAGGACTGCGAGAATTCTGCTCCCAGAGATCATTCCTGCTCACAGTGTCCCTTGTAGAAAGGGGACATCATTCCAGGCAGCCTGGACTGAGCATGTAGGGTTTGTTGTTGAGGAAACCTGCTCAGGCTTTTCCATTCTTTCCTTACAAACAGGAAAACTTCTCTGGGCCTGTGTGCAGGCAGAGCCCTGAGGAGAGCAGTAGGCACATGGTGCCGTGGGCTGGGACCGCCAGCTGCAGAGCTCAAGGGAAGAAGCCCCGTTGTGTCACAATGGCTCCTTAGCTTCATGTGGATCACCTGTGTCACAATAGTCTCCTTGATTTCATGAGGCCCCACTGGGTCACAATGGCTCCTTGGCTTCATGTGCATCACCTGTGTCACCATGGTCTCCTTGATTCCATGAGGCCCCACTGGGTCACAATGGCTCCTTGGCTTCATGTGCATCACCTGTGTCACCATGGTCTCCTTGATTCCATGAGGCCCCACTGGGTCACAATGGCTCCTTGCTTCCATGAAATTCCGCAGTGTCACCATGCTCACCTTTGATCCACATTGTCATAATGGACAATTGCTTCCATGTGGCCCCACTGTGTCACAATAGCCCTTTGCTTCCATAGGTTTTCTAGAATGTAACGTATAATTTTCTACAATGTAACAATGGACTCCTTGGTTCTGTGAGCTACCCTGCTTTTTGCAGAGGTGTCTTTGGTTCCAACAAGGCCCCGCTGTGTCTCAGTGCACCCTGGCTTCCATGCGCATCTGGAGTATCACAAAGGCTCCTTGGTTCCACGAGGTCTTGCTGTGTCACAATGGATCCTGTGCTCCATGAGGCCCTCCAAAGTCATCATGGAGCCTTGATTCCATGTGCTTCCATTGCATCCCAGGGATCGCCTTGGTTCCATCAGTTTCCTTAGTGGCACAATGCTCTCCATGCTTCCATGATTGCCCACAATGTCACAATGCTCTCCATGCTTCCATGAGGCCCTGCTTGGCCACAATGGTCCCCTTGTGTCCATGAGGCCCCGCTGTGTCCCAATGGACGGATGGTTCCATGAGGTTCCGTGCTGTCCCCATGGTCTTCTTGAATCCGCAGTGTAACAATGGACCATTGCTTCCAGGCGGCCTCTCTGTGTCACAAGGGGCTCCTTGATTCCATGATTCCCCACGGTGTCACCATGGAGCCTTGTTTCTAGGAGGTTCTGTACTCTCACAATTGTCTCCTGGATCCCATGAGCCCCTGCAGTGTCACAATGGCTCCTTGCTTCCATGAGGAACACAAAAGCTTTGCATCAACACTGAGCAACAGCTGCTGAACACACCTGGGAGCATCTGCTTGCATCAAAAGAGGGCTTCAAGCTGAGAAAGGCACCAGCAGCTTCCATCTGCAACAGAGAGACAGGCAAAGGACAGGGACAGAGATATCAGTGGAAGGACTGCGAGAATTCTGCTCCCAGAGATCATTCCTGCTCACAGTGTCCCTTATAGAAAGGGGACATCATTCCAGGCAGCCTGGACTGAGCATGTAGGGTTTGTTGTTGAGGAAACCTGCTCAGGCTTTTCCATTCTTTCTTTACAAACAGGAAAACTTCTCTGGGCCTGTGTGCAGGCAGAGCCCTGAGGAGAGCACTTGGCACATGGTGCCGTGGGCTGGGACCGCCAGCTGCAGAGCTCAAGGGAAGAAGCCCCGTTGTGTCACAATGGCTCCTTAGCTTCATGTGGATCACCTGTGTCACCATGGTCTCCTTGATTCCATGAGGCCCCACTGTGTCACAATGGCTCCTTGGCTTCATGTGCATCACCTGTGTCACCATGGTCTCCTTGATTCCATGAGGCCCCACTTTGTCACAATGGCTCCTTGCTTCCATGAGGTTCTGCAGTGTCACCATGCTCACCTTTGATCCACATTGTCATAATGGACAATTGCTTCCATGTGGCCCCACTGTGTCACAATAGCCCCTTGCTTCCATAGGTTTTCTAGAATGTAATGTATAATTTTCTACAATGTAACAATGGACTCCTTGGTTCTGTGAGCTACCCTGCTTTTTGCAGAGGTGTCTTTGGTTCCAACAAGGCCGCGCTGTGTCTCAGTGCACCCTGGCTTCCATGCACATCTGGAGTATCACAAAGGCTCCTTGTTTCCACGAGGTCTTGCTGTGTCACAATGGATCCTGTGCTCCATGAGGCCCTCCAAAGTCATCATGGAGCCTTGATTCCATGTGCTTCCATTGTGTCCCAGGGATCGCCTTGGTTCCATCAGTTTCCTTAGCGGCACAATGCTCTCCATGCTTCCATGATTGCCCACAATGTCACAATGCTCTCCATGCTTCCATGAGGCCCTGCTTTGCCACAATGGTCCCCTTGTGTCCATGAGGCCCCGCTGTGTCCCAATGGACGGATGGTTCCATGAGGTTCCGTGCTGTCCCCATGGTCTTCTTGAATCCGCAGTGTAACAATGGACCATTGCTTCCAGGCGGCCTCTCTGTGTCACAAGGGGCTCCTTGATTCCATGATTCCCCACGGTGTCACCATGGAGCCTTGTTTCTAGGAGGTTCTGTACTGTCACAATTGTCTCCTTGATCCCATGAGCCCCTGCAGTGTCACAATGGCTCCTTGCTTCCATGAGGAACACAAAAGCTTTGCATCAACACTGAGCAACAGCTGCTGAACACACCTGGGAGCATCTGCTTGCATCAAAAGAGGGCTTCAAGCTGAGAAAGGCACCAGCAGCTTCCATCTGCAACAGAGAGCCAGGCAAAGGACAGGGACAGAGATATCAGTGGAAGGACTGCGAGAATTCTGCTCCCAGAGATCATTCCTGCTCACAGTGTCCCTTGTAGAAAGGGGACATCATTCCAGGCAGCCTGGACTGAGCATGTAGGGTTTGTTGTTGAGGAAACCTGCTCAGGCTTTTCCATTCTTTCCTTACAAACAGGAAAACTTCTCTGGGCCTGTGTGCAGGCAGAGCCCTGAGGAGAGCACTTGGCACATGGTGCCGTGGGCTGGGACCGCCAGCTGCAGAGCTCAAGGGAAGAAGCCCCGTTGTGTCACAATGGTCTCCTTAGCTTCATGTGGATCACCTGTGTCACAATAGTCTCCTTGATTCCATGAGGCCCCACTGTGTCACAATGTCTCCTTGGCTTCATGTGCATCACCTGTGTCACCATGGTCTCCTTGATTCCATGAGGCCCCACTGTGTCACAATGGCTCCTTGGCTTCATGTGCATCACCTGTGTCACCATGGTCTCCTTGATTCCATGAGGCCCCACTGTGTCACAATGGCTCCTTGGCTTCATGTGCATCACCTGTGTCACCATGGTCTCCTTGATTCCATGAGGCCCCACTGTGTCACAATGGCTCCTTGGCTTCATGTGCATCACCTGTGTCACCATGGTCTCCTTGATTCCATGAGGCCCCACTTTGTCACAATGGCTCCTTGCTTCCATGAGGTTCCGCAGTGTCACCATGCTCACCTTTGATCCACATTGTCATAATGGACAATTGCTTCCATGTGGCCCCACTGTGTCACAATAGCCCCTTGCTTCCATAGGTTTTCTAGAATGTAACGTATAATTTTCTACAATGTAACAATGGACTCCTTGGTTCTGTGAGCTACCCTGCTTTTTGCAGAGGTGTCTTTGGTTCCAACAAGGCCTCGCTGTGTCTCAGTGCACCCTGGCTTCCATGCGCATCTGGAGTATCACAAAGGCTCCTTGGTTCCACGAGGTCTTGCTGTGTCACAATGGATCCTGTGCTCCATGAGGCCCTCCAAAGTCATCATGGAGCCTTGATTCCATGTGCTTCCATTGTGTCCCAGGGATCGCCTTGGTTCCATCAGTTTTCTTAGTGGCACAATGCTCTCCATGCTTCCATGAGGCCCTGCTTTGCCACAATGGTCCCCTTGTGTCCATGAGGCCCCGCTGTGTCCCAGTGGACGGATGGTTCCATGAGGTTCCGTGCTGTCCCCATGGTCTTCTTGAATCCGCAGTGTAACAATGGACCATTGCTTCCAGGCGGCCTCTCTGTGTCACAAGGGGCTCCTTGATTCCATGATTCCCCACGGTGTCACCATGGAGCCTTGTTTCTAGGAGGTTCTGTACTGTCACAATTGTCTCCTGGATCCCATGAGCACCTGCAGTGTCACAATGGCTCCCTGCTTCCATGAGGAACACAAAAGCTTTGCATCAACACTGAGCAACAGCTGCTGAACACACCTGGGAGCATCTGCTTGCATCAAAAGAGGGCTTCAAGCTGAGAAAGGCAGCAGCAGCTTCCATCTGCAAGAGAGAGACAGGCGAAGGACAGGGACAGAGATATCAGTGGAAGGACTGCGAGAATTCTGCTCCCAGAGATCATTCCTGCTCACAGTGTCCCTTGTAGAAAGGGGACATCACTCCAGGCAGCCTGGACTGAGCATGTGGGTTTGTTGTTTAGCAAACCTGCTCAGGCTTTTCCATTCTTTCCTTACAAACAGGAAAACTTCTCTGGGCCTGTGTGCAGGCAGAGCCCTGAGGAGAGCAGTAGGCACATGGTGCCGTGGGCTGGGACCGCCAGCTGCAGAGCTCAAGGGAAGAAGCCCCGTTGTGTCACAATGGCTCCTTAGCTTCATGTGCATCACCTGTGTCACCATGGTCTCCTTGATTCCATGAGGCCCCACTTTGTCACAATGGCTCCTTGCTTCCATGAGGTTCCGCAGTGTCACCATGCTCACCTTTGATCCACATTGTCATAATGGACAATTGCTTCCATGTGGCCCCACTGTGTCACAATAGCCCCTTGCTTCCATAGGTTTTCTAGAATGTAATGTATAATTTTCTACAATGTAACAATGGACTCCTTGGTTCTGTGAGCTACCCTGCTTTTTGCAGAGGTGTCTTTGGTTCCAACAAGGCCGCGCTGTGTCTCAGTGCACCCTGGCTTCCATGCGCATCTGGAGTATCACAAAGGCTCCTTGGTTCCACGAGGTCTTGCTGTGTCACAATGGATCCTGTGCTCCATGAGGCCCTCCAAAGTCATCATGGAGCCTTGATTCCATGTGCTTCCATTGCGTCCCAGGGATCGCCTTGGTTCCATCAGTTTCCTTAGTGGCACAATGCTCTCCATGCTTCCATGATTGCCCACAATGTCACAATGCTCTCCATGCTTCCATGAGGCCCTGCTTTGCCACAATGGTCCCCTTGTGTCCATGAGGCCCCGCTGTGTCCCAGTGGACGGATGGTTCCATGAGGTTCCGTGCTGTCCCCATGGTCTTCTTGAATCCGCAGTGTAACAATGGACCATTGCTTCCAGGCGGCCTCTCTGTGTCACAAGGGGCTCCTTGATTCCATGATTCCCCACGGTGTCACCATGGAGCCTTGTTTCTAGGAGGTTCTGTACTGTCACAATTGTCTCCTGGATCCCATGAGCCCCTGCAGTGTCACAATGGCTCCTTGCTTCCATGAGGAACACAAAAGCTTTGCATCAACACTGAGCAACAGCTGCTGAACACACCTGGGAGCATCTGCTTGCATCAAAAGAGGGCTTCAAGCTGAGAAAGGCACCAGCAGCTTCCATCTGCAAGAGAGAGCCAGGCAAAGGACAGGGACAGAGAATTCCGTGGAAAGACTGCGGGAATTCTGCTCCCAGAGATCATTCCTGCTCACAGTGTCCCTTGTAGAAAGGGGACATCATTCCAGGCAGCCTGGACTGAGTATGTGGGTTTGTTGTTTAGCAAACCTGCTCAGGCTTTTCCATTCTTTCCTTACAAACAGGAAAACTTCTCTGGGCCTGTGTGCAGGCAGAGCCCTGAGGAGAGCACTTGGCACATGGTGCCGTGGGCTGGGACCGCCAGCTGCAGAGCTCAAGGGAAGAAGCCCCGTTGTGTCACAATGGTCTCCTTAGCTTCATGTGGATCACCTGTGTCACAATAGTCTCCTTGATTCCATGAGGCCCCACTGTGTCACAATGGCTCCTTGGCTTCATGTGCATCACCTGTGTCACCATGGTCTCCTTGATTCCATGAGGCCCCACTGTGTCACAATGGCTCCTTGGCTTCATGTGCATCACCTGTGTCACCATGGTCTCCTTGATTCCATGAGGCCCCACTTTGTCACAATGGCTCCTTGCTTCCATGAGGTTCCGCAGTGTCACCATGCTCACCTTTGATCCACATTGTCATAATGGACAATTGCTTCCATGTGGCCCCACTGTGTCACAATAGCCCCTTGCTTCCATAGGTTTTCTAGAATGTAACGTATAATTTTCTACAATGTAACAATGGACTCCTTGGTTCTGTGAGCTACCCTGCTTTTTGCAGAGGTGTCTTTGGTTCCAACAAGGCCCCGCTGTGTCTCAGTGCACCCTGGCTTCCATGCGCATCTGGAGTATCACAAAGGCTCCTTGGTTCCACGAGGTCTTGCTGTGTCACAATGGATCCTGTGCTCCATGAGGCCCTCCAAAGTCATCATGGAGCCTTGATTCCATGTGCTTCCATTGTGTCCCAGAGATCGCCTTGGTTCCATCAGTTTCCTTAGTGGCACAATGCTCTCCATGCTTCCATGATTGCCCACAATGTCACAATGCTCTCCATGCTTCCATGAGGCCCTGCTTTGCCACAATGGTCCCCTTGTGTCCATGAGGCCCCGCTGTGTCCCAATGGACGGATGGTTCCATGAGGTTCCGTGCTGTCCCCATGGTCTTCTTGAATCCGCAGTGTAACAATGGACCATTGCTTCCAGGCGGCCTCTCTGTGTCACAAGGGGCTCCTTGATTCCATGATTCCCCACGGTGTCACCATGGAGCCTTGTTTCTAGGAGGTTCTGTACTGTCACAATTGTCTCCTGGATCCCATGAGCCCCTGCAGTGTCACAATGGCTCCTTGCTTCCATGAGGAACACAAAAGCTTTGCATCAACACTGAGCAACAGCTGCTGAACACACCTGGGAGCATCTGCTTGCATCAAAAGAGGGCTTCAAGCTGAGAAAGGCACCAGCAGCTTCCATCTGCAACAGAGAGACAGGCAAAGGACAGGGACAGAGATATCAGTGGAAGGACTGCGAGAATTCTGCTCCCAGAGATCATTCCTGCTCACAGTGTCCCTTGTAGAAAGGGGACATCATTCCAGGCAGCCTGGACTGAGCATGTAGGGTTTGTTGTTGAGGAAACCTGCTCAGGCTTTTCCATTCTTTCCTTACAAACAGGAAAACTTCTCTGGGCCTGTGTGCAGGCAGAGCCCTGAGGAGAGCAGTAGGCACATGGTGCCGTGGGCTGGGACCGCCAGCTGCAGAGCTCAAGGGAAGAAGCCCCGTTGTGTCACAATGGCTCCTTAGCTTCATGTGGATCACCTGTGTCACAATAGTCTCCTTGATTTCATGAGGCCCCACTGGGTCACAATGGCTCCTTGGCTTCATGTGCATCACCTGTGTCACCATGGTCTCCTTGATTCCATGAGGCCCCACTGGGTCACAATGGCTCCTTGGCTTCATGTGCATCACCTGTGTCACCATGGTCTCCTTGATTCCATGAGGCCCCACTGGGTCACAATGGCTCCTTGCTTCCATGAGGTTCCGCAGTGTCACCATGCTCACCTTTGATCCACATTGTCATAATGGACAATTGCTTCCATGTGGCCCCACTGTGTCACAATAGCCCCTTGCTTCCATAGGTTTTCTAGAATGTAACGTATAATTTTCTACAATGTAACAATGGACTCCTTGGTTCTGTGAGCTACCCTGCTTTTTGCAGAGGTGTCTTTGGTTCCAACAAGGCCCCGCTGTGTCTCAGTGCACCCTGGCTTCCATGCGCATCTGGAGTATCACAAAGGCTCCTTGGTTCCACGAGGTCTTGCTGTGTCACAATGGATCCTGTGCTCCATGAGGCCCTCCAAAGTCATCATGGAGCCTTGATTCCATGTGCTTCCATTGCATCCCAGGGATCGCCTTGGTTCCATCAGTTTCCTTAGTGGCACAATGCTCTCCATGCTTCCATGATTGCCCACAATGTCACAATGCTCTCCATGCTTCCATGAGGCCCTGCTTGGCCACAATGGTCCCCTTGTGTCCATGAGGCCCCGCTGTGTCCCAATGGACGGATGGTTCCATGAGGTTCCGTGCTGTCCCCATGGTCTTCTTGAATCCGCAGTGTAACAATGGACCATTGCTTCCAGGCGGCCTCTCTGTGTCACAAGGGGCTCCTTGATTCCATGATTCCGCACGGTGGCACCATGGAGCCTTGTTTCTAGGAGGTTCTGTACTGTCACAATTGTCTCCTGGATCCCATGAGCACCTGCAGTGTCACAATGGCTCCCTGCTTCCATGAGGAACACAAAAGCTTTGCATCAACACTGAGCAACAGCTGCTGAACACACCTGCGAGCATCTGCTTGCATCAAAAGAGGGCTTCAAGCTGAGAAAGGCAGCAGCAGCTTCCATCTGCAAGAGAGAGACAGGCGAAGGACAGGGACAGAGATATCAGTGGAAGGACTGCGAGAATTCTGCTCCCAGAGATCATTCCTGCTCACAGTGTCCCTTGTAGAAAGGGGACATCACTCCAGGCAGCCTGGACTGAGTATGTGGGTTTGTTGTTTAGCAAACCTGCTCAGGCTATTCCATTCTTTCCTTACAAACAGGAAAACTTCTCTGGGCCTGTGTGCAGGCAGAGCCCTGAGGAGAGCAGTAGGCACATGGTGCCGTGGGCTGGGACCGCCAGCTGCAGAGCTCAAGGGAAGAAGCCCCGTTGTGTCACAATGGCTCCTTAGCTTCATGTGCATCACCTGTGTCACCATGGTCTCCTTGATTCCATGAGGCCCCACTTTGTCACAATGGCTCCTTGCTTCCATGAGGTTCCGCAGTGTCACCATGCTCACCTTTGATCCACATTGTCATAATGGACAATTGCTTCCATGTGGCCCCACTGTGTCACAATAGCCCCTTGCTTCCATAGGTTTTCTAGAATGTAATGTATAATTTTCTACAATGTAACAATGGACTCCTTGGTTCTGTGAGCTACCCTGCTTTTTGCAGAGGTGTCTTTGGTTCCAACAAGGCCGCGCTGTGTCTCAGTGCACCCTGGCTTCCATGCGCATCTGGAGTATCACAAAGGCTCCTTGGTTCCACGAGGTCTTGCTGTGTCACAATGGATCCTGTGCTCCATGAGGCCCTCCAAAGTCATCATGGAGCCTTGATTCCATGTGCTTCCATTGCGTCCCAGGGATCGCCTTGGTTCCATCAGTTTCCTTAGTGGCACAATGCTCTCCATGCTTCCATGAGGCCCTGCTTTGCCACAATGGTCCCCTTGTGTCCATGAGGCCCCACTGTGTCCCAGTGGACGGATGGTTCCATGAGGTTCCGTGCTGTCCCCATGGTCTTCTTGAATCCGCAGTGTAACAATGGACCATTGCTTCCAGGCGGCCTCTCTGTGTCACAAGGGGCTCCTTGATTCCATGATTCCCCACGGTGTCACCATGGAGCCTTGTTTCTAGGAGGTTCTGTACTGTCACAATTGTCTCCTTGATCCCATGAGCCCCTGCAGTGTCACAATGGCTCCTTGCTTCCATGAGGAACACAAAAGCTTTGCATCAACACTGAGCAACAGCTGCTGAACACACCTGGGAGCATCTGCTTGCATCAAAAGAGGGCTTCAAGCTGAGAAAGGCACCAGCAGCTTCCATCTGCAAGAGAGAGCCAGGCAAAGGACAGGGACAGAGAATTCCGTGGAAAGACTGCGGGAATTCTGCTCCCAGAGATCATTCCTGCTCACAGTGTCCCTTGTAGAAAGGGGACATCATTCCAGGCAGCCTGGACTGAGTATGTGGGTTTGTTGTTTAGCAAACCTGCTCAGGCTTTTCCATTCTTTCCTTACAAACAGGAAAACTTCTCTGGGCCTGTGTGCAGGCAGAGCCCTGAGGAGAGCAGTAGGCACATGGTGCCGTGGGCTGGGACCGCCAGCTGCAGAGCTCAAGGGAAGAAGCCCCGTTGTGTCACAATGGTCTCCTTAGCTTCATGTGGATCACCTGTGTCACAATAGTCTCCTTGATTCCATGAGGCCCCACTGTGTCACAATGGCTCCTTGGCTTCATGTGCATCACCTGTGTCACCATGGTCTCCTTGATTCCATGAGGCCCCACTGTGTCACAATGGCTCCTTGGCTTCATGTGCATCACCTGTGTCACCATGGTCTCCTTGATTCCATGAGGCCCCACTTTGTCACAATGGCTCCTTGCTTCCATGAGGTTCCGCAGTGTCACCATGCTCACCTTTGATCCACATTGTCATAATGGACAATTGCTTCCATGTGGCCCCACTGTGTCACAATAGCCCCTTGCTTCCATAGGTTTTCTAGAATGTAACGTATAATTTTCTACAATGTAACAATGGACTCCTTGGTTCTGTGAGCTACCCTGCTTTTTGCAGAGGTGTCTTTGGTTCCAACAAGGCCCCGCTGTGTCTCAGTGCACCCTGGCTTCCATGCGCATCTGGAGTATCACAAAGGCTCCTTGGTTCCACGAGGTCTTGCTGTGTCACAATGGATCCTGTGCTCCATGAGGCCCTCCAAAGTCATCATGGAGCCTTGATTCCATGTGCTTCCATTGTGTCCCAGAGATCGCCTTGGTTCCATCAGTTTCCTTAGTGGCACAATGCTCTCCATGCTTCCATGATTGCCCACAATGTCACAATGCTCTCCATGCTTCCATGAGGCCCTGCTTTGCCACAATGGTCCCCTTGTGTCCATGAGGCCCCGCTGTGTCCCAATGGACGGATGGTTCCATGAGGTTCCGTGCTGTCCCCATGGTCTTCTTGAATCCGCAGTGTAACAATGGACCATTGCTTCCAGGCGGCCTCTCTGTGTCACAAGGGGCTCCTTGATTCCATGATTCCCCACGGTGTCACCATGGAGCCTTGTTTCTAGGAGGTTCTGTACTGTCACAATTGTCTCCTTGATCCCATGAGCCCCTGCAGTGTCACAATGGCTCCTTGCTTCCATGAGGAACACAAAAGCTTTGCATCAACACTGAGCAACAGCTGCTGAACACACCTGGGAGCATCTGCTTGCATCAAAAGAGGGCTTCAAGCTGAGAAAGGCACCAGCAGTTTCCATCTGCAACAGAGAGACAGGCGAAGGACAGGGACAGAGATATCAGTGGAAGGACTGCGAGAATTCTGCTCCCAGAGATCATTCCTGCTCACAGTGTCCCTTGTAGAAAGGGGACATCATTCCAGGCAGCCTGGACTGAGTATGTGGGTTTGTTGTTGAGGAAACCTGCTCAGGCTTTTCCATTCTTTCCTTACAAACAGGAAAACTTCTCTGGGCCTGTGTGCAGGCAGAGCCCTGAGGAGAGCAGTAGGCACATGGTGCCGTGGGCTGGGACCGCCAGCTGCAGAGCTCAAGGGAAGAAGCCCCGTTGTGTCACAATGGCTCCTTAGCTTCATGTGCATCACCTGTGTCACCATGGTCTCCTTGATTCCATGAGGCCCCACTGTGTCACAATGGCTCCTTGGCTTCATGTGCATCACCTGTGTCACCATGGTCTCCTTGATTCCATGAGGCCCCACTGTGTCACAATGGCTCCTTGGCTTCATGTGCATCACCTGTGTCACCATGGTCTCCTTGATTCCATGAGGCCCCACTTTGTCACAATGGCTCCTTGCTTCCATGAGATTCCGCAGTGTCACCATGCTCACCTTTGATCCACATTGTCATAATGGACAATTGCTTCCATGTGGCCCCACTGTGTCACAATAGCCCCTTGCTTCCATAGGTTTTCTAGAATGTAACGTATAATTTTCTACAATGTAACAATGGACTCCTTGGTTCTGTGAGCTACCCTGCTTTTTGCAGAGGTGTCTTTGGTTCCAACAAGGCCGCGCTGTGTCTCAGTGCACCCTGGCTTCCATGCGCATCTGGAGTATCACAAAGGCTCCTTGGTTCCACGAGGTCTTGCTGTGTCACAATGGATCCTGTGCTCCATGAGGCCCTCCAAAGTCATCATGGAGCCTTGATTCCATGTGCTTCCATTGCGTCCCAGGGATCGCCTTGGTTCCATCAGTTTCCTTAGTGGCACAATGCTCTCCATGCTTCCATGAGGCCCTGCTTTGCCACAATGGTCCCCTTGTGTCCATGAGGCCCCGCTGTGTCCCAGTGGACGGATGGTTCCATGAGGTTCCGTGCTGTCCCCATGGTCTTCTTGAATCCGCAGTGTAACAATGGACCATTGCTTCCAGGCGGCCTCTCTGTGTCACAAGGGGCTCCGTGATTCCATGATTCCCCACGGTGTCACCATGGAGCCTTGTTTCTAGGAGGTTCTGTACTGTCACAATTGTCTCCTTGATGCCATGAGCCCCTGCAGTGTCACAATGGCTCCTTGCTTCCATGAGGAACACAAAAGCTTTGCATCAACACTGAGCAACAGCTGCTGAACACACCTGGGAGCATCTGCTTGCATCAAAAGAGGGCTTCAAGCTGAGAAAGGCAGCAGCAGCTTCCATCTGCAAGAGAGAGCCAGGCAAAGGACAGGGACAGAGAATTCCGTGGAAAGACTGCGAGAATTCTGCTCCCAGAGATCATTCCTGCTCACAGTGTCCCTTGTAGAAAGGGGACATCATTGCAGGCAGCCTGGACTGAGCATGTAGGGTTTGTTGTTTAGGAAACCTGCTCAGGCTTTTCCATTCTTTCCTTACAAACAGGAAAACTTCTCTGGGCCTGTGTGCAGGCAGAGCCCTGAGGAGAGCACTTGGCACATGGTGCCGTGGGCTGGGACCGCCAGCTGCAGAGCTCAAGGGAAGAAGCCCCGCTGTGTCACAATGGCTCCTTGGCTTCATGTGGATCACCTGTGTCACCATGGTCTCCTTGATTCCATGAGGCCCCACTTTGTCACAATGGCTCCTTGCTTCCATGAGGTTCCGCAGTGTCACCATGCTCACCTTTGATCCACATTGTCATAATGGACAATTGCTTCCATGTGGCCCCACTGTGTCACAATAGCCCCTTGCTTCCATAGGTTTTCTAGAATGTAACGTATAATTTTCTACAATGTAACAATGGACTCCTTGGTTCTGTGAGCTACCCTGCTTTTTGCAGAGGTGTCTTTGGTTCCAACAAGGCCCCGCTGTGTCTCAGTGCACCCTGGCTTCCATGCGCATCTGGAGTATCACAAAGGCTCCTTGGTTCCACGAGGTCTTGCTGTGTCACAATGGATCCTGTGCTCCATGAGGCCCTCCAAAGTCATCATGGAGCCTTGATTCCATGTGCTTCCATTGTGTCCCAGAGATCGCCTTGGTTCCATCAGTTTCCTTAGTGGCACAATGCTCTCCATGCTTCCATGATTGCCCACAATGTCACAATGCTCTCCATGCTTCCATGAGGCCCTGCTTTGCCACAATGGTCCCCTTGTGTCCATGAGGCCCCGCTGTGTCCCAATGGACGGATGGTTCCATGAGGTTCCGTGCTGTCCCCATGGTCTTCTTGAATCCGCAGTGTAACAATGGACCATTGCTTCCAGGCGGCCTCTCTGTGTCACAAGGGGCTCCTTGATTCCATGATTCCCCACGGTGTCACCATGGAGCCTTGTTTCTAGGAGGTTCTGTACTCTCACAATTGTCTCTTTGATCCCATGAGCCCCTGCAGTGTCACAATGGCTCCTTGCTTCCATGAGGAACACAAAAGCTTTGCATCAACACTGAGCAACAGCTGCTGAACACACCTGGGAGCATCTGCTTGCATCAAAAGAGGGCTTCAAGCTGAGAAAGGCACCAGCAGCTTCCATCTGCAACAGAGAGCCAGGCAAAGGACAGGGACAGAGAATTCAGTGGAAAGACTGCGGGAATTCTGCTCCCAGAGATCATTCCTGCTCACAGTGTCCCTTGTAGAAAGGGGACATCATTCCAGGCAGCCTGGACTGAGCATGTAGGGTTTGTTGTTTAGCAAACCTGCTCAGGCTTTTTCATTCTTTCCTTACAAACAGGAAAACTTCTCTGGGCCTGTGTGCAGGCAGAGCCCTGAGGAGAGCACTTGGCACATGGTGCCGTGGGCTGGGACCGCCAGCTGCAGAGCTCAAGGGAAGAAGCCCCGTTGTGTCACAATGGCTCCTTAGCTTCATGTGCATCACCTGTGTCACAATCGTCTCCTTGATTCCATGAGGCCCCACAGTGTCACAATGGCTCCTTGGCTTCATGTGCATCACCTGTGTCACCATGGTCTCCTTGATTCCATGAGGCCCCACTGTGTCACAATGGCTCCTTGGCTTCATGTGCATCACCTGTGTCACCATGGTCTCCTTGATTCCATGAGGCCCCACTTTGTCACAATGGCTCCTTGCTTCCATGAGGTTCCGCAGTGTCACCATGCTCACCTTTGATCCACATTGTCATAATGGACAATTGCTTCCATGTGGCCCCACTGTGTCACAATAGCCCCTTGCTTCCATAGGTTTTCTAGAATGTAATGTATAATTTTCTACAATGTAACAATGGACTCCTTGGTTCTGTGAGCTACCCTGCTTTTTGCAGAGGTGTCTTTGGTTCCAACAAGGCCCCGCTGTGTCTCAGTGCACCCTGGCTTCCATGCGCATCTGGAGTATCACAAAGGCTCCTTGGTTCCACGAGGTCTTGCTGTGTCACAATGGATCCTGTGCTCCATGAGGCCCTCCAAAGTCATCATGGAGCCTTGATTCCATGTGCTTCCATTGCGTCCCAGGGATCGCCTTGGTTCCATCAGTTTCCTTAGTGGCACAATGCTCTCCATGCTTCCATGAGGCCCTGCTTTGCCACAATGGTCCCCTTGTGTCCATGAGGCCCCGCTGTGTCCCAGTGGACGGATGGTTCCATGAGGTTCCGTGCTGTCCCCATGGTCTTCTTGAATCCGCAGTGTAACAATGGACCATTGCTTCCAGGCGGCCTCTCTGTGTCACAAGGGGCTCCTTGATTCCATGATTCCCCACGGTGTCACCATGGAGCCTTGTTTCTAGGAGGTTCTGTACTGTCACAATTGTCTCCTTGATGCCATGAGCCCCTGCAGTGTCACAATGGCTCCTTGCTTCCATGAGGAACACAAAAGCTTTGCATCAACACTGAGCAACAGCTGCTGAACACACCTGGGAGCATCTGCTTGCATCAAAAGAGGGCTTCAAGCTGAGAAAGGCACCAGCAGCTTCCATCTGCAAGAGAGAGATAGGCGAAGGACAGGGACAGAGATATCAGTGGAAGGACTGCGAGAATTCTGCTCCCAGAGATCATTCCTGCTCACAGTGTCCCTTGTAGAAAGGGGACATCACTCCAGGCAGCCTGGACTGAGTATGTGGGTTTGTTGTTTAGCAAACCTGCTCAGGCTTTTCCATTCTTTCCTTACAAACAGGAAAACTTCTCTGGGCCTGTGTGCAGGCAGAGCCCTGAGGAGAGCAGTAGGCACATGGTGCCGTGGGCTGGGACCGCCAGCTGCAGAGCTCAAGGGAAGAAGCCCCGTTGTGTCACAATGGTCTCCTTAGCTTCATGTGGATCACCTGTGTCACAATAGTCTCCTTGATTCCATGAGGCCCCACTGTGTCACAATGGCTCCTTGGCTTCATGTGCATCACCTGTGTCACCATGGTCTCCTTGATTCCATGAGGCCCCACTGTGTCACAATGGCTCCTTGCTTCCATGAGGTTCCGCAGTGTCACCATGCTCACCTTTGATCCACATTGTCATAATGGACAATTGCTTCCATGTGGCCCCACTGTGTCACAATAGCCCCTTGCTTCCATAGGTTTTCTAGAATGTAACGTATAATTTTCTACAATGTAACAATGGACTCCTTGGTTCTGTGAGCTACCCTGCTTTTTGCAGAGGTGTCTTTGGTTCCAACAAGGCCCCGCTGTGTCTCAGTGCACCCTGGCTTCCATGCGCATCTGGAGTATCACAAAGGCTCCTTGGTTCCACGAGGTCTTGCTGTGTCACAATGGATCCTGTGCTCCATGAGGCCCTCCAAAGTCATCATGGAGCCTTGATTCCATGTGCTTCCATTGCATCCCAGGGATCGCCTTGGTTCCATCAGTTTCCTTAGTGGCACAATGCTCTCCATGCTTCCATGATTGCCCACAATGTCACAATGCTCTCCATGCTTCCATGAGGCCCTGCTTGGCCACAATGGTCCCCTTGTGTCCATGAGGCCCCGCTGTGTCCCAATGGACGGATGGTTCCATGAGGTTCCGTGCTGTCCCCATGGTCTTCTTGAATCCGCAGTGTAACAATGGACCATTGCTTCCAGGCGGCCTCTCTGTGTCACAAGGGGCTCCTTGATTCCATGATTCCGCACGGTGGCACCATGGAGCCTTGTTTCTAGGAGGTTCTGTACTCTCACAATTGTCTCCTGGATCCCATGAGCCCCTGCAGTGTCACAATGGCTCCTTGCTTCCATGAGGAACACAAAAGCTTTGCATCAACACTGAGCAACAGCTGCTGAACACACCTGGGAGCATCTGCTTGCATCAAAAGAGGGCTTCAAGCTGAGAAAGGCACCAGCAGCTTCCATCTGCAACAGAGAGACAGGCAAAGGACAGGGACAGAGATATCAGTGGAAGGACTGCGAGAATTCTGCTCCCAGAGATCATTCCTGCTCACAGTGTCCCTTGTAGAAAGGGGACATCATTCCAGGCAGCCTGGACTGAGCATGTAGGGTTTGTTGTTGAGGAAACCTGCTCAGGCTTTTCCATTCTTTCTTTACAAACAGGAAAACTTCTCTGGGCCTGTGTGCAGGCAGAGCCCTGAGGAGAGCACTTGGCACATGGTGCCGTGGGCTGGGACCGCCAGCTGCAGAGCTCAAGGGAAGAAGCCCCGTTGTGTCACAATGGCTCCTTAGCTTCATGTGGATCACCTGTGTCACAATAGTCTCCTTGATTTCATGAGGCCCCACTGGGTCACAATGGCTCCTTGGCTTCATGTGCATCACCTGTGTCACCATGGTCTCCTTGATTCCATGAGGCCCCACTTTGTCACAATGGCTCCTTGCTTCCATGAGGTTCTGCAGTGTCACCATGCTCACCTTTGATCCACATTGTCATAATGGACAATTGCTTCCATGTGGCCCCACTGTGTCACAATAGCCCCTTGCTTCCATAGGTTTTCTAGAATGTAATGTATAATTTTCTACAATGTAACAATGGACTCCTTGGTTCTGTGAGCTACCCTGCTTTTTGCAGAGGTGTCTTTGGTTCCAACAAGGCCGCGCTGTGTCTCAGTGCACCCTGGCTTCCATGCACATCTGGAGTATCACAAAGGCTCCTTGTTTCCACGAGGTCTTGCTGTGTCACAATGGATCCTGTGCTCCATGAGGCCCTCCAAAGTCATCATGGAGCCTTGATTCCATGTGCTTCCATTGTGTCCCAGGGATCGCCTTGGTTCCATCAGTTTCCTTAGCGGCACAATGCTCTCCATGCTTCCATGATTGCCCACAATGTCACAATGCTCTCCATGCTTCCATGAGGCCCTGCTTTGCCACAATGGTCCCCTTGTGTCCATGAGGCCCCGCTGTGTCCCAATGGACGGATGGTTCCATGAGGTTCCGTGCTGTCCCCATGGTCTTCTTGAATCCGCAGTGTAACAATGGACCATTGCTTCCAGGCGGCCTCTCTGTGTCACAAGGGGCTCCTTGATTCCATGATTCCCCACGGTGTCACCATGGAGCCTTGTTTCTAGGAGGTTCTGTACTGTCACAATTGTCTCCTTGATCCCATGAGCCCCTGCAGTGTCACAATGGCTCCTTGCTTCCATGAGGAACACAAAAGCTTTGCATCAACACTGAGCAACAGCTGCTGAACACACCTGCGAGCATCTGCTTGCATCAAAAGAGGGCTTCAAGCTGAGAAAGGCACCAGCAGCTTCCATCTGCAACAGAGAGCCAGGCAAAGGACAGGGACAGAGATATCAGTGGAAGGACTGCGAGAATTCTGCTCCCAGAGATCATTCCTGCTCACAGTGTCCCTTGTAGAAAGGGGACATCATTCCAGGCAGCCTGGACTGAGCATGTAGGGTTTGTTGTTGAGGAAACCTGCTCAGGCTTTTCCATTCTTTCCTTACAAACAGGAAAACTTCTCTGGGCCTGTGTGCAGGCAGAGCCCTGAGGAGAGCACTTGGCACATGGTGCCGTGGGCTGGGACCGCCAGCTGCAGAGCTCAAGGGAAGAAGCCCCGTTGTGTCACAATGGTCTCCTTAGCTTCATGTGGATCACCTGTGTCACAATAGTCTCCTTGATTCCATGAGGCCCCACTGTGTCACAATGTCTCCTTGGCTTCATGTGCATCACCTGTGTCACCATGGTCTCCTTGATTCCATGAGGCCCCACTGTGTCACAATGGCTCCTTGGCTTCATGTGCATCACCTGTGTCACCATGGTCTCCTTGATTCCATGAGGCCCCACTGTGTCACAATGGCTCCTTGGCTTCATGTGCATCACCTGTGTCACCATGGTCTCCTTGATTCCATGAGGCCCCACTTTGTCACAATGGCTCCTTGCTTCCATGAGGTTCCGCAGTGTCACCATGCTCACCTTTGATCCACATTGTCATAATGGACAATTGCTTCCATGTGGCCCCACTGTGTCACAATAGCCCCTTGCTTCCATAGGTTTTCTAGAATGTAACGTATAATTTTCTACAATGTAACAATGGACTCCTTGGTTCTGTGAGCTACCCTGCTTTTTGCAGAGGTGTCTTTGGTTCCAACAAGGCCCCGCTGTGTCTCAGTGCACCCTGGCTTCCATGCGCATCTGGAGTATCACAAAGGCTCCTTGGTTCCACGAGGTCTTGCTGTGTCACAATGGATCCTGTGCTCCATGAGGCCCTCCAAAGTCATCATGGAGCCTTGATTCCATGTGCTTCCATTGTGTCCCAGGGATCGCCTTGGTTCCATCAGTTTCCTTAGTGGCACAATGCTCTCCATGCTTCCATGAGGCCCTGCTTTGCCACAATGGTCCCCTTGTGTCCATGAGGCCCCGCTGTGTCCCAGTGGACGGATGGTTCCATGAGGTTCCGTGCTGTCCCCATGGTCTTCTTGAATCCGCAGTGTAACAATGGACCATTGCTTCCAGGCGGCCTCTCTGTGTCACAAGGGGCTCCTTGATTCCATGATTCCCCACGGTGTCACCATGGAGCCTTGTTTCTAGGAGGTTCTGTACTGTCACAATTGTCTCCTGGATCCCATGAGCACCTGCAGTGTCACAATGGCTCCCTGCTTCCATGAGGAACACAAAAGCTTTGCATCAACACTGAGCAACAGCTGCTGAACACACCTGCGAGCATCTGCTTGCATCAAAAGAGGGCTTCAAGCTGAGAAAGGCAGCAGCAGCTTCCATCTGCAAGAGAGAGACAGGCGAAGGACAGGGACAGAGATATCAGTGGAAGGACTGCGAGAATTCTGCTCCCAGAGATCATTCCTGCTCACAGTGTCCCTTGTAGAAAGGGGACATCACTCCAGGCAGCCTGGACTGAGTATGTGGGTTTGTTGTTTAGCAAACCTGCTCAGGCTTTTCCATTCTTTCCTTACAAACAGGAAAACTTCTCTGGGCCTGTGTGCAGGCAGAGCCCTGAGGAGAGCAGTAGGCACATGGTGCCGTGGGCTGGGACCGCCAGCTGCAGAGCTCAAGGGAAGAAGCCCCGTTGTGTCACAATGGCTCCTTAGCTTCATGTGGATCACCTGTGTCACCATGGTCTCCTTGATTCCATGAGGCCCCACTTTGTCACAATGGCTCCTTGCTTCCATGAGGTTCCGCAGTGTCACCATGCTCACCTTTGATCCACATTGTCATAATGGACAATTGCTTCCATGTGGCCCCACTGTGTCACAATAGCCCCTTGCTTCCATAGGTTTTCTAGAATGTAATGTATAATTTTCTACAATGTAACAATGGACTCCTTGGTTCTGTGAGCTACCCTGCTTTTTGCAGAGGTGTCTTTGGTTCCAACAAGGCCGCGCTGTGTCTCAGTGCACCCTGGCTTCCATGCGCATCTGGAGTATCACAAAGGCTCCTTGGTTCCACGAGGTCTTGCTGTGTCACAATGGATCCTGTGCTCCATGAGGCCCTCCAAAGTCATCATGGAGCCTTGATTCCATGTGCTTCCATTGCGTCCCAGGGATCGCCTTGGTTCCATCAGTTTCCTTAGTGGCACAATGCTCTCCATGCTTCCATGAGGCCCTGCTTTGCCACAATGGTCCCCTTGTGTCCATGAGGCCCCACTGTGTCCCAGTGGACGGATGGTTCCATGAGGTTCCGTGCTGTCCCCATGGTCTTCTTGAATCCGCAGTGTAACAATGGACCATTGCTTCCAGGCGGCCTCTCTGTGTCACAAGGGGCTCCTTGATTCCATGATTCCCCACGGTGTCACCATGGAGCCTTGTTTCTAGGAGGTTCTGTACTGTCACAATTGTCTCCTTGATCCCATGAGCCCCTGCAGTGTCACAATGGCTCCTTGCTTCCATGAGGAACACAAAAGCTTTGCATCAACACTGAGCAACAGCTGCTGAACACACCTGGGAGCATCTGCTTGCATCAAAAGAGGGCTTCAAGCTGAGAAAGGCACCAGCAGCTTCCATCTGCAAGAGAGAGCCAGGCAAAGGACAGGGACAGAGAATTCCGTGGAAAGACTGCGGGAATTCTGCTCCCAGAGATCATTCCTGCTCACAGTGTCCCTTGTAGAAAGGGGACATCATTCCAGGCAGCCTGGACTGAGTATGTGGGTTTGTTGTTTAGCAAACCTGCTCAGGCTTTTCCATTCTTTCCTTACAAACAGGAAAACTTCTCTGGGCCTGTGTGCAGGCAGAGCCCTGAGGAGAGCACTTGGCACATGGTGCCGTGGGCTGGGACCGCCAGCTGCAGAGCTCAAGGGAAGAAGCCCCGTTGTGTCACAATGGTCTCCTTAGCTTCATGTGGATCACCTGTGTCACAATAGTCTCCTTGATTCCATGAGGCCCCACTGTGTCACAATGGCTCCTTGGCTTCATGTGCATCACCTGTGTCACCATGGTCTCCTTGATTCCATGAGGCCCCACTGTGTCACAATGGCTCCTTGGCTTCATGTGCATCACCTGTGTCACCATGGTCTCCTTGATTCCATGAGGCCCCACTTTGTCACAATGGCTCCTTGCTTCCATGAGGTTCCGCAGTGTCACCATGCTCACCTTTGATCCACATTGTCATAATGGACAATTGCTTCCATGTGGCCCCACTGTGTCACAATAGCCCCTTGCTTCCATAGGTTTTCTAGAATGTAACGTATAATTTTCTACAATGTAACAATGGACTCCTTGGTTCTGTGAGCTACCCTGCTTTTTGCAGAGGTGTCTTTGGTTCCAACAAGGCCCCGCTGTGTCTCAGTGCACCCTGGCTTCCATGCGCATCTGGAGTATCACAAAGGCTCCTTGGTTCCACGAGGTCTTGCTGTGTCACAATGGATCCTGTGCTCCATGAGGCCCTCCAAAGTCATCATGGAGCCTTGATTCCATGTGCTTCCATTGTGTCCCAGAGATCGCCTTGGTTCCATCAGTTTCCTTAGTGGCACAATGCTCTCCATGCTTCCATGATTGCCCACAATGTCACAATGCTCTCCATGCTTCCATGAGGCCCTGCTTTGCCACAATGGTCCCCTTGTGTCCATGAGGCCCCGCTGTGTCCCAATGGACGGATGGTTCCATGAGGTTCCGTGCTGTCCCCATGGTCTTCTTGAATCCGCAGTGTAACAATGGACCATTGCTTCCAGGCGGCCTCTCTGTGTCACAAGGGGCTCCTTGATTCCATGATTCCCCACGGTGTCACCATGGAGCCTTGTTTCTAGGAGGTTCTGTACTGTCACAATTGTCTCCTTGATCCCATGAGCCCCTGCAGTGTCACAATGGCTCCTTGCTTCCATGAGGAACACAAAAGCTTTGCATCAACACTGAGCAACAGCTGCTGAACACACCTGGGAGCATCTGCTTGCATCAAAAGAGGGCTTCAAGCTGAGAAAGGCACCAGCAGTTTCCATCTGCAACAGAGAGACAGGCGAAGGACAGGGACAGAGATATCAGTGGAAGGACTGCGAGAATTCTGCTCCCAGAGATCATTCCTGCTCACAGTGTCCCTTGTAGAAAGGGGACATCATTCCAGGCAGCCTGGACTGAGTATGTGGGTTTGTTGTTGAGGAAACCTGCTCAGGCTTTTCCATTCTTTCCTTACAAACAGGAAAACTTCTCTGGGCCTGTGTGCAGGCAGAGCCCTGAGGAGAGCAGTAGGCACATGGTGCCGTGGGCTGGGACCGCCAGCTGCAGAGCTCAAGGGAAGAAGCCCCGTTGTGTCACAATGGCTCCTTAGCTTCATGTGCATCACCTGTGTCACCATGGTCTCCTTGATTCCATGAGGCCCCACTGTGTCACAATGGCTCCTTGGCTTCATGTGCATCACCTGTGTCACCATGGTCTCCTTGATTCCATGAGGCCCCACTGTGTCACAATGGCTCCTTGGCTTCATGTGCATCACCTGTGTCACCATGGTCTCCTTGATTCCATGAGGCCCCACTTTGTCACAATGGCTCCTTGCTTCCATGAGATTCCGCAGTGTCACCATGCTCACCTTTGATCCACATTGTCATAATGGACAATTGCTTCCATGTGGCCCCACTGTGTCACAATAGCCCCTTGCTTCCATAGGTTTTCTAGAATGTAACGTATAATTTTCTACAATGTAACAATGGACTCCTTGGTTCTGTGAGCTACCCTGCTTTTTGCAGAGGTGTCTTTGGTTCCAACAAGGCCCCGCTGTGTCTCAGTGCACCCTGGCTTCCATGCGCATCTGGAGTATCACAAAGGCTCCTTGGTTCCACGAGGTCTTGCTGTGTCACAATGGATCCTGTGCTCCATGAGGCCCTCCAAAGTCATCATGGAGCCTTGATTCCATGTGCTTCCATTGCGTCCCAGGGATCGCCTTGGTTCCATCAGTTTCCTTAGTGGCACAATGCTCTCCATGCTTCCATGAGGCCCTGCTTTGCCACAATGGTCCCCTTGTGTCCATGAGGCCCCGCTGTGTCCCAGTGGACGGATGGTTCCATGAGGTTCCGTGCTGTCCCCATGGTCTTCTTGAATCCGCAGTGTAACAATGGACCATTGCTTCCAGGCGGCCTCTCTGTGTCACAAGGGGCTCCGTGATTCCATGATTCCCCACGGTGTCACCATGGAGCCTTGTTTCTAGGAGGTTCTGTACTGTCACAATTGTCTCCTTGATGCCATGAGCCCCTGCAGTGTCACAATGGCTCCTTGCTTCCATGAGGAACACAAAAGCTTTGCATCAACACTGAGCAACAGCTGCTGAACACACCTGGGAGCATCTGCTTGCATCAAAAGAGGGCTTCAAGCTGAGAAAGGCAGCAGCAGCTTCCATCTGCAAGAGAGAGCCAGGCAAAGGACAGGGACAGAGAATTCCGTGGAAAGACTGCGAGAATTCTGCTCCCAGAGATCATTCCTGCTCACAGTGTCCCTTGTAGAAAGGGGACATCATTGCAGGCAGCCTGGACTGAGCATGTAGGGTTTGTTGTTTAGGAAACCTGCTCAGGCTTTTCCATTCTTTCCTTACAAACAGGAAAACTTCTCTGGGCCTGTGTGCAGGCAGAGCCCTGAGGAGAGCACTTGGCACATGGTGCCGTGGGCTGGGACCGCCAGCTGCAGAGCTCAAGGGAAGAAGCCCCGCTGTGTCACAATGGCTCCTTGGCTTCATGTGGATCACCTGTGTCACCATGGTCTCCTTGATTCCATGAGGCCCCACTTTGTCACAATGGCTCCTTGCTTCCATGAGGTTCCGCAGTGTCACCATGCTCACCTTTGATCCACATTGTCATAATGGACAATTGCTTCCATGTGGCCCCACTGTGTCACAATAGCCCCTTGCTTCCATAGGTTTTCTAGAATGTAACGTATAATTTTCTACAATGTAACAATGGACTCCTTGGTTCTGTGAGCTACCCTGCTTTTTGCAGAGGTGTCTTTGGTTCCAACAAGGCCCCGCTGTGTCTCAGTGCACCCTGGCTTCCATGCGCATCTGGAGTATCACAAAGGCTCCTTGGTTCCACGAGGTCTTGCTGTGTCACAATGGATCCTGTGCTCCATGAGGCCCTCCAAAGTCATCATGGAGCCTTGATTCCATGTGCTTCCATTGTGTCCCAGAGATCGCCTTGGTTCCATCAGTTTCCTTAGTGGCACAATGCTCTCCATGCTTCCATGATTGCCCACAATGTCACAATGCTCTCCATGCTTCCATGAGGCCCTGCTTTGCCACAATGGTCCCCTTGTGTCCATGAGGCCCCGCTGTGTCCCAATGGACGGATGGTTCCATGAGGTTCCGTGCTGTCCCCATGGTCTTCTTGAATCCGCAGTGTAACAATGGACCATTGCTTCCAGGCGGCCTCTCTGTGTCACAAGGGGCTCCTTGATTCCATGATTCCCCACGGTGTCACCATGGAGCCTTGTTTCTAGGAGGTTCTGTACTCTCACAATTGTCTCTTTGATCCCATGAGCCCCTGCAGTGTCACAATGGCTCCTTGCTTCCATGAGGAACACAAAAGCTTTGCATCAACACTGAGCAACAGCTGCTGAACACACCTGGGAGCATCTGCTTGCATCAAAAGAGGGCTTCAAGCTGAGAAAGGCACCAGCAGCTTCCATCTGCAACAGAGAGCCAGGCAAAGGACAGGGACAGAGAATTCAGTGGAAAGACTGTGGGAATTCTGCTCCCAGAGATCATTCCTGCTCACAGTGTCCCTTGTAGAAAGGGGACATCATTCCAGGCAGCCTGGACTGAGCATGTGGGTTTGTTGTTTAGCAAACCTGCTCAGGCTTTTTCATTCTTTCCTTACAAACAGGAAAACTTCTCTGGGCCTGTGTGCAGGCAGAGCCCTGAGGAGAGCACTTGGCACATGGTGCCGTGGGCTGGGACCGCCAGCTGCAGAGCTCAAGGGAAGAAGCCCCGTTGTGTCACAATGGCTCCTTAGCTTCATGTGCATCACCTGTGTCACAATCGTCTCCTTGATTCCATGAGGCCCCACAGTGTCACAATGGCTCCTTGGCTTCATGTGCATCACCTGTGTCACCATGGTCTCCTTGATTCCATGAGGCCCCACTGTGTCACAATGGCTCCTTGGCTTCATGTGCATCACCTGTGTCACCATGGTCTCCTTGATTCCATGAGGCCCCACTTTGTCACAATGGCTCCTTGCTTCCATGAGGTTCTGCAGTGTCACCATGCTCACCTTTGATCCACATTGTCATAATGGACAATTGCTTCCATGTGGCCCCACTGTGTCACAATAGCCCCTTGCTTCCATAGGTTTTCTAGAATGTAACGTATAATTTTCTACAATGTAACAATGGACTCCTTGGTTCTGTGAGCTACCCTGCTTTTTGCAGAGGTGTCTTTGGTTCCAACAAGGCCCCGCTGTGTCTCAGTGCACCCTGGCTTCCATGCGCATCTGGAGTATCACAAAGGCTCCTTGTTTCCACGAGGTCTTGCTGTGTCACAATGGATCCTGTGCTCCATGAGGCCCTCCAAAGTCATCATGGAGCCTTGATTCCATGTGCTTCCATTGTGTCCCAGGGATCGCCTTGGTTCCATCAGTTTCCTTAGCGGCACAATGCTCTCCATGCTTCCATGATTGCCCACAATGTCACAATGCTCTCCATGCTTCCATGAGGCCCTGCTTTGCCACAATGGTCCCCTTGTGTCCATGAGGCCCCGCTGTGTCCCAATGGACGGATGGTTCCATGAGGTTCCGTGCTGTCCCCATGGTCTTCTTGAATCCGCAGTGTAACAATGGACCATTGCTTCCAGGAGGCCTCTCTGTGTCACAAGGGGCTCCTTGATTCCATGATTCCCCACGGTGTCACCATGGAGCCTTGTTTCTAGGAGGTTCTGTACTGTCACAATTGTCTCCTTGATCCCATGAGCCCCTGCAGTGTCACAATGGCTCCTTGCTTCCATGAGGAACACAAAAGCTTTGCATCAACACTGAGCAACAGCTGCTGAACACACCTGCGAGCATCTGCTTGCATCAAAAGAGGGCTTCAAGCTGAGAAAGGCACCAGCAGCTTCCATCTGCAACAGAGAGACAGGCAAAGGACAGGGACAGAGATATCAGTGGAAGGACTGCGAGAATTCTGCTCCCAGAGATCATTCCTGCTCACAGTGTCCCTTGTAGAAAGGGGACATCATTCCAGGCAGCCTGGACTGAGCATGTAGGGTTTGTTGTTGAGGAAACCTGCTCAGGCTTTTCCATTCTTTCCTTACAAACAGGAAAACTTCTCTGGGCCTGTGTGCAGGCAGAGCCCTGAGGAGAGCACTTGGCACATGGTGCCGTGGGCTGGGACCGCCAGCTGCAGAGCTCAAGGGAAGAAGCCCCGTTGTGTCACAATGGTCTCCTTAGCTTCATGTGCATCACCTGTGTCACAATAGTCTCCTTGATTCCATGAGGCCCCACTGTGTCACAATGTCTCCTTGGCTTCATGTGCATCACCTGTGTCACCATGGTCTCCTTGATTCCATGAGGCCCCACTGTGTCACAATGGCTCCTTGGCTTCATGTGCATCACCTGTGTCACCATGGTCTCCTTGATTCCATGAGGCCCCACTGGGTCACAATGGCTCCTTGGCTTCATGTGCATCACCTGTGTCACCATGGTCTCCTTGATTCCATGAGGCCCCACTTTGTCACAATGGCTCCTTGCTTCCATGAGATTCCGCAGTGTCACCATGCTCACCTTTGATCCACATTGTCATAATGGACAATTGCTTCCATGTGGCCCCACTGTGTCACAATAGCCCCTTGCTTCCATAGGTTTTCTAGAATGTAATGTATAATTTTCTACAATGTAACAATGGACTCCTTGGTTCTGTGAGCTACCCTGCTTTTTGCAGAGGTGTCTTTGGTTCCAACAAGGCCCCGCTGTGTCTCAGTGCACCCTGGCTTCCATGCGCATCTGGAGTATCACAAAGGCTCCTTGGTTCCACGAGGTCTTGCTGTGTCACAATGGATCCTGTGCTCCATGAGGCCCTCCAAAGTCATCATGGAGCCTTGATTCCATGTGCTTCCATTGCGTCCCAGGGATCGCCTTGGTTCCATCAGTTTCCTTAGTGGCACAATGCTCTCCATGCTTCCATGATTGCCCACAATGTCACAATGCTCTCCATGCTTCCATGAGGCCCTGCTTTGCCACAATGGTCCCCTTGTGTCCATGAGGCCCCGCTGTGCCCCAATGGACGGATGGTTCCATGAGGTTCCGTGCTGTCCCCATGGTCTTCTTGAATCCGCAGTGTAACAATGGACCATTGCTTCCAGGCGGCCTCTCTGTGTCACAAGGGGCTCCTTGATTCCATGATTCCCCACGGTGTCACCATGGAGCCTTGTTTCTAGGAGGTTCTGTACTGTCACAATTGTCTCCTGGATCCCATGAGCCCCTGCAGTGTCACAATGGCTCCTTGCTTCCATGAGGAACACAAAAGCTTTGCATCAACACTGAGCAACAGCTGCTGAACACACCTGGGAGCATCTGCTTGCATCAAAAGAGGGTTTCAAGCTGAGAAAGGCACCAGCAGCTTCCATCTGCAACAGAGAGCCAGGCAAAGGACAGGGACAGAGAATTCAGTGGAAAGACTGCGGGAATTCTGCTCCCAGAGATCATTCCTGCTCACAGTGTCCCTTGTAGAAAGGGGACATCATTCCAGGCAGCCTGGACTGAGCATGTAGGGTTTGTTGTTTAGGAAACCTGCTCAGGCTTTTCCATTCTTTCCTTACAAACAGGAAAACTTCTCTGGGCCTGTGTGCAGGCAGAGCCCTGAGGAGAGCACTTGGCACATGGTGCCGTGGGCTGGGACCGCCAGCTGCAGAGCTCAAGGGAAGAAGCCCCGTTGTGTCACAATGGTCTCCTTAGCTTCATGTGGATCACCTGTGTCACAATAGTCTCCTTGATTCCATGAGGCCCCACTGTGTCACAATGGCTCCTTGGCTTCATGTGCATCACCTGTGTCACCATGGTCTCCTTGATTCCATGTGGCCCCACTGTGTCACAATAGCCCCTTGCTTCCATAGGTTTTCTAGAATGTAACGTATAATTTTCTACAATGTAACAATGGACTCCTTGGTTCTGTGAGCTACCCTGCTTTTTGCAGAGGTGTCTTTGGTTCCAACAAGGCCCCGCTCTGTCTCAGTGCACCCTGGCTTCCATGCGCATCTGGAGTATCACAAAGGCTCCTTGGTTCCACGAGGTCTTGCTGTGTCACAATGGATCCTGTGCTCCATGAGGCCCTCCAAAGTCATCATGGAGCCTTGATTCCATGTGCTTCCATTGCGTCCCAGGGATCGCCTTGGTTCCATCAGTTTTCTTAGTGGCACAATGCTCTCCATGCTTCCATGAGGCCCTGCTTTGCCACAATGGTCCCCTTGTGTCCATGAGGCCCCGCTGTGTCCCAGTGGACGGATGGTTCCATGAGGTTCCGTGCTGTCCCCATGGTCTTCTTGAATCCGCAGTGTAACAATGGACCATTGCTTCCAGGCGGCCTCTCTGTGTCACAAGGGGCTCCTTGATTCCATGATTCCCCACGGTGTCACCATGGAGCCTTGTTTCTAGGAGGTTCTGTACTGTCACAATTGTCTCCTTGATGCCATGAGCCCCTGCAGTGTCACAATGGCTCCTTGCTTCCATGAGGAACACAAAAGCTTTGCATCAACACTGAGCAACAGCTGCTGAACACACCTGGGAGCATCTGCTTGCATCAAAAGAGGGCTTCAAGCTGAGAAAGGCACCAGCAGCTTCCATCTGCAAGAGAGAGATAGGCGAAGGACAGGGACAGAGATATCAGTGGAAGGACTGCGAGAATTCTGCTCCCAGAGATCATTCCTGCTCACAGTGTCCCTTGTAGAAAGGGGACATCACTCCAGGCAGCCTGGACTGAGTATGTGGGTTTGTTGTTTAGCAAACCTGCTCAGGCTTTTCCATTCTTTCCTTACAAACAGGAAAACTTCTCTGGGCCTGTGTGCAGGCAGAGCCCTGAGGAGAGCACTTGGCACATGGTGCCGTGGGCTGGGACCGCCAGCTGCAGAGCTCAAGGGAAGAAGCCCCGTTGTGTCACAATGGCTCCTTAGCTTCATGTGCATCACCTGTGTCACAATGGTCTCCTTGATTCCATGAGGCCCCACTGTGTCACAATGGCTCCTTGGCTTCATGTGCATCACCTGTGTCACCATGGTCTCCTTGATTCCATGAGGCCCCACTTTGTCACAATGGCTCCTTGCTTCCATGAGATTCCGGAGTGTCACCATGCTCACCTTTGATCCACATTGTCATAATGGACAATTGCTTCCATGTGGCCCCACTGTGTCACAATAGCCCCTTGCTTCCATAGGTTTTCTAGAATGTAACGTATAATTTTCTACAATGTAACAATGGACTCCTTGGTTCTGTGAGCTACCCTGCTTTTTGCAGAGGTGTCTTTGGTTCCAACAAGGCCCCGCTCTGTCTCAGTGCACCCTGGCTTCCATGCGCATCTGGAGTATCACAAAGGCTCCTTGGTTCCACGAGGTCTTGCTGTGTCACAATGGATCCTGTGCTCCATGAGGCCCTCCAAAGTCATCATGGAGCCTTGATTCCATGTGCTTCCATTGTGTCCCAGGGATCGCCTTGGTTCCATCAGTTTCCTTAGTGGCACAATGCTCTCCATGCTTCCATGATTGCCCACAATGTCACAATGCTCTCCATGCTTCCATGAGGCCCTGCTTTGCCACAATGGTCCCCTTGTGTCCATGAGGCCCCGCTGTGTCCCAATGGACGGATGGTTCCATGAGGTTCCGTGCTGTCCCCATGGTCTTCTTGAATCTGCAGTGTAACAATGGACCATTGCTTCCAGGCGGCCTCTCTGTGTCACAAGGGGCTCCTTGATTCCATGATTCCCCACGGTGTCACCATGGAGCCTTGTTTCTAGGAGGTTCTGTACTGTCACAATTGTCTCCTGGATCCCATGAGCCCCTGCAGTGTCACAATGGCTCCTTGCTTCCATGAGGAACACAAAAGCTTTGCATCAACACTGAGCAACAGCTGCTGAACACACCTGCGAGCATCTGCTTGCATCAAACGAGGGCTTCAAGCTGAGAAAGGCACCAGCAGCTTCCATCTGCAACAGAGAGCCAGGGAAAGGACAGGGACAGAGAATTCAGTGGAAAGACTGCGGGAATTCTGCTCCCAGAGATCATTCCTGCTCACAGTGTCCCTTGTAGAAAGGGGACATCATTCCAGGCAGCCTGGACTGAGCATGTAGGGTTTGTTGTTTAGGAAACCTGCTCAGGCTTTTCCATTCTTTCCTTACAAACAGGAAAACTTCTCTGGGCCTGTGTGCAGGCAGAGCCCTGAGGAGAGCACTTGGCACATGGTGCCGTGGGCTGGGACCGCCAGCTGCAGAGCTCAAGGGAAGAAGCCCCGTTGTGTCACAATGGTCTCCTTAGCTTCATGTGGATCACCTGTGTCACAATAGTCTCCTTGATTCCATGAGGCCCCACTGTGTCACAATGGCTCCTTGGCTTCATGTGCATCACCTGTGTCACCATGGTCTCCTTGATTCCATGAGGCCCCACTGTGTCACAATGGCTCCTTGGCTTCATGTGCATCACCTGTGTCACCATGGTCTCCTTGATTCCATGAGGCCCCACTGGGTCACAATGGCTCCTTGGCTTCATGTGCATCACCTGTGTCACCATGGTCTCCTTGATTCCATGAGGCCCCACTTTGTCACAATGACTCCTTGCTTCCATGAGGTTCCGCAGTGTCACCATGCTCACCTTTGATCCACATTGTCATAATGGACAATTGCTTCCATGTGGCCCCACTGTGTCACAATAGCCCCTTGCTTCCATAGGTTTTCTAGAATGTAATGTATAATTTTCTACAATGTAACAATGGACTCCTTGGTTCTGTGAGCTACCCTGCTTTTTGCAGAGGTGTCTTTGGTTCCAACAAGGCCCCGCTGTGTCTCAGTGCACCCTGGCTTCCATGCGCATCTGGAGTATCACAAAGGCTCCTTGGTTCCACGAGGTCTTGCTGTGTCACAATGGATCCTGTGCTCCATGAGGCCCTCCAAAGTCATCATGGAGCCTTGATTCCATGTGCTTCCATTGCGTCCCAGGGATCGCCTTGGTTCCATCAGTTTCCTTAGTGGCACAATGCTCTCCATGCTTCCATGATTGCCCACAATGTCACAATGCTCTCCATGCTTCCATGAGGCCCTGCTTTGCCACAATGGTCCCCTTGTGTCCATGAGGCCCCGCTGTGTCCCAGTGGACGGATGGTTCCATGAGGTTCCGTGCTGTCCCCATGGTCTTCTTGAATCCGCAGTGTAACAATGGACCATTGCTTCCAGGCGGCCTCTCTGTGTCACAAGGGGCTCCTTGATTCCATGATTCCCCACGGTGTCACCATGGAGCCTTGTTTCTAGGAGGTTCTGTACTGTCACAATTGTCTCCTGGATCCCATGAGCCCCTGCAGTGTCACAATGGCTCCTTGCTTCCATGAGGAACACAAAAGCTTTGCATCAACACTGAGCAACAGCTGCTGAACACACCTGCGAGCATCTGCTTGCATCAAAAGAGGGCTTCAAGCTGAGAAAGGCAGCAGCAGCTTCCATCTGCAAGAGAGAGATAGGCGAAGGACAGGGACAGAGATATCAGTGGAAAGACTGCGAGAATTCTGCTCCCAGAGATCATTCCTGCTCACAGTGTCCCTTGTAGAAAGGGGACATCACTCCAGGCAGCCTGGACTGAGTATGTGGGTTTGTTGTTTAGCAAACCTGCTCAGGCTTTTCCATTCTTTCCTTACAAACAGGAAAACTTCTCTGGGCCTGTGTGCAGGCAGAGCCCTGAGGAGAGCAGTAGGCACATGGTGCCGTGGGCTGGGACCGCCAGCTGCATAGCTCAAGGGAAGAAGCCCCGTTGTGTCACAATGGCTCCTTAGCTTCATGTGCATCACCTGTGTCACAATGGTCTCCTTGATTCCATGAGGCCCCACTGGGTCACAATGGCTCCTTGGCTTCATGTGCATCACCTGTGTCACCATGGTCTCCTTGATTCCATGAGGCCCCACTTTGTCACAATGGCTCCTTGCTTCCATGAGGTTCCGCAGTGTCACCATGCTCACCTTTGATCCACATTGTCATAATGGACAATTGCTTCCATGTGGCCCCACTGTGTCACAATAGCCCCTTGCTTCCATAGGTTTTCTAGAATGTAACGTATAATTTTCTACAATGTAACAATGGACTCCTTGGTTCTGTGAGCTACCCTGCTTTTTGCAGAGGTGTCTTTGGTTCCAACAAGGCCGCGCTCTGTCTCAGTGCACCCTGGCTTCCATGCGCATCTGGAGTATCACAAAGGCTCCTTGGTTCCACGAGGTCTTGCTGTGTCACAATGGATCCTGTGCTCCATGAGGCCCTCCAAAGTCATCATGGAGCCTTGATTCCATGTGCTTCCATTGTGTCCCAGGGATCGCCTTGGTTCCATCAGTTTCCTTAGTGGCACAATGCTCTCCATGCTTCCATGATTGCCCACAATGTCACAATGCTCTCCATGCTTCCATGAGGCCCTGCTTTGCCACAATGGTCCCCTTGTGTCCATGAGGCCCCGCTGTGTCCCAATGGACGGATGGTTCCATGAGGTTCCGTGCTGTCCCCATGGTCTTCTTGAATCCGCAGTGTAACAATGGACCATTGCTTCCAGGCGGCCTCTCTGTGTCACAAGGGGCTCCTTGATTCCATGATTCCCCACGGTGTCACCATGGAGCCTTGTTTCTAGGAGGTTCTGTACTGTCACAATTGTCTCCTGGATCCCATGAGCCCCTGCAGTGTCACAATGGCTCCTTGCTTCCATGAGGAACACAAAAGCTTTGCATCAACACTGAGCAACAGCTGCTGAACACACCTGGGAGCATCTGCTTGCATCAAAAGAGGGCTTCAAGCTGAGAAAGGCACCAGCAGCTTCCATCTGCAAGAGAGAGATAGGCGAAGGACAGGGACAGAGATATCAGTGGAAGGACTGCGAGAATTCTGCTCCCAGAGATCATTCCTGCTCACAGTGTCCCTTGTAGAAAGGGGACATCACTCCAGGCAGCCTGGACTGAGTATGTGGGTTTGTTGTTTAGCAAACCTGCTCAGGCTTTTCCATTCTTTCCTTACAAACAGGAAAACTTCTCTGGGCCTGTGTGCAGGCAGAGCCCTGAGGAGAGCACTTGGCACATGGTGCCGTGGGCTGGGACCGCCAGCTGCAGAGCTCAAGGGAAGAAGCCCCGTTGTGTCACAATGGCTCCTTAGCTTCATGTGCATCACCTGTGTCACAATGGTCTCCTTGATTCCATGAGGCCCCACTGTGTCACAATGGCTCCTTGGCTTCATGTGCATCACCTGTGTCACCATGGTCTCCTTGATTCCATGAGGCCCCACTTTGTCACAATGGCTCCTTGCTTCCATGAGGTTCCGGAGTGTCACCATGCTCACCTTTGATCCACATTGTCATAATGGACAATTGCTTCCATGTGGCCCCACTGTGTCACAATAGCCCCTTGCTTCCATAGGTTTTCTAGAATGTAACGTATAATTTTCTACAATGTAACAATGGACTCCTTGGTTCTGTGAGCTACCCTGCTTTTTGCAGAGGTGTCTTTGGTTCCAACAAGGCCCCGCTCTGTCTCAGTGCACCCTGGCTTCCATGCGCATCTGGAGTATCACAAAGGCTCCTTGGTTCCACGAGGTCTTGCTGTGTCACAATGGATCCTGTGCTCCATGAGGCCCTCCAAAGTCATCATGGAGCCTTGATTCCATGTGCTTCCATTGTGTCCCAGGGATCGCCTTGGTTCCATCAGTTTCCTTAGTGGCACAATGCTCTCCATGCTTCCATGATTGCCCACAATGTCACAATGCTCTCCATGCTTCCATGAGGCCCTGCTTTGCCACAATGGTCCCCTTGTGTCCATGAGGCCCCGCTGTGTCCCAATGGACGGATGGTTCCATGAGGTTCCGTGCTGTCCCCATGGTCTTCTTGAATCTGCAGTGTAACAATGGACCATTGCTTCCAGGCGGCCTCTCTGTGTCACAAGGGGCTCCTTGATTCCATGATTCCCCACGGTGTCACCATGGAGCCTTGTTTCTAGGAGGTTCTGTACTGTCACAATTGTCTCCTGGATCCCATGAGCCCCTGCAGTGTCACAATGGCTCCTTGCTTCCATGAGGAACACAAAAGCTTTGCATCAACACTGAGCAACAGCTGCTGAACACACCTGCGAGCATCTGCTTGCATCAAACGAGGGCTTCAAGCTGAGAAAGGCACCAGCAGCTTCCATCTGCAACAGAGAGCCAGGGAAAGGACAGGGACAGAGAATTCAGTGGAAAGACTGCGGGAATTCTGCTCCCAGAGATCATTCCTGCTCACAGTGTCCCTTGTAGAAAGGGGACATCATTCCAGGCAGCCTGGACTGAGCATGTAGGGTTTGTTGTTTAGGAAACCTGCTCAGGCTTTTCCATTCTTTCCTTACAAACAGGAAAACTTCTCTGGGCCTGTGTGCAGGCAGAGCCCTGAGGAGAGCACTTGGCACATGGTGCCGTGGGCTGGGACCGCCAGCTGCAGAGCTCAAGGGAAGAAGCCCCGTTGTGTCACAATGGTCTCCTTAGCTTCATGTGGATCACCTGTGTCACAATAGTCTCCTTGATTCCATGAGGCCCCACTGTGTCACAATGGCTCCTTGGCTTCATGTGCATCACCTGTGTCACCATGGTCTCCTTGATTCCATGAGGCCCCACTGTGTCACAATGGCTCCTTGGCTTCATGTGCATCACCTGTGTCACCATGGTCTCCTTGATTCCATGAGGCCCCACTGGGTCACAATGGCTCCTTGGCTTCATGTGCATCACCTGTGTCACCATGGTCTCCTTGATTCCATGAGGCCCCACTTTGTCACAATGACTCCTTGCTTCCATGAGGTTCCGCAGTGTCACCATGCTCACCTTTGATCCACATTGTCATAATGGACAATTGCTTCCATGTGGCCCCACTGTGTCACAATAGCCCCTTGCTTCCATAGGTTTTCTAGAATGTAATGTATAATTTTCTACAATGTAACAATGGACTCCTTGGTTCTGTGAGCTACCCTGCTTTTTGCAGAGGTGTCTTTGGTTCCAACAAGGCCCCGCTGTGTCTCAGTGCACCCTGGCTTCCATGCGCATCTGGAGTATCACAAAGGCTCCTTGGTTCCACGAGGTCTTGCTGTGTCACAATGGATCCTGTGCTCCATGAGGCCCTCCAAAGTCATCATGGAGCCTTGATTCCATGTGCTTCCATTGCGTCCCAGGGATCGCCTTGGTTCCATCAGTTTCCTTAGTGGCACAATGCTCTCCATGCTTCCATGAGGCCCTGCTTTGCCACACTGGTCCCCTTGTGTCCATGAGGCCCCGCTGTGTCCCAGTGGACGGATGGTTCCATGAGGTTCCGTGCTGTCCCCATGGTCTTCTTGAATCCGCAGTGTAACAATGGACCATTGCTTCCAGGCGGCCTCTCTGTGTCACAAGGGGCTCCTTGATTCCATGATTCCCCACGGTGTCACCATGGAGCCTTGTTTCTAGGAGGTTCTGTACTGTCACAATTGTCTCCTGGATCCCATGAGCACCTGCAGTGTCACAATGGCTCCTTGCTTCCATGAGGAACACAAAAGCTTTGCATCAACACTGAGCAACAGCTGCTGAACACACCTGGGAGCATCTGCTTGCATCAAAAGAGGGCTTCAAGCTGAGAAAGGCAGCAGCAGCTTCCATCTGCAAGAGAGAGACAGGCGAAGGACAGGGACAGAGATATCAGTGGAAGGACTGCGAGAATTCTGCTCCCAGAGATCATTCCTGCTCACAGTGTCCCTTGTAGAAAGGGGACATCACTCCAGGCAGCCTGGACTGAGCATGTGGGTTTGTTGTTTAGCAAACCTGCTCAGGCTTTTCCATTCTTTCCTTACAAACAGGAAAACTTCTCTGGGCCTGTGTGCAGGCAGAGCCCTGAGGAGAGCAGTAGGCACATGGTGCCGTGGGCTGGGACCGCCAGCTGCAGAGCTCAAGGGAAGAAGCCCCGTTGTGTCACAATGGCTCCTTAGCTTCATGTGCATCACCTGTGTCACCATGGTCTCCTTGATTCCATGAGGCCCCACTTTGTCACAATGGCTCCTTGCTTCCATGAGGTTCCGCAGTGTCACCATGCTCACCTTTGATCCACATTGTCATAATGGACAATTGCTTCCATGTGGCCCCACTGTGTCACAATAGCCCCTTGCTTCCATAGGTTTTCTAGAATGTAATGTATAATTTTCTACAATGTAACAATGGACTCCTTGGTTCTGTGAGCTACCCTGCTTTTTGCAGAG
Source organism: Corvus hawaiiensis (assembly GCF_020740725.1). Lineage (NCBI taxonomy): Eukaryota > Metazoa > Chordata > Aves > Passeriformes > Corvidae > Corvus > Corvus hawaiiensis. Next base: position 11,350,547 of record NC_063232.1, on the reverse strand, counting down.
GTGTCTTTGGTTCCAACAAGGCCCCGCTCTGTCTCAGTGCACCCTGGCTTCCATGCGCATCTGGAGTATCACAAAGGCTCCTTGGTTCCACGAGGTCTTGCTGTGTCACAATGGATCCTGTGCTCCATGAGGCCCTCCAAAGTCATCATGGAGCCTTGATTCCATGTGCTTCCATTGTGTCCCAGGGATCGCCTTGGTTCCATCAGTTTCCTTAGTGGCACAATGCTCTCCATGCTTCCATGATTGCCCACAATGTCACAATGCTCTCCATGCTTCCATGAGGCCCTGCTTTGCCACAATGGTCCCCTTGTGTCCATGAGGCCCCGCTGTGTCCCAATGGACGGATGGTTCCATGAGGTTCCGTGCTGTCCCCATGGTCTTCTTGAATCCGCAGTGTAACAATGGACCATTGCTTCCAGGCGGCCTCTCTGTGTCACAAGGGGCTCCTTGATTCCATGATTCCCCACGGTGTCACCATGGAGCCTTGTTTCTAGGAGGTTCTGTACTGTCACAATTGTCTCCTGGATCCCATGAGCCCCTGCAGTGTCACAATGGCTCCTTGCTTCCATGAGGAACACAAAAGCTTTGCATCAACACTGAGCAACAGCTGCTGAACACACCTGCGAGCATCTGCTTGCATCAAAAGAGGGCTTCAAGCTGAGAAAGGCACCAGCAGCTTCCATCTGCAACAGAGAGCCAGGCAAAGGACAGGGACAGAGAATTCCGTGGAAAGACTGCGGGAATTCTGCTCCCAGAGATCATTCCTGCTCACAGTGTCCCTTGTAGAAAGGGGACATCATTCCAGGCAGCCTGGACTGAGCATGTAGGGTTTGTTGTTTAGCAAACCTGCTCAGGCTTTTCCATTCTTTCCTTACAAACAGGAAAACTTCTCTGGGCCTGTGTGCAGGCAGAGCCCTGAGGAGAGCAGTAGGCACATGGTGCCGTGGGCTGGGACCGCCAGCTGCAGAGCTCAAGGGAAGAAGCCCCGTTGTGTCACAATGGCTCCTTAGCTTCATGTGCATCACCTGTGTCACAATAGTCTCCTTGATTCCATGAGGCCCCACTGTGTCACAATGGCTCCTTGGCTTCATGTGCATCACCTGTGTCACCATGGTCTCCTTGATTCCATGAGGCCCCACTGGGTCACAATGGCTCCTTGGCTTCATGTGCATCACCTGTGTCACCATGGTCTCCTTGATTCCATGAGGCCCCACTTTGTCACAATGGCTCCTTGCTTCCATGAGGTTCCGCAGTGTCACCATGCTCACCTTTGATCCACATTGTCATAATGGACAATTGCTTCCATGTGGCCCCACTGTGTCACAATAGCCCCTTGCTTCCATAGGTTTTCTAGAATGTAACGTATAATTTTCTACAATGTAACAATGGACTCCTTGGTTCTGTGAGCTACCCTGCTTTTTGCAGAGGTGTCTTTGGTTCCAACAAGGCCCCGCTCTGTCTCAGTGCACCCTGGCTTCCATGCGCATCTGGAGTATCACAAAGGCTCCTTGGTTCCACGAGGTCTTGCTGTGTCACAATGGATCCTGTGCTCCATGAGGCCCTCCAAAGTCATCATGGAGCCTTGATTCCATGTGCTTCCATTGTGTCCCAGGGATCGCCTTGGTTCCATCAGTTTCCTTAGTGGCACAATGCTCTCCATGCTTCCATGATTGCCCACAATGTCACAATGCTCTCCATGCTTCCATGAGGCCCTGCTTTGCCACAATGGTCCCCTTGTGTCCATGAGGCCCCGCTGTGTCCCAATGGACGGATGGTTCCATGAGGTTCCGTGCTGTCCCCATGGTCTTCTTGAATCCGCAGTGTAACAATGGACCATTGCTTCCAGGCGGCCTCTCTGTGTCACAAGGGGCTCCTTGATTCCATGATTCCCCACGGTGTCACCATGGAGCCTTGTTTCTAGGAGGTTCTGTACTGTCACAATTGTCTCCTGGATCCCATGAGCCCCTGCAGTGTCACAATGGCTCCTTGCTTCCATGAGGAACACAAAAGCTTTGCATCAACACTGAGCAACAGCTGCTGAACACACCTGCGAGCATCTGCTTGCATCAAAAGAGGGCTTCAAGCTGAGAAAGGCACCAGCAGCTTCCATCTGCAACAGAGAGCCAGGCAAAGGACAGGGACAGAGAATTCCGTGGAAAGACTGCGGGAATTCTGCTCCCAGAGATCATTCCTGCTCACAGTGTCCCTTGTAGAAAGGGGACATCATTCCAGGCAGCCTGGACTGAGCATGTAGGGTTTGTTGTTTAGCAAACCTGCTCAGGCTTTTCCATTCTTTCCTTACAAACAGGAAAACTTCTCTGGGCCTGTGTGCAGGCAGAGCCCTGAGGAGAGCAGTAGGCACATGGTGCCGTGGGCTGGGACCGCCAGCTGCAGAGCTCAAGGGAAGAAGCCCCGTTGTGTCACAATGGCTCCTTAGCTTCATGTGCATCACCTGTGTCACAATAGTCTCCTTGATTCCATGAGGCCCCACTGTGTCACAATGGCTCCTTGGCTTCATGTGCATCACCTGTGTCACCATGGTCTCCTTGATTCCATGAGGCCCCACTGGGTCACAATGGCTCCTTGGCTTCATGTGCATCACCTGTGTCACCATGGTCTCCTTGATTCCATGAGGCCCCACTTTGTCACAATGGCTCCTTGCTTCCATGAGGTTCCGCAGTGTCACCATGCTCACCTTTGATCCACATTGTCATAATGGACAATTGCTTCCATGTGGCCCCACTGTGTCACAATAGCCCCTTGCTTCCATAGGTTTTCTAGAATGTAACGTATAATTTTCTACAATGTAACAATGGACTCCTTGGTTCTGTGAGCTACCCTGCTTTTTGCAGAGGTGTCTTTGGTTCCAACAAGGCCCCGCTCTGTCTCAGTGCACCCTGGCTTCCATGCGCATCTGGAGTATCACAAAGGCTCCTTGGTTCCACGAGGTCTTGCTGTGTCACAATGGATCCTGTGCTCCATGAGGCCCTCCAAAGTCATCATGGAGCCTTGATTCCATGTGCTTCCATTGTGTCCCAGGGATCGCCTTGGTTCCATCAGTTTCCTTAGTGGCACAATGCTCTCCATGCTTCCATGATTGCCCACAATGTCACAATGCTCTCCATGCTTCCATGAGGCCCTGCTTTGCCACAATGGTCCCCTTGTGTCCATGAGGCCCCGCTGTGTCCCAATGGACGGATGGTTCCATGAGGTTCCGTGCTGTCCCCATGGTCTTCTTGAATCCGCAGTGTAACAATGGACCATTGCTTCCAGGCGGCCTCTCTGTGTCACAAGGGGCTCCTTGATTCCATGATTCCCCACGGTGTCACCATGGAGCCTTGTTTCTAGGAGGTTCTGTACTGTCACAATTGTCTCCTTGATGCCATGAGCCCCTGCAGTGTCACAATGGCTCCTTGCTTCCATGAGGAACACAAAAGCTTTGCATCAACACTGAGCAACAGCTGCTGAACACACCTGGGAGCATCTGCTTGCATCAAAAGAGGGCTTCAAGCTGAGAAAGGCACCAGCAGCTTCCATCTGCAACAGAGAGATAGGCGAAGGACAGGGACAGAGATATCAGTGGAAGGACTGCGAGAATTCTGCTCCCAGAGATCATTCCTGCTCACAGTGTCCCTTGTAGAAAGGGGACATCATTCCAGGCAGCCTGGACTGAGTATGTGGGTTTGTTGTTGAGGAAACCTGCTCAGGCTTTTCCATTCTTTCCTTACAAACAGGAAAACTTCTCTGGGCCTGTGTGCAGGCAGAGCCCTGAGGAGAGCAGTAGGCACATGGTGCCGTGGGCTGGGACCGCCAGCTGCAGAGCTCAAGGGAAGAAGCCCCGTTGTGTCACAATGGCTCCTTAGCTTCATGTGCATCACCTGTGTCACAATAGTCTCCTTGATTCCATGAGGCCCCACTGTGTCACAATGGCTCCTTGGCTTCATGTGCATCACCTGTGTCACCATGGTCTCCTTGATTCCATGAGGCCCCACTGGGTCACAATGGCTCCTTGGCTTCATGTGCATCACCTGTGTCACCATGGTCTCCTTGATTCCATGAGGCCCCACTGGGTCACAATGGCTCCTTGGCTTCATGTGCATCACCTGTGTCACCATGGTCTCCTTGATTCCATGAGGCCCCACTTTGTCACAATGGCTCCTTGCTTCCATGAGATTCCGCAGTGTCACCATGCTCACCTTTGATCCACATTGTCATAATGGACAATTGCTTCCATGTGGCCCCACTGTGTCACAATAGCCCCTTGCTTCCATAGGTTTTCTAGAATGTAACGTATAATTTTCTACAATGTAACAATGGACTCCTTGGTTCTGTGAGCTACCCTGCTTTTTGCAGAGGTGTCTTTGGTTCCAACAAGGCCCCGCTGTGTCTCAGTGCACCCTGGCTTCCATGCGCATCTGGAGTATCACAAAGGCTCCTTGGTTCCACGAGGTCTTGCTGTGTCACAATGGATCCTGTGCTCCATGAGGCCCTCCAAAGTCATCATGGAGCCTTGATTCCATGTGCTTCCATTGCGTCCCAGGGATCGCCTTGGTTCCATCAGTTTCCTTAGTGGCACAATGCTCTCCATGCTTCCATGAGGCCCTGCTTTGCCACAATGGTCCCCTTGTGTCCATGAGGCCCCGCTGTGTCCCAGTGGACGGATGGTTCCATGAGGTTCCGTGCTGTCCCCATGGTCTTCTTGAATCCGCAGTGTAACAATGGACCATTGCTTCCAGGCGGCCTCTCTGTGTCACAAGGGGCTCCTTGATTCCATGATTCCCCACGGTGTCACCATGGAGCCTTGTTTCTAGGAGGTTCTGTACTGTCACAATTGTCTCCTGGATCCCATGAGCACCTGCAGTGTCACAATGGCTCCCTGCTTCCATGAGGAACACAAAAGCTTTGCATCAACACTGAGCAACAGCTGCTGAACACACCTGGGAGCATCTGCTTGCATCAAAAGAGGGCTTCAAGCTGAGAAAGGCACCAGCAGCTTCCATCTGCAACAGAGAGACAGGCAAAGGACAGGGACAGAGATATCAGTGGAAGGACTGCGAGAATTCTGCTCCCAGAGATCATTCCTGCTCACAGTGTCCCTTGTAGAAAGGGGACATCACTCCAGGCAGCCTGGACTGAGTATGTGGGTTTGTTGTTTAGCAAACCTGCTCAGGCTTTTCCATTCTTTCCTTACAAACAGGAAAACTTCTCTGGGCCTGTGTGCAGGCAGAGCCCTGAGGAGAGCAGTAGGCACATGGTGCCGTGGGCTGGGACCGCCAGCTGCAGAGCTCAAGGGAAGAAGCCCCGTTGTGTCACAATGGCTCCTTAGCTTCATGTGCATCACCTGTGTCACAATGGTCTCCTTGATTCCATGAGGCCCCACTGTGTCACAATGGCTCCTTGGCTTCATGTGCATCACCTGTGTCACCATGGTCTCCTTGATTCCATGAGGCCCCACTTTGTCACAATGGCTCCTTGCTTCCATGAGGTTCCGCAGTGTCACCATGCTCACCTTTGATCCACATTGTCATAATGGACAATTGCTTCCATGTGGCCCCACTGTGTCACAATAGCCCCTTGCTTCCATAGGTTTTCTAGAATGTAACGTATAATTTTCTACAATGTAACAATGGACTCCTTGGTTCTGTGAGCTACCCTGCTTTTTGCAGAGGTGTCTTTGGTTCCAACAAGGCCCCGCTCTGTCTCAGTGCACCCTGGCTTCCATGCGCATCTGGAGTATCACAAAGGCTCCTTGGTTCCACGAGGTCTTGCTGTGTCACAATGGATCCTGTGCTCCATGAGGCCCTCCAAAGTCATCATGGAGCCTTGATTCCATGTGCTTCCATTGTGTCCCAGGGATCGCCTTGGTTCCATCAGTTTCCTTAGTGGCACAATGCTCTCCATGCTTCCATGATTGCCCACAATGTCACAATGCTCTCCATGCTTCCATGAGGCCCTGCTTTGCCACAATGGTCCCCTTGTGTCCATGAGGCCCCGCTGTGTCCCAATGGACGGATGGTTCCATGAGGTTCCGTGCTGTCCCCATGGTCTTCTTGAATCTGCAGTGTAACAATGGACCATTGCTTCCAGGCGGCCTCTCTGTGTCACAAGGGGCTCCTTGATTCCATGATTCCCCACGGTGTCACCATGGAGCCTTGTTTCTAGGAGGTTCTGTACTGTCACAATTGTCTCCTGGATCCCATGAGCCCCTGCAGTGTCACAATGGCTCCTTGCTTCCATGAGGAACACAAAAGCTTTGCATCAACACTGAGCAACAGCTGCTGAACACACCTGCGAGCATCTGCTTGCATCAAACGAGGGCTTCAAGCTGAGAAAGGCACCAGCAGCTTCCATCTGCAACAGAGAGCCAGGGAAAGGACAGGGACAGAGAATTCAGTGGAAAGACTGCGGGAATTCTGCTCCCAGAGATCATTCCTGCTCACAGTGTCCCTTGTAGAAAGGGGACATCATTCCAGGCAGCCTGGACTGAGCATGTAGGGTTTGTTGTTTAGGAAACCTGCTCAGGCTTTTCCATTCTTTCCTTACAAACAGGAAAACTTCTCTGGGCCTGTGTGCAGGCAGAGCCCTGAGGAGAGCACTTGGCACATGGTGCCGTGGGCTGGGACCGCCAGCTGCAGAGCTCAAGGGAAGAAGCCCCGTTGTGTCACAATGGTCTCCTTAGCTTCATGTGGATCACCTGTGTCACAATAGTCTCCTTGATTCCATGAGGCCCCACTGTGTCACAATGGCTCCTTGGCTTCATGTGCATCACCTGTGTCACCATGGTCTCCTTGATTCCATGAGGCCCCACTTTGTCACAATGACTCCTTGCTTCCATGAGGTTCCGCAGTGTCACCATGCTCACCTTTGATCCACATTGTCATAATGGACAATTGCTTCCATGTGGCCCCACTGTGTCACAATAGCCCCTTGCTTCCATAGGTTTTCTAGAATGTAATGTATAATTTTCTACAATGTAACAATGGACTCCTTGGTTCTGTGAGCTACCCTGCTTTTTGCAGAGGTGTCTTTGGTTCCAACAAGGCCGCGCTGTGTCTCAGTGCACCCTGGCTTCCATGCGCATCTGGAGTATCACAAAGGCTCCTTGGTTCCACGAGGTCTTGCTGTGTCACAATGGATCCTGTGCTCCATGAGGCCCTCCAAAGTCATCATGGAGCCTTGATTCCATGTGCTTCCATTGCGTCCCAGGGATCGCCTTGGTTCCATCAGTTTCCTTAGTGGCACAATGCTCTCCATGCTTCCATGATTGCCCACAATGTCACAATGCTCTCCATGCTTCCATGAGGCCCTGCTTTGCCACAATGGTCCCCTTGTGTCCATGAGGCCCCGCTGTGTCCCAGTGGACGGATGGTTCCATGAGGTTCCGTGCTGTCCCCATGGTCTTCTTGAATCCGCAGTGTAACAATGGACCATTGCTTCCAGGCGGCCTCTCTGTGTCACAAGGGGCTCCTTGATTCCATGATTCCCCACGGTGTCACCATGGAGCCTTGTTTCTAGGAGGTTCTGTACTGTCACAATTGTCTCCTTGATGCCATGAGCCCCTGCAGTGTCACAATGGCTCCTTGCTTCCATGAGGAACACAAAAGCTTTGCATCAACACTGAGCAACAGCTGCTGAACACACCTGGGAGCATCTGCTTGCATCAAAAGAGGGCTTCAAGCTGAGAAAGGCAGCAGCAGCTTCCATCTGCAAGAGAGAGACAGGCGAAGGACAGGGACAGAGATATCAGTGGAAGGACTGCGAGAATTCTGCTCCCAGAGATCATTCCTGCTCACAGTGTCCCTTGTAGAAAGGGGACATCACTCCAGGCAGCCTGGACTGAGTATGTGGGTTTGTTGTTTAGCAAACCTGCTCAGGCTTTTCCATTCTTTCCTTACAAACAGGAAAACTTCTCTGGGCCTGTGTGCAGGCAGAGCCCTGAGGAGAGCAGTAGGCACATGGTGCCGTGGGCTGGGACCGCCAGCTGCAGAGCTCAAGGGAAGAAGCCCCGTTGTGTCACAATGGCTCCTTAGCTTCATGTGCATCACCTGTGTCACAATGGTCTCCTTGATTCCATGAGGCCCCACTGGGTCACAATGGCTCCTTGGCTTCATGTGCATCACCTGTGTCACCATGGTCTCCTTGATTCCATGAGGCCCCACTTTGTCACAATGGCTCCTTGCTTCCATGAGGTTCCGCAGTGTCACCATGCTCACCTTTGATCCACATTGTCATAATGGACAATTGCTTCCATGTGGCCCCACTGTGTCACAATAGCCCCTTGCTTCCATAGGTTTTCTAGAATGTAACGTATAATTTTCTACAATGTAACAATGGACTCCTTGGTTCTGTGAGCTACCCTGCTTTTTGCAGAGGTGTCTTTGGTTCCAACAAGGCCCCGCTGTGTCTCAGTGCACCCTGGCTTCCATGCGCATCTGGAGTATCACAAAGGCTCCTTGGTTCCACGAGGTCTTGCTGTGTCACAATGGATCCTGTGCTCCATGAGGCCCTCCAAAGTCATCATGGAGCCTTGATTCCATGTGCTTCCATTGTGTCCCAGGGATCGCCTTGGTTCCATCAGTTTCCTTAGTGGCACAATGCTCTCCATGCTTCCATGATTGCCCACAATGTCACAATGCTCTCCATGCTTCCATGAGGCCCTGCTTTGCCACAATGGTCCCCTTGTGTCCATGAGGCCCCGCTGTGTCCCAATGGACGGATGGTTCCATGAGGTTCCGTGCTGTCCCCATGGTCTTCTTGAATCCGCAGTGTAACAATGGACCATTGCTTCCAGGAGGCCTCTCTGTGTCACAAGGGGCTCCTTGATTCCATGATTCCCCACGGTGTCACCATGGAGCCTTGTTTCTAGGAGGTTCTGTACTGTCACAATTGTCTCCTGGATCCCATGAGCCCCTGCAGTGTCACAATGGCTCCTTGCTTCCATGAGGAACACAAAAGCTTTGCATCAACACTGAGCAACAGCTGCTGAACACACCTGGGAGCATCTGCTTGCATCAAAAGAGGGCTTCAAGCTGAGAAAGGCACCAGCAGCTTCCATCTGCAACAGAGAGACAGGCAAAGGACAGGGACAGAGAATTCAGTGGAAAGACTGCGGGAATTCTGCTCCCAGAGATCATTCCTGCTCACAGTGTCCCTTGTAGAAAGGGGACATCATTCCAGGCAGCCTGGACTGAGCATGTAGGGTTTGTTGTTTAGGAAACCTGCTCAGGCTTTTCCATTCTTTCCTTACAAACAGGAAAACTTCTCTGGGCCTGTGTGCAGGCAGAGCCCTGAGGAGAGCACTTGGCACATGGTGCCGTGGGCTGGGACCGCCAGCTGCAGAGCTCAAGGGAAGAAGCCCCGTTGTGTCACAATGGTCTCCTTAGCTTCATGTGGATCACCTGTGTCACAATAGTCTCCTTGATTTCATGAGGCCCCACTGTGTCACAATGGCTCCTTGGCTTCATGTGCATCACCTGTGTCATCATGGTCTCCTTGATTCCATGAGGCCCCACTGTGTCACAATGGCTCCTTGGCTTCATGTGCATCACCTGTGTCACCATGGTCTCCTTGATTCCATGAGGCCCCACTGTGTCACAATGGCTCCTTGGCTTCATGTGCATCACCTGTGTCACAATCGTCTCCTTGATTCCATGAGGCCCCACTGGGTCACAATGGCTCCTTGGCTTCATGTGCATCACCTGTGTCACCATGGTCTCCTTGATTCCATGAGGCCCCACTTTGTCACAATGGCTCCTTGCTTCCATGAGATTCCGCAGTGTCACCATGCTCACCTTTGATCCACATTGTCATAATGGACAATTGCTTCCATGTGGCCCCACCTGTGTCACAATAGCCCCTTGCTTCCATAGGTTTTCTAGAATGTAACGTATAATTTTCTACAATGTAACAATGGACTCCTTGGTTCTGTGAGCTACCCTGCTTTTTGCAGAGGTGTCTTTGGTTCCAACAAGGCCCCGCTCTGTCTCAGTGCACCCTGGCTTCCATGCGCATCTGGAGTATCACAAAGGCTCCTTGGTTCCACGAGGTCTTGCTGTGTCACAATGGATCCTGTGCTCCATGAGGCCCTCCAAAGTCATCATGGAGCCTTGATTCCATGTGCTTCCATTGCGTCCCAGAGATCGCCTTGGTTCCATCAGTTTCCTTAGTGGCACAATGCTCTCCATGCTTCCATGAGGCCCTGCTTTGCCACACTGGTCCCCTTGTGTCCATGAGGCCCCGCTGTGTCCCAGTGGACGGATGGTTCCATGAGGTTCCGTGCTGTCCCCATGGTCTTCTTGAATCCGCAGTGTAACAATGGACCATTGCTTCCAGGCGGCCTCTCTGTGTCACAAGGGGCTCCTTGATTCCATGATTCCCCACGGTGTCACCATGGAGCCTTGTTTCTAGGAGGTTCTGTACTGTCACAATTGTCTCCTGGATCCCATGAGCACCTGCAGTGTCACAATGGCTCCTTGCTTCCATGAGGAACACAAAAGCTTTGCATCAACACTGAGCAACAGCTGCTGAACACACCTGGGAGCATCTGCTTGCATCAAAAGAGGGCTTCAAGCTGAGAAAGGCAGCAGCAGCTTCCATCTGCAAGAGAGAGACAGGCGAAGGACAGGGACAGAGATATCAGTGGAAGGACTGCGAGAATTCTGCTCCCAGAGATCATTCCTGCTCACAGTGTCCCTTGTAGAAAGGGGACATCACTCCAGGCAGCCTGGACTGAGCATGTGGGTTTGTTGTTTAGCAAACCTGCTCAGGCTTTTCCATTCTTTCCTTACAAACAGGAAAACTTCTCTGGGCCTGTGTGCAGGCAGAGCCCTGAGGAGAGCAGTAGGCACATGGTGCCGTGGGCTGGGACCGCCAGCTGCAGAGCTCAAGGGAAGAAGCCCCGTTGTGTCACAATGGCTCCTTAGCTTCATGTGCATCACCTGTGTCACCATGGTCTCCTTGATTCCATGAGGCCCCACTTTGTCACAATGGCTCCTTGCTTCCATGAGGTTCCGCAGTGTCACCATGCTCACCTTTGATCCACATTGTCATAATGGACAATTGCTTCCATGTGGCCCCACTGTGTCACAATAGCCCCTTGCTTCCATAGGTTTTCTAGAATGTAATGTATAATTTTCTACAATGTAACAATGGACTCCTTGGTTCTGTGAGCTACCCTGCTTTTTGCAGAGGTGTCTTTGGTTCCAACAAGGCCCCGCTCTGTCTCAGTGCACCCTGGCTTCCATGCGCATCTGGAGTATCACAAAGGCTCCTTGGTTCCACGAGGTCTTGCTGTGTCACAATGGATCCTGTGCTCCATGAGGCCCTCCAAAGTCATCATGGAGCCTTGATTCCATGTGCTTCCATTGTGTCCCAGGGATCGCCTTGGTTCCATCAGTTTCCTTAGTGGCACAATGCTCTCCATGCTTCCATGATTGCCCACAATGTCACAATGCTCTCCATGCTTCCATGAGGCCCTGCTTTGCCACAATGGTCCCCTTGTGTCCATGAGGCCCCGCTGTGTCCCAATGGACGGATGGTTCCATGAGGTTCCGTGCTGTCCCCATGGTCTTCTTGAATCCGCAGTGTAACAATGGACCATTGCTTCCAGGCGGCCTCTCTGTGTCACAAGGGGCTCCTTGATTCCATGATTCCCCACGGTGTCACCATGGAGCCTTGTTTCTAGGAGGTTCTGTACTGTCACAATTGTCTCCTGGATCCCATGAGCCCCTGCAGTGTCACAATGGCTCCTTGCTTCCATGAGGAACACAAAAGCTTTGCATCAACACTGAGCAACAGCTGCTGAACACACCTGGGAGCATCTGCTTGCATCAAAAGAGGGCTTCAAGCTGAGAAAGGCACCAGCAGCTTCCATCTGCAACAGAGAGCCAGGCAAAGGACAGGGACAGAGAATTCCGTGGAAAGACTGCGGGAATTCTGCTCCCAGAGATCATTCCTGCTCACAGTGTCCCTTGTAGAAAGGGGACATCATTCCAGGCAGCCTGGACTGAGCATGTAGGGTTTGTTGTTTAGCAAACCTGCTCAGGCTTTTCCATTCTTTCCTTACAAACAGGAAAACTTCTCTGGGCCTGTGTGCAGGCAGAGCCCTGAGGAGAGCAGTAGGCACATGGTGCCGTGGGCTGGGACCGCCAGCTGCAGAGCTCAAGGGAAGAAGCCCCGTTGTGTCACAATGGCTCCTTAGCTTCATGTGCATCACCTGTGTCACCATGGTCTCCTTGATTCCATGAGGCCCCACTGTGTCACAATGGCTCCTTGGCTTCATGTGCATCACCTGTGTCACCATGGTCTCCTTGATTCCATGAGGCCCCACTTTGTCACAATGGCTCCTTGCTTCCATGAGGTTCCGCAGTGTCACCATGCTCACCTTTGATCCACATTGTCATAATGGACAATTGCTTCCATGTGGCCCCACTGTGTCACAATAGCCCCTTGCTTCCATAGGTTTTCTAGAATGTAACGTATAATTTTCTACAATGTAACAATGGACTCCTTGGTTCTGTGAGCTACCCTGCTTTTTGCAGAGGTGTCTTTGGTTCCAACAAGGCCCCGCTCTGTCTCAGTGCACCCTGGCTTCCATGCGCATCTGGAGTATCACAAAGGCTCCTTGGTTCCACGAGGTCTTGCTGTGTCACAATGGATCCTGTGCTCCATGAGGCCCTCCAAAGTCATCATGGAGCCTTGATTCCATGTGCTTCCATTGTGTCCCAGGGATCGCCTTGGTTCCATCAGTTTCCTTAGTGGCACAATGCTCTCCATGCTTCCATGATTGCCCACAATGTCACAATGCTCTCCATGCTTCCATGAGGCCCTGCTTTGCCACAATGGTCCCCTTGTGTCCATGAGGCCCCGCTGTGTCCCAATGGACGGATGGTTCCATGAGGTTCCGTGCTGTCCCCATGGTCTTCTTGAATCCGCAGTGTAACAATGGACCATTGCTTCCAGGCGGCCTCTCTGTGTCACAAGGGGCTCCTTGATTCCATGATTCCCCACGGTGTCACCATGGAGCCTTGTTTCTAGGAGGTTCTGTACTCTCACAATTGTCTCCTTGATGCCATGAGCCCCTGCAGTGTCACAATGGCTCCTTGCTTCCATGAGGAACACAAAAGCTTTGCATCAACACTGAGCAACAGCTGCTGAACACACCTGGGAGCATCTGCTTGCATCAAAAGAGGGCTTCAAGCTGAGAAAGGCACCAGCAGCTTCCATCTGCAAGAGAGAGATAGGCGAAGGACAGGGACAGAGATATCAGTGGAAGGACTGCGAGAATTCTGCTCCCAGAGATCATTCCTGCTCACAGTGTCCCTTGTAGAAAGGGGACATCATTCCAGGCAGCCTGGACTGAGTATGTGGGTTTGTTGTTGAGGAAACCTGCTCAGGCTTTTCCATTCTTTCCTTACAAACAGGAAAACTTCTCTGGGCCTGTGTGCAGGCAGAGCCCTGAGGAGAGCAGTAGGCACATGGTGCCGTGGGCTGGGACCGCCAGCTGCAGAGCTCAAGGGAAGAAGCCCCGTTGTGTCACAATGGCTCCTTAGCTTCATGTGCATCACCTGTGTCACAATAGTCTCCTTGATTCCATGAGGCCCCACTGTGTCACAATGGCTCCTTGGCTTCATGTGCATCACCTGTGTCACCATGGTCTCCTTGATTCCATGAGGCCCCACTGGGTCACAATGGCTCCTTGGCTTCATGTGCATCACCTGTGTCACCATGGTCTCCTTGATTCCATGAGGCCCCACTGTGTCACAATGGCTCCTTGGCTTCATGTGCATCACCTGTGTCACCATGGTCTCCTTGATTCCATGAGGCCCCACTGTGTCACAATGGCTCCTTGCTTCCATGAGGTTCCGCAGTGTCACCATGCTCACCTTTGATCCACATTGTCATAATGGACAATTGCTTCCATGTGGCCCCACTGTGTCACAATAGCCCCTTGCTTCCATAGGTTTTCTAGAATGTAATGTATAATTTTCTACAATGTAACAATGGACTCCTTGGTTCTGTGAGCTACCCTGCTTTTTGCAGAGGTGTCTTTGGTTCCAACAAGGCCCCGCTGTGTCTCAGTGCACCCTGGCTTCCATGCGCATCTGGAGTATCACAAAGGCTCCTTGGTTCCACGAGGTCTTGCTGTGTCACAATGGATCCTGTGCTCCATGAGGCCCTCCAAAGTCATCATGGAGCCTTGATTCCATGTGCTTCCATTGCGTCCCAGGGATCGCCTTGGTTCCATCAGTTTCCTTAGTGGCACAATGCTCTCCATGCTTCCATGAGGCCCTGCTTTGCCACAATGGTCCCCTTGTGTCCATGAGGCCCCGCTGTGTCCCAGTGGACGGATGGTTCCATGAGGTTCCGTGCTGTCCCCATGGTCTTCTTGAATCCGCAGTGTAACAATGGACCATTGCTTCCAGGCGGCCTCTCTGTGTCACAAGGGGCTCCTTGATTCCATGATTCCCCACGGTGTCACCATGGAGCCTTGTTTCTAGGAGGTTCTGTACTGTCACAATTGTCTCCTGGATCCCATGAGCACCTGCAGTGTCACAATGGCTCCCTGCTTCCATGAGGAACACAAAAGCTTTGCATCAACACTGAGCAACAGCTGCTGAACACACCTGGGAGCATCTGCTTGCATCAAAAGAGGGCTTCAAGCTGAGAAAGGCACCAGCAGCTTCCATCTGCAACAGAGAGACAGGCAAAGGACAGGGACAGAGATATCAGTGGAAGGACTGCGAGAATTCTGCTCCCAGAGATCATTCCTGCTCACAGTGTCCCTTGTAGAAAGGGGACATCACTCCAGGCAGCCTGGACTGAGCATGTGGGTTTGTTGTTTAGCAAACCTGCTCAGGCTTTTCCATTCTTTCCTTACAAACAGGAAAACTTCTCTGGGCCTGTGTGCAGGCAGAGCCCTGAGGAGAGCAGTAGGCACATGGTGCCGTGGGCTGGGACCGCCAGCTGCAGAGCTCAAGGGAAGAAGCCCCGTTGTGTCACAATGGCTCCTTAGCTTCATGTGCATCACCTGTGTCACCATGGTCTCCTTGATTCCATGAGGCCCCACTGTGTCACAATGGCTCCCTGGCTTCATGTGCATCACCTGTGTCACCATGGTCTCCTTGATTCCATGAGGCCCCACTGTGTCACAATGGCTCCTTGCTTCCATGAGGTTCCGCAGTGTCACCATGCTCACCTTTGATCCACATTGTCATAATGGACAATTGCTTCCATGTGGCCCCACTGTGTCACAATAGCCCCTTGCTTCCATAGGTTTTCTAGAATGTAATGTATAATTTTCTACAATGTAACAATGGACTCCTTGGTTCTGTGAGCTACTCTGCTTTTTGCAGAGGTGTCTTTGGTTCCAACAAGGCCCCGCTCTGTCTCAGTGCACCCTGGCTTCCATGCGCATCTGGAGTATCACAAAGGCTCCTTGGTTCCACGAGGTCTTGCTGTGTCACAATGGATCCTGTGCTCCATGAGGCCCTCCAAAGTCATCATGGAGCCTTGATTCCATGTGCTTCCATTGTGTCCCAGGGATCGCCTTGGTTCCATCAGTTTCCTTAGTGGCACAATGCTCTCCATGCTTCCATGATTGCCCACAATGTCACAATGCTCTCCATGCTTCCATGAGGCCCTGCTTTGCCACAATGGTCCCCTTGTGTCCATGAGGCCCCGCTGTGTCCCAATGGACGGATGGTTCCATGAGGTTCCGTGCTGTCCCCATGGTCTTCTTGAATCCGCAGTGTAACAATGGACCATTGCTTCCAGGCGGCCTCTCTGTGTCACAAGGGGCTCCTTGATTCCATGATTCCCCACGGTGTCACCATGGAGCCTTGTTTCTAGGAGGTTCTGTACTCTCACAATTGTCTCCTGGATCCCATGAGCCCCTGCAGTGTCACAATGGCTCCTTGCTTCCATGAGGAACACAAAAGCTTTGCATCAACACTGAGCAACAGCTGCTGAACACACCTGGGAGCATCTGCTTGCATCAAAAGAGGGCTTCAAGCTGAGAAAGGCACCAGCAGCTTCCATCTGCAAGAGAGAGACAGGCGAAGGACAGGGACAGAGATATCAGTGGAAGGACTGCGAGAATTCTGCTCCCAGAGATCATTCCTGCTCACAGTGTCCCTTGTAGAAAGGGGACATCACTCCAGGCAGCCTGGACTGAGCATGTGGGTTTGTTGTTTAGCAAACCTGCTCAGGCTTTTCCATTCTTTCCTTACAAACAGGAAAACTTCTCTGGGCCTGTGTGCAGGCAGAGCCCTGAGGAGAGCAGTAGGCACATGGTGCCGTGGGCTGGGACCGCCAGCTGCAGAGCTCAAGGGAAGAAGCCCCGTTGTGTCACAATGGCTCCTTAGCTTCATGTGCATCACCTGTGTCACCATGGTCTCCTTGATTCCATGAGGCCCCACTTTGTCACAATGGCTCCTTGCTTCCATGAGGTTCCGCAGTGTCACCATGCTCACCTTTGATCCACATTGTCATAATGGACAATTGCTTCCATGTGGCCCCACTGTGTCACAATAGCCCCTTGCTTCCATAGGTTTTCTAGAATGTAATGTATAATTTTCTACAATGTAACAATGGACTCCTTGGTTCTGTGAGCTACCCTGCTTTTTGCAGAGGTGTCTTTGGTTCCAACAAGGCCCCGCTCTGTCTCAGTGCACCCTGGCTTCCATGCGCATCTGGAGTATCACAAAGGCTCCTTGGTTCCACGAGGTCTTGCTGTGTCACAATGGATCCTGTGCTCCATGAGGCCCTCCAAAGTCATCATGGAGCCTTGATTCCATGTGCTTCCATTGTGTCCCAGGGATCGCCTTGGTTCCATCAGTTTCCTTAGTGGCACAATGCTCTCCATGCTTCCATGATTGCCCACAATGTCACAATGCTCTCCATGCTTCCATGAGGCCCTGCTTTGCCACAATGGTCCCCTTGTGTCCATGAGGCCCCGCTGTGTCCCAATGGACGGATGGTTCCATGAGGTTCCGTGCTGTCCCCATGGTCTTCTTGAATCCGCAGTGTAACAATGGACCATTGCTTCCAGGCGGCCTCTCTGTGTCACAAGGGGCTCCTTGATTCCATGATTCCCCACGGTGTCACCATGGAGCCTTGTTTCTAGGAGGTTCTGTACTGTCACAATTGTCTCCTGGATCCCATGAGCCCCTGCAGTGTCACAATGGCTCCTTGCTTCCATGAGGAACACAAAAGCTTTGCATCAACACTGAGCAACAGCTGCTGAACACACCTGGGAGCATCTGCTTGCATCAAAAGAGGGCTTCAAGCTGAGAAAGGCACCAGCAGCTTCCATCTGCAACAGAGAGCCAGGCAAAGGACAGGGACAGAGAATTCCGTGGAAAGACTGCGGGAATTCTGCTCCCAGAGATCATTCCTGCTCACAGTGTCCCTTGTAGAAAGGGGACATCATTCCAGGCAGCCTGGACTGAGCATGTAGGGTTTGTTGTTTAGCAAACCTGCTCAGGCTTTTCCATTCTTTCCTTACAAACAGGAAAACTTCTCTGGGCCTGTGTGCAGGCAGAGCCCTGAGGAGAGCAGTAGGCACATGGTGCCGTGGGCTGGGACCGCCAGCTGCAGAGCTCAAGGGAAGAAGCCCCGTTGTGTCACAATGGCTCCTTAGCTTCATGTGCATCACCTGTGTCACCATGGTCTCCTTGATTCCATGAGGCCCCACTGTGTCACAATGGCTCCTTGGCTTCATGTGCATCACCTGTGTCACCATGGTCTCCTTGATTCCATGAGGCCCCACTTTGTCACAATGGCTCCTTGCTTCCATGAGGTTCCGCAGTGTCACCATGCTCACCTTTGATCCACATTGTCATAATGGACAATTGCTTCCATGTGGCCCCACTGTGTCACAATAGCCCCTTGCTTCCATAGGTTTTCTAGAATGTAACGTATAATTTTCTACAATGTAACAATGGACTCCTTGGTTCTGTGAGCTACCCTGCTTTTTGCAGAGGTGTCTTTGGTTCCAACAAGGCCCCGCTCTGTCTCAGTGCACCCTGGCTTCCATGCGCATCTGGAGTATCACAAAGGCTCCTTGGTTCCACGAGGTCTTGCTGTGTCACAATGGATCCTGTGCTCCATGAGGCCCTCCAAAGTCATCATGGAGCCTTGATTCCATGTGCTTCCATTGTGTCCCAGGGATCGCCTTGGTTCCATCAGTTTCCTTAGTGGCACAATGCTCTCCATGCTTCCATGATTGCCCACAATGTCACAATGCTCTCCATGCTTCCATGAGGCCCTGCTTTGCCACAATGGTCCCCTTGTGTCCATGAGGCCCCGCTGTGTCCCAATGGACGGATGGTTCCATGAGGTTCCGTGCTGTCCCCATGGTCTTCTTGAATCCGCAGTGTAACAATGGACCATTGCTTCCAGGCGGCCTCTCTGTGTCACAAGGGGCTCCTTGATTCCATGATTCCCCACGGTGTCACCATGGAGCCTTGTTTCTAGGAGGTTCTGTACTCTCACAATTGTCTCCTTGATGCCATGAGCCCCTGCAGTGTCACAATGGCTCCTTGCTTCCATGAGGAACACAAAAGCTTTGCATCAACACTGAGCAACAGCTGCTGAACACACCTGGGAGCATCTGCTTGCATCAAAAGAGGGCTTCAAGCTGAGAAAGGCACCAGCAGCTTCCATCTGCAAGAGAGAGATAGGCGAAGGACAGGGACAGAGATATCAGTGGAAGGACTGCGAGAATTCTGCTCCCAGAGATCATTCCTGCTCACAGTGTCCCTTGTAGAAAGGGGACATCATTCCAGGCAGCCTGGACTGAGTATGTGGGTTTGTTGTTGAGGAAACCTGCTCAGGCTTTTCCATTCTTTCCTTACAAACAGGAAAACTTCTCTGGGCCTGTGTGCAGGCAGAGCCCTGAGGAGAGCAGTAGGCACATGGTGCCGTGGGCTGGGACCGCCAGCTGCAGAGCTCAAGGGAAGAAGCCCCGTTGTGTCACAATGGCTCCTTAGCTTCATGTGCATCACCTGTGTCACAATAGTCTCCTTGATTCCATGAGGCCCCACTGTGTCACAATGGCTCCTTGGCTTCATGTGCATCACCTGTGTCACCATGGTCTCCTTGATTCCATGAGGCCCCACTGGGTCACAATGGCTCCTTGGCTTCATGTGCATCACCTGTGTCACCATGGTCTCCTTGATTCCATGAGGCCCCACTGTGTCACAATGGCTCCTTGGCTTCATGTGCATCACCTGTGTCACCATGGTCTCCTTGATTCCATGAGGCCCCACTGTGTCACAATGGCTCCTTGCTTCCATGAGGTTCCGCAGTGTCACCATGCTCACCTTTGATCCACATTGTCATAATGGACAATTGCTTCCATGTGGCCCCACTGTGTCACAATAGCCCCTTGCTTCCATAGGTTTTCTAGAATGTAATGTATAATTTTCTACAATGTAACAATGGACTCCTTGGTTCTGTGAGCTACCCTGCTTTTTGCAGAGGTGTCTTTGGTTCCAACAAGGCCCCGCTGTGTCTCAGTGCACCCTGGCTTCCATGCGCATCTGGAGTATCACAAAGGCTCCTTGGTTCCACGAGGTCTTGCTGTGTCACAATGGATCCTGTGCTCCATGAGGCCCTCCAAAGTCATCATGGAGCCTTGATTCCATGTGCTTCCATTGCGTCCCAGGGATCGCCTTGGTTCCATCAGTTTCCTTAGTGGCACAATGCTCTCCATGCTTCCATGAGGCCCTGCTTTGCCACAATGGTCCCCTTGTGTCCATGAGGCCCCGCTGTGTCCCAGTGGACGGATGGTTCCATGAGGTTCCGTGCTGTCCCCATGGTCTTCTTGAATCCGCAGTGTAACAATGGACCATTGCTTCCAGGCGGCCTCTCTGTGTCACAAGGGGCTCCTTGATTCCATGATTCCCCACGGTGTCACCATGGAGCCTTGTTTCTAGGAGGTTCTGTACTGTCACAATTGTCTCCTGGATCCCATGAGCACCTGCAGTGTCACAATGGCTCCCTGCTTCCATGAGGAACACAAAAGCTTTGCATCAACACTGAGCAACAGCTGCTGAACACACCTGGGAGCATCTGCTTGCATCAAAAGAGGGCTTCAAGCTGAGAAAGGCACCAGCAGCTTCCATCTGCAACAGAGAGACAGGCAAAGGACAGGGACAGAGATATCAGTGGAAGGACTGCGAGAATTCTGCTCCCAGAGATCATTCCTGCTCACAGTGTCCCTTGTAGAAAGGGGACATCACTCCAGGCAGCCTGGACTGAGCATGTGGGTTTGTTGTTTAGCAAACCTGCTCAGGCTTTTCCATTCTTTCCTTACAAACAGGAAAACTTCTCTGGGCCTGTGTGCAGGCAGAGCCCTGAGGAGAGCAGTAGGCACATGGTGCCGTGGGCTGGGACCGCCAGCTGCAGAGCTCAAGGGAAGAAGCCCCGTTGTGTCACAATGGCTCCTTAGCTTCATGTGCATCACCTGTGTCACCATGGTCTCCTTGATTCCATGAGGCCCCACTGTGTCACAATGGCTCCCTGGCTTCATGTGCATCACCTGTGTCACCATGGTCTCCTTGATTCCATGAGGCCCCACTGTGTCACAATGGCTCCTTGCTTCCATGAGGTTCCGCAGTGTCACCATGCTCACCTTTGATCCACATTGTCATAATGGACAATTGCTTCCATGTGGCCCCACTGTGTCACAATAGCCCCTTGCTTCCATAGGTTTTCTAGAATGTAATGTATAATTTTCTACAATGTAACAATGGACTCCTTGGTTCTGTGAGCTACTCTGCTTTTTGCAGAGGTGTCTTTGGTTCCAACAAGGCCCCGCTCTGTCTCAGTGCACCCTGGCTTCCATGCGCATCTGGAGTATCACAAAGGCTCCTTGGTTCCACGAGGTCTTGCTGTGTCACAATGGATCCTGTGCTCCATGAGGCCCTCCAAAGTCATCATGGAGCCTTGATTCCATGTGCTTCCATTGTGTCCCAGGGATCGCCTTGGTTCCATCAGTTTCCTTAGTGGCACAATGCTCTCCATGCTTCCATGATTGCCCACAATGTCACAATGCTCTCCATGCTTCCATGAGGCCCTGCTTTGCCACAATGGTCCCCTTGTGTCCATGAGGCCCCGCTGTGTCCCAATGGACGGATGGTTCCATGAGGTTCCGTGCTGTCCCCATGGTCTTCTTGAATCCGCAGTGTAACAATGGACCATTGCTTCCAGGCGGCCTCTCTGTGTCACAAGGGGCTCCTTGATTCCATGATTCCCCACGGTGTCACCATGGAGCCTTGTTTCTAGGAGGTTCTGTACTCTCACAATTGTCTCCTGGATCCCATGAGCCCCTGCAGTGTCACAATGGCTCCTTGCTTCCATGAGGAACACAAAAGCTTTGCATCAACACTGAGCAACAGCTGCTGAACACACCTGGGAGCATCTGCTTGCATCAAAAGAGGGCTTCAAGCTGAGAAAGGCACCAGCAGCTTCCATCTGCAACAGAGAGCCAGGCAAAGGACAGGGACAGAGAATTCCGTGGAAAGACTGCGGGAATTCTGCTCCCAGAGATCATTCCTGCTCACAGTGTCCCTTGTAGAAAGGGGACATCATTCCAGGCAGCCTGGACTGAGCATGTGGGTTTGTTGTTTAGGAAACCTGCTCAGGCTTTTCCATTCTTTCCTTACAAACAGGAAAACTTCTCTGGGCCTGTGTGCAGGCAGAGCCCTGAGGAGAGCAGTAGGCACATGGTGCCGTGGGCTGGGACCGCCAGCTGCAGAGCTCAAGGGAAGAAGCCCCGTTGTGTCACAATGGTCTCCTTAGCTTCATGTGGATCACCTGTGTCACAATAGGCTCCTTGATTCCATGAGGCCCCACTGTGTCACAATGGCTCCTTGGCTTCATGTGCATCACCTGTGTCACAATCGTCTCCTTGATTCCATGAGGCCCCACTGTGTCACAATGGCTCCTTGGCTTCATGTGCATCACCTGTGTCACCATGGTCTCCTTGATTCCATGAGGCCCCACTTTGTCACAATGGCTCCTTGCTTCCATGAGGTTCCGCAGTGTCACCATGCTCACCTTTGATCCACATTGTCATAATGGACAATTGCTTCCATGTGGCCCCACTGTGTCACAATAGCCCCTTGCTTCCATAGGTTTTCTAGAATGTAATGTATAATTTTCTACAATGTAACAATGGACTCCTTGGTTCTGTGAGCTACCCTGCTTTTTGCAGAGGTGTCTTTGGTTCCAACAAGGCCGCGCTCTGTCTCAGTGCACCCTGGCTTCCATGCGCATCTGGAGTATCACAAAGGCTCCTTGGTTCCACGAGGTCTTGCTGTGTCACAATGGATCCTGTGCTCCATGAGGCCCTCCAAAGTCATCATGGAGCCTTGATTCCATGTGCTTCCATTGCGTCCCAGGGATCGCCTTGGTTCCATCAGTTTCCTTAGTGGCACAATGCTCTCCATGCTTCCATGAGGCCCTGCTTTGCCACAATGGTCCCCTTGTGTCCATGAGGCCCCGCTGTGTCCCAGTGGACGGATGGTTCCATGAGGTTCCGTGCTGTCCCCATGGTCTTCTTGAATCCGCAGTGTAACAATGGACCATTGCTTCCAGGCGGCCTCTCTGTGTCACAAGGGGCTCCTTGATTCCATGATTCCCCACGGTGTCACCATGGAGCCTTGTTTCTAGGAGGTTCTGTACTGTCACAATTGTCTCCTTGATGCCATGAGCCCCTGCAGTGTCACAATGGCTCCTTGCTTCCATGAGGAACACAAAAGCTTTGCATCAACACTGAGCAACAGCTGCTGAACACACCTGGGAGCATCTGCTTGCATCAAAAGAGGGCTTCAAGCTGAGAAAGGCACCAGCAGCTTCCATCTGCAAGAGAGAGATAGGCGAAGGACAGGGACAGAGATATCAGTGGAAGGACTGCGAGAATTCTGCTCCCAGAGATCATTCCTGCTCACAGTGTCCCTTGTAGAAAGGGGACATCATTCCAGGCAGCCTGGACTGAGTATGTGGGTTTGTTGTTTAGCAAACCTGCTCAGGCTTTTCCATTCTTTCCTTACAAACAGGAAAACTTCTCTGGGCCTGTGTGCAGGCAGAGCCCTGAGGAGAGCAGTAGGCACATGGTGCCGTGGGCTGGGACCGCCAGCTGCATAGCTCAAGGGAAGAAGCCCCGTTGTGTCACAATGGCTCCTTAGCTTCATGTGCATCACCTGTGTCACAATGGTCTCCTTGATTCCATGAGGCCCCACTGGGTCACAATGGCTCCTTGGCTTCATGTGCATCACCTGTGTCACCATGGTCTCCTTGATTCCATGAGGCCCCACTTTGTCACAATGGCTCCTTGCTTCCATGAGGTTCCGCAGTGTCACCATGCTCACCTTTGATCCACATTGTCATAATGGACAATTGCTTCCATGTGGCCCCACTGTGTCACAATAGCCCCTTGCTTCCATAGGTTTTCTAGAATGTAACGTATAATTTTCTACAATGTAACAATGGACTCCTTGGTTCTGTGAGCTACCCTGCTTTTTGCAGAGGTGTCTTTGGTTCCAACAAGGCCGCGCTGTGTCTCAGTGCACCCTGGCTTCCATGCGCATCTGGAGTATCACAAAGGCTCCTTGGTTCCACGAGGTCTTGCTGTGTCACAATGGATCCTGTGCTCCATGAGGCCCTCCAAAGTCATCATGGAGCCTTGATTCCATGTGCTTCCATTGTGTCCCAGGGATCGCCTTGGTTCCATCAGTTTCCTTAGTGGCACAATGCTCTCCATGCTTCCATGATTGCCCACAATGTCACAATGCTCTCCATGCTTCCATGAGGCCCTGCTTTGCCACAATGGTCCCCTTGTGTCCATGAGGCCCCGCTGTGTCCCAATGGACGGATGGTTCCATGAGGTTCCGTGCTGTCCCCATGGTCTTCTTGAATCTGCAGTGTAACAATGGACCATTGCTTCCAGGCGGCCTCTCTGTGTCACAAGGGGCTCCTTGATTCCATGATTCCCCACGGTGTCACCATGGAGCCTTGTTTCTAGGAGGTTCTGTACTGTCACAATTGTCTCCTGGATCCCATGAGCCCCTGCAGTGTCACAATGGCTCCTTGCTTCCATGAGGAACACAAAAGCTTTGCATCAACACTGAGCAACAGCTGCTGAACACACCTGCGAGCATCTGCTTGCATCAAACGAGGGCTTCAAGCTGAGAAAGGCACCAGCAGCTTCCATCTGCAACAGAGAGACAGGCAAAGGACAGGGACAGAGAATTCAGTGGAAAGACTGCGGGAATTCTGCTCCCAGAGATCATTCCTGCTCACAGTGTCCCTTGTAGAAAGGGGACATCATTCCAGGCAGCCTGGACTGAGCATGTGGGTTTGTTGTTTAGGAAACCTGCTCAGGCTTTTCCATTCTTTCCTTACAAACAGGAAAACTTCTCTGGGCCTGTGTGCAGGCAGAGCCCTGAGGAGAGCAGTAGGCACATGGTGCCGTGGGCTGGGACCGCCAGCTGCAGAGCTCAAGGGAAGAAGCCCCGTTGTGTCACAATGGTCTCCTTAGCTTCATGTGGATCACCTGTGTCACAATAGTCTCCTTGATTCCATGAGGCCCCACTGTGTCACAATGGCTCCTTGGCTTCATGTGCATCACCTGTGTCACCATGGTCTCCTTGATTCCATGAGGCCCCACTGGGTCACAATGGCTCCTTGGCTTCATGTGCATCACCTGTGTCACCATGGTCTCCTTGATTCCATGAGGCCCCACTTTGTCACAATGGCTCCTTGCTTCCATGAGGTTCCGCAGTGTCACCATGCTCACCTTTGATCCACATTGTCATAATGGACAATTGCTTCCATGTGGCCCCACTGTGTCACAATAGCCCCTTGCTTCCATAGGTTTTCTAGAATGTAATGTATAATTTTCTACAATGTAACAATGGACTCCTTGGTTCTGTGAGCTACCCTGCTTTTTGCAGAGGTGTCTTTGGTTCCAACAAGGCCCCGCTGTGTCTCAGTGCACCCTGGCTTCCATGCGCATCTGGAGTATCACAAAGGCTCCTTGGTTCCACGAGGTCTTGCTGTGTCACAATGGATCCTGTGCTCCATGAGGCCCTCCAAAGTCATCATGGAGCCTTGATTCCATGTGCTTCCATTGCGTCCCAGGGATCGCCTTGGTTCCATCAGTTTCCTTAGTGGCACAATGCTCTCCATGCTTCCATGATTGCCCACAATGTCACAATGCTCTCCATGCTTCCATGAGGCCCTGCTTTGCCACAATGGTCCCCTTGTGTCCATGAGGCCCCGCTGTGTCCCAATGGACGGATGGTTCCATGAGGTTCCGTGCTGTCCCCATGGTCTTCTTGAATCCGCAGTGTAACAATGGACCATTGCTTCCAGGCGGCCTCTCTGTGTCACAAGGGGCTCCTTGATTCCATGATTCCCCACGGTGTCACCATGGAGCCTTGTTTCTAGGAGGTTCTGTACTGTCACAATTGTCTCCTGGATCCCATGAGCCCCTGCAGTGTCACAATGGCTCCTTGCTTCCATGAGGAACACAAAAGCTTTGCATCAACACTGAGCAACAGCTGCTGAACACACCTGGGAGCATCTGCTTGCATCAAAAGAGGGCTTCAAGCTGAGAAAGGCACCAGCAGCTTCCATCTGCAACAGAGAGCCAGGCAAAGGACAGGGACAGAGAATTCCGTGGAAAGACTGCGGGAATTCTGCTCCCAGAGATCATTCCTGCTCACAGTGTCCCTTGTAGAAAGGGGACATCATTCCAGGCAGCCTGGACTGAGCATGTAGGGTTTGTTGTTTAGCAAACCTGCTCAGGCTTTTCCATTCTTTCTTTACAAACAGGAAAACTTCTCTGGGCCTGTGTGCAGGCAGAGCCCTGAGGAGAGCAGTAGGCACATGGTGCCGTGGGCTGGGACCGCCAGCTGCAGAGCTCAAGGGAAGAAGCCCCGTTGTGTCACAATGGCTCCTTAGCTTCATGTGCATCACCTGTGTCACCATGGTCTCCTTGATTCCATGAGGCCCCACTGGGTCACAATGGCTCCTTGGCTTCATGTGCATCACCTGTGTCACCATGGTCTCCTTGATTCCATGAGGCCCCACTTTGTCACAATGGCTCCTTGCTTCCATGAGGTTCCGCAGTGTCACCATGCTCACCTTTGATCCACATTGTCATAATGGACAATTGCTTCCATGTGGCCCCACTGTGTCACAATAGCCCCTTGCTTCCATAGGTTTTCTAGAATGTAACGTATAATTTTCTACAATGTAACAATGGACTCCTTGGTTCTGTGAGCTACCCTGCTTTTTGCAGAGGTGTCTTTGGTTCCAACAAGGCCGCGCTGTGTCTCAGTGCACCCTGGCTTCCATGCGCATCTGGAGTATCACAAAGGCTCCTTGGTTCCACGAGGTCTTGCTGTGTCACAATGGATCCTGTGCTCCATGAGGCCCTCCAAAGTCATCATGGAGCCTTGATTCCATGTGCTTCCATTGTGTCCCAGGGATCGCCTTGGTTCCATCAGTTTCCTTAGTGGCACAATGCTCTCCATGCTTCCATGATTGCCCACAATGTCACAATGCTCTCCATGCTTCCATGAGGCCCTGCTTTGCCACAATGGTCCCCTTGTGTCCATGAGGCCCCGCTGTGTCCCAATGGACGGATGGTTCCATGAGGTTCCGTGCTGTCCCCATGGTCTTCTTGAATCCGCAGTGTAACAATGGACCATTGCTTCCAGGCGGCCTCTCTGTGTCACAAGGGGCTCCTTGATTCCATGATTCCCCACGGTGTCACCATGGAGCCTTGTTTCTAGGAGGTTCTGTACTCTCACAATTGTCTCCTTGATGCCATGAGCCCCTGCAGTGTCACAATGGCTCCTTGCTTCCATGAGGAACACAAAAGCTTTGCATCAACACTGAGCAACAGCTGCTGAACACACCTGGGAGCATCTGCTTGCATCAAAAGAGGGCTTCAAGCTGAGAAAGGCACCAGCAGCTTCCATCTGCAAGAGAGAGATAGGCGAAGGACAGGGACAGAGATATCAGTGGAAGGACTGCGAGAATTCTGCTCCCAGAGATCATTCCTGCTCACAGTGTCCCTTGTAGAAAGGGGACATCATTCCAGGCAGCCTGGACTGAGTATGTGGGTTTGTTGTTGAGGAAACCTGCTCAGGCTTTTCCATTCTTTCCTTACAAACAGGAAAACTTCTCTGGGCCTGTGTGCAGGCAGAGCCCTGAGGAGAGCAGTAGGCACATGGTGCCGTGGGCTGGGACCGCCAGCTGCAGAGCTCAAGGGAAGAAGCCCCGTTGTGTCACAATGGCTCCTTAGCTTCATGTGCATCACCTGTGTCACAATAGTCTCCTTGATTCCATGAGGCCCCACTGTGTCACAATGGCTCCTTGGCTTCATGTGCATCACCTGTGTCACCATGGTCTCCTTGATTCCATGAGGCCCCACTGGGTCACAATGGCTCCTTGGCTTCATGTGCATCACCTGTGTCACCATGGTCTCCTTGATTCCATGAGGCCCCACTGTGTCACAATGGCTCCTTGGCTTCATGTGCATCACCTGTGTCACCATGGTCTCCTTGATTCCATGAGGCCCCACTGGGTCACAATGGCTCCTTGCTTCCATGAGATTCCGCAGTGTCACCATGCTCACCTTTGATCCACATTGTCATAATGGACAATTGCTTCCATGTGGCCCCACTGTGTCACAATAGCCCCTTGCTTCCATAGGTTTTCTAGAATGTAACGTATAATTTTCTACAATGTAACAATGGACTCCTTGGTTCTGTGAGCTACCCTGCTTTTTGCAGAGGTGTCTTTGGTTCCAACAAGGCCCCGCTGTGTCTCAGTGCACCCTGGCTTCCATGCGCATCTGGAGTATCACAAAGGCTCCTTGGTTCCACGAGGTCTTGCTGTGTCACAATGGATCCTGTGCTCCATGAGGCCCTCCAAAGTCATCATGGAGCCTTGATTCCATGTGCTTCCATTGCGTCCCAGGGATCGCCTTGGTTCCATCAGTTTCCTTAGTGGCACAATGCTCTCCATGCTTCCATGAGGCCCTGCTTTGCCACAATGGTCCCCTTGTGTCCATGAGGCCCCGCTGTGTCCCAGTGGACGGATGGTTCCATGAGGTTCCGTGCTGTCCCCATGGTCTTCTTGAATCCGCAGTGTAACAATGGACCATTGCTTCCAGGCGGCCTCTCTGTGTCACAAGGGGCTCCTTGATTCCATGATTCCCCACGGTGTCACCATGGAGCCTTGTTTCTAGGAGGTTCTGTACTGTCACAATTGTCTCCTGGATCCCATGAGCACCTGCAGTGTCACAATGGCTCCCTGCTTCCATGAGGAACACAAAAGCTTTGCATCAACACTGAGCAACAGCTGCTGAACACACCTGGGAGCATCTGCTTGCATCAAAAGAGGGCTTCAAGCTGAGAAAGGCACCAGCAGCTTCCATCTGCAACAGAGAGACAGGCAAAGGACAGGGACAGAGATATCAGTGGAAGGACTGCGAGAATTCTGCTCCCAGAGATCATTCCTGCTCACAGTGTCCCTTGTAGAAAGGGGACATCACTCCAGGCAGCCTGGACTGAGCATGTGGGTTTGTTGTTTAGCAAACCTGCTCAGGCTTTTCCATTCTTTCCTTACAAACAGGAAAACTTCTCTGGGCCTGTGTGCAGGCAGAGCCCTGAGGAGAGCAGTAGGCACATGGTGCCGTGGGCTGGGACCGCCAGCTGCAGAGCTCAAGGGAAGAAGCCCCGTTGTGTCACAATGGCTCCTTAGCTTCATGTGCATCACCTGTGTCACAATGGTCTCCTTGATTCCATGAGGCCCCACTGTGTCACAATGGCTCCCTGGCTTCATGTGCATCACCTGTGTCACCATGGTCTCCTTGATTCCATGAGGCCCCACTGTGTCACAATGGCTCCTTGCTTCCATGAGGTTCCGCAGTGTCACCATGCTCACCTTTGATCCACATTGTCATAATGGACAATTGCTTCCATGTGGCCCCACTGTGTCACAATAGCCCCTTGCTTCCATAGGTTTTCTAGAATGTAATGTATAATTTTCTACAATGTAACAATGGACTCCTTGGTTCTGTGAGCTACTCTGCTTTTTGCAGAGGTGTCTTTGGTTCCAACAAGGCCCCGCTCTGTCTCAGTGCACCCTGGCTTCCATGCGCATCTGGAGTATCACAAAGGCTCCTTGGTTCCACGAGGTCTTGCTGTGTCACAATGGATCCTGTGCTCCATGAGGCCCTCCAAAGTCATCATGGAGCCTTGATTCCATGTGCTTCCATTGTGTCCCAGGGATCGCCTTGGTTCCATCAGTTTCCTTAGTGGCACAATGCTCTCCATGCTTCCATGATTGCCCACAATGTCACAATGCTCTCCATGCTTCCATGAGGCCCTGCTTTGCCACAATGGTCCCCTTGTGTCCATGAGGCCCCGCTGTGTCCCAATGGACGGATGGTTCCATGAGGTTCCGTGCTGTCCCCATGGTCTTCTTGAATCCGCAGTGTAACAATGGACCATTGCTTCCAGGCGGCCTCTCTGTGTCACAAGGGGCTCCTTGATTCCATGATTCCCCACGGTGTCACCATGGAGCCTTGTTTCTAGGAGGTTCTGTACTGTCACAATTGTCTCCTGGATCCCATGAGCCCCTGCAGTGTCACAATGGCTCCTTGCTTCCATGAGGAACACAAAAGCTTTGCATCAACACTGAGCAACAGCTGCTGAACACACCTGGGAGCATCTGCTTGCATCAAAAGAGGGCTTCAAGCTGAGAAAGGCACCAGCAGCTTCCATCTGCAACAGAGAGCCAGGCAAAGGACAGGGACAGAGAATTCCGTGGAAAGACTGCGGGAATTCTGCTCCCAGAGATCATTCCTGCTCACAGTGTCCCTTGTAGAAAGGGGACATCATTCCAGGCAGCCTGGACTGAGCATGTGGGTTTGTTGTTTAGGAAACCTGCTCAGGCTTTTCCATTCTTTCCTTACAAACAGGAAAACTTCTCTGGGCCTGTGTGCAGGCAGAGCCCTGAGGAGAGCAGTAGGCACATGGTGCCGTGGGCTGGGACCGCCAGCTGCAGAGCTCAAGGGAAGAAGCCCCGTTGTGTCACAATGGTCTCCTTAGCTTCATGTGGATCACCTGTGTCACAATAGTCTCCTTGATTCCATGAGGCCCCACTGTGTCACAATGGCTCCTTGGCTTCATGTGCATCACCTGTGTCACCATGGTCTCCTTGATTCCATGAGGCCCCACTGTGTCACAATGGCTCCTTGGCTTCATGTGCATCACCTGTGTCACCATGGTCTCCTTGATTCCATGAGGCCCCACTTTGTCACAATGGCTCCTTGCTTCCATGAGGTTCCGCAGTGTCACCATGCTCACCTTTGATCCACATTGTCATAATGGACAATTGCTTCCATGTGGCCCCACTGTGTCACAATAGCCCCTTGCTTCCATAGGTTTTCTAGAATGTAACGTATAATTTTCTACAATGTAACAATGGACTCCTTGGTTCTGTGAGCTACCCTGCTTTTTGCAGAGGTGTCTTTGGTTCCAACAAGGCCCCGCTCTGTCTCAGTGCACCCTGGCTTCCATGCGCATCTGGAGTATCACAAAGGCTCCTTGGTTCCACGAGGTCTTGCTGTGTCACAATGGATCCTGTGCTCCATGAGGCCCTCCAAAGTCATCATGGAGCCTTGATTCCATGTGCTTCCATTGCGTCCCAGGGATCGCCTTGGTTCCATCAGTTTCCTTAGTGGCACAATGCTCTCCATGCTTCCATGAGGCCCTGCTTTGCCACAATGGTCCCCTTGTGTCCATGAGGCCCCGCTGTGTCCCAGTGGACGGATGGTTCCATGAGGTTCCGTGCTGTCCCCATGGTCTTCTTGAATCCGCAGTGTAACAATGGACCATTGCTTCCAGGCGGCCTCTCTGTGTCACAAGGGGCTCCTTGATTCCATGATTCCCCACGGTGTCACCATGGAGCCTTGTTTCTAGGAGGTTCTGTACTGTCACAATTGTCTCCTTGATGCCATGAGCCCCTGCAGTGTCACAATGGCTCCTTGCTTCCATGAGGAACACAAAAGCTTTGCATCAACAATGAGCAACAGCTGCTGAACACACCTGGGAGCATCTGCTTGCATCAAAAGAGGGCTTCAAGCTGAGAAAGGCACCAGCAGCTTCCATCTGCAAGAGAGAGATAGGCGAAGGACAGGGACAGAGATATCAGTGGAAGGACTGCGAGAATTCTGCTCCCAGAGATCATTCCTGCTCACAGTGTCCCTTGTAGAAAGGGGACATCACTCCAGGCAGCCTGGACTGAGTATGTGGGTTTGTTGTTTAGCAAACCTGCTCAGGCTTTTCCATTCTTTCCTTACAAACAGGAAAACTTCTCTGGGCCTGTGTGCAGGCAGAGCCCTGAGGAGAGCAGTAGGCACATGGTGCCGTGGCCTGGGACCGCCAGCTGCATAGCTCAAGGGAAGAAGCCCCGTTGTGTCACAATGGTCTCCTTAGCTTCATGTGGATCACCTGTGTCACCATGGTCTCCTTGATTCCATGAGGCCCCACTTTGTCACAATGGCTCCTTGCTTCCATGAGGTTCCGCAGTGTCACCATGCTCACCTTTGATCCACATTGTCATAATGGACAATTGCTTCCATGTGGCCCCACTGTGTCACAATAGCCCCTTGCTTCCATAGGTTTTCTAGAATGTAATGTATAATTTTCTACAATGTAACAATGGACTCCTTGGTTCTGTGAGCTACCCTGCTTTTTGCAGAGGTGTCTTTGGTTCCAACAAGGCCCCGCTCTGTCTCAGTGCACCCTGGCTTCCATGCGCATCTGGAGTATCACAAAGGCTCCTTGGTTCCACGAGGTCTTGCTGTGTCACAATGGATCCTGTGCTCCATGAGGCCCTCCAAAGTCATCATGGAGCCTTGATTCCATGTGCTTCCATTGCGTCCCAGGGATCGCCTTGGTTCCATCAGTTTCCTTAGTGGCACAATGCTCTCCATGCTTCCATGATTGCCCACAATGTCACAATGCTCTCCATGCTTCCATGAGGCCCTGCTTTGCCACAATGGTCCCCTTGTGTCCATGAGGCCCCGCTGTGTCCCAATGGACGGATGGTTCCATGAGGTTCCGTGCTGTCCCCATGGTCTTCTTGAATCCGCAGTGTAACAATGGACCATTGCTTCCAGGCGGCCTCTCTGTGTCACAAGGGGCTCCTTGATTCCATGATTCCCCACGGTGTCACCATGGAGCCTTGTTTCTAGGAGGTTCTGTACTCTCACAATTGTCTCCTGGATCCCATGAGCCCCTGCAGTGGCACAATGGCTCCTTGCTTCCATGAGGAACACAAAAGCTTTGCATCAACACTGAGCAACAGCTGCTGAACACACCTGGGAGCATCTGCTTGCATCAAAAGAGGGCTTCAAGCTGAGAAAGGCACCAGCAGCTTCCATCTGCAAGAGAGAGACAGGCGAAGGACAGGGACAGAGATATCAGTGGAAGGACTGCGAGAATTCTGCTCCCAGAGATCATTCCTGCTCACAGTGTCCCTTATAGAAAGGGGACATCATTCCAGGCAGCCTGGACTGAGCATGTAGGGTTTGTTGTTGAGGAAACCTGCTCAGGCTTTTCCATTCTTTCCTTACAAACAGGAAAACTTCTCTGGGCCTGTGTGCAGGCAGAGCCCTGAGGAGAGCACTTGGCACATGGTGCCGTGGGCTGGGACCGCCAGCTGCAGAGCTCAAGGGAAGAAGCCCCGTTGTGTCACAATGGCTCCTTAGCTTCATGTGCATCACCTGTGTCACAATAGTCTCCTTGATTTCATGAGGCCCCACTGGGTCACAATGGCTCCTTGGCTTCATGTGCATCACCTGTGTCACCATGGTCTCCTTGATTCCATGAGGCCCCACTTTGTCACAATGGCTCCTTGCTTCCATGAGGTTCTGCAGTGTCACCATGCTCACCTTTGATCCACATTGTCATAATGGACAATTGCTTCCATGTGGCCCCACTGTGTCACAATAGCCCCTTGCTTCCATAGGTTTTCTAGAATGTAATGTATAATTTTCTACAATGTAACAATGGACTCCTTGGTTCTGTGAGCTACCCTGCTTTTTGCAGAGGTGTCTTTGGTTCCAACAAGGCCGCGCTGTGTCTCAGTGCACCCTGGCTTCCATGCACATCTGGAGTATCACAAAGGCTCCTTGTTTCCACGAGGTCTTGCTGTGTCACAATGGATCCTGTGCTCCATGAGGCCCTCCAAAGTCATCATGGAGCCTTGATTCCATGTGCTTCCATTGTGTCCCAGGGATCGCCTTGGTTCCATCAGTTTCCTTAGCGGCACAATGCTCTCCATGCTTCCATGATTGCCCACAATGTCACAATGCTCTCCATGCTTCCATGAGGCCCTGCTTTGCCACAATGGTCCCCTTGTGTCCATGAGGCCCCGCTGTGTCCCAATGGACGGATGGTTCCATGAGGTTCCGTGCTGTCCCCATGGTCTTCTTGAATCCGCAGTGTAACAATGGACCATTGCTTCCAGGAGGCCTCTCTGTGTCACAAGGGGCTCCTTGATTCCATGATTCCCCACGGTGTCACCATGGAGCCTTGTTTCTAGGAGGTTCTGTACTGTCACAATTGTCTCCTTGATGCCATGAGCCCCTGCAGTGTCACAATGGCTCCTTGCTTCCATGAGGAACACAAAAGCTTTGCATCAACACTGAGCAACAGCTGCTGAACACACCTGGGAGCATCTGCTTGCATCAAAAGAGGGCTTCAAGCTGAGAAAGGCACCAGCAGCTTCCATCTGCAACAGAGAGCCAGGCAAAGGACAGGGACAGAGATATCAGTGGAAGGACTGCGAGAATTCTGCTCCCAGAGATCATTCCTGCTCACAGTGTCCCTTGTAGAAAGGGGACATCATTCCAGGCAGCCTGGACTGAGCATGTAGGGTTTGTTGTTGAGGAAACCTGCTCAGGCTTTTCCATTCTTTCCTTACAAACAGGAAAACTTCTCTGGGCCTGTGTGCAGGCAGAGCCCTGAGGAGAGCACTTGGCACATGGTGCCGTGGGCTGGGACCGCCAGCTGCAGAGCTCAAGGGAAGAAGCCCCGTTGTGTCACAATGGTCTCCTTAGCTTCATGTGGATCACCTGTGTCACAATAGTCTCCTTGATTCCATGAGGCCCCACTGTGTCACAATGTCTCCTTGGCTTCATGTGCATCACCTGTGTCACCATGGTCTCCTTGATTCCATGAGGCCCCACTGTGTCACAATGGCTCCTTGGCTTCATGTGCATCACCTGTGTCACCATGGTCTCCTTGATTCCATGAGGCCCCACTGTGTCACAATGGCTCCTTGGCTTCATGTGCATCACCTGTGTCACCATGGTCTCCTTGATTCCATGAGGCCCCACTGTGTCACAATGGCTCCTTGGCTTCATGTGCATCACCTGTGTCACCATGGTCTCCTTGATTCCATGAGGCCCCACTTTGTCACAATGGCTCCTTGCTTCCATGAGATTCCGCAGTGTCACCATGCTCACCTTTGATCCACATTGTCATAATGGACAATTGCTTCCATGTGGCCCCACTGTGTCACAATAGCCCCTTGCTTCCATAGGTTTTCTAGAATGTAATGTATAATTTTCTACAATGTAACAATGGACTCCTTGGTTCTGTGAGCTACCCTGCTTTTTGCAGAGGTGTCTTTGGTTCCAACAAGGCCCCGCTGTGTCTCAGTGCACCCTGGCTTCCATGCGCATCTGGAGTATCACAAAGGCTCCTTGGTTCCACGAGGTCTTGCTGTGTCACAATGGATCCTGTGCTCCATGAGGCCCTCCAAAGTCATCATGGAGCCTTGATTCCATGTGCTTCCATTGCGTCCCAGGGATCGCCTTGGTTCCATCAGTTTCCTTAGTGGCACAATGCTCTCCATGCTTCCATGATTGCCCACAATGTCACAATGCTCTCCATGCTTCCATGAGGCCCTGCTTTGCCACAATGGTCCCCTTGTGTCCATGAGGCCCCGCTGTGTCCCAATGGACGGATGGTTCCATGAGGTTCCGTGCTGTCCCCATGGTCTTCTTGAATCCGCAGTGTAACAATGGACCATTGCTTCCAGGCGGCCTCTCTGTGTCACAAGGGGCTCCTTGATTCCATGATTCCCCACGGTGTCACCATGGAGCCTTGTTTCTAGGAGGTTCTGTACTCTCACAATTGTCTCCTGGATCCCATGAGCCCCTGCAGTGTCACAATGGCTCCTTGCTTCCATGAGGAACACAAAAGCTTTGCATCAACACTGAGCAACAGCTGCTGAACACACCTGGGAGCATCTGCTTGCATCAAAAGAGGGCTTCAAGCTGAGAAAGGCAGCAGCAGCTTCCATCTGCAACAGAGAGCCAGGCAAAGGACAGGGACAGAGAATTCAGTGGAAAGACTGCGGGAATTCTGCTCCCAGAGATCATTCCTGCTCACAGTGTCCCTTGTAGAAAGGGGACATCATTCCAGGCAGCCTGGACTGAGCATGTAGGGTTTGTTGTTTAGGAAACCTGCTCAGGCTTTTCCATTCTTTCCTTACAAACAGGAAAACTTCTCTGGGCCTGTGTGCAGGCAGAGCCCTGAGGAGAGCACTTGGCACATGGTGCCGTGGGCTGGGACCGCCAGCTGCAGAGCTCAAGGGAAGAAGCCCCGTTGTGTCACAATGGTCTCCTTAGCTTCATGTGGATCACCTGTGTCACAATAGTCTCCTTGATTCCATGAGGCCCCACTGTGTCACAATGGCTCCTTGGCTTCATGTGCATCACCTGTGTCACCATGGTCTCCTTGATTCCATGTGGCCCCACTGTGTCACAATAGCCCCTTGCTTCCATAGGTTTTCTAGAATGTAACGTATAATTTTCTACAATGTAACAATGGACTCCTTGGTTCTGTGAGCTACCCTGCTTTTTGCAGAGGTGTCTTTGGTTCCAACAAGGCCCCGCTCTGTCTCAGTGCAGCCTGGCTTCCATGCGCATCTGGAGTATCACAAAGGCTCCTTGGTTCCACGAGGTCTTGCTGTGTCACAATGGATCCTGTGCTCCATGAGGCCCTCCAAAGTCATCATGGAGCCTTGATTCCATGTGCTTCCATTGCGTCCCAGGGATCGCCTTGGTTCCATCAGTTTCCTTAGTGGCACAATGCTCTCCATGCTTCCATGAGGCCCTGCTTTGCCACAATGGTCCCCTTGTGTCCATGAGGCCCCGCTGTGTCCCAATGGACGGATGGTTCCATGAGGTTCCGTGCTGTCCCCATGGTCTTCTTGAATCCGCAGTGTAACAATGGACCATTGCTTCCAGGCGGCCTCTCTGTGTCACAAGGGGCTCCTTGATTCCATGATTCCCCACGGTGTCACCATGGAGCCTTGTTTCTAGGAGGTTCTGTACTGTCACAATTGTCTCCTTGATGCCATGAGCCCCTGCAGTGT
This sequence comes from Corvus hawaiiensis, assembly GCF_020740725.1. Classification (NCBI taxonomy): domain Eukaryota; kingdom Metazoa; phylum Chordata; class Aves; order Passeriformes; family Corvidae; genus Corvus; species Corvus hawaiiensis. The sequence goes on along the minus strand of NC_063232.1, from coordinate 11,314,061 downwards.
CACAATGGCTCCTTGCTTCCATGAGGAACACAAAAGCTTTGCATCAACACTGAGCAACAGCTGCTGAACACACCTGGGAGCATCTGCTTGCATCAAAAGAGGGCTTCAAGCTGAGAAAGGCACCAGCAGCTTCCATCTGCAAGAGAGAGATAGGCGAAGGACAGGGACAGAGATATCAGTGGAAGGACTGCGAGAATTCTGCTCCCAGAGATCATTCCTGCTCACAGTGTCCCTTGTAGAAAGGGGACATCACTCCAGGCAGCCTGGACTGAGTATGTGGGTTTGTTGTTTAGCAAACCTGCTCAGGCTTTTCCATTCTTTCCTTACAAACAGGAAAACTTCTCTGGGCCTGTGTGCAGGCAGAGCCCTGAGGAGAGCACTTGGCACATGGTGCCGTGGGCTGGGACCGCCAGCTGCAGAGCTCAAGGGAAGAAGCCCCGTTGTGTCACAATGGCTCCTTAGCTTCATGTGCATCACCTGTGTCACAATGGTCTCCTTGATTCCATGAGGCCCCACTGGGTCACAATGGCTCCTTGGCTTCATGTGCATCACCTGTGTCACCATGGTCTCCTTGATTCCATGAGGCCCCACTTTGTCACAATGGCTCCTTGCTTCCATGAGGTTCCGCAGTGTCACCATGCTCACCTTTGATCCACATTGTCATAATGGACAATTGCTTCCATGTGGCCCCACTGTGTCACAATAGCCCCTTGCTTCCATAGGTTTTCTAGAATGTAACGTATAATTTTCTACAATGTAACAATGGACTCCTTGGTTCTGTGAGCTACCCTGCTTTTTGCAGAGGTGTCTTTGGTTCCAACAAGGCCGCGCTCTGTCTCAGTGCACCCTGGCTTCCATGCGCATCTGGAGTATCACAAAGGCTCCTTGGTTCCACGAGGTCTTGCTGTGTCACAATGGATCCTGTGCTCCATGAGGCCCTCCAAAGTCATCATGGAGCCTTGATTCCATGTGCTTCCATTGTGTCCCAGGGATCGCCTTGGTTCCATCAGTTTCCTTAGTGGCACAATGCTCTCCATGCTTCCATGATTGCCCACAATGTCACAATGCTCTCCATGCTTCCATGAGGCCCTGCTTTGCCACAATGGTCCCCTTGTGTCCATGAGGCCCCGCTGTGTCCCAATGGACGGATGGTTCCATGAGGTTCCGTGCTGTCCCCATGGTCTTCTTGAATCCGCAGTGTAACAATGGACCATTGCTTCCAGGCGGCCTCTCTGTGTCACAAGGGGCTCCTTGATTCCATGATTCCCCACGGTGTCACCATGGAGCCTTGTTTCTAGGAGGTTCTGTACTGTCACAATTGTCTCCTGGATCCCATGAGCCCCTGCAGTGTCACAATGGCTCCTTGCTTCCATGAGGAACACAAAAGCTTTGCATCAACACTGAGCAACAGCTGCTGAACACACCTGCGAGCATCTGCTTGCATCAAAAGAGGGCTTCAAGCTGAGAAAGGCACCAGCAGCTTCCATCTGCAACAGAGAGACAGGCAAAGGACAGGGACAGAGAATTCAGTGGAAAGACTGCGGGAATTCTGCTCCCAGAGATCATTCCTGCTCACAGTGTCCCTTGTAGAAAGGGGACATCATTCCAGGCAGCCTGGACTGAGCATGTAGGGTTTGTTGTTTAGGAAACCTGCTCAGGCTTTTCCATTCTTTCCTTACAAACAGGAAAACTTCTCTGGGCCTGTGTGCAGGCAGAGCCCTGAGGAGAGCACTTGGCACATGGTGCCGTGGGCTGGGACCGCCAGCTGCAGAGCTCAAGGGAAGAAGCCCCGTTGTGTCACAATGGCTCCTTGGCTTCATGTGGATCACCTGTGTCACAATAGTCTCCTTGATTCCATGAGGCCCCACTGGGTCACAATGGCTCCTTGGCTTCATGTGCATCACCTGTGTCACCATGGTCTCCTTGATTCCATGAGGCCCCACTTTGTCACAATGGCTCCTTGCTTCCATGAGGTTCTGCAGTGTCACCATGCTCACCTTTGATCCACATTGTCATAATGGACAATTGCTTCCATGTGGCCCCACTGTGTCACAATAGCCCCTTGCTTCCATAGGTTTTCTAGAATGTAATGTATAATTTTCTACAATGTAACAATGGACTCCTTGGTTCTGTGAGCTACCCTGCTTTTTGCAGAGGTGTCTTTGGTTCCAACAAGTCCGCGCTGTGTCTCAGTGCACCCTGGCTTCCATGCGCATCTGGAGTATCACAAAGGCTCCTTGGTTCCACGAGGTCTTGCTGTGTCACAATGGATCCTGTGCTCCATGAGGCCCTCCAAAGTCATCATGGAGCCTTGATTCCATGTGCTTCCATTGTGTCCCAGGGATCGCCTTGGTTCCATCAGTTTCCTTAGTGGCACAATGCTCTCCATGCTTCCATGATTGCCCACAATGTCACAATGCGCTCCATGCTTCCATGAGGCCCTGCTTTGCCACAATGGTCTCCTTGTGTCCATGAGGCCCCGCTGTGTCCCAATGGACGGATGGTTCCATGAGGTTCCGTGCTGTCCCCATGGTCTTCTTGAATCCGCAGTGTAACAATGGACCATTGCTTCCAGGAGGCCTCTCTGTGTCACAAGGGGCTCCTTGATTCCATGATTCCCCACGGTGTCACCATGGAGCCTTGTTTCTAGGAGGTTCTGTACTGTCACAATTGTCTCCTTGATCCCATGAGCCCCTGCAGTGTCACAATGGCTCCTTGCTTCCATGAGGAACACAAAAGCTTTGCATCAACACTGAGCAACAGCTGCTGAACACACCTGGGAGCATCTGCTTGCATCAAACGAGGGCTTCAAGCTGAGAAAGGCACCAGCAGCTTCCATCTGCAAGAGAGAGACAGGCGAAGGACAGGGACAGAGATATCAGTGGAAGGACTGCGAGAATTCTGCTCCCAGAGATCATTCCTGCTCACAGTGTCCCGTGTAGAAAGGGGACATCATTCCAGGCAGCCTGGACTGAGTATGTGGGTTTGTTGTTGAGGAAACCTGCTCAGGCTTTTCCATTCTTTCCTTACAAACAGGAAAACTTCTCTGGGCCTGTGTCAGGCAGAGCCCTGAGGAGAGCAGTAGGCACATGGTGCCGTGGGCTGGGACCGCCAGCTGCAGAGCTCAAGGGAAGAAGCCCCGTTGTGTCACAATGGCTCCTTAGCTTCATGTGCATCACCTGTGTCACAATAGTCTCCTTGATTCCATGAGGCCCCACTGTGTCACAATGGCTCCTTGGCTTCATGTGCATCACCTGTGTCACCATGGTCTCCTTGATTCCATGAGGCCCCACTGTGTCACAATGGCTCCTTGGCTTCATGTGCATCACCTGTGTCACCATGGTCTCCTTGATTCCATGAGGCCCCACTGGGTCACAATGGCTCCTTGGCTTCATGTGCATCACCTGTGTCACAATCGTCTCCTTGATTCCATGAGGCCCCACTGGGTCACAATGGCTCCTTGGCTTCATGTGCATCACCTGTGTCACCATGGTCTCCTTGATTCCATGAGGCCCCACTTTGTCACAATGGCTCCTTGCTTCCATGAGATTCCGCAGTGTCACCATGCTCACCTTTGATCCACATTGTCATAATGGACAATTGCTTCCATGTGGCCCCACCTGTGTCACAATAGCCCCTTGCTTCCATAGGTTTTCTAGAATGTAACGTATAATTTTCTACAATGTAACAATGGACTCCTTGGTTCTGTGAGCTACCCTGCTTTTTGCAGAGGTGTCTTTGGTTCCAACAAGGCCCCGCTCTGTCTCAGTGCACCCTGGCTTCCATGCGCATCTGGAGTATCACAAAGGCTCCTTGGTTCCACGAGGTCTTGCTGTGTCACAATGGATCCTGTGCTCCATGAGGCCCTCCAAAGTCATCATGGAGCCTTGATTCCATGTGCTTCCATTGCGTCCCAGGGATCGCCTTGGTTCCATCAGTTTCCTTAGTGGCACAATGCTCTCCATGCTTCCATGAGGCCCTGCTTTGCCACAATGGTCCCCTTGTGTCCATGAGGCCCCGCAGTGTCCCAGTGGACGGATGGTTCCATGAGGTTCCGTGCTGTCCCCATGGTCTTCTTGAATCCGCAGTGTAACAATGGACCATTGCTTCCAGGCGGCCTCTCTGTGTCACAAGGGGCTCCTTGATTCCATGATTCCCCACGGTGTCACCATGGAGCCTTGTTTCTAGGAGGTTCTGTACTGTCACAATTGTCTCCTGGATCCCATGAGCACCTGCAGTGTCACAATGGCTCCTTGCTTCCATGAGGAACACAAAAGCTTTGCATCAACACTGAGCAACAGCTGCTGAACACACCTGGGAGCATCTGCTTGCATCAAAAGAGGGCTTCAAGCTGAGAAAGGCACCAGCAGCTTCCATCTGCAAGAGAGAGACAGGCGAAGGACAGGGACAGAGATATCAGTGGAAGGACTGCGAGAATTCTGCTCCCAGAGATCATTCCTGCTCACAGTGTCCCTTGTAGAAAGGGGACATCACTCCAGGCAGCCTGGACTGAGCATGTGGGTTTGTTGTTTAGCAAACCTGCTCAGGCTTTTCCATTCTTTCCTTACAAACAGGAAAACTTCTCTGGGCCTGTGTGCAGGCAGAGCCCTGAGGAGAGCAGTAGGCACATGGTGCCGTGGGCTGGGACCGCCAGCTGCAGAGCTCAAGGGAAGAAGCCCCGTTGTGTCACAATGGCTCCTTAGCTTCATGTGCATCACCTGTGTCACCATGGTCTCCTTGATTCCATGAGGCCCCACTTTGTCACAATGGCTCCTTGCTTCCATGAGGTTCCGCAGTGTCACCATGCTCACCTTTGATCCACATTGTCATAATGGACAATTGCTTCCATGTGGCCCCACTGTGTCACAATAGCCCCTTGCTTCCATAGGTTTTCTAGAATGTAATGTATAATTTTCTACAATGTAACAATGGACTCCTTGGTTCTGTGAGCTACCCTGCTTTTTGCAGAGGTGTCTTTGGTTCCAACAAGGCCCCGCTCTGTCTCAGTGCACCCTGGCTTCCATGCGCATCTGGAGTATCACAAAGGCTCCTTGGTTCCACGAGGTCTTGCTGTGTCACAATGGATCCTGTGCTCCATGAGGCCCTCCAAAGTCATCATGGAGCCTTGATTCCATGTGCTTCCATTGTGTCCCAGGGATCGCCTTGGTTCCATCAGTTTCCTTAGTGGCACAATGCTCTCCATGCTTCCATGATTGCCCACAATGTCACAATGCTCTCCATGCTTCCATGAGGCCCTGCTTTGCCACAATGGTCCCCTTGTGTCCATGAGGCCCCGCTGTGTCCCAATGGACGGATGGTTCCATGAGGTTCCGTGCTGTCCCCATGGTCTTCTTGAATCCGCAGTGTAACAATGGACCATTGCTTCCAGGCGGCCTCTCTGTGTCACAAGGGGCTCCTTGATTCCATGATTCCCCACGGTGTCACCATGGAGCCTTGTTTCTAGGAGGTTCTGTACTGTCACAATTGTCTCCTGGATCCCATGAGCCCCTGCAGTGTCACAATGGCTCCTTGCTTCCATGAGGAACACAAAAGCTTTGCATCAACACTGAGCAACAGCTGCTGAACACACCTGGGAGCATCTGCTTGCATCAAAAGAGGGCTTCAAGCTGAGAAAGGCACCAGCAGCTTCCATCTGCAACAGAGAGCCAGGCAAAGGACAGGGACAGAGAATTCCGTGGAAAGACTGCGGGAATTCTGCTCCCAGAGATCATTCCTGCTCACAGTGTCCCTTGTAGAAAGGGGACATCATTCCAGGCAGCCTGGACTGAGCATGTAGGGTTTGTTGTTTAGGAAACCTGCTCAGGCTTTTCCATTCTTTCCTTACAAACAGGAAAACTTCTCTGGGCCTGTGTGCAGGCAGAGCCCTGAGGAGAGCACTTGGCACATGGTGCCGTGGGCTGGGACCGCCAGCTGCAGAGCTCAAGGGAAGAAGCCCCGTTGTGTCACAATGGCTCCTTAGCTTCATGTGCATCACCTGTGTCACCATGGTCTCCTTGATTCCATGAGGCCCCACTGTGTCACAATGGCTCCTTGGCTTCATGTGCATCACCTGTGTCACCATGGTCTCCTTGATTCCATGAGGCCCCACTTTGTCACAATGGCTCCTTGCTTCCATGAGGTTCCGCAGTGTCACCATGCTCACCTTTGATCCACATTGTCATAATGGACAATTGCTTCCATGTGGCCCCACTGTGTCACAATAGCCCCTTGCTTCCATAGGTTTTCTAGAATGTAACGTATAATTTTCTACAATGTAACAATGGACTCCTTGGTTCTGTGAGCTACCCTGCTTTTTGCAGAGGTGTCTTTGGTTCCAACAAGGCCGCGCTGTGTCTCAGTGCACCCTGGCTTCCATGCGCATCTGGAGTATCACAAAGGCTCCTTGGTTCCACGAGGTCTTGCTGTGTCACAATGGATCCTGTGCTCCATGAGGCCCTCCAAAGTCATCATGGAGCCTTGATTCCATGTGCTTCCATTGTGTCCCAGGGATCGCCTTGGTTCCATCAGTTTCCTTAGTGGCACAATGCTCTCCATGCTTCCATGATTGCCCACAATGTCACAATGCTCTCCATGCTTCCATGAGGCCCTGCTTTGCCACAATGGTCCCCTTGTGTCCATGAGGCCCCGCTGTGTCCCAATGGACGGATGGTTCCATGAGGTTCCGTGCTGTCCCCATGGTCTTCTTGAATCCGCAGTGTAACAATGGACCATTGCTTCCAGGCGGCCTCTCTGTGTCACAAGGGGCTCCTTGATTCCATGATTCCCCACGGTGTCACCATGGAGCCTTGTTTCTAGGAGGTTCTGTACTGTCACAATTGTCTCCTTGATGCCATGAGCCCCTGCAGTGTCACAATGGCTCCTTGCTTCCATGAGGAACACAAAAGCTTTGCATCAACACTGAGCAACAGCTGCTGAACACACCTGGGAGCATCTGCTTGCATCAAAAGAGGGCTTCAAGCTGAGAAAGGCACCAGCAGCTTCCATCTGCAAGAGAGAGATAGGCGAAGGACAGGGACAGAGATATCAGTGGAAGGACTGCGAGAATTCTGCTCCCAGAGATCATTCCTGCTCACAGTGTCCCTTGTAGAAAGGGGACATCATTCCAGGCAGCCTGGACTGAGTATGTGGGTTTGTTGTTGAGGAAACCTGCTCAGGCTTTTCCATTCTTTCCTTACAAACAGGAAAACTTCTCTGGGCCTGTGTGCAGGCAGAGCCCTGAGGAGAGCAGTAGGCACATGGTGCCGTGGGCTGGGACCGCCAGCTGCAGAGCTCAAGGGAAGAAGCCCCGTTGTGTCACAATGGCTCCTTAGCTTCATGTGCATCACCTGTGTCACAATAGTCTCCTTGATTCCATGAGGCCCCACTGTGTCACAATGGCTCCTTGGCTTCATGTGCATCACCTGTGTCACCATGGTCTCCTTGATTCCATGAGGCCCCACTGTGTCACAATGGCTCCTTGGCTTCATGTGCATCACCTGTGTCACCATGGTCTCCTTGATTCCATGAGGCCCCACTGGGTCACAATGGCTCCTTGGCTTCATGTGCATCACCTGTGTCACCATGGTCTCCTTGATTCCATGAGGCCCCACTGGGTCACAATGGCTCCTTGCTTCCATGAGATTCCGCAGTGTCACCATGCTCACCTTTGATCCACATTGTCATAATGGACAATTGCTTCCATGTGGCCCCACTGTGTCACAATAGCCCCTTGCTTCCATAGGTTTTCTAGAATGTAACGTATAATTTTCTACAATGTAACAATGGACTCCTTGGTTCTGTGAGCTACCCTGCTTTTTGCAGAGGTGTCTTTGGTTCCAACAAGGCCCCGCTGTGTCTCAGTGCACCCTGGCTTCCATGCGCATCTGGAGTATCACAAAGGCTCCTTGGTTCCACGAGGTCTTGCTGTGTCACAATGGATCCTGTGCTCCATGAGGCCCTCCAAAGTCATCATGGAGCCTTGATTCCATGTGCTTCCATTGCGTCCCAGGGATCGCCTTGGTTCCATCAGTTTCCTTAGTGGCACAATGCTCTCCATGCTTCCATGAGGCCCTGCTTTGCCACAATGGTCCCCTTGTGTCCATGAGGCCCCGCAGTGTCCCAGTGGACGGATGGTTCCATGAGGTTCCGTGCTGTCCCCATGGTCTTCTTGAATCCGCAGTGTAACAATGGACCATTGCTTCCAGGCGGCCTCTCTGTGTCACAAGGGGCTCCTTGATTCCATGATTCCCCACGGTGTCACCATGGAGCCTTGTTTCTAGGAGGTTCTGTACTGTCACAATTGTCTCCTGGATCCCATGAGCACCTGCAGTGTCACAATGGCTCCCTGCTTCCATGAGGAACACAAAAGCTTTGCATCAACACTGAGCAACAGCTGCTGAACACACCTGGGAGCATCTGCTTGCATCAAAAGAGGGCTTCAAGCTGAGAAAGGCACCAGCAGCTTCCATCTGCAACAGAGAGACAGGCAAAGGACAGGGACAGAGATATCAGTGGAAGGACTGCGAGAATTCTGCTCCCAGAGATCATTCCTGCTCACAGTGTCCCTTGTAGAAAGGGGACATCACTCCAGGCAGCCTGGACTGAGCATGTGGGTTTGTTGTTTAGCAAACCTGCTCAGGCTTTTCCATTCTTTCCTTACAAACAGGAAAACTTCTCTGGGCCTGTGTGCAGGCAGAGCCCTGAGGAGAGCAGTAGGCACATGGTGCCGTGGGCTGGGACCGCCAGCTGCAGAGCTCAAGGGAAGAAGCCCCGTTGTGTCACAATGGCTCCTTAGCTTCATGTGCATCACCTGTGTCACCATGGTCTCCTTGATTCCATGAGGCCCCACTGTGTCACAATGGCTCCCTGGCTTCATGTGCATCACCTGTGTCACCATGGTCTCCTTGATTCCATGAGGCCCCACTGTGTCACAATGGCTCCTTGCTTCCATGAGGTTCCGCAGTGTCACCATGCTCACCTTTGATCCACATTGTCATAATGGACAATTGCTTCCATGTGGCCCCACTGTGTCACAATAGCCCCTTGCTTCCATAGGTTTTCTAGAATGTAATGTATAATTTTCTACAATGTAACAATGGACTCCTTGGTTCTGTGAGCTACTCTGCTTTTTGCAGAGGTGTCTTTGGTTCCAACAAGGCCCCGCTCTGTCTCAGTGCACCCTGGCTTCCATGCGCATCTGGAGTATCACAAAGGCTCCTTGGTTCCACGAGGTCTTGCTGTGTCACAATGGATCCTGTGCTCCATGAGGCCCTCCAAAGTCATCATGGAGCCTTGATTCCATGTGCTTCCATTGTGTCCCAGGGATCGCCTTGGTTCCATCAGTTTCCTTAGTGGCACAATGCTCTCCATGCTTCCATGATTGCCCACAATGTCACAATGCTCTCCATGCTTCCATGAGGCCCTGCTTTGCCACAATGGTCCCCTTGTGTCCATGAGGCCCCGCTGTGTCCCAATGGACGGATGGTTCCATGAGGTTCCGTGCTGTCCCCATGGTCTTCTTGAATCCGCAGTGTAACAATGGACCATTGCTTCCAGGCGGCCTCTCTGTGTCACAAGGGGCTCCTTGATTCCATGATTCCCCACGGTGTCACCATGGAGCCTTGTTTCTAGGAGGTTCTGTACTCTCACAATTGTCTCCTGGATCCCATGAGCCCCTGCAGTGTCACAATGGCTCCTTGCTTCCATGAGGAACACAAAAGCTTTGCATCAACACTGAGCAACAGCTGCTGAACACACCTGGGAGCATCTGCTTGCATCAAAAGAGGGCTTCAAGCTGAGAAAGGCACCAGCAGCTTCCATCTGCAACAGAGAGCCAGGCAAAGGACAGGGACAGAGAATTCCGTGGAAAGACTGCGGGAATTCTGCTCCCAGAGATCATTCCTGCTCACAGTGTCCCTTGTAGAAAGGGGACATCATTCCAGGCAGCCTGGACTGAGCATGTGGGTTTGTTGTTTAGGAAACCTGCTCAGGCTTTTCCATTCTTTCCTTACAAACAGGAAAACTTCTCTGGGCCTGTGTGCAGGCAGAGCCCTGAGGAGAGCAGTAGGCACATGGTGCCGTGGGCTGGGACCGCCAGCTGCAGAGCTCAAGGGAAGAAGCCCCGTTGTGTCACAATGGTCTCCTTAGCTTCATGTGGATCACCTGTGTCACAATAGTCTCCTTGATTCCATGAGGCCCCACTGTGTCACAATGGCTCCTTGGCTTCATGTGCATCACCTGTGTCACCATGGTCTCCTTGATTCCATGAGGCCCCACTTTGTCACAATGGCTCCTTGCTTCCATGAGGTTCCGCAGTGTCACCATGCTCACCTTTGATCCACATTGTCATAATGGACAATTGCTTCCATGTGGCCCCACTGTGTCACAATAGCCCCTTGCTTCCATAGGTTTTCTAGAATGTAACGTATAATTTTCTACAATGTAACAATGGACTCCTTGGTTCTGTGAGCTACCCTGCTTTTTGCAGAGGTGTCTTTGGTTCCAACAAGGCCCCGCTCTGTCTCAGTGCACCCTGGCTTCCATGCGCATCTGGAGTATCACAAAGGCTCCTTGGTTCCACGAGGTCTTGCTGTGTCACAATGGATCCTGTGCTCCATGAGGCCCTCCAAAGTCATCATGGAGCCTTGATTCCATGTGCTTCCATTGCGTCCCAGGGATCGCCTTGGTTCCATCAGTTTCCTTAGTGGCACAATGCTCTCCATGCTTCCATGAGGCCCTGCTTTGCCACAATGGTCCCCTTGTGTCCATGAGGCCCCGCTGTGTCCCAGTGGACGGATGGTTCCATGAGGTTCCGTGCTGTCCCCATGGTCTTCTTGAATCCGCAGTGTAACAATGGACCATTGCTTCCAGGCGGCCTCTCTGTGTCACAAGGGGCTCCTTGATTCCATGATTCCCCACGGTGTCACCATGGAGCCTTGTTTCTAGGAGGTTCTGTACTGTCACAATTGTCTCCTTGATGCCATGAGCCCCTGCAGTGTCACAATGGCTCCTTGCTTCCATGAGGAACACAAAAGCTTTGCATCAACACTGAGCAACAGCTGCTGAACACACCTGGGAGCATCTGCTTGCATCAAAAGAGGGCTTCAAGCTGAGAAAGGCACCAGCAGCTTCCATCTGCAAGAGAGAGATAGGCGAAGGACAGGGACAGAGATATCAGTGGAAGGACTGCGAGAATTCTGCTCCCAGAGATCATTCCTGCTCACAGTGTCCCTTGTAGAAAGGGGACATCACTCCAGGCAGCCTGGACTGAGTATGTGGGTTTGTTGTTTAGCAAACCTGCTCAGGCTTTTCCATTCTTTCCTTACAAACAGGAAAACTTCTCTGGGCCTGTGTGCAGGCAGAGCCCTGAGGAGAGCAGTAGGCACATGGTGCCGTGGGCTGGGACCGCCAGCTGCATAGCTCAAGGGAAGAAGCCCCGTTGTGTCACAATGGCTCCTTAGCTTCATGTGCATCACCTGTGTCACAATGGTCTCCTTGATTCCATGAGGCCCCACTGGGTCACAATGGCTCCTTGGCTTCATGTGCATCACCTGTGTCACCATGGTCTCCTTGATTCCATGAGGCCCCACTTTGTCACAATGGCTCCTTGCTTCCATGAGGTTCCGCAGTGTCACCATGCTCACCTTTGATCCACATTGTCATAATGGACAATTGCTTCCATGTGGCCCCACTGTGTCACAATAGCCCCTTGCTTCCATAGGTTTTCTAGAATGTAACGTATAATTTTCTACAATGTAACAATGGACTCCTTGGTTCTGTGAGCTACCCTGCTTTTTGCAGAGGTGTCTTTGGTTCCAATAAGGCCCCGCTCTGTCTCAGTGCACCCTGGCTTCCATGCGCATCTGGAGTATCACAAAGGCTCCTTGGTTCCACGAGGTCTTGCTGTGTCACAATGGATCCTGTGCTCCATGAGGCCCTCCAAAGTCATCATGGAGCCTTGATTCCATGTGCTTCCATTGTGTCCCAGGGATCGCCTTGGTTCCATCAGTTTCCTTAGTGGCACAATGCTCTCCATGCTTCCATGATTGCCCACAATGTCACAATGCTCTCCATGCTTCCATGAGGCCCTGCTTTGCCACAATGGTCCCCTTGTGTCCATGAGGCCCCGCTGTGTCCCAATGGACGGATGGTTCCATGAGGTTCCGTGCTGTCCCCATGGTCTTCTTGAATCTGCAGTGTAACAATGGACCATTGCTTCCAGGCGGCCTCTCTGTGTCACAAGGGGCTCCTTGATTCCATGATTCCCCACGGTGTCACCATGGAGCCTTGTTTCTAGGAGGTTCTGTACTGTCACAATTGTCTCCTGGATCCCATGAGCCCCTGCAGTGTCACAATGGCTCCTTGCTTCCATGAGGAACACAAAAGCTTTGCATCAACACTGAGCAACAGCTGCTGAACACACCTGCGAGCATCTGCTTGCATCAAACGAGGGCTTCAAGCTGAGAAAGGCACCAGCAGCTTCCATCTGCAACAGAGAGCCAGGCAAAGGACAGGGACAGAGAATTCAGTGGAAAGACTGCGGGAATTCTGCTCCCAGAGATCATTCCTGCTCACAGTGTCCCTTGTAGAAAGGGGACATCATTCCAGGCAGCCTGGACTGAGCATGTGGGTTTGTTGTTTAGGAAACCTGCTCAGGCTTTTCCATTCTTTCCTTACAAACAGGAAAACTTCTCTGGGCCTGTGTGCAGGCAGAGCCCTGAGGAGAGCAGTAGGCACATGGTGCCGTGGGCTGGGACCGCCAGCTGCAGAGCTCAAGGGAAGAAGCCCCGTTGTGTCACAATGGTCTCCTTAGCTTCATGTGGATCACCTGTGTCACAATAGTCTCCTTGATTCCATGAGGCCCCACTGGGTCACAATGGCTCCTTGGCTTCATGTGCATCACCTGTGTCACCATGGTCTCCTTGATTCCATGAGGCCCCACTGGGTCACAATGGCTCCTTGGCTTCATGTGCATCACCTGTGTCACCATGGTCTCCTTGATTCCATGAGGCCCCACTTTGTCACAATGGCTCCTTGCTTCCATGAGGTTCCGCAGTGTCACCATGCTCACCTTTGATCCACATTGTCATAATGGACAATTGCTTCCATGTGGCCCCACTGTGTCACAATAGCCCCTTGCTTCCATAGGTTTTCTAGAATGTAATGTATAATTTTCTACAATGTAACAATGGACTCCTTGGTTCTGTGAGCTACCCTGCTTTTTGCAGAGGTGTCTTTGGTTCCAACAAGGCCGCGCTGTGTCTCAGTGCACCCTGGCTTCCATGCGCATCTGGAGTATCACAAAGGCTCCTTGGTTCCACGAGGTCTTGCTGTGTCACAATGGATCCTGTGCTCCATGAGGCCCTCCAAAGTCATCATGGAGCCTTGATTCCATGTGCTTCCATTGCGTCCCAGAGATCGCCTTGGTTCCATCAGTTTCCTTAGTGGCACAATGCTCTCCATGCTTCCATGATTGCCCACAATGTCACAATGCTCTCCATGCTTCCATGAGGCCCTGCTTTGCCACAATGGTCCCCTTGTGTCCATGAGGCCCCGCTGTGTCCCAGTGGACGGATGGTTCCATGAGGTTCCGTGCTGTCCCCATGGTCTTCTTGAATCCGCAGTGTAACAATGGACCATTGCTTCCAGGCGGCCTCTCTGTGTCACAAGGGGCTCCTTGATTCCATGATTCCCCACGGTGTCACCATGGAGCCTTGTTTCTAGGAGGTTCTGTACTGTCACAATTGTCTCCTGGATCCCATGAGCCCCTGCAGTGTCACAATGGCTCCTTGCTTCCATGAGGAACACAAAAGCTTTGCATCAACACTGAGCAACAGCTGCTGAACACACCTGGGAGCATCTGCTTGCATCAAAAGAGGGCTTCAAGCTGAGAAAGGCACCAGCAGCTTCCATCTGCAAGAGAGAGATAGGCGAAGGACAGGGACAGAGATATCAGTGGAAGGACTGCGAGAATTCTGCTCCCAGAGATCATTCCTGCTCACAGTGTCCCTTGTAGAAAGGGGACATCACTCCAGGCAGCCTGGACTGAGTATGTGGGTTTGTTGTTTAGCAAACCTGCTCAGGCTTTTCCATTCTTTCCTTACAAACAGGAAAACTTCTCTGGGCCTGTGTGCAGGCAGAGCCCTGAGGAGAGCACTTGGCACATGGTGCCGTGGGCTGGGACCGCCAGCTGCAGAGCTCAAGGGAAGAAGCCCCGTTGTGTCACAATGGCTCCTTAGCTTCATGTGCATCACCTGTGTCACAATGGTCTCCTTGATTCCATGAGGCCCCACTGGGTCACAATGGCTCCTTGGCTTCATGTGCATCACCTGTGTCACCATGGTCTCCTTGATTCCATGAGGCCCCACTTTGTCACAATGGCTCCTTGCTTCCATGAGGTTCCGCAGTGTCACCATGCTCACCTTTGATCCACATTGTCATAATGGACAATTGCTTCCATGTGGCCCCACTGTGTCACAATAGCCCCTTGCTTCCATAGGTTTTCTAGAATGTAATGTATAATTTTCTACAATGTAACAATGGACTCCTTGGTTCTGTGAGCTACCCTGCTTTTTGCAGAGGTGTCTTTGGTTCCAACAAGGCCGCGCTGTGTCTCAGTGCACCCTGGCTTCCATGCGCATCTGGAGTATCACAAAGGCTCCTTGGTTCCACGAGGTCTTGCTGTGTCACAATGGATCCTGTGCTCCATGAGGCCCTCCAAAGTCATCATGGAGCCTTGATTCCATGTGCTTCCATTGTGTCCCAGGGATCGCCTTGGTTCCATCAGTTTCCTTAGTGGCACAATGCTCTCCATGCTTCCATGATTGCCCACAATGTCACAATGCTCTCCATGCTTCCATGAGGCCCTGCTTTGCCACAATGGTCCCCTTGTGTCCATGAGGCCCCGCTGTGTCCCAGTGGACGGATGGTTCCATGAGGTTCCGTGCTGTCCCCATGGTCTTCTTGAATCCGCAGTGTAACAATGGACCATTGCTTCCAGGCGGCCTCTCTGTGTCACAAGGGGCTCCTTGATTCCATGATTCCCCACGGTGTCACCATGGAGCCTTGTTTCTAGGAGGTTCTGTACTGTCACAATTGTCTCCTGGATCCCATGAGCCCCTGCAGTGTCACAATGGCTCCTTGCTTCCATGAGGAACACAAAAGCTTTGCATCAACACTGAGCAACAGCTGCTGAACACACCTGGGAGCATCTGCTTGCATCAAAAGAGGGCTTCAAGCTGAGAAAGGCAGCAGCAGCTTCCATCTGCAACAGAGAGACAGGCAAAGGACAGGGACAGAGAATTCAGTGGAAAGACTGCGGGAATTCTGCTCCCAGAGATCATTCCTGCTCACAGTGTCCCTTGTAGAAAGGGGACATCATTCCAGGCAGCCTGGACTGAGCATGTAGGGTTTGTTGTTTAGGAAACCTGCTCAGGCTTTTCCATTCTTTCCTTACAAACAGGAAAACTTCTCTGGGCCTGTGTGCAGGCAGAGCCCTGAGGAGAGCACTTGGCACATGGTGCCGTGGGCTGGGACCGCCAGCTGCAGAGCTCAAGGGAAGAAGCCCCGTTGTGTCACAATGGTCTCCTTAGCTTCATGTGGATCACCTGTGTCACAATAGTCTCCTTGATTCCATGAGGCCCCACTGTGTCAGAATGGCTCCTTGGCTTCATGTGCATCACCTGTGTCACCATGGTCTCCTTGATTCCATGAGGCCCCACTGTGTCACAATGGCTCCTTGGCTTCATGTGCATCACCTGTGTCACCATGGTCTCCTTGATTCCATGAGGCCCCACTGGGTCACAATGGCTCCTTGGCTTCATGTGCATCACCTGTGTCACCATGGTCTCCTTGATTCCATGAGGCCCCACTTTGTCACAATGGCTCCTTGCTTCCATGAGGTTCCGCAGTGTCACCATGCTCACCTTTGATCCACATTGTCATAATGGACAATTGCTTCCATGTGGCCCCACTGTGTCACAATAGCCCCTTGCTTCCATAGGTTTTCTAGAATGTAACGTATAATTTTCTACAATGTAACAATGGACTCCTTGGTTCTGTGAGCTACCCTGCTTTTTGCAGAGGTGTCTTTGGTTCCAACAAGGCCGCGCTCTGTCTCAGTGCACCCTGGCTTCCATGCGCATCTGGAGTATCACAAAGGCTCCTTGGTTCCACGAGGTCTTGCTGTGTCACAATGGATCCTGTGCTCCATGAGGCCCTCCAAAGTCATCATGGAGCCTTGATTCCATGTGCTTCCATTGCGTCCCAGAGATCGCCTTGGTTCCATCAGTTTCCTTAGTGGCACAATGCTCTCCATGCTTCCATGATTGCCCACAATGTCACAATGCTCTCCATGCTTCCATGAGGCCCTGCTTTGCCACAATGGTCCCCTTGTGTCCATGAGGCCCCGCTGTGTCCCAGTGGACGGATGGTTCCATGAGGTTCCGTGCTGTCCCCATGGTCTTCTTGAATCCGCAGTGTAACAATGGACCATTGCTTCCAGGCGGCCTCTCTGTGTCACAAGGGGCTCCTTGATTCCATGATTCCCCACGGTGTCACCATGGAGCCTTGTTTCTAGGAGGTTCTGTACTGTCACAATTGTCTCCTTGATGCCATGAGCCCCTGCAGTGTCACAATGGCTCCTTGCTTCCATGAGGAACACAAAAGCTTTGCATCAACACTGAGCAACAGCTGCTGAACACACCTGGGAGCATCTGCTTGCATCAAAAGAGGGCTTCAAGCTGAGAAAGGCACCAGCAGCTTCCATCTGCAAGAGAGAGATAGGCGAAGGACAGGGACAGAGATATCAGTGGAAGGACTGCGGGAATTCTGCTCCCAGAGATCATTCCTGCTCACAGTGTCCCTTGTAGAAAGGGGACATCACTCCAGGCAGCCTGGACTGAGTATGTGGGTTTGTTGTTTAGCAAACCGGCTCAGGCTTTTCCATTCTTTCCTTACAAACAGGAAAACTTCTCTGGGCCTGTGTGCAGGCAGAGCCCTGAGGAGAGCAGTAGGCACATGGTGCCGTGGGCTGGGACCGCCAGCTGCAGAGCTCAAGGGAAGAAGCCCCCGTTGTGTCACAATGGCTCCTTAGCTTCATGTGCATCACCTGTGTCACAATGGTCTCCTTGATTCCATGAGGCCCCACTGGGTCACAATGGCTCCTTGGCTTCATGTGCATCACCTGTGTCACCATGGTCTCCTTGATTCCATGAGGCCCCACTTTGTCACAATGGCTCCTTGCTTCCATGAGGTTCCGCAGTGTCACCATGCTCACCTTTGATCCACATTGTCATAATGGACAATTGCTTCCATGTGGCCCCACTGTGTCACAATAGCCCCTTGCTTCCATAGGTTTTCTAGAATGTAACGTATAATTTTCTACAATGTAACAATGGACTCCTTGGTTCTGTGAGCTACCCTGCTTTTTGCAGAGGTGTCTTTGGTTCCAACAAGGCCCCGCTGTGTCTCAGTGCACCCTGGCTTCCATGCGCATCTGGAGTATCACAAAGGCTCCTTGGTTCCACGAGGTCTTGCTGTGTCACAATGGATCCTGTGCTCCATGAGGCCCTCCAAAGTCATCATGGAGCCTTGATTCCATGTGCTTCCATTGTGTCCCAGGGATCGCCTTGGTTCCATCAGTTTCCTTAGTGGCACAATGCTCTCCATGCTTCCATGATTGCCCACAATGTCACAATGCTCTCCATGCTTCCATGAGGCCCTGCTTTGCCACAATGGTCCCCTTGTGTCCATGAGGCCCCGCTGTGTCCCAATGGACGGATGGTTCCATGAGGTTCCGTGCTGTCCCCATGGTCTTCTTGAATCCGCAGTGTAACAATGGACCATTGCTTCCAGGCGGCCTCTCTGTGTCACAAGAGGCTCCTTGATTCCATGATTCCCCACGGTGTCACCATGGAGCCTTGTTTCTAGGAGGTTCTGTACTGTCACAATTGTCTCCTGGATCCCATGAGCCCCTGCAGTGTCACAATGGCTCCTTGCTTCCATGAGGAACACAAAAGCTTTGCATCAACACTGAGCAACAGCTGCTGAACACACCTGGGAGCATCTGCTTGCATCAAAAGAGGGCTTCAAGCTGAGAAAGGCACCAGCAGCTTCCATCTGCAACAGAGAGACAGGCAAAGGACAGGGACAGAGAATTCAGTGGAAAGACTGCGGGAATTCTGCTCCCAGAGATCATTCCTGCTCACAGTGTCCCTTGTAGAAAGGGGACATCACTCCAGGCAGCCTGGACTGAGTATGTGGGTTTGTTGTTTAGCAAACCTGCTCAGGCTTTTCCATTCTTTCCTTACAAACAGGAAAACTTCTCTGGGCCTGTGTGCAGGCAGAGCCCTGAGGAGAGCACTTGGCACATGGTGCCGTGGGCTGGGACCGCCAGCTGCAGAGCTCAAGGGAAGAAGCCCCGTTGTGTCACAATGGTCTCCTTAGCTTCATGTGGATCACCTGTGTCACAATAGTCTCCTTGATTTCATGAGGCCCCACTGTGTCACAATGGCTCCTTGGCTTCATGTGCATCACCTGTGTCACCATGGTCTCCTTGATTCCATGAGGCCCCACTGGGTCACAATGGCTCCTTGGCTTCATGTGCATCACCTGTGTCACCATGGTCTCCTTGATTCCATGAGGCCCCACTGTGTCACAATGGCTCCTTGCTTCCATGAGGTTCCGCAGTGTCACCATGCTCACCTTTGATCCACATTGTCATAATGGACAATTGCTTCCATGTGGCCCCACTGTGTCACAATAGCCCCTTGCTTCCATAGGTTTTCTAGAATGTAACGTATAATTTTCTACAATGTAACAATGGACTCCTTGGTTCTGTGAGCTACCCTGCTTTTTGCAGAGGTGTCTTTGGTTCCAACAAGGCCCCGCTCTGTCTCAGTGCACCCTGGCTTCCATGCGCATCTGGAGTATCACAAAGGCTCCTTGGTTCCACGAGGTCTTGCTGTGTCACAATGGATCCTGTGCTCCATGAGGCCCTCCAAAGTCATCATGGAGCCTTGATTCCATGTGCTTCCATTGTGTCCCAGGGATCGCCTTGGTTCCATCAGTTTCCTTAGTGGCACAATGCTCTCCATGCTTCCATGATTGCCCACAATGTCACAATGCGCTCCATGCTTCCATGAGGCCCTGCTTTGCCACAATGGTCCACTTGTGTCCATGAGGCCCCGCTGTGTCCCAATGGACGGATGGTTCCATGAGGTTCCGTGCTGTCCCCATGGTCTTCTTGAATCCGCAGTGTAACAATGGACCATTGCTTCCAGGAGGCCTCTCTGTGTCACAAGGGGCTCCTTGATTCCATGATTCCCCACGGTGTCACCATGGAGCCTTGTTTCTAGGAGGTTCTGTACTGTCACAATTGTCTCCTTGATGCCATGAGCCCCTGCAGTGTCACAATGGCTCCTTGCTTCCATGAGGAACACAAAAGCTTTGCATCAACACTGAGCAACAGCTGCTGAACACACCTGCGAGCATCTGCTTGCATCAAAAGAGGGCTTCAAGCTGAGAAAGGCACCAGCAGCTTCCATCTGCAAGAGAGAGACAGGCGAAGGACAGGGACAGAGATATCAGTGGAAGGACTGCGAGAATTCTGCTCCCAGAGATCATTCCTGCTCACAGTGTCCCTTGTAGAAAGGCGACATCATTCCAGGCAGCCTGGACTGAGTATGTGGGTTTGTTGTTGAGGAAACCTGCTCAGGCTTTTCCATTCTTTCCTTACAAACAGGAAAACTTCTCTGGGCCTGTGTGCAGGCAGAGCCCTGAGGAGAGCAGTAGGCACATGGTGCCGTGGGCTGGGACCGCCAGCTGCAGAGCTCAAGGGAAGAAGCCCCGTTGTGTCACAATGGCTCCTTAGCTTCATGTGCATCACCTGTGTCACCATGGTCTCCTTGATTCCATGAGGCCCCACTTTGTCACAATGGCTCCTTGCTTCCATGAGGTTCCGCAGTGTCACCATGCTCACCTTTGATCCACATTGTCATAATGGACAATTGCTTCCATGTGGCCCCACTGTGTCACAATAGCCCCTTGCTTCCATAGGTTTTCTAGAATGTAATGTATAATTTTCTACAATGTAACAATGGACTCCTTGGTTCTGTGAGCTACCCTGCTTTTTGCAGAGGTGTCTTTGGTTCCAACAAGGCCGCGCTCTGTCTCAGTGCACCCTGGCTTCCATGCGCATCTGGAGTATCACAAAGGCTCCTTGGTTCCACGAGGTCTTGCTGTGTCACAATGGATCCTGTGCTCCATGAGGCCCTCCAAAGTCATCATGGAGCCTTGATTCCATGTGCTTCCATTGTGTCCCAGGGATCGCCTTGGTTCCATCAGTTTCCTTAGTGGCACAATGCTCTCCATGCTTCCATGATTGCCCACAATGTCACAATGCTCTCCATGCTTCCATGAGGCCCTGCTTTGCCACAATGGTCCCCTTGTGTCCATGAGGCCCCGCTGTGTCCCAATGGACGGATGGTTCCATGAGGTTCCGTGCTGTCCCCATGGTCTTCTTGAATCCGCAGTGTAACAATGGACCATTGCTTCCAGGCGGCCTCTCTGTGTCACAAGGGGCTCCTTGATTCCATGATTCCCCACGGTGTCACCATGGAGCCTTGTTTCTAGGAGGTTCTGTACTGTCACAATTGTCTCCTGGATCCCATGAGCCCCTGCAGTGTCACAATGGCTCCTTGCTTCCATGAGGAACACAAAAGCTTTGCATCAACACTGAGCAACAGCTGCTGAACACACCTGCGAGCATCTGCTTGCATCAAAAGAGGGCTTCAAGCTGAGAAAGGCACCAGCAGCTTCCATCTGCAAGAGAGAGATAGGCGAAGGACAGGGACAGAGATATCAGTGGAAGGACTGCGAGAATTCTGCTCCCAGAGATCATTCCTGCTCACAGTGTCCCTTGTAGAAAGGGGACATCATTCCAGGCAGCCTGGACTGAGTATGTGGGTTTGTTGTTGAGGAAACCTGCTCAGGCTTTTCCATTCTTTCCTTACAAACAGGAAAACTTCTCTGGGCCTGTGTGCAGGCAGAGCCCTGAGGAGAGCAGTAGGCACATGGTGCCGTGGGCTGGGACCGCCAGCTGCAGAGCTCAAGGGAAGAAGCCCCGTTGTGTCACAATGGCTCCTTAGCTTCATGTGCATCACCTGTGTCACCATGGTCTCCTTGATTCCATGAGGCCCCACTGGGTCACAATGGCTCCTTGGCTTCATGTGCATCACCTGTGTCACCATGGTCTCCTTGATTCCATGAGGCCCCACTGTGTCACAATGGCTCCTTGGCTTCATGTGCATCACCTGTGTCACCATGGTCTCCTTGATTCCATGAGGCCCCACTTTGTCACAATGGCTCCTTGCTTCCATGAGATTCCGCAGTGTCACCATGCTCACCTTTGATCCACATTGTCATAATGGACAATTGCTTCCATGTGGCCCCACTGTGTCACAATAGCCCCTTGCTTCCATAGGTTTTCTAGAATGTAACGTATAATTTTCTACAATGTAACAATGGACTCCTTGGTTCTGTGAGCTACCCTGCTTTTTGCAGAGGTGTCTTTGGTTCCAACAAGGCCCCGCTCTGTCTCAGTGCACCCTGGCTTCCATGCGCATCTGGAGTATCACAAAGGCTCCTTGGTTCCACGAGGTCTTGCTGTGTCACAATGGATCCTGTGCTCCATGAGGCCCTCCAAAGTCATCATGGAGCCTTGATTCCATGTGCTTCCATTGCGTCCCAGGGATCGCCTTGGTTCCATCAGTTTCCTTAGTGGCACAATGCTCTCCATGCTTCCATGAGGCCCTGCTTTGCCACAATGGTCCCCTTGTGTCCATGAGGCCCCGCTGTGTCCCAGTGGACGGATGGTTCCATGAGGTTCCGTGCTGTCCCCATGGTCTTCTTGAATCCGCAGTGTAACAATGGACCATTGCTTCCAGGCGGCCTCTCTGTGTCACAAGGGGCTCCGTGATTCCATGATTCCCCACGGTGTCACCATGGAGCCTTGTTTCTAGGAGGTTCTGTACTGTCACAATTGTCTCCTGGATCCCATGAGCCCCTGCAGTGTCACAATGGCTCCTTGCTTCCATGAGGAACACAAAAGCTTTGCATCAACACTGAGCAACAGCTGCTGAACACACCTGGGAGCATCTGCTTGCATCAAAAGAGGGCTTCAAGCTGAGAAAGGCACCAGCAGCTTCCATCTGCAAGAGAGAGCCAGGCAAAGGACAGGGACAGAGATATCAGTGGAAAGACTGCGAGAATTCTGCTCCCAGAGATCATTCCTGCTCACAGTGTCCCTTGTAGAAAGGGGACATCATTCCAGGCAGCCTGGACTGAGCATGTAGGGTTTGTTGTTTAGGAAACCTGCTCAGGCTTTTCCATTCTTTCCTTACAAACAGGAAAACTTCTCTGGGCCTGTGTGCAGGCAGAGCCCTGAGGAGAGCACTTGGCACATGGTGCCGTGGGCTGGGACCGCCAGCTGCAGAGCCCAAGGGAAGAAGCCCCGCTGTGTCACAATGGCTCCTTGGCTTCATGTGCATCACCTGTGTCACCATGGTCTCCTTGATTCCATGAGGCCCCACTTTGTCACAATGGCTCCTTGCTTCCATGAGGTTCCGCAGTGTCACCATGCTCACCTTTGATCCACATTGTCATAATGGACAATTGCTTCCATGTGGCCCCACTGTGTCACAATAGCCCCTTGCTTCCATAGGTTTTCTAGAATGTAACGTATAATTTTCTACAATGTAACAATGGACTCCTTGGTTCTGTGAGCTACCCTGCTTTTTGCAGAGGTGTCTTTGGTTCCAACAAGGCCCCGCTGTGTCTCAGTGCACCCTGGCTTCCATGCGCATCTGGAGTATCACAAAGGCTCCTTGGTTCCACGAGGTCTTGCTGTGTCACAATGGATCCTGTGCTCCATGAGGCCCTCCAAAGTCATCATGGAGCCTTGATTCCATGTGCTTCCATTGTGTCCCAGGGATCGCCTTGGTTCCATCAGTTTCCTTAGTGGCACAATGCTCTCCATGCTTCCATGATTGCCCACAATGTCACAATGCTCTCCATGCTTCCATGAGGCCCTGCTTTGCCACAATGGTCCCCTTGTGTCCATGAGGCCCCGCTGTGTCCCAATGGACGGATGGTTCCATGAGGTTCCGTGCTGTCCCCATGGTCTTCTTGAATCCGCAGTGTAACAATGGACCATTGCTTCCAGGCGGCCTCTCTGTGTCACAAGGGGCTCCTTGATTCCATGATTCCCCACGGTGTCACCATGGAGCCTTGTTTCTAGGAGGTTCTGTACTGTCACAATTGTCTCCTTGATGCCATGAGCCCCTGCAGTGTCACAATGGCTCCTTGCTTCCATGAGGAACACAAAAGCTTTGCATCAACACTGAGCAACAGCTGCTGAACACACCTGGGAGCATCTGCTTGCATCAAAAGAGGGCTTCAAGCTGAGAAAGGCACCAGCAGCTTCCATCTGCAACAGAGAGCCAGGCGAAGGACAGGGACAGAGAATTCCGTGGAAAGACTGCGGGAATTCTGCTCCCAGAGATCATTCCTGCTCACAGTGTCCCTTGTAGAAAGGGGACATCATTCCAGGCAGCCTGGACTGAGCATGTGGGTTTGTTGTTTAGCAAACCTGCTCAGGCTTTTTCATTCTTTCCTTACAAACAGGAAAACTTCTCTGGGCCTGTGTGCAGGCAGAGCCCTGAGGAGAGCAGTAGGCACATGGTGCCGTGGGCTGGGACCGCCAGCTGCAGAGCTCAAGGGAAGAAGCCCCGTTGTGTCACAATGGCTCCTTAGCTTCATGTGCATCACCTGTGTCACAATCGTCTCCTTGATTTCATGAGGCCCCACAGTGTCACAATGGCTCCTTGGCTTCATGTGCATCACCTGTGTCACCATGGTCTCCTTGATTCCATGAGGCCCCACTTTGTCACAATGGCTCCTTGCTTCCATGAGATTCCGCAGTGTCACCATGCTCACCTTTGATCCACATTGTCATAATGGACAATTGCTTCCATGTGGCCCCACTGTGTCACAATAGCCCCTTGCTTCCATAGGTTTTCTAGAATGTAATGTATAATTTTCTACAATGTAACAATGGACTCCTTGGTTCTGTGAGCTACCCTGCTTTTTGCAGAGGTGTCTTTGGTTCCAACAAGGCCGCGCTCTGTCTCAGTGCACCCTGGCTTCCATGCGCATCTGGAGTATCACAAAGGCTCCTTGGTTCCACGAGGTCTTGCTGTGTCACAATGGATCCTGTGCTCCATGAGGCCCTCCAAAGTCATCATGGAGCCTTGATTCCATGTGCTTCCATTGTGTCCCAGGGATCGCCTTGGTTCCATCAGTTTCCTTAGTGGCACAATGCTCTCCATGCTTCCATGAGGCCCTGCTTTGCCACAATGGTCCCCTTGTGTCCATGAGGCCCCGCTGTGTCCCAGTGGACGGATGGTTCCATGAGGTTCCGTGCTGTCCCCATGGTCTTCTTGAATCCGCAGTGTAACAATGGACCATTGCTTCCAGGCGGCCTCTCTGTGTCACAAGGGGCTCCTTGATTCCATGATTCCCCACGGTGTCACCATGGAGCCTTGTTTCTAGGAGGTTCTGTACTGTCACAATTGTCTCCTGGATCCCATGAGCACCTGCAGTGTCACAATGGCTCCCTGCTTCCATGAGGAACACAAAAGCTTTGCATCAACACTGAGCAACAGCTGCTGAACACACCTGGGAGCATCTGCTTGCATCAAAAGAGGGCTTCAAGCTGAGAAAGGCAGCAGCAGCTTCCATCTGCAAGAGAGAGATAGGCGAAGGACAGGGACAGAGATATCAGTGGAAGGACTGCGAGAATTCTGCTCCCAGAGATCATTCCTGCTCACAGTGTCCCTTGTAGAAAGGGGACATCACTCCAGGCAGCCTGGACTGAGTATGTGGGTTTGTTGTTTAGCAAACCGGCTCAGGCTTTTCCATTCTTTCCTTACAAACAGGAAAACTTCTCTGGGCCTGTGTGCAGGCAGAGCCCTGAGGAGAGCAGTAGGCACATGGTGCCGTGGGCTGGGACCGCCAGCTGCATAGCTCAAGGGAAGAAGCCCCGTTGTGTCACAATGGCTCCTTGGCTTCATGAGCATCACCTGTGTCACCATGGTCTCCTTGATTCCATGAGGCCCCACTTTGTCACAATGGCTCCTTGCTTCCATGAGGTTCCGCAGTGTCACCATGCTCACCTTTGATCCACATTGTCATAATGGACAATTGCTTCCATGTGGCCCCACTGTGTCACAATAGCCCCTTGCTTCCATAGGTTTTCTAGAATGTAACGTATAATTTTCTACAATGTAACAATGGACTCCTTGGTTCTGTGAGCTACCCTGCTTTTTGCAGAGGTGTCTTTGGTTCCAACAAGGCCCCGCTGTGTCTCAGTGCACCCTGGCTTCCATGCGCATCTGGAGTATCACAAAGGCTCCTTGGTTCCACGAGGTCTTGCTGTGTCACAATGGATCCTGTGCTCCATGAGGCCCTCCAAAGTCATCATGGAGCCTTGATTCCATGTGCTTCCATTGTGTCCCAGGGATCGCCTTGGTTCCATCAGTTTCCTTAGTGGCACAATGCTCTCCATGCTTCCATGATTGCCCACAATGTCACAATGCTCTCCATGCTTCCATGAGGCCCTGCTTTGCCACAATGGTCCCCTTGTGTCCATGAGGCCCCGCTGTGTCCCAATGGACGGATGGTTCCATGAGGTTCCGTGCTGTCCCCATGGTCTTCTTGAATCCGCAGTGTAACAATGGACCATTGCTTCCAGGCGGCCTCTCTGTGTCACAAGGGGCTCCGTGATTCCATGATTCCCCACGGTGTCACCATGGAGCCTTGTTTCTAGGAGGTTCTGTACTGTCACAATTGTCTCCTTGATCCCATGAGCCCCTGCAGTGTCACAATGGCTCCTTGCTTCCATGAGGAACACAAAAGCTTTGCATCAACACTGAGCAACAGCTGCTGAACACACCTGGGAGCATCTGCTTGCATCAAAAGAGGGCTTCAAGCTGAGAAAGGCAGCAGCAGCTTCCATCTGCAAGAGAGAGCCAGGCGAAGGACAAGGACAGAGAATTCCGTGGAAAGACTGCGGGAATTCTGCTCCCAGAGATCATTCCTGCTCACAGTGTCCCTTGTAGAAAGGGGACATCATTCCAGGCAGCCTGGACTGAGCATGTAGGGTTTGTTGTTTAGGAAACCTGCTCAGGCTTTTCCATTCTTTCCTTACAAACAGGAAAACTTCTCTGGGCCTGTGTGCAGGCAGAGCCCTGAGGAGAGCACTTGGCACATGGTGCCGTGGGCTGGGACCGCCAGCTGCAGAGCTCAAGGGAAGAAGCCCCGCTGTGTCACAATGGCTCCTTGGCTTCATGTGCATCACCTGTGTCACGATGGTCTCCTTGATTCCATGAGGCCCCACTTTGTCACAATGGCTCCTTGCTTCCATGAGGTTCCGCAGTGTCACCATGCTCACCTTTGATCCACATTGTCATAATGGACAATTGCTTCCATGTGGCCCCACTGTGTCACAATAGCCCCTTGCTTCCATAGGTTTTCTAGAATGTAACGTATAATTTTCTACAATGTAACAATGGACTCCTTGGTTCTGTGAGCTACCCTGCTTTTTGCAGAGGTGTCTTTGGTTCCAACAAGGCCCCGCTCTGTCTCAGTGCACCCTGGCTTCCATGTGCATCTGGAGTATCACAAAGGCTCCTTGGTTCCACGAGGTC
The DNA here is from genome assembly GCF_020740725.1 of Corvus hawaiiensis. NCBI lineage: Eukaryota > Metazoa > Chordata > Aves > Passeriformes > Corvidae > Corvus > Corvus hawaiiensis. Next base: position 11,287,296 of record NC_063232.1, on the reverse strand, counting down.
TTGCTGTGTCACAATGGATCCTGTGCTCCATGAGGCCCTCCAAAGTCATCATGGAGCCTTGATTCCATGTGCTTCCATTGTGTCCCAGGGATCGCCTTGGTTCCATCAGTTTCCTTAGTGGCACAATGCTCTCCATGCTTCCATGATTGCCCACAATGTCACAATGCTCTCCATGCTTCCATGAGGCCCTGCTTTGCCACAATGGTCCCCTTGTGTCCATGAGGCCCCGCTGTGTCCCAATGGACGGATGGTTCCATGAGGTTCCGTGCTGTCCCCATGGTCTTCTTGAATCCGCAGTGTAACAATGGACCATTGCTTCCAGGCGGCCTCTCTGTGTCACAAGGGGCTCCTTGATTCCATGATTCCCCACGGTGTCACCATGGAGCCTTGTTTCTAGGAGGTTCTGTACTGTCACAATTGTCTCCTGGATCCCATGAGCCCCTGCAGTGTCACAATGGCTCCTTGCTTCCATGAGGAACACAAAAGCTTTGCATCAACACTGAGCAACAGCTGCTGAACACACCTGGGAGCATCTGCTTGCATCAAAAGAGGGCTTCAAGCTGAGAAAGGCACCAGCAGCTTTCATCTGCAACAGAGAGCCAGGCGAAGGACAGGGACAGAGAATTCCGTGGAAAGACTGCGGGAATTCTGCTCCCAGACATCATTCCTGCTCACAGTGTCCCTTGTAGAAAGGGGACATCATTCCAGGCAGCCTGGACTGAGCATGTGGGTTTGTTGTTTAGCAAACCTGCTCAGGCTTTTTCATTCTTTCCTTACAAACAGGAAAACTTCTCTGGGCCTGTGTGCAGGCAGAGCCCTGAGGAGAGCAGTAGGCACATGGTGCCGTGGGCTGGGACCGCCAGCTGCAGAGCTCAAGGGAAGAAGCCCCGTTGTGTCACAATGGCTCCTTAGCTTCATGTGCATCACCTGTGTCACAATAGTCTCCTTGATTCCATGAGGCCCCACAGTGTCACAATGGCTCCTTGGCTTCATGTGCATCACCTGTGTCACCATGGTCTCCTTGATTCCATGAGGCCCCACTGGGTCACAATGGCTCCTTGGCTTCATGTGCATCACCTGTGTCACCATGGTCTCCTTGATTCCATGAGGCCCCACTTTGTCACAATGGCTCCTTGCTTCCATGAGGTTCCGCAGTGTCACCATGCTCACCTTTGATCCACATTGTCATAATGGACAATTGCTTCCATGTGGCCCCACTGTGTCACAATAGCCCCTTGCTTCCATAGGTTTTCTAGAATGTAACGTATAATTTTCTACAATGTAACAATGGACTCCTTGGTTCTGTGAGCTACCCTGCTTTTTGCAGAGGTGTCTTTGGTTCCAACAAGGCCCCGCTGTGTCTCAGTGCACCCTGGCTTCCATGCGCATCTGGAGTATCACAAAGGCTCCTTGGTTCCACGAGGTCTTGCTGTGTCACAATGGATCCTGTGCTCCATGAGGCCCTCCAAAGTCATCATGGAGCCTTGATTCCATGTGCTTCCATTGTGTCCCAGGGATCGCCTTGGTTCCATCAGTTTCCTTAGTGGCACAATGCTCTCCATGCTTCCATGATTGCCCACAATGTCACAATGCTCTCCATGCTTCCATGAGGCCCTGCTTTGCCACAATGGTCCCCTTGTGTCCATGAGGCCCCGCTGTGTCCCAGTGGACGGATGGTTCCATGAGGTTCCGTGCTGTCCCCATGGTCTTCTTGAATCCGCAGTGTAACAATGGACCATTGCTTCCAGGCGGCCTCTCTGTGTCACAAGGGGCTCCTTGATTCCATGATTCCCCACGGTGTCACCATGGAGCCTTGTTTCTAGGAGGTTCTGTACTGTCACAATTGTCTCCTGGATCCCATGAGCCCCTGCAGTGTCACAATGGCTCCTTGCTTCCATGAGGAACACAAAAGCTTTGCATCAACACTGAGCAACAGCTGCTGAACACACCTGGGAGCATCTGCTTGCATCAAAAGAGGGCTTCAAGCTGAGAAAGGCAGCAGCAGCTTCCATCTGCAACAGAGAGACAGGCAAAGGACAGGGACAGAGAATTCAGTGGAAAGACTGCGGGAATTCTGCTCCCAGAGATCATTCCTGCTCACAGTGTCCCTTGTAGAAAGGGGACATCATTCCAGGCAGCCTGGACTGAGCATGTAGGGTTTGTTGTTTAGGAAACCTGCTCAGGCTTTTCCATTCTTTCCTTACAAACAGGAAAACTTCTCTGGGCCTGTGTGCAGGCAGAGCCCTGAGGAGAGCACTTGGCACATGGTGCCGTGGGCTGGGACCGCCAGCTGCAGAGCTCAAGGGAAGAAGCCCCGTTGTGTCACAATGGTCTCCTTAGCTTCATGTGGATCACCTGTGTCACAATAGTCTCCTTGATTCCATGAGGCCCCACTGTGTCAGAATGGCTCCTTGGCTTCATGTGCATCACCTGTGTCACCATGGTCTCCTTGATTCCATGAGGCCCCACTGTGTCACAATGGCTCCTTGGCTTCATGTGCATCACCTGTGTCACCATGGTCTCCTTGATTCCATGAGGCCCCACTGGGTCACAATGGCTCCTTGGCTTCATGTGCATCACCTGTGTCACCATGGTCTCCTTGATTCCATGAGGCCCCACTTTGTCACAATGGCTCCTTGCTTCCATGAGGTTCCGCAGTGTCACCATGCTCACCTTTGATCCACATTGTCATAATGGACAATTGCTTCCATGTGGCCCCACTGTGTCACAATAGCCCCTTGCTTCCATAGGTTTTCTAGAATGTAACGTATAATTTTCTACAATGTAACAATGGACTCCTTGGTTCTGTGAGCTACCCTGCTTTTTGCAGAGGTGTCTTTGGTTCCAACAAGGCCGCGCTCTGTCTCAGTGCACCCTGGCTTCCATGCGCATCTGGAGTATCACAAAGGCTCCTTGGTTCCACGAGGTCTTGCTGTGTCACAATGGATCCTGTGCTCCATGAGGCCCTCCAAAGTCATCATGGAGCCTTGATTCCATGTGCTTCCATTGCGTCCCAGAGATCGCCTTGGTTCCATCAGTTTCCTTAGTGGCACAATGCTCTCCATGCTTCCATGATTGCCCACAATGTCACAATGCTCTCCATGCTTCCATGAGGCCCTGCTTTGCCACAATGGTCCCCTTGTGTCCATGAGGCCCCGCTGTGTCCCAGTGGACGGATGGTTCCATGAGGTTCCGTGCTGTCCCCATGGTCTTCTTGAATCCGCAGTGTAACAATGGACCATTGCTTCCAGGCGGCCTCTCTGTGTCACAAGGGGCTCCTTGATTCCATGATTCCCCACGGTGTCACCATGGAGCCTTGTTTCTAGGAGGTTCTGTACTGTCACAATTGTCTCCTTGATGCCATGAGCCCCTGCAGTGTCACAATGGCTCCTTGCTTCCATGAGGAACACAAAAGCTTTGCATCAACACTGAGCAACAGCTGCTGAACACACCTGGGAGCATCTGCTTGCATCAAAAGAGGGCTTCAAGCTGAGAAAGGCACCAGCAGCTTCCATCTGCAAGAGAGAGATAGGCGAAGGACAGGGACAGAGATATCAGTGGAAGGACTGCGGGAATTCTGCTCCCAGAGATCATTCCTGCTCACAGTGTCCCTTGTAGAAAGGGGACATCACTCCAGGCAGCCTGGACTGAGTATGTGGGTTTGTTGTTTAGCAAACCGGCTCAGGCTTTTCCATTCTTTCCTTACAAACAGGAAAACTTCTCTGGGCCTGTGTGCAGGCAGAGCCCTGAGGAGAGCAGTAGGCACATGGTGCCGTGGGCTGGGACCGCCAGCTGCAGAGCTCAAGGGAAGAAGCCCCCGTTGTGTCACAATGGCTCCTTAGCTTCATGTGCATCACCTGTGTCACAATGGTCTCCTTGATTCCATGAGGCCCCACTGGGTCACAATGGCTCCTTGGCTTCATGTGCATCACCTGTGTCACCATGGTCTCCTTGATTCCATGAGGCCCCACTTTGTCACAATGGCTCCTTGCTTCCATGAGGTTCCGCAGTGTCACCATGCTCACCTTTGATCCACATTGTCATAATGGACAATTGCTTCCATGTGGCCCCACTGTGTCACAATAGCCCCTTGCTTCCATAGGTTTTCTAGAATGTAACGTATAATTTTCTACAATGTAACAATGGACTCCTTGGTTCTGTGAGCTACCCTGCTTTTTGCAGAGGTGTCTTTGGTTCCAACAAGGCCCCGCTGTGTCTCAGTGCACCCTGGCTTCCATGCGCATCTGGAGTATCACAAAGGCTCCTTGGTTCCACGAGGTCTTGCTGTGTCACAATGGATCCTGTGCTCCATGAGGCCCTCCAAAGTCATCATGGAGCCTTGATTCCATGTGCTTCCATTGTGTCCCAGGGATCGCCTTGGTTCCATCAGTTTCCTTAGTGGCACAATGCTCTCCATGCTTCCATGATTGCCCACAATGTCACAATGCTCTCCATGCTTCCATGAGGCCCTGCTTTGCCACAATGGTCCCCTTGTGTCCATGAGGCCCCGCTGTGTCCCAATGGACGGATGGTTCCATGAGGTTCCGTGCTGTCCCCATGGTCTTCTTGAATCCGCAGTGTAACAATGGACCATTGCTTCCAGGCGGCCTCTCTGTGTCACAAGAGGCTCCTTGATTCCATGATTCCCCACGGTGTCACCATGGAGCCTTGTTTCTAGGAGGTTCTGTACTGTCACAATTGTCTCCTGGATCCCATGAGCCCCTGCAGTGTCACAATGGCTCCTTGCTTCCATGAGGAACACAAAAGCTTTGCATCAACACTGAGCAACAGCTGCTGAACACACCTGGGAGCATCTGCTTGCATCAAAAGAGGGCTTCAAGCTGAGAAAGGCACCAGCAGCTTCCATCTGCAACAGAGAGACAGGCAAAGGACAGGGACAGAGAATTCAGTGGAAAGACTGCGGGAATTCTGCTCCCAGAGATCATTCCTGCTCACAGTGTCCCTTGTAGAAAGGGGACATCACTCCAGGCAGCCTGGACTGAGTATGTGGGTTTGTTGTTTAGCAAACCTGCTCAGGCTTTTCCATTCTTTCCTTACAAACAGGAAAACTTCTCTGGGCCTGTGTGCAGGCAGAGCCCTGAGGAGAGCACTTGGCACATGGTGCCGTGGGCTGGGACCGCCAGCTGCAGAGCTCAAGGGAAGAAGCCCCGTTGTGTCACAATGGTCTCCTTAGCTTCATGTGGATCACCTGTGTCACAATAGTCTCCTTGATTTCATGAGGCCCCACTGTGTCACAATGGCTCCTTGGCTTCATGTGCATCACCTGTGTCACAATAGTCTCCTTGATTCCATGAGGCCCCACTGGGTCACAATGGCTCCTTGGCTTCATGTGCATCACCTGTGTCACCATGGTCTCCTTGATTCCATGAGGCCCCACTGTGTCACAATGGCTCCTTGCTTCCATGAGGTTCCGCAGTGTCACCATGCTCACCTTTGATCCACATTGTCATAATGGACAATTGCTTCCATGTGGCCCCACTGTGTCACAATAGCCCCTTGCTTCCATAGGTTTTCTAGAATGTAACGTATAATTTTCTACAATGTAACAATGGACTCCTTGGTTCTGTGAGCTACCCTGCTTTTTGCAGAGGTGTCTTTGGTTCCAACAAGGCCCCGCTCTGTCTCAGTGCACCCTGGCTTCCATGCGCATCTGGAGTATCACAAAGGCTCCTTGGTTCCACGAGGTCTTGCTGTGTCACAATGGATCCTGTGCTCCATGAGGCCCTCCAAAGTCATCATGGAGCCTTGATTCCATGTGCTTCCATTGTGTCCCAGGGATCGCCTTGGTTCCATCAGTTTCCTTAGTGGCACAATGCTCTCCATGCTTCCATGATTGCCCACAATGTCACAATGCGCTCCATGCTTCCATGAGGCCCTGCTTTGCCACAATGGTCCACTTGTGTCCATGAGGCCCCGCTGTGTCCCAATGGACGGATGGTTCCATGAGGTTCCGTGCTGTCCCCATGGTCTTCTTGAATCCGCAGTGTAACAATGGACCATTGCTTCCAGGAGGCCTCTCTGTGTCACAAGGGGCTCCTTGATTCCATGATTCCCCACGGTGTCACCATGGAGCCTTGTTTCTAGGAGGTTCTGTACTGTCACAATTGTCTCCTTGATGCCATGAGCCCCTGCAGTGTCACAATGGCTCCTTGCTTCCATGAGGAACACAAAAGCTTTGCATCAACACTGAGCAACAGCTGCTGAACACACCTGCGAGCATCTGCTTGCATCAAAAGAGGGCTTCAAGCTGAGAAAGGCACCAGCAGCTTCCATCTGCAACAGAGAGACAGGCAAAGGACAGGGACAGAGATATCAGTGGAAGGACTGCGAGAATTCTGCTCCCAGAGATCATTCCTGCTCACAGTGTCCCTTGTAGAAAGGCGACATCATTCCAGGCAGCCTGGACTGAGTATGTGGGTTTGTTGTTGAGGAAACCTGCTCAGGCTTTTCCATTCTTTCCTTACAAACAGGAAAACTTCTCTGGGCCTGTGTGCAGGCAGAGCCCTGAGGAGAGCAGTAGGCACATGGTGCCGTGGGCTGGGACCGCCAGCTGCAGAGCTCAAGGGAAGAAGCCCCGTTGTGTCACAATGGCTCCTTAGCTTCATGTGCATCACCTGTGTCACCATGGTCTCCTTGATTCCATGAGGCCCCACTTTGTCACAATGGCTCCTTGCTTCCATGAGGTTCCGCAGTGTCACCATGCTCACCTTTGATCCACATTGTCATAATGGACAATTGCTTCCATGTGGCCCCACTGTGTCACAATAGCCCCTTGCTTCCATAGGTTTTCTAGAATGTAATGTATAATTTTCTACAATGTAACAATGGACTCCTTGGTTCTGTGAGCTACCCTGCTTTTTGCAGAGGTGTCTTTGGTTCCAACAAGGCCGCGCTCTGTCTCAGTGCACCCTGGCTTCCATGCGCATCTGGAGTATCACAAAGGCTCCTTGGTTCCACGAGGTCTTGCTGTGTCACAATGGATCCTGTGCTCCATGAGGCCCTCCAAAGTCATCATGGAGCCTTGATTCCATGTGCTTCCATTGTGTCCCAGGGATCGCCTTGGTTCCATCAGTTTCCTTAGTGGCACAATGCTCTCCATGCTTCCATGATTGCCCACAATGTCACAATGCTCTCCATGCTTCCATGAGGCCCTGCTTTGCCACAATGGTCCCCTTGTGTCCATGAGGCCCCGCTGTGTCCCAATGGACGGATGGTTCCATGAGGTTCCGTGCTGTCCCCATGGTCTTCTTGAATCCGCAGTGTAACAATGGACCATTGCTTCCAGGCGGCCTCTCTGTGTCACAAGGGGCTCCTTGATTCCATGATTCCCCACGGTGTCACCATGGAGCCTTGTTTCTAGGAGGTTCTGTACTGTCACAATTGTCTCCTGGATCCCATGAGCCCCTGCAGTGTCACAATGGCTCCTTGCTTCCATGAGGAACACAAAAGCTTTGCATCAACACTGAGCAACAGCTGCTGAACACACCTGCGAGCATCTGCTTGCATCAAAAGAGGGCTTCAAGCTGAGAAAGGCACCAGCAGCTTCCATCTGCAAGAGAGAGATAGGCGAAGGACAGGGACAGAGATATCAGTGGAAGGACTGCGAGAATTCTGCTCCCAGAGATCATTCCTGCTCACAGTGTCCCTTGTAGAAAGGGGACATCATTCCAGGCAGCCTGGACTGAGTATGTGGGTTTGTTGTTGAGGAAACCTGCTCAGGCTTTTCCATTCTTTCCTTACAAACAGGAAAACTTCTCTGGGCCTGTGTGCAGGCAGAGCCCTGAGGAGAGCAGTAGGCACATGGTGCCGTGGGCTGGGACCGCCAGCTGCAGAGCTCAAGGGAAGAAGCCCCGTTGTGTCACAATGGCTCCTTAGCTTCATGTGCATCACCTGTGTCACCATGGTCTCCTTGATTCCATGAGGCCCCACTGGGTCACAATGGCTCCTTGGCTTCATGTGCATCACCTGTGTCACCATGGTCTCCTTGATTCCATGAGGCCCCACTGTGTCACAATGGCTCCTTGGCTTCATGTGCATCACCTGTGTCACCATGGTCTCCTTGATTCCATGAGGCCCCACTTTGTCACAATGGCTCCTTGCTTCCATGAGATTCCGCAGTGTCACCATGCTCACCTTTGATCCACATTGTCATAATGGACAATTGCTTCCATGTGGCCCCACTGTGTCACAATAGCCCCTTGCTTCCATAGGTTTTCTAGAATGTAACGTATAATTTTCTACAATGTAACAATGGACTCCTTGGTTCTGTGAGCTACCCTGCTTTTTGCAGAGGTGTCTTTGGTTCCAACAAGGCCCCGCTCTGTCTCAGTGCACCCTGGCTTCCATGCGCATCTGGAGTATCACAAAGGCTCCTTGGTTCCACAAGGTCTTGCTGTGTCACAATGGATCCTGTGCTCCATGAGGCCCTCCAAAGTCATCATGGAGCCTTGATTCCATGTGCTTCCATTGCGTCCCAGGGATCGCCTTGGTTCCATCAGTTTCCTTAGTGGCACAATGCTCTCCATGCTTCCATGAGGCCCTGCTTTGCCACAATGGTCCCCTTGTGTCCATGAGGCCCCGCTGTGTCCCAGTGGACGGATGGTTCCATGAGGTTCCGTGCTGTCCCCATGGTCTTCTTGAATCCGCAGTGTAACAATGGACCATTGCTTCCAGGCGGCCTCTCTGTGTCACAAGGGGCTCCGTGATTCCATGATTCCCCACGGTGTCACCATGGAGCCTTGTTTCTAGGAGGTTCTGTACTGTCACAATTGTCTCCTGGATCCCATGAGCCCCTGCAGTGTCACAATGGCTCCTTGCTTCCATGAGGAACACAAAAGCTTTGCATCAACACTGAGCAACAGCTGCTGAACACACCTGGGAGCATCTGCTTGCATCAAAAGAGGGCTTCAAGCTGAGAAAGGCACCAGCAGCTTCCATCTGCAAGAGAGAGCCAGGCAAAGGACAGGGACAGAGATATCAGTGGAAAGACTGCGAGAATTCTGCTCCCAGAGATCATTCCTGCTCACAGTGTCCCTTGTAGAAAGGGGACATCATTCCAGGCAGCCTGGACTGAGCATGTGGGTTTGTTGTTTAGCAAACCTGCTCAGGCTTTTTCATTCTTTCCTTACAAACAGGAAAACTTCTCTGGGCCTGTGTGCAGGCAGAGCCCTGAGGAGAGCAGTAGGCACATGGTGCCGTGGGCTGGGACCGCCAGCTGCAGAGCTCAAGGGAAGAAGCCCCGTTGTGTCACAATGGCTCCTTAGCTTCATGTGCATCACCTGTGTCACAATCGTCTCCTTGATTTCATGAGGCCCCACAGTGTCACAATGGCTCCTTGGCTTCATGTGCATCACCTGTGTCACCATGGTCTCCTTGATTCCATGAGGCCCCACTTTGTCACAATGGCTCCTTGCTTCCATGAGATTCCGCAGTGTCACCATGCTCACCTTTGATCCACATTGTCATAATGGACAATTGCTTCCATGTGGCCCCACTGTGTCACAATAGCCCCTTGCTTCCATAGGTTTTCTAGAATGTAATGTATAATTTTCTACAATGTAACAATGGACTCCTTGGTTCTGTGAGCTACCCTGCTTTTTGCAGAGGTGTCTTTGGTTCCAACAAGGCCGCGCTCTGTCTCAGTGCACCCTGGCTTCCATGCGCATCTGGAGTATCACAAAGGCTCCTTGGTTCCACGAGGTCTTGCTGTGTCACAATGGATCCTGTGCTCCATGAGGCCCTCCAAAGTCATCATGGAGCCTTGATTCCATGTGCTTCCATTGTGTCCCAGGGATCGCCTTGGTTCCATCAGTTTCCTTAGTGGCACAATGCTCTCCATGCTTCCATGAGGCCCTGCTTTGCCACAATGGTCCCCTTGTGTCCATGAGGCCCCGCTGTGTCCCAGTGGACGGATGGTTCCATGAGGTTCCGTGCTGTCCCCATGGTCTTCTTGAATCCGCAGTGTAACAATGGACCATTGCTTCCAGGCGGCCTCTCTGTGTCACAAGGGGCTCCTTGATTCCATGATTCCCCACGGTGTCACCATGGAGCCTTGTTTCTAGGAGGTTCTGTACTGTCACAATTGTCTCCTGGATCCCATGAGCACCTGCAGTGTCACAATGGCTCCCTGCTTCCATGAGGAACACAAAAGCTTTGCATCAACACTGAGCAACAGCTGCTGAACACACCTGGGAGCATCTGCTTGCATCAAAAGAGGGCTTCAAGCTGAGAAAGGCAGCAGCAGCTTCCATCTGCAAGAGAGAGATAGGCGAAGGACAGGGACAGAGATATCAGTGGAAGGACTGCGAGAATTCTGCTCCCAGAGATCATTCCTGCTCACAGTGTCCCTTGTAGAAAGGGGACATCACTCCAGGCAGCCTGGACTGAGTATGTGGGTTTGTTGTTTAGCAAACCGGCTCAGGCTTTTCCATTCTTTCCTTACAAACAGGAAAACTTCTCTGGGCCTGTGTGCAGGCAGAGCCCTGAGGAGAGCAGTAGGCACATGGTGCCGTGGGCTGGGACCGCCAGCTGCATAGCTCAAGGGAAGAAGCCCCGTTGTGTCACAATGGCTCCTTGGCTTCATGAGCATCACCTGTGTCACCATGGTCTCCTTGATTCCATGAGGCCCCACTTTGTCACAATGGCTCCTTGCTTCCATGAGGTTCCGCAGTGTCACCATGCTCACCTTTGATCCACATTGTCATAATGGACAATTGCTTCCATGTGGCCCCACTGTGTCACAATAGCCCCTTGCTTCCATAGGTTTTCTAGAATGTAACGTATAATTTTCTACAATGTAACAATGGACTCCTTGGTTCTGTGAGCTACCCTGCTTTTTGCAGAGGTGTCTTTGGTTCCAACAAGGCCCCGCTGTGTCTCAGTGCACCCTGGCTTCCATGCGCATCTGGAGTATCACAAAGGCTCCTTGGTTCCACGAGGTCTTGCTGTGTCACAATGGATCCTGTGCTCCATGAGGCCCTCCAAAGTCATCATGGAGCCTTGATTCCATGTGCTTCCATTGTGTCCCAGGGATCGCCTTGGTTCCATCAGTTTCCTTAGTGGCACAATGCTCTCCATGCTTCCATGATTGCCCACAATGTCACAATGCTCTCCATGCTTCCATGAGGCCCTGCTTTGCCACAATGGTCCCCTTGTGTCCATGAGGCCCCGCTGTGTCCCAATGGACGGATGGTTCCATGAGGTTCCGTGCTGTCCCCATGGTCTTCTTGAATCCGCAGTGTAACAATGGACCATTGCTTCCAGGCGGCCTCTCTGTGTCACAAGGGGCTCCGTGATTCCATGATTCCCCACGGTGTCACCATGGAGCCTTGTTTCTAGGAGGTTCTGTACTGTCACAATTGTCTCCTTGATCCCATGAGCCCCTGCAGTGTCACAATGGCTCCTTGCTTCCATGAGGAACACAAAAGCTTTGCATCAACACTGAGCAACAGCTGCTGAACACACCTGGGAGCATCTGCTTGCATCAAAAGAGGGCTTCAAGCTGAGAAAGGCAGCAGCAGCTTCCATCTGCAAGAGAGAGCCAGGCGAAGGACAAGGACAGAGAATTCCGTGGAAAGACTGCGGGAATTCTGCTCCCAGAGATCATTCCTGCTCACAGTGTCCCTTGTAGAAAGGGGACATCATTCCAGGCAGCCTGGACTGAGCATGTAGGGTTTGTTGTTTAGGAAACCTGCTCAGGCTTTTCCATTCTTTCCTTACAAACAGGAAAACTTCTCTGGGCCTGTGTGCAGGCAGAGCCCTGAGGAGAGCACTTGGCACATGGTGCCGTGGGCTGGGACCGCCAGCTGCAGAGCTCAAGGGAAGAAGCCCCGCTGTGTCACAATGGCTCCTTGGCTTCATGTGCATCACCTGTGTCACCATGGTCTCCTTGATTCCATGAGGCCCCACTTTGTCACAATGGCTCCTTGCTTCCATGAGGTTCCGCAGTGTCACCATGCTCACCTTTGATCCACATTGTCATAATGGACAATTGCTTCCATGTGGCCCCACTGTGTCACAATAGCCCCTTGCTTCCATAGGTTTTCTAGAATGTAACGTATAATTTTCTACAATGTAACAATGGACTCCTTGGTTCTGTGAGCTACCCTGCTTTTTGCAGAGGTGTCTTTGGTTCCAACAAGGCCCCGCTCTGTCTCAGTGCACCCTGGCTTCCATGCGCATCTGGAGTATCACAAAGGCTCCTTGGTTCCACGAGGTCTTGCTGTGTCACAATGGATCCTGTGCTCCATGAGGCCCTCCAAAGTCATCATGGAGCCTTGATTCCATGTGCTTCCATTGTGTCCCAGGGATCGCCTTGGTTCCATCAGTTTCCTTAGTGGCACAATGCTCTCCATGCTTCCATGATTGCCCACAATGTCACAATGCTCTCCATGCTTCCATGAGGCCCTGCTTTGCCACAATGGTCCCCTTGTGTCCATGAGGCCCCGCTGTGTCCCAATGGACGGATGGTTCCATGAGGTTCCGTGCTGTCCCCATGGTCTTCTTGAATCCGCAGTGTAACAATGGACCATTGCTTCCAGGCGGCCTCTCTGTGTCACAAGGGGCTCCTTGATTCCATGATTCCCCACGGTGTCACCATGGAGCCTTGTTTCTAGGAGGTTCTGTACTGTCACAATTGTCTCCTGGATCCCATGAGCCCCTGCAGTGTCACAATGGCTCCTTGCTTCCATGAGGAACACAAAAGCTTTGCATCAACACTGAGCAACAGCTGCTGAACACACCTGGGAGCATCTGCTTGCATCAAAAGAGGGCTTCAAGCTGAGAAAGGCACCAGCAGCTTTCATCTGCAACAGAGAGCCAGGCGAAGGACAGGGACAGAGAATTCCGTGGAAAGACTGCGGGAATTCTGCTCCCAGACATCATTCCTGCTCACAGTGTCCCTTGTAGAAAGGGGACATCATTCCAGGCAGCCTGGACTGAGCATGTGGGTTTGTTGTTTAGCAAACCTGCTCAGGCTTTTTCATTCTTTCCTTACAAACAGGAAAACTTCTCTGGGCCTGTGTGCAGGCAGAGCCCTGAGGAGAGCAGTAGGCACATGGTGCCGTGGGCTGGGACCGCCAGCTGCAGAGCTCAAGGGAAGAAGCCCCGTTGTGTCACAATGGCTCCTTAGCTTCATGTGCATCACCTGTGTCACAATAGTCTCCTTGATTCCATGAGGCCCCACAGTGTCACAATGGCTCCTTGGCTTCATGTGCATCACCTGTGTCACCATGGTCTCCTTGATTCCATGAGGCCCCACTGTGTCACAATGGCTCCTTGGCTTCATGTGCATCACCTGTGTCACCATGGTCTCCTTGATTCCATGAGGCCCCACTTTGTCACAATGGCTCCTTGCTTCCATGAGATTCCGCAGTGTCACCATGCTCACCTTTGATCCACATTGTCATAATGGACAATTGCTTCCATGTGGCCTCACTGTGTCACAATAGCCCCTTGCTTCCATAGGTTTTCTAGAATGTAATGTATAATTTTCTACAATGTAACAATGGACTCCTTGGTTCTGTGAGCTACCCTGCTTTTTGCAGAGGTGTCTTTGGTTGCAACAAGGCCGCGCTCTGTCTCAGTGCACCCTGGCTTCCATGCGCATCTGGAGTATCACAAAGGCTCCTTGGTTCCACGAGGTCTTGCTGTGTCACAATGGATCCTGTGCTCCATGAGGCCCTCCAAAGTCATCATGGAGCCTTGATTCCATGTGCTTCCATTGTGTCCCAGGGATCGCCTTGGTTCCATCAGTTTCCTTAGTGGCACAATGCTCTCCATGCTTCCATGAGGCCCTGCTTTGCCACAATGGTCCCCTTGTGTCCATGAGGCCCCGCTGTGTCCCAGTGGACGGATGGTTCCATGAGGTTCCGTGCTGTCCCCATGGTCTTCTTGAATCCGCAGTGTAACAATGGACCATTGCTTCCAGGCGGCCTCTCTGTGTCACAAGGGGCTCCTTGATTCCATGATTCCCCACGGTGTCACCATGGAGCCTTGTTTCTAGGAGGTTCTGTACTGTCACAATTGTCTCCTGGATCCCATGAGCACCTGCAGTGTCACAATGGCTCCCTGCTTCCATGAGGAACACAAAAGCTTTGCATCAACACTGAGCAACAGCTGCTGAACACACCTGGGAGCATCTGCTTGCATCAAAAGAGGGCTTCAAGCTGAGAAAGGCACCAGCAGCTTCCATCTGCAACAGAGAGCCAGGCAAAGGACAGGGACAGAGATATCAGTGGAAGGACTGCGAGAATTCTGCTCCCAGAGATCATTCCTGCTCACAGTGTCCCTTGTAGAAAGGGGACATCACTCCAGGCAGCCTGGACTGAGTATGTGGGTTTGTTGTTTAGCAAACCGGCTCAGGCTTTTCCATTCTTTCCTTACAAACAGGAAAACTTCTCTGGGCCTGTGTGCAGGCAGAGCCCTGAGGAGAGCAGTAGGCACATGGTGCCGTGGGCTGGGACCGCCAGCTGCATAGCTCAAGGGAAGAAGCCCCGTTGTGTCACAATGGCTCCTTAGCTTCATGTGCATCACCTGTGTCACCATGGTCTCCTTGATTCCATGAGGCCCCACTGGGTCACAATGGCTCCTTGGCTTCATGTGCATCACCTGTGTCACCATGGTCTCCTTGATTCCATGAGGCCCCACTTTGTCACAATGGCTCCTTGCTTCCATGAGGTTCCGCAGTGTCACCATGCTCACCTTTGATCCACATTGTCATAATGGACAATTGCTTCCATGTGGCCCCACTGTGTCACAATAGCCCCTTGCTTCCATAGGTTTTCTAGAATGTAATGTATAATTTTCTACAATGTAACAATGGACTCCTTGGTTCTGTGAGCTACCCTGCTTTTTGCAGAGGTGTCTTTGGTTCCAACAAGGCCCCGCTCTGTCTCAGTGCACCCTGGCTTCCATGCGCATCTGGAGTATCACAAAGGCTCCTTGGTTCCACGAGGTCTTGCTGTGTCACAATGGATCCTGTGCTCCATGAGGCCCTCCAAAGTCATCATGGAGCCTTGATTCCATGTGCTTCCATTGTGTCCCAGGGATCGCCTTGGTTCCATCAGTTTCCTTAGTGGCACAATGCTCTCCATGCTTCCATGATTGCCCACAATGTCACAATGCTCTCCATGCTTCCATGAGGCCCTGCTTTGCCACAATGGTCCCCTTGTGTCCATGAGGCCCCGCTGTGTCCCAATGGACGGATGGTTCCATGAGGTTCCGTGCTGTCCCCATGGTCTTCTTGAATCCGCAGTGTAACAATGGACCATTGCTTCCAGGCGGCCTCTCTGTGTCACAAGGGGCTCCTTGATTCCATGATTCCCCACGGTGTCACCATGGAGCCTTGTTTCTAGGAGGTTCTGTACTGTCACAATTGTCTCCTGGATCCCATGAGCCCCTGCAGTGTCACAATGGCTCCTTGCTTCCATGAGGAACACAAAAGCTTTGCATCAACACTGAGCAACAGCTGCTGAACACACCTGGGAGCATCTGCTTGCATCAAAAGAGGGCTTCAAGCTGAGAAAGGCACCAGCAGCTTCCATCTGCAACAGAGAGCCAGGCAAAGGACAGGGACAGAGAATTCCGTGGAAAGACTGCGGGAATTCTGCTCCCAGAGATCATTCCTGCTCACAGTGTCCCTTGTAGAAAGGGGACATCATTCCAGGCAGCCTGGACTGAGCATGTAGGGTTTGTTGTTGAGGAAACCTGCTCAGGCTTTTCCATTCTTTCCTTACAAACAGGAAAACTTCTCTGGGCCTGTGTGCAGGCAGAGCCCTGAGGAGAGCACTTGGCACATGGTGCCGTGGGCTGGGACCGCCAGCTGCAGAGCTCAAGGGAAGAAGCCCCGTTGTGTCACAATGGTCTCCTTAGCTTCATGTGCATCACCTGTGTCACAATAGTCTCCTTGATTCCATGAGGCCCCACTGTGTCACAATGGCTCCTTGGCTTCATGTGCATCACCTGTGTCACCATGGTCTCCTTGATTCCATGAGGCCCCACTGTGTCACAATGGCTCCTTGGCTTCATGTGCATCACCTGTGTCACCATGGTCTCCTTGATTCCATGAGGCCCCACTTTGTCACAATGGCTCCTTGCTTCCATGAGATTCCGCAGTGTCACCATGCTCACCTTTGATCCACATTGTCATAATGGACAATTGCTTCCATGTGGCCCCACTGTGTCACAATAGCCCCTTGCTTCCATAGGTTTTCTAGAATGTAATGTATAATTTTCTACAATGTAACAATGGACTCCTTGGTTCTGCGAGCTACCCTGCTTTTTGCAGAGGTGTCTTTGGTTCCAACAAGGCCGCGCTCTGTCTCAGTGCACCCTGGCTTCCATGCGCATCTGGAGTATCACAAAGGCTCCTTGGTTCCACGAGGTCTTGCTGTGTCACAATGGATCCTGTGCTCCATGAGGCCCTCCAAAGTCATCATGGAGCCTTGATTCCATGTGCTTCCATTGCGTCCCAGGGATCGCCTTGGTTCCATCAGTTTCCTTAGTGGCACAATGCTCTCCATGCTTCCATGAGGCCCTGCTTTGCCACAATGGTCCCCTTGTGTCCATGAGGCCCCGCTGTGTCCCAATGGACGGATGGTTCCATGAGGTTCCGTGCTGTCCCCATGGTCTTCTTGAATCCGCAGTGTAACAATGGACCATTGCTTCCAGGCGGCCTCTCTGTGTCACAAGGGGCTCCTTGATTCCATGATTCCCCACGGTGTCACCATGGAGCCTTGTTTCTAGGAGGTTCTGTACTGTCACAATTGTCTCCTGGATCCCATGAGCCCCTGCAGTGTCACAATGGCTCCTTGCTTCCATGAGGAACACAAAAGCTTTGCATCAACACTGAGCAACAGCTGCTGAACACACCTGCGAGCATCTGCTTGCATCAAAAGAGGGCTTCAAGCTGAGAAAGGCACCAGCAGCTTCCATCTGCAAGAGAGAGATAGGCGAAGGACAGGGACAGAGATATCAGTGGAAGGACTGCGAGAATTCTGCTCCCAGAGATCATTCCTGCTCACAGTGTCCCTTGTAGAAAGGGGACATCATTCCAGGCAGCCTGGACTGAGTATGTGGGTTTGTTGTTGAGGAAACCTGCTCAGGCTTTTCCATTCTTTCCTTACAAACAGGAAAACTTCTCTGGGCCTGTGTGCAGGCAGAGCCCTGAGGAGAGCAGTAGGCACATGGTGCCGTGGGCTGGGACCGCCAGCTGCAGAGCTCAAGGGAAGAAGCCCCGTTGTGTCACAATGGCTCCTTAGCTTCATGTGCATCACCTGTGTCACCATGGTCTCCTTGATTCCATGAGGCCCCACTGGGTCACAATGGCTCCTTGGCTTCATGTGCATCACCTGTGTCACCATGGTCTCCTTGATTCCATGAGGCCCCACTGGGTCACAATGGCTCCTTGGCTTCATGTGCATCACCTGTGTCACCATGGTCTCCTTGATTCCATGAGGCCCCACTGTGTCACAATGGCTCCTTGGCTTCATGTGCATCACCTGTGTCACCATGGTCTCCTTGATTCCATGAGGCCCCACTTTGTCACAATGGCTCCTTGCTTCCATGAGGTTCCGCAGTGTCACCATGCTCACCTTTGATCCACATTGTCATAATGGACAATTGCTTCCATGTGGCCCCACTGTGTCACAATAGCCCCTTGCTTCCATAGGTTTTCTAGAATGTAATGTATAATTTTCTACAATGTAACAATGGACTCCTTGGTTCTGTGAGCTACCCTGCTTTTTGCAGAGGTGTCTTTGGTTCCAACAAGGCCCCGCTCTGTCTCAGTGCACCCTGGCTTCCATGCGCATCTGGAGTATCACAAAGGCTCCTTGGTTCCACGAGGTCTTGCTGTGTCACAATGGATCCTGTGCTCCATGAGGCCCTCCAAAGTCATCATGGAGCCTTGATTCCATGTGCTTCCATTGCGTCCCAGGGATCGCCTTGGTTCCATCAGTTTCCTTAGTGGCACAATGCTCTCCATGCTTCCATGAGGCCCTGCTTTGCCACAATGGTCCCCTTGTGTCCATGAGGCCCCGCTGTGTCCCAGTGGACGGATGGTTCCATGAGGTTCCGTGCTGTCCCCATGGTCTTCTTGAATCCGCAGTGTAACAATGGACCATTGCTTCCAGGCGGCCTCTCTGTGTCACAAGGGGCTCCGTGATTCCATGATTCCCCACGGTGTCACCATGGAGCCTTGTTTCTAGGAGGTTCTGTACTGTCACAATTGTCTCCTGGATCCCATGAGCCCCTGCAGTGTCACAATGGCTCCTTGCTTCCATGAGGAACACAAAAGCTTTGCATCAACACTGAGCAACAGCTGCTGAACACACCTGGGAGCATCTGCTTGCATCAAAAGAGGGCTTCAAGCTGAGAAAGGCACCAGCAGCTTCCATCTGCAACAGAGAGCCAGGCAAAGGACAGGGACAGAGATATCAGTGGAAAGACTGCGGGAATTCTGCTCCCAGAGATCATTCCTGCTCACAGTGTCCCTTGTAGAAAGGGGACATCATTCCAGGCAGCCTGGACTGAGCATGTAGGGTTTGTTGTTTAGGAAACCTGCTCAGGCTTTTCCATTCTTTCCTTACAAACAGGAAAACTTCTCTGGGCCTGTGTGCAGGCAGAGCCCTGAGGAGAGCACTTGGCACATGGTGCCGTGGGCTGGGACCGCCAGCTGCAGAGCCCAAGGGAAGAAGCCCCGCTGTGTCACAATGGCTCCTTGGCTTCATGTGCATCACCTGTGTCACCATGGTCTCCTTGATTCCATGAGGCCCCACTTTGTCACAATGGCTCCTTGCTTCCATGAGGTTCCGCAGTGTCACCATGCTCACCTTTGATCCACATTGTCATAATGGACAATTGCTTCCATGTGGCCCCACTGTGTCACAATAGCCCCTTGCTTCCATAGGTTTTCTAGAATGTAACGTATAATTTTCTACAATGTAACAATGGACTCCTTGGTTCTGTGAGCTACCCTGCTTTTTGCAGAGGTGTCTTTGGTTCCAACAAGGCCCCGCTGTGTCTCAGTGCACCCTGGCTTCCATGCGCATCTGGAGTATCACAAAGGCTCCTTGGTTCCACGAGGTCTTGCTGTGTCACAATGGATCCTGTGCTCCATGAGGCCCTCCAAAGTCATCATGGAGCCTTGATTCCATGTGCTTCCATTGTGTCCCAGGGATCGCCTTGGTTCCATCAGTTTCCTTAGTGGCACAATGCTCTCCATGCTTCCATGATTGCCCACAATGTCACAATGCTCTCCATGCTTCCATGAGGCCCTGCTTTGCCACAATGGTCCCCTTGTGTCCATGAGGCCCCGCTGTGTCCCAATGGACGGATGGTTCCATGAGGTTCCGTGCTGTCCCCATGGTCTTCTTGAATCCGCAGTGTAACAATGGACCATTGCTTCCAGGCAGCCTCTCTGTGTCACAAGGGGCTCCTTGATTCCATGATTCCCCACGGTGTCACCATGGAGCCTTGTTTCTAGGAGGTTCTGTACTGTCACAATTGTCTCCTTGATGCCATGAGCCCCTGCAGTGTCACAATGGCTCCTTGCTTCCATGAGGAACACAAAAGCTTTGCATCAACACTGAGCAACAGCTGCTGAACACACCTGGGAGCATCTGCTTGCATCAAAAGAGGGCTTCAAGCTGAGAAAGGCACCAGCAGCTTCCATCTGCAACAGAGAGCCAGGCAAAGGACAGGGACAGAGAATTCCGTGGAAAGACTGCGGGAATTCTGCTCCCAGAGATCATTCCTGCTCACAGTGTCCCTTGTAGAAAGGGGACATCATTCCAGGCAGCCTGGACTGAGCATGTGGGTTTGTTGTTTAGCAAACCTGCTCAGGCTTTTTCATTCTTTCCTTACAAACAGGAAAACTTCTCTGGGCCTGTGTGCAGGCAGAGCCCTGAGGAGAGCAGTAGGCACATGGTGCCGTGGGCTGGGACCGCCAGCTGCAGAGCTCAAGGGAAGAAGCCCCGTTGTGTCACAATGGCTCCTTAGCTTCATGTGCATCACCTGTGTCACAATGGTCTCCTTGATTCCATGAGGCCCCACAGTGTCACAATGGCTCCTTGGCTTCATGTGCATCACCTGTGTCACCATGGTCTCCTTGATTCCATGAGGCCCCACTTTGTCACAATGGCTCCTTGCTTCCATGAGATTCCGCAGTGTCACCATGCTCACCTTTGATCCACATTGTCATAATGGACAATTGCTTCCATGTGGCCCCACTGTGTCACAATAGCCCCTTGCTTCCATAGGTTTTCTAGAATGTAATGTATAATTTTCTACAATGTAACAATGGACTCCTTGGTTCTGTGAGCTACCCTGCTTTTTGCAGAGGTGTCTTTGGTTCCAACAAGGCCGCGCTCTGTCTCAGTGCACCCTGGCTTCCATGCGCATCTGGAGTATCACAAAGGCTCCTTGGTTCCACGAGGTCTTGCTGTGTCACAATGGATCCTGTGCTCCATGAGGCCCTCCAAAGTCATCATGGAGCCTTGATTCCATGTGCTTCCATTGTGTCCCAGGGATCGCCTTGGTTCCATCAGTTTCCTTAGTGGCACAATGCTCTCCATGCTTCCATGATTGCCCACAATGTCACAATGCTCTCCATGCTTCCATGAGGCCCTGCTTTGCCACAATGGTCCCCTTGTGTCCATGAGGCCCCGCTGTGTCCCAATGGACGGATGGTTCCATGAGGTTCCGTGCTGTCCCCATGGTCTTCTTGAATCCGCAGTGTAACAATGGACCATTGCTTCCAGGCGGCCTCTCTGTGTCACAAGGGGCTCCTTGATTCCATGATTCCCCACGGTGTCACCATGGAGCCTTGTTTCTAGGAGGTTCTGTACTGTCACAATTGTCTCCTTGATCCCATGAGCCCCTGCAGTGTCACAATGGCTCCTTGCTTCCATGAGGAACACAAAAGCTTTGCATCAACACTGAGCAACAGCTGCTGAACACACCTGGGAGCATCTGCTTGCATCAAAAGAGGGCTTCAAGCTGAGAAAGGCACCAGCAGCTTCCATCTGCAAGAGAGAGATAGGCGAAGGACAGGGACAGAGATATCAGTGGAAGGACTGCGAGAATTCTGCTCCCAGAGATCATTCCTGCTCACAGTGTCCCTTGTAGAAAGGGGACATCACTCCAGGCAGCCTGGACTGAGTATGTGGGTTTGTTGTTTAGGAAACCTGCTCAGGCTTTTCCATTCTTTCCTTACAAACAGGAAAACTTCTCTGGGCCTGTGTGCAGGCAGAGCCCTGAGGAGAGCAGTAGGCACATGGTGCCGTGGGCTGGGACCGCCAGCTGCAGAGCTCAAGGGAAGAAGCCCCGTTGTGTCACAATGGCTCCTTAGCTTCATGTGCATCACCTGTGTCACAATGGTCTCCTTGATTCCATGAGGCCCCACTGGGTCACAATGGCTCCTTGGCTTCATGAGCATCACCTGTGTCACCATGGTCTCCTTGATTCCATGAGGCCCCACTTTGTCACAATGGCTCCTTGCTTCCATGAGGTTCCGCAGTGTCACCATGCTCACCTTTGATCCACATTGTCATAATGGACAATTGCTTCCATGTGGCCCCACTGTGTCACAATAGCCCCTTGCTTCCATAGGTTTTCTAGAATGTAACGTATAATTTTCTACAATGTAACAATGGACTCCTTGGTTCTGTGAGCTACCCTGCTTTTTGCAGAGGTGTCTTTGGTTCCAACAAGGCCCCGCTGTGTCTCAGTGCACCCTGGCTTCCATGCGCATCTGGAGTATCACAAAGGCTCCTTGGTTCCACGAGGTCTTGCTGTGTCACAATGGATCCTGTGCTCCATGAGGCCCTCCAAAGTCATCATGGAGCCTTGATTCCATGTGCTTCCATTGTGTCCCAGGGATCGCCTTGGTTCCATCAGTTTCCTTAGTGGCACAATGCTCTCCATGCTTCCATGATTGCCCACAATGTCACAATGCTCTCCATGCTTCCATGAGGCCCTGCTTTGCCACAATGGTCCCCTTGTGTCCATGAGGCCCCGCTGTGTCCCAATGGACGGATGGTTCCATGAGGTTCCGTGCTGTCCCCATGGTCTTCTTGAATCCGCAGTGTAACAATGGACCGTTGCTTCCAGGCGGCCTCTCTGTGTCACAAGGGGCTCCTTGATTCCATGATTCCCCACGGTGTCACCATGGAGCCTTGTTTCTAGGAGGTTCTGTACTGTCACAATTGTCTCCTGGATCCCATGAGCACCTGCAGTGTCACAATGGCTCCCTGCTTCCATGAGGAACACAAAAGCTTTGCATCAACACTGAGCAACAGCTGCTGAACACACCTGGGAGCATCTGCTTGCATCAAAAGAGGGCTTCAAGCTGAGAAAGGCAGCAGCAGCTTCCATCTGCAAGAGAGAGATAGGCGAAGGACAGGGACAGAGATATCAGTGGAAGGACTGCGAGAATTCTGCTCCCAGAGATCATTCCTGCTCACAGTGTCCCTTGTAGAAAGGGGACATCACTCCAGGCAGCCTGGACTGAGTATGTGGGTTTGTTGTTTAGCAAACCGGCTCAGGCTTTTCCATTCTTTCCTTACAAACAGGAAAACTTCTCTGGGCCTGTGTGCAGGCAGAGCCCTGAGGAGAGCAGTAGGCACATGGTGCCGTGGGCTGGGACCGCCAGCTGCATAGCTCAAGGGAAGAAGCCCCGTTGTGTCACAATGGCTCCTTAGCTTCATGTGCATCACCTGTGTCACCATGGTCTCCTTGATTCCATGAGGCCTCACAGTGTCACAATGGCTCCTTGGCTTCATGTGCATCACCTGTGTCACCATGGTCTCCTTGATTCCATGAGGCCTCACAGTGTCACAATGGCTCCTTGGCTTCATGTGCATCACCTGTGTCACCATGGTCTCCTTGATTCCATGAGGCCCCACTGTGTCACAATGGCTCCTTGCTTCCATGAGGTTCCGCAGTGTCACCATGCTCACCTTTGATCCACATTGTCATAATGGACAATTGCTTCCATGTGGCCCCACTGTGTCACAATAGCCCCTTGCTTCCATAGGTTTTCTAGAATGTAACGTATAATTTTCTACAATGTAACAATGGACTCCTTGGTTCTGTGAGCTACCCTGCTTTTTGCAGAGGTGTCTTTGGTTCCAACAAGGCCCCGCTCTGTCTCAGTGCACCCTGGCTTCCATGCGCATCTGGAGTATCACAAAGGTTCCTTGATTCCACGAGGTCTTGCTGTGTCACAATGGATCCTGTGCTCCATGAGGCCCTCCAAAGTCATCATGGAGCCTTGATTCCATGTGCTTCCATTGTGTCCCAGGGATCGCCTTGGTTCCATCAGTTTCCTTAGTGGCACAATGCTCTCCATGCTTCCATGATTGCCCACAATGTCACAATGCTCTCCATGCTTCCATGAGGCCCTGCTTTGCCACAATGGTCCCCTTGTGTCCATGAGGCCCCGCTGTGTCCCAGTGGACGGATGGTTCCATGAGGTTCCGTGCTGTCCCCATGGTCTTCTTGAATCCACAGTGTAACAATGGACCATTGCTTCCAGGCGGCCTCTCTGTGTCACAAGGGGCTCCTTGATTCCATGATTCCCCACAGTGTCACCATGGAGCCTTGTTTCTAGGAGGTTCTGTACTGTCACAATTGTCTCCTTGATGCCATGAGCCCCTGCAGTGTCACAATGGCTCCTTGCTTCCATGAGGAACACAAAAGCTTTGCATCAACACTGAGCAACAGCTGCTGAACACACCTGCGAGCATCTGCTTGCATCAAAAGAGGGCTTCAAGCTGAGAAAGGCACCAGCAGCTTCCATCTGCAACAGAGAGCCAGGCAAAGGACAGGGACAGAGAATTCCGTGGAAAGACTGCGGGAATTCTGCTCCCAGAGATCATTCCTGCTCACAGTGTCCCTTGTAGAAAGGGGACATCATTCCAGGCAGCCTGGACTGAGCATGTAGGGTTTGTTGTTTAGGAAACCTGCTCAGGCTTTTCCATTCTTTCCTTACAAACAGGAAAACTTCTCTGGGCCTGTGTGCAGGCAGAGCCCTAAGGAGAGCAGATGGCACATGGTGCCGTGGGCTGGGACAGCCAGCTGCAGAGCTGAAGGGAAGAAGCCCCACTGGGTCACAATGGCTCCTTAGCTTCATGTGCATCACCTGTGTCACCATGGTCTCCTTGATTCCATGAGGCCCCACTTTGTCACAATGTCTCCTTGGCTTCATGTGCATCACCTGTGTCACCATGGTCTCCTTGATTCCATGAGGCCCCACTTTGTCACAATGGCTCCTTGCTTCCATGAGGTTCCGCAGTGTCACCATGCTCACCTTTGATCCACATTGTCATAATGGACAATTGCTTCCATGTGGCCCCACTGTGTCACAATAGCCCCTTGCTTCCATAGGTTTTCTAGAATGTAACGTATAATTTTCTACAATGTAACAATGGACTCCTTGGTTCTGTGAGCTACCCTGCTTTTTGCAGAGGTGTCTTTGGTTCCAACAAGGCCCCGCTGTGTCTCAGTGCACCCTGGCTTCCATGCGCATCTGGAGTATCACAAAGGCTCCTTGGTTCCACGAGGTCTTGCTGTGTCACAATGGATCCTGTGCTCCATGAGGCCCTCCAAAGTCATCATGGAGCCTTGATTCCATGTGCTTCCATTGCGTCCCAGGGATCACCTTGGTTCCATCAGTTTCCTTAGTGGCACAATGCTCTCCATGCTTCCATGATTGCCCACAATGTCACAATGCTCTCCATGCTTCCATGAGGCCCTGCTTTGCCACAATGGTCCCCTTGTGGCCATGAGGCCCCGCTGTGTCCCAGTGGATGGATGGTTCCATGAGGTTCCGTGCTGTCCCCATGGTCTTCTTGAATCCGCAGTGTAACAATGGACCATTGCTTCCAGGCGGCCTCTCTGTGTCACAAGGGGCTCCTTGATTCCATGATTCCCCACGGTGTCACCATGGAGCCTTGTTTCTAGGAGGTTCTGTACTGTCACAATTGTCTCCTTGATCCCATGAGCCCCTGCAGTGTCACAATGGCTCCTTGCTTCCATGAGGAACTGTTGGGGTTTAGTTTAGTCTTAGGTTTTCCTGTTAAAGGAATTTTCTCCCATATGCATGTTGCTAGGGGACAAATAGCTGTACTTAAGAAAGACAAAAAGGGGAGTGGGGCAGGCCTGGCTACTCCTTTGTCTACACCTGGGTGTGGGGGCAGTTCGCTCTGAGCGTCCGGAGAGAGAAGCTGCAGAGAAAGGAGCTGCTGCTTCTTTCTTTTTTGGCCGTTCTTTCTTCCTGCTGGAAACAACGCCGGGACCCCAAAAGCCGCTTTCCCTGCCCTGCTGGAGACCGAGCTGTGGCTGCCCTGCTCCGCTGCTGCTTCGAGCTTTCGCTACGCTGTAGCCCTGCTCGCCCTGCCTGCCTGGGCCTCCGTGGGTTTTTCCCATCTGGATATATCTCGTCTGCCATCCGGGATTTGCGTTCGTCCCTGCCATTCCAGCCTGCTGTTCCTGAGAGCCCGGGATCAGCTGCCCAGGGGTTTGTGAAGCCTTTGTTCCATCCCTTCCCGGGATCCCAGGGCACCAGTGCCGCGGGTTTCCCGAGCTCGCTCCGGAGCGCCCCCTGCAGCCGCGGGGGAACCATCGCACCTGCCCTGCTCACCGGGAGCCGCCAGCGCCCCTGCCGGCTGCGAGCGGAACTGCACCCGAGGGGAAAGGGCCTGACAGCCGAGAAGGCTGGCACTGGGTTTGTGATTGCTGTTACTGCCATAGTTGTTGTTGTTTTGTTTGACTGGTTATATACATATATATATAGAGTAAAGAACTGTTATTCCTATTTCCCACATCTTTGCCTAAAGGCCCTTGATTTCAAAATATAATAACTTGGAGGGAAAAGGGGTTATATCTGCCACTTCAAGGGGGGCCTCTGCCTTCCTTAGCAGACACCTGTCTTTCAAAACCGAGACAGATCTTGGCGCCCAATGTGGGGCCTGAGGGCATTAAGAGATAGAGGTGAAAAAGGAATAACAGTTCCTGGATAACTTTATTTTGTGTGCTGGATATTGGAACCTTGTTAGGCAGCACTATGTGGTCTAGTTTACCCTGGTTTGGGTGGCATGTAGCCGTGGCTATATTCTTCCCCTTTGCAGCTCCTTACTTGAGAATGGGTCCTCTGACTAAGGCTACCATTGCTGTTATCCAGCTTGCGTTATGGGTCGAGAAGGTGAGGAATTCATGGGTTTTTAACTTCCTCCGGAATGTGGGCACATGGATAAACAGCTATCACACACTGAGCACATGTTTTTGGGGTTATGTTAACAATGGTACCTTCTGTGAGGAAATGACACCAGGGGAAGTTTTCTCCCAACCCCTCAACCAGTTCTTTGGGCCCACCCCATCAATTTTCGAAGGGTTTAAATTCCCTCTGAATACTAACCATCTGCTGCTGATAGGCCTACTCTATTTAGCATTCAAGGATAAGTTGAGATTGGCTTGGATATCTACCCGGACACCAGCCCCAGAGACTAGAGATCCTGCCCCAGAACCTGACATGGCCCCAGAGAGTAGAGTTCCTACCCCAGAGCCTGATCCTGCCCCAGAGCCTGACACGGCCCCAGACACTAGAGATCCTACCCCAGAGCCAGAGCCTGCCACAGCCCCAGACACTAGAGATCCCGCCCCACAGACTGATACTGCCCAACAGTCCACCTCAGAAATGGACTACCCAAACTGGGTGGGGGTACTGGCAAAAGGGATGCAGGAGATGTGCCAAGAGATGGGTCAGGTGTGCCAGGGGATATGCCAGGAGATGGGCCAGGTGCGCAAGGAGATGTGCCAGGAGATGGGCCAGGTGCGCCAGGAGATATGCCAATTGCTAAGGGAATACACCTCCTCAGCTAGTGAAAAACCCTCTCCCTGCCCCAAAGAGGGTGAGTCCGATGGTGCAGCAGTGGAACCCACAGATGTTACAACCGTCCAGGCTTCAGCTGAACCACAAGGACAACCACAGCCAGCAGCAGTCGCCCCTGTGCAAAGGAGGAAGTGTAAGACCAAATCAGTACGACCAGTTAATGATGATGGGCAACCAGGGCCCTCACAACCAGCAGGAGAGCCAGAGCCAGAAATCATCACTGAGTCCCTGTCGCACGACAGTCTCCGTGCTATGCGAAACGACATTGTGCGAAGGGGGCGTGAGCCTTATACCACCTGGCTGCTTCGGGTTTGGGACCTTATGGGCACAAGTGTGCAACTGGATAGTGGTGAGGCAAGGTATCTGGGATCGTTGACCCAGGACCCAGGTGTGGACCAGATATTTGTGAGGGAGCCAGGGCCTCTCTCTCTCTGGGAGCGGCTCTTAATGAGTGTGAGAGAAAGGTTCATTCACAAAGAAAGAATGCAGGAGTATCATCATAGAATGCAGTGGAAGACACTCGAGCAAGGGATCCAACAGCTAAGAGAGGTGGCAATATTAGAGGTACTCTTTGGGAAGGATGGACAGCATGATAATGACCCCGATAAGGTCAGGTGCATAGGACAGATGATGTGGAACCTGGCAAGGCTAGGGCCATCACAATACACCACCTTCATTGCAACGATTGATGCTGACAATACCCGAGAAACAGTGGGCTCTGTTGCCAACAAGCTCAGGCATTATGACAGCATGATCAATGGCCCGCTGAAAGCTCATGTCTCTGCTGTGGTCCAGGACCTCAAAGAGGAGATGAAGGAGATGAGGAAGGAAATGAGGGAGGAGATGAGGGAGGAGATGAGGGAGGAGATGAGGGAGGAGATGAGGAGGGTCAGTGTGGCACCAGTGCAAGTCACAGGCCCCCAAGTCAGAGCCCGCCGTCCCCCTGCTAGAGAGAGAGGGTACACCCCACGAGCTGAGCTGTGGTTTTTCCTGTGTGAGCATGGGGAAGACATGAGAAGGTGGGATGGGAAACCCACCTCTGCCCTGGCAGCGCGGGTGCGTGAACTCAAGGAGGGAGGCACTAACCGAGGGGGTTCCACTAAGGTGAAGGTAGCCTCAGCCTCCCGTGACCGAGCTGCCAGGTATTACAGAAGGGAGGACGATATGTCGGATCCCCTTGAAGGTACCTCGAGCATGTACGCCCAGGGAAAGAATGATAACCAGGGCTAGAGGGGCCCTGCCTCTAGCCAGGAAGAGGCACGGGAGAACCGAGTTTTCTGGACGGTGTGGATCCGATGGCCTGGCACATCAGAGCCACAAAAATATGATGCATTGGTTGATACTGGGGCACAGTGTACTTTAATGCCATCGGGACATGTGGGGGCAGAACCTGTATCCATCGCTGGGGTGACCGGGGGATCACAGCAGTTGACCCTTTTGGAAGCTGAGGTGAGCCTGACTGGGAAGGAGTGGCAAAAGCATCCGATTGTGACCGGCCCAGAGGCCCCGTGTATTCTGGGCATAGACTTCCTCCGGAATGGCTACTACAAAGACCCAAAAGGACTCAGGTGGGCATTTGGGATTGCTGCTGTGGAGGCAGAGGGCATTAGGCAATTGAACACCCTGCCTGGACTATCTGAGAATCCTTCTGCAGTTGGGCTCCTGAAAGTGGAAGAGCAACGAGTGCCAATTGCCACCTCGACAGTGCACCGCCGGCAGTATCGGACAAATTGAGATGCTGTGATTCCCATCCACAAGATGATCCGCGAGCTGGAGAGTCAAGGGGTGGTCAGCAAGACCCACTCACCCTTCAACAGCCCCATCTGGCCTGTGCGCAAGTCTGACGGGGAATGGAGATTGACTGTGGACTATCGTGCCCTGAATGAAGTGACTCCACCGTTGAGCGCTGCCGTGCCAGACATGTTGGAGCTCCAGTACGAGCTGGAGTCCAAAGCAGCAAAGTGGTACGCCACTATTGACATTGCCAATGCATTCTTCTCCATTCCTCTGGCAGCAGAGTGCAGGCCTCAGTTTGCTTTCACCTGGAGGGGTGTGCAGTACACCTGGAACCGACTGCCCCAGGGGTGGAAGCACAGTCCCACCATCTGTCATGGACTGATCCAGACTGCACTAGAAAAGAGTGAGGCTCCAGAACATCTGCAGTACATTGATGACATCATTGTGTGGGGGAACACCGCAACTGAAGTGTTTGAGAAAGGAGAGAGAATAATTCAAATTCTCCTGCAAGCTGGGTTTGCCATCAAGAAGAGCAAGGTCAAGGGACCTGCCCGAGAGATCCAGTTCCTGGGAGTAAAGTGGCAAGATGGACGACGTCAGATTCCCACTGAGGTCATCAATAAGATCACAGCAATGTCTCCACCGACCAACAAGAAGGAAACACAAGCTTTCCTAGGCGCTATAGGTTTCTGGAGGATGCACATTCCCGAGTACAGCCAGATCGTGAGTCCTCTCTACCTGGTTACCCGCAAGAAGAATGATTTCCACTGGGGCCCTGAACAGCAGCAAGCCTTCGCCCAGATCAAACAGGAAATTGCTCACGCCGTAGCCCTTGGCCCAGTCAGGACAGGACCAGAGGTGAAGAACGTGCTCTACTCTGCAGCCGGGAACAATGGTCTGTCCTGGAGCCTCTGGCAGAAGGTGCCTGGTGAGACTCGGGGCCGACCACTGGGATTCTGGAGCCGAAGCTACAGAGGATCTGAAGCCAACTACACTCCCACAGAGAAGGAAATCCTGGCAGCTTATGAAGGAGTCCAGGCTGCCTCAGAAGTAATCGGCACAGAGGCACAACTCCTCCTGGCACCCCGACTACTGGTGCTGGGGTGGATGTTCAGAGGAAAGGTTCCCTCCACACATCACGCCACCGACACTACTTGGAGCAAATGGATTGCCCTCATCACGCAGCGCGCCCGAATTGGAAACCCAAGTCGCCCTGGGATCTTGGAAATAATTACAAACTGGCCGGAAGGTGAGACTTTTGGGTTATCTTCTGAAGAAGAAGAGGAGCAGGTGACACGTGCCAAAGAAGCCCCACCATATAACGAGCTACCAGAGAGTGAAAGACAATACGCCCTCTTCACTGATGGTTCCTGCCGAATTGTAGGCGTTAGCCGGAAATGGAAAGCCGCTGTATGGAGCCCCACACGACAAGTTGCACAGGCCACTGAAGGAGAAGGTGGATCGAGCCAATTTGCTGAGCTCAAAGCTGTCCAATTAGCTCTGGACATAGCTGAAAGAGAGAAGTGGCCAAAGCTCTACCTCTACACTGATTCATGGATGGTAGCCAATGCTCTGTGGGGTTGGCTGGAAAGGTGGAATAAGGCAAACTGGCAGCGCAGAGGAAAACCAATCTGGGCTGCTGAAGAGTGGAAAGACATTGCCACTCGGGTAGAGAAGCTATCCGTGAAAGTCCGTCATGTAGATGCTCACATCCCCAAGAGCCGGGCTAATGAAGAACATCGTAACAACAAACAGGTAGATCAGGCTGCGAAAATAGAGGTGTCCCAGATAGACTTGGATTGGCAACATAAAGGAGAACTGTTCCTAGCTCGATGGGCCCATGATGCCTCAGGCCATCAGGGCAGAGATGCCACCTATAAGTGGGCACGAGACCGAGGGGTGGATCTGACCATGGACAGTATCTCCCAGGTTATCCATGATTGTGAGACATGCGCTGCGATCAAGCAGGCCAAGCGGGTGAAGCCTCTGTGGTATGGCGGGCGATGGTCCAAATACAAGTATGGGGAGGCCTGGCAGATTGATTACATCACACTGCCTCAAACCCGCCAAGGCAAGCGCTATGTGCTCACAATGGTAGAAGCCACCACTGGGTGGCTGGAGACCTACCCTGTGCCTCATGCTACTGCCCGGAACACCATCCTGGGCCTGGAAAAGCAAGTCCTTTGGAGGCATGGCACCCCTGAGAGAATCGAGTCTGACAATGGGACTCATTTCAAGAACAGCCTTATAAACACCTGGGCTAGAGAACATGGCATTGAGTGGGTGTACCACATCCCTTACCATGCACCAGCAGCTGGGAAGGTTGAGCGGTGTAATGGATTGCTTAAAACCACCTTGAAGGCACTGGGTGGGGGGACTTTCAAAAACTGGGAGATGCATTTAGCAAGAGCCACCTGGTTAGTTAACACCCGAGGCTCCACCAGCCGAGCAGGCCCTGCCCAATCCAAACCCCTACAAACAACAGACGGAGATAAGGTTCCAGTGGTGCACATGAGAGGTATGCTTGGAAAAACTGTTTGGGTAAAGTCTGCCTTGAGCAAAGACAAACCCATCTGTGGGGTCGTTTTTGCTCAGGGACCAGGTTGCACCTGGTGGGTGATGCAAAAGGATGGAGAGACCCGATGCTTACCTCAAGGGGACCTTGTTTTAGGGTGAACTACCCGTGGCTCTGTACTTGTATAAGTATCAGCATGTATATTTGTATATAATCTGGGTGATGCATAGACTTATATGGTTAAAAAAAGTTAAGTTTCATGTAACATGTTAGTATGGGAAAAATTCGGGGTGGATAATGTTGGGGTTTCAGTTTAGTCCTAGTTTTTTTCCTGTTAAAGGAATTTTTTCCCATATGCATGTTGCTAGGGGACAAATAGCTGTACTTAAGAAAGACAAAAAGAGGGGTGGGGCGGGCCTGGCTACTCCTTTGTCTACACCTGGGTGTGGGGGCAGTTCGCTCTGAGCGTCCGGAGAGAGAAGCTGCAGAGAAAGGAGCTGCTGCTTCTTTCTTTCGGCCATTCTTTCTTCCTGCTGGAAACAACGCCGGGACCCCAAAAGCCGCTTTCCCTGCCCTGCTGGAGACCGAGCTGTGGCTGCCCTGCTCCGCTGCTGCTTCGAGCTTTCGCTACGCTGTAGCCCTGCTCGCCCTGCCTGCCTGGGCCTCCGTGGGTTTTTCCCATCTGGATATATCTCGTCTGCCACCCGGGATTTGCGTTCGTCCCTGCCACTCCAGCCTGCCGTTCTAGCCTGCCGCTCTAGCCTGCCGTTCCAGCCTGCTGTTCCTGAGAGCCCGGGATCGGCTGCCCAGGGGATTTGTGAAGCCTTTGTCCCATCCCTTCCCGGGATCCCCGGAGCACCGGTGCCGCGTGTTTCCTGAGCTCGCTCCGGAGCGCCCCCTGCAGCCGCGGGGGAACCATCGCACCTGCCCTGCTCACTGGGAGCCGCCAGCGCCCCTGCCGGCTGCGAGCGGAACTGCACCCGAGGGGAAAGGGCCTGACAGCCGAGAAGGCTGGCACTGGGTTTGTGATTGCTGTTACTGCCATAGTTGTTGTTGTTTTGTTTGACTGGTTATATACATATATATATAGAGTAAAGAACTGTTATTCCTATTTCCCACATCTTTGCCTAAAGGCCCTTGATTTCAAAATATAATAACTTGGAGGGAAAAGGGGTTATATCTGCCACTTCAAGGGGGGCCTCTGCCTTCCTTAGCAGACACCTGTCTTTCAAAACCGAGACACACTGGGACAGCAGATTTTGTCTCTCACACAGTGTCAGCAGTGCTCACACAGAAAGGAAATCATTGGTTAACCCCATCTCACTTTCTCAAACACCAAGCTGTCCTAGCAGAATCGGAGGATGTGAGTATCCAAGTAACCAACGTTTTAAACCCAGCAGCTTACCTCCAGGGCAAGGCTGCTGAGGAGCCTGTACAGCAGGACTGCATTGAAAACCTCGAGGCAGTTTACTCCGGCTGCCCGGACCTAAAGGACTCTCCGCTAGAAAATGCAGACAACTGGTTCACTGATGAAAGCAGTTATGTCAAGGATGGTAAGCGGCTCGCTGGGCATGCAGTTACAACCACAGACGCTGTCATTGAGGCAAAACCATTACCTGTGGGGGACATCAGCTCAAAAGGCTGAAATAACAGCCCTAACTCAAGCCTTGGCGTTGGCCGAAGGAAAACCTATCAACATTTGGACTGATTCAAGGTATGCTTTTGGGGTGGTACATGCTCACGGGGCTATCTAGAAAGAAAGGGGTCTATTAACCTCACAGAAGAAATCAAGCACGCTACTGAAATCGTACAGTTACTGGAAGCAGTGGTAAAACCTTCAAAAGTGGCTATAATGCATTGTAAGGGACACTCCCAGGGTGACACTGTCCTTGAACTGGGAAATGCTATGGCAGACAAAACAGCAAAGGCAGTGGCCAGTGGGGTTCAGATCCAAGCCCTAGCTCTAATTCCTTCTAGCATCCTTATAAGTAAAAAAAAAAAAAAACCCCACCATACGACACTGATGATTTAGATTGGATACAAGAAGACAAGGGACAAATGAGCACAGATGGGTGGGCTAGGCTAAAGGGTCTCATAGTCATACCCAGAAAACTGTTAAAATTACTTATCCAAAGCGAACATTGCATCAGATCACCTTAGATTACAATTCTTGAAGGTTTGAAGAGGTATGGGACAAACTTACAGCACGGTTACCCAACTTATCCTGGCTTAAACAATTGTTTGTAATAGCTATTTGTGTTATTGCATTGTTACTTAGTGTTTGTATTAGTAGTTACTGTTGTATGATATTATGTACCTGGAATCGCAATGCCTATGCTCAATGGCACAAGTATAAACTTAGAAATAAGATAGAGAAGGGTTCTTGCTTTAAAGACATGCAAAATTTGTAAAGAATTACAAATAACCAAAGAAAAGGGGGGCATTGAAGAAGGGGCAGTCAATAACTAACTCGTGTAAGCACAAGTTAACTATTGGGAGACAGCAAATGTTAGTTCAGACAGCAGATGTTAATTACACAACCTAAGAAGCCGAATTCACCCTAATCTTGTCAAGATAGAGGGGACAAGGATTATCTCAGAGACTGCTGAATCATTCATTATTTAAAGCCGCCGTAGCTCAGTTAAAGAGCAATACTGTTGCAGCGGGGATTACTGCAACAAGTATATTTCAAACCAGGAGTCCCGTGGAAAGCGAAGTATATATGGACAGATTCGTGGTAGATGTTTCAGAGATGTTTATTTCTCCAGCCGCATGGCCGGGGCTCAGCTCAGGAACTCCGCAGTCACGGGACCCGAGGGTCCTTGGCCACCCCGGGGAACACAAACCAACCAATGGGGAACAAAGGTGACCAGGGGCAGGGAGACCCCGTGTCTCCCCCCCAGGGCCCCTCTCCCAGGGCTCCATGGCAGGGGAGGGTGTTGGGGTCCCTCCCCCGCCGTGTAGCCCTGGGAGAGGGGCCCTGAGGGCACAGACACGGGGTTTCCCTGCCCCTGCTCAGCCTCGTTCCCATTGGTTGGTTTGTGTTCCCTGCGCGGGCAGAAGGACCCTTGGTCCCGTGACTGGAACAGTTCCTCAGCAGAGCTCCGGCCATGCGGCTGGAGAAATAAACATCTCTCTGAAACAGCTATCAAGAATCTGTCTGTCCATATATATTTCCTTTCCACGGGACTCCTGGTTTGATATATGCGTGTTGCAGGATCCCCACTGCAACAGGAGGGACCCCAACATCTCACCCGTTTTATTTTAATAAAAGGAGAATGAAAACAACTGGATAAACATAACAAGAACAGTTTCAAGACAAAACAAGCCACCCTCCTGAGTCTTTAAATGTCCAATCAGATTCTGTGGGACATCTTAGGGCTGACAGAAGGGAGACAGAACTCTCCGGGCATGCTTTGTGGGGAAACTGAGGCAGGAGAGGGTTTAATTTTTTCCCTCCCTCTTTTCATCCCCCCCTCGGCATTGGAGAGGACTTGTAGGGAAATGGAATTGTATAGGGAAGCCATGGGGTGAAGAATGGATTAAGAATAAATTGGGGATAGGGTAAACTTAGGAAAGGGTTCATATTGGGTATAGGGTAAAAGGGGAAAGTAGGCTGTGGATAGGGAAGTTGCTGGGATGGATATTGTTTATAATTTTGTGCATAACGGCTGCCTTTGACTGGAATACCCCCAGGCCCAGTAACATTTGCTGCTTGTAAACCCTTCTTTCCTTGCACTATATCAAATTGTACAACTTCCCCATCTCCTACACTTTGCAGGTAATTTTTAGGGTTATTCCTTTTAATGGCAGTTCTATGGATGAATAGATCTCCCCCTGTATCATCTCGTGTTATAAATCCATAGTTGTTTTTTACATTGTACCATTTCACAGTTCCTGTGACTTTCATGGCTACAACTCCTCCTATCATGTGCTTGCGTGTTCGTCGTGGCTGCTTGTCCTGCGTGGCCGCCGCCTCGCCAACTCCGATGTCTTGGCTGGGCCCCCGCGTTGCGGCTGCTCCGTGCTCTCCGAGCGGCGCTGCTCCGGCGCGTGTCTGGGCTCTGCACGGCCCCGCGTTGCCATCGCCGCTGGCTCTGTGCCCTGTGAGTGGTTCCGCTCCGCAAACTCCACGCTGCTTTGAGAGCGGCCCCATTTCGGCTCGGCGCTGCGCGGCTTCTCGTGTCGCTGTGGAAACCGCCACTTCTCCCTCCGCAGGGCTCTCCGAGCCGTGTGCTCAGAGCAGCCTGCCACGCCGATGCCCGGTTCCTGGCTGCTTGTGGCCCACAGCACCCGCGGCGCCTGCAGCATCGCTCCCTCACTCGCGGCCGCGGACCCCGAGACAGGGATGAGGTCCGCCATAAGGAGCGCGCTCCCGAGGGGGCCGGGCGCATCCAGCACAGGCACCTCCGCTGGCACGGCTGCAGTCATGTGCTCCCGGGATGGCTGCCGTGCGGCCTCGGCCACGGGATTAGTATGATCTTCTGCTTTAGGGGTAATGGGACCGTACAAATGCTCCTCAAGAGCTTCCCTGATTATAAGGTATGCACGGAAAGCTTCTCTTTGATCCCATACTTTATCCCAGATCTCGTCCCAGAAACACCCCTCACAAGATAAAGGAGGTTCGATATCAAAAAGTAAGTCTCGAGAAATATAGGAGAACCTTTTGAAAAGCCAGATGAAGAAATGTTCTAGATCTCCCGGTTGCACTACTTTTTTGTTTTGTTGTTCAAGGATTCCTTTTACTTCTAGATACATTTTTCTCTGTGGCTCAGAGAGCCCCATTTCCCACGATTCTTCCATAGTCCAGAGAGAATATCCAAACCAAGATGAGAAGAGAGAGGTCTAGAGTGGTTATGTTACTCACGAATCTTCCTCAGGGATCGGTGTCTTGCCCGCATTCCTCCACCAGTTTGTTGCAGCGGGGATTACTGCAACAAGTATATTTCAAACCAGGAGTCCCGTGGAAAGCGAAGTATATATGGACAGATTCGTGGTAGATGTTTCAGAGATGTTTATTTCTCCAGCCGCATGGCCGGGGCTCAGCTCAGGAACTCTGCAGTCACGGGACCCGAGGGTCCTTGGCCACCCCGGGGAACACAAACCAACCAATGGGGAACAAGGCTGAGCAGGGGCAGGGAGACCCCGTGTCTCCCCCCCAGGGCCCATCTCCCAGGGCTCCATGGCAGGGGAGGGACCCCAACACAATACCAACAAAGCCCCCAGACAAAAAGCCTTGGGGGATCGGGGTTGGTTTTTTTTCCCATTCTTCTTTTCGGTGGCTTTTTGCAAGCAAGCTATGAAGCGGACAAAAGCCGCAAGCGTGCTTCAGCTCCCCTTGCCGGAACTCGTGCCGGGCTGGCGCCGTTCCACGGTGTGGGGGGCCGGGGAGGCCATGCGACCCACGGCACCGGCGGCACTCGGCGCTCGGGGGCGGCCCCGCGCTCCCGGAACCGGGCGGAGCGCGGCTCGCGGCACGGAAGCGGCTCCTCCGGCAGGCGGGGGCGGCCCCGCGCCGGGAGAGCCCCGCCCGCCCCCGGCGCCTGCCGAGCAGCCCCGGGCCGAGGGGGACCCGGCGGCGCCCGAGCCCCGCGCACGGAGCGCACGCAGCGGGCGGGACGACAGGGAGCGGCTCGGCTCCGCGCCTCATCTCCCGCCTGCCGGCCCGGCGGCGCTCACCTCGGCTCCGCGCGGCTCGGACCGGCGCGGCTCCCGTCGGTCCCTGTCGGCAGCCCAGCCCCCAAATTGCCATTCCTCCTCAGAAATTCCCCGGGGGCCGGGAGTGCTCCCGCGCGAGACATTCGGTGCCGGGGCACGGCCGGAAGCACCCTCAAATGCGGTGGTACGCTCCGATTCAAACCTTTCAAATGCTGGGAAAAGCTTGAGTTTCTTTCAATTTAACCCCTGAAACTGAGGCAACGGGGGGTATTCACCTCAATAAACCAATACAATGGTAAATAAATGTGTTCTCCCTTTCGATTTAATGCTCTAAGATATCAGAAAGAGAGGAGTTTTCCTCAAATCTCTCAAATGATGGGGAAAGGGCGATTTTTACCTTCATTAAAACCCTCAAAAAGCAGGGGCAGCAGGGTTTCCCCCTCAATTTAGAACTTAGGTTGATGAAAATGGGGGAGTTACCCTCAATTCAAACCCATAAAATGGTAACATCCGTGCTTTCCCCTTCCATTTAAAATGGAACATGGGAACTCCCTGTCAATTGATACCCCTGACACCATGGAAAAGGCAGCTTTTCCTTCAATCGATACCCTTAAAATCACAAGGGAGGGGGGATCCCCTCGTTCAAACACAGACAATAATGAAGGAGGAGTTTCTTCCCTCCATTTAAACTCCTTTTGTTCTCGTAACCCCCATTTTTTCTGAGGGCATGGGGGAGATACTGGCAAGGTGAAATCGAAAGGGAAAAAGAGAAAGAACCCCCCCCTTGCAAACCCACGCACCGGCTCACCTGCTTCGCTGCAGCTGCCTGGCACCTCCTTTGGCAATGCTCCGCGTCTAACTGCATCCGAGTGCTCCCTCAGACCCTGTGAGATGCTCTCACCATCCTTTCATGAGAGACCCCCCCAAGAGCTCACCGTAAGCCCCTCTCCTCCGGCATAGCCATGCAAAAGTGAGCTGAGGAAACCCCTCCTAAAACAGCCCCCGGCAGGAGCCGCCCTCTCCTCACTGTCACAGCTCACACCTGGGGCTGCTCTGCCCGCTCACCATCCTCACAGCTCACACCCGGGGTTGTTGCCTGTCCAAGTGTGAGGGCAGGTGCAGAAAGGATTTGCTGCTCCTTCCCTGGACGGCTCACTCTCTGCACCTGGTGGGCTGGGGCACCGGACTTTCCTTTCCGTGGATAATAGATAGTTGATGCCAGGTGCAGGTCAGGGTTGGTTTGAAATATTTTTTTAAACTATAAAGTATTCCATAAGTATGCATGTGATTTTTGAGATTTGATATATGAGACATGTTGAGCTTTTGACGGGGTACCCTTCCTTCTCGGACCAGGGTAATGGAGCAGAGGAGGCTGCCGTTCTGCTAAGTTCTTTATTTCATAGTCTCATAGTTTTCTTGAAGGCAGAGTTCAAAGGGGGTTACATGATAAAGCCAAGCAGCAACAGCAGGCAAAACCAGCTTCTTCTGTATGTTCTATATGCTCCATATACTCTATACTCTGTATGCTTTACACACACTATACACACTATACATTATACACTCTATACTATATACTATACACTCTATATTTTTTCTTACAGAAGTGTGGATTATATTTGTTAACTGACCAATAAGATTAATACACAATTCTAGTTTTTCTTTTCTTAACCTATCCTGGTCTAATTCTAACAGTCGTAAGCCTTTCTCAAGTACTACATAGGTATTACACAGATTTGTGTATGCAGTTTCTATTGGCTCTTATTGTTGAGTTGGTAGTCAAGAGACAGACACTGGAGAAATTGCAGCTTCGGAAGGATCTGCTGGAGCAAGAGAAGGATGAGTTTGCTGTGGCTCTGGAGAAGGTATGGACACCTAGGCAGCACCTGTGGGAGAGGGAGTTGTGCCAGGCAGATAAGCCCGGATGCTGTTTCTGGCAGTAGAAGAGAGGGACACTGTTGTTGTTCTTGGAAAATGGTAATCCAACCAGACAGGCTCTTTAGGGTCATTGGTCCCCATGAGCTTATTGGGAGCTTTGCCCTGGCAGTAAGTCAGAGACAGGGGAGGTGGAGTTGCTGCTTGCAGTCTGGGATTTTGCTGCTCTTGTTGTCCCATCGTTCTTTTGCCTCTCCAGGCAGAGCGGTCAGTGGCAGAGCTGACAGGGGCTCAGAACAAGCTGAATGCTGAAAGAACTGATCTACAGGCTGCAGCAGCAAAGATGAGCAGCATCAATGAAGCTCTTGCATTGGACAAAGTGCAGCTGAACAAACGTGTGGCAGGTGAGCAGAGTTGCCAGAGATACTGCCAGGTGTTCGTCTCCAGCTGCAGCTGCTTCTCAGCCTTCTTGCCTGAGGGGACAGTCTGACCAACTGACTGTGGCAGTGTTCCTTTTGTGTCTGAGCCAATCTTTCATAGTAATTCTCCCTGTACTTTATTTCCTCTATGCTTCTGTGACTGTAGCTGGAGCAAGAGAAGGAAGTTTTGTCTGCTAAAGTGGACGAGATGGAGAGAGAAAAGATCTCTGAGCAGGAGAAGCTGAACTTCTGTGAAAGAGCAAACGAAGAGCTCTGCGTAGAGAAAGCCCGCCTAGAGCAGCTGCTGAAGGAAGCAGAGGAGCAACAGGAGCAGTTGTGGATGGAGCTGAGGACACTGGGAGAAGAGAAAGCAGAAACCCAGGAGAAATTCTGTCAGGTGAGACCAAAAATGTAGTCCATCCATGTGGACATTTAGCTGCTTGGATGAGGAAAGCTTTACCTGTTGGATTCTGCAGTGGTTTTGTTGAGAGGACACATGGTAGTACTAGAGGTCACTTTGTTTGCTCCTTTTTGGAAATGTGTGTGTGCCTTGCAGAGCTGTTCTGCAGTTCTCAGAGTTGTCCTCTGCTTCTACAGAGTCTTCTAGTTCACCTTTGTTGGCCTCTTTTTTGGCTCTTGATCAGCTGCAAAGAGATGATTGTGTTGTCCGTGAATCTGAGTGCGTGACAAAAGATGTGGCAAAAGAATCAAACTGTGGCAAAAGAATCAAACTGTGTAGCTCTGAATCCTTTTTCTGAAACAAAAAACAGGTCTCCATGTTTCTGTTGATGCTTTTTGTCATGAAGTTGGAGCATGTCCAGAGAAGGGAACGGAGCTGGGGAAGGGTCTGGAGCACAGGTGTGACAAGGAGCGGCTGAGGGAGCTGGGGGTGGCTGAGCCTGGAGAAAAGGAGGCTCAGGGGGCACCTTCTCACTCTCTCCAACTCCCAGCCTTCCTATTGTTTATGTGAATACTATCTAAAAAATGTGAACAGTGTAATTCTATCTATATATTGTCTAAAGTAAGGAATTCTGTGAAAAGGTAACACTGCTGCAGCAAGAACTGTGTTTAAGGTCTCTGCTACAGCTTTTTAATGTTTAAGGCACTTAGCATATATTTCTATGGAAGTTAAAAATCTATATTTCTATTTCACTTTGCTGTGGCTTCATGTATCTCGGCTTGTCCAAAGGTTTTAATTCAATCCCTGTGCTTTGGCTTCCCTCTGGG
Source organism: Corvus hawaiiensis (assembly GCF_020740725.1). NCBI lineage: Eukaryota > Metazoa > Chordata > Aves > Passeriformes > Corvidae > Corvus > Corvus hawaiiensis. Next base: position 11,246,957 of record NC_063232.1, on the reverse strand, counting down.
CCTGAGTCCAGAGGAGCTTTCGCTCCAACAGAGACTAAATCTCTCGCCGGTTTTAGAGTACTGCATTGAAAGTCTGTGTGCTTTCTCTTCTTTCCCTGTTCCGAGAGAGTTCTTTGGAAACTTGTGTTAATCTGTGAGAAGGTTGTAACATCGGAACTACTGATTTCAGTGCCTTTATCTGAACTTGATATATTGTTATCTCTATTATTATTTAGATGCATTGTTTTAGACAGAACTAGGGGGCTGGAAGAGAAAAGTGAAGGAAAAAGTTGTAGAGAAGGGGCAGAGAAACTAGAGAACCTAATTTAGGATTGAAATCCATCGGTCTGCCGGTTCAGGCTCCTCGAGGAGGTGGTGAAGGAGGTCGGTAAGGAACTTCCACGTAAGCGGTAGTGTAGGTTTGCGGAGGGGTTTGGCAACACCTGTCCCGTGGACTATTTGTTTTAGCAGAGGATTAAAGATACCGGGAATGTGAAGAAGAATACTATTTTGTGTAGTTCAGTGCCAGCATTAAAGCGTGTCTTGGCCCGAGGAATGTGCCACAGCGTTTCGCGCCCCCGCATTGCTCGGTGGAGGGACCGGAAAGGGGAATCGGTTTTCGAGGAAGCCCCGGACCGCGTGTTAGGGCGGGATGTCCCCGAGCTGGCAGGAGAATGGGCAGCTGCCGTCCCGTGCTGGTGGTGTGCCCCAGGTCTCCGAGCTACGGCCGTGCTGGGCGGGGGTGATGCTGTAGCAGGGAAAGGAAGGGCCTGTGCTTTCCAAGGTGGGGTAGGAGCGGCGAGGTGCTTCGTGCTGGCAGCTCAGTTTGGTGTTGCTGATGTTTTCAGAGCTGAAGCAGATCGATTGGCCTCTGGTGCACTAGAACAGGATCCAAACCTTAAAATTTATTTCTCACTGCTGGTTACTGGGGAGTTGTGCTGATCAAGTCTGGATTTGATCTTTTGAACAGTAAAGCATACAAAAAAGCTGAATCTAAGATACAATTCAGTTTGTCCTTGCTCTACAGGATTGAAAAGGCATAGGAGAAAGTTTCACGAAGGATGTCCGGATTTCAGGCGGCTCTCTCGAAAGCTGTTTATTGCATAGGCGAGGTTACAGCATTTCAGGGAGTGGGTATCAAGAGCCAGCCCTACAGCTGCCAGCTCCGGCTGTAGGCATACCTGAAGCCGCTTTCTGTTCAAGTTACAAAGCATTAGATACTTTTCTTTGCAGAGTATCTTAATACATAACAACCAGTAAGCACCATACACAATACCTTTATATTTATAAATATTTTATATTTATATGTAGTGGTTTGGTCTAAAATACTCATTACTGTTTATCTTCTGTGAGATAAGAATTAGGAGAAATGCAAAGCAGGCACCAAACTTGAAAGAATATAAAGAAGTTTATTAACAGACCTAAAAGAGGAAAAAAAAATTATGCCACCTTCAGAACTCTCCTCCTCCCCCCACCTTCCTCCCTTCTCCCACTGACAATGTAAAAAGACAACCCTTAAGATGTTCAGTCTGTTTACCACTTCCATAATAACCTTGTTCAGTCCATTTAGAAAGAGAAGTCTCTTCTTGCTCATGCTATGAAAACATTATCACAACGAGACAGCCGCCCACTTCCAAATATTGTTCAGTCCGTTTAGGAAGAGGAGTCTCTCTGCCTGCATGTGAGTCCCTTCCCCCGACTTGCAGCTTTTCCCGCAACTGCTTTCGAGGGCCCACTCTTGAAGTTTTTTGGGGTACAATTTTAAGGTTGAGCCGTTCAGAAACAAAACCAGAGGCCCTTCTCCTTCCCTGGGAGCAAAGGGTCTTCATCATCTTCATCGTTAGGACTATCTCTGGGAGCATCTCTAGGAACTGAGGTTTCTCCTTTCCCATTTGGAGCAAAAGTCCTCATCTGGTCCATCTCTCCCTGTCCAAACTTCTCATGAAATTACAGCTGTGTCAGCATCTGCCTATCTCAGCGCAGGTGCTTTTGCTTACAAGTTGAACACTCCACCCCCCATATCTTCATGAAATGACAACGGGATACTCTGACGTATCATAGCTTCACAACAGAATTTCAGCTTTAAGCATCTCCTCTCTCTCTTCCCTCAGGTTTTCAGCTCTTCACAGCAATAAAAGGGTTAATCTCACCTCAGCCTTGCAGCTTTGCAGCTGGAATGTTGAATTTTTCTTATTGCAGGGGAGAGGGGGGAGAGCCAAGCCGCTCTGGCTGCCCACGGCAAGGCGGTGGGGGGGGTTCCATGGCTGGAACAGGTCCACGGCTTCAGGATGGCCATGGCCCGGCCTGGCCTGGCCCAAGCAGGGCCTGGCTGGGCCCGCTGGCCCCCACACGGGCCCTGCAGCCACCTGTGCCAGCACCGGAAACGAGAGAGAGCTTGGGGAGGGAGTTTGTCTATTCTTAAGTGTGGATCACAGAGGCGGTCACAATTTTAAGTGGCTTAAAGAATTGTCCATATTCAAACTGGCCAGCTGATAGGTTCTATCAGGTCCCAGAGGAAACTGTAAGCACCCCTCAGCAAGGACATCCCTTCCAGGACTATGCTTGCTAACCTATGACAGCCTATAGCCTCTCATAACTACTACCATCACCATATTATAGTCATGATTATCCAATCACAAGAGTAAGTATGTTACAATTTAAGCTTACAATTGAAAATCCCAGACCTCTCTTCCTCTTGCTACATCGACATTTCTTGTTTGCCTGTGATATCTCTCTTTTTTGGTAAAGACGTTTTCTATTTACTTATGCTCTTCTTGAGAGTTATTTACTTGGTGAAAAACATCTTTGTTTGTAGTCACGTACCTTTGTCCTCATCCTAAAAATCTCCTTCCAACTCATCTCCAACCTTTGCCTTCTCAGTTATTCAGCAATCAGTGTTTCAGCAAAACGTCTTTTACTCTATATCAAAACTTGATTCCATTTCCACCTCATCCTCAGTTTCTACATTCAGAGATCTTTCTGCCAAGCCTACATATCTGTGAAACTTTCTTGCCAAACTTTCATCCTTCCCAACAAAAAGGAAAGGGAAAGAAAGCTCTATTTGTTGGGGAGGTACTCGGGGGGTTGCATCTCGATGCATATGACCTGGACGTGTGCACCTAAGGATCCTTAAAATAAATACCAAGGTAAAATCCCTTTTCCCCTTCTAACCGTGTTTGACTCTTGATTTTAAGACCAGGAAAAGGCATCAACAGGAGTAAAGGATTAAAAGAGGTATTTGTTTGAAAGGTCTTCAAAGGCACTGGGACCTGAAGCAATTCTCAAAATGGACCCTGAGACAGACCCCAGGTCACGAGTTCTTCACTCTTTCATAGGTTTGGTTTGTTGGCATAGCAGGGTTAATTCTTCAAATTCAAAGCTTTTTCCTTCGGCTCGTTTCCCCCTTTGCGGCTCTTTGGTTTATACTTTTGGCCTAGGATGGTCTCAGTGTCCTTGGAAAGCGGGGCCAGAGAGGCTTTGTTATGTCTGCTTAGCACGAGAGAGCAGAAATTAACAGGCTACAAGAAACTTCAGAGTCACGCACCGAGCAGTACAGAATTTGAAAAATACAAAAGTGAAAACCTAAGGCATCAGACCCATGAGATAAATTGGACAATACATTACAGTTGAAATGCACGACCCCAAAGCGCTACACAATTTTTTCTGCACTGTAGAGCTGAGCTAGTGCCAAAGACAGGCCCGGCCAACGGACAGACTTCCTTTGCTGCATTAAAAACAACCTGACTTAATAGTCCGGGAAATCTTTCCGCTTTTCAAGCGCGCTAACGATCTCCAGCTTTGCGTCTCAAGTATTTTCCATGCTAAGATTGCTAACGATGCGCTCGAGGATGCTCCGTACGCCAGGCGAGCAATGGACCGGTGCCAAATTGGAGGAATCGCGTTGTGAATTCTCCCAGGCGCATTGCTTTGCCGAGACGGATGTAACGATGCGCACGCTCGTCGTAATCCAAAGCCGTAAGAAGTAAAAGTTTTTCTTTATTCTCTGCTGCTGCTCTTATACCTCTTCACAATTACGGTGGCTTATTAAGATTGGCTGTTAACAAACAATGACAAAGCTATCTAACAAGCAATGACCATTCAAGCAGTAATACAATTAGCTATACAAGCGAAAGTATAGTTGGTGACATATCATATGCACATTCCTTCTTATACGCGCTTAATGTTCCGTAACAAGAACATCTACTCCTTGTGTCCAGAACGTCTTCTTTCATCAGTTATGTTCTTGGCTTTCACTGTGACTGCAAAGTCTCATGAGTCAATTCTGACCATCTCTAGGTCTGACTCTGCGAGGCTTTCAGACCGGCCGTCAGCCTCGTCATGGGCGTGCTGGTATGCGAGAGGATACGGCAACTTCAGAAAGCCAAGATACGGCGGGAATAGGAAATGCGTACATATACCTAAACGGCTGCGAGAACCTTTAAACTTCCTGTCTTGGGGTGACCTTATGATGTGTATCCCATATTGCTGCTTATGCCCAGAAATTAATTTTTGTGCTTTTCTGTGCCTCTAAACTGAGCCTGAGAGGGGGAAGGAAAAACTGAGCAAAACTTTTTCAAAGCAGTTTGCGGCTTGTTCAAGGTCAAGTAGAGATAGTGACTTTTCCCCCCCCCAGCTGCGGCAGGGGAGCAAGGAAGCCCCAGCTCCAAGGAGACCAAAGGGAGGACTCCAATACTTTCCCAGGTTTTTCCTCCACAGCGAAACATTTTATTATTTAGCCTTATTTTCCTTTTCCCGTGTGTTTGGTAAATAAATAGTTTTATCTCCTTCACTTTCCTTCGAGGAAAATTTATTTTTTCCCGAACCTGGGGGGGGGGGAAGGGGTTTGTACCTTCTCTCAGAGGTATATTTCTAAATTTGGCCAAACCGGAACAAATTTAGTGGCGCCCAATGTGGGGCTCGAAGGAAAGTGAAAAAAAAAAACCTGTGCTAATTCCATTTTGTTTGAATTTACTTATTCTGTGTTGGAGTAAAGTAATCACCATGTTGGTTGAGTTCATAATGTCTCTCTGTCTTGATGTACTCATGTCTTTTTGGTCCTTAGGCTTCATTGAGGTACTGATTTTTTTTTGGTCCCTAGGGTTGTTTGCCTATCCACAACTTGCTCCAATCTTGTCCCTGATATGTAAATTTTACAGAGCAGGGAGACGAATCAGGATTTCTATCTTCTTGTGCTCGGTGATAATGATTTATAAGAAGTTGACAGAGGTACAGGCAGCTGTTCGAAGTGTGTATGATAAGTGGTTTCTCCGTCCTAACCCCAGTCCTAGCTTCAGTAGCCTGTTTTGGGAATTTATTAGTAATTGCACCCAGATTGTTAGAGGAGGAGGAGATGGGGTTTCCCTTCCCTTTAAATTTGATAGGTCATCTTTTGAGAATGTTCAGTTTCCCCTGGATGTTAAAGAGACCACCCTCCTGGTATTTAATCTGGTAAGCTTCCTCTATGTGCTCTGTATGTCTCGCAGCTTGTCTAGAATAAGAGCTCAGATTTCCAGGGTGACTGATGAGACACCTGACCCAGAGGTGGAACATCCTGAGTGGTGTGGGGAATGGGAGGATATGGGCCAAATCTTGAAGAAATTCTCTGACCCAATGGTTTGCAAGTTTCCCCCTGAAAAAGTTCAGAAACCAGCTGAGGTGGCAAAATATCTGAAAGAGAAATACAATGACAATTCCAATGAGAACAAGCTCCTTGCAATATGTTGGGCTTTGGCATATGCCTATCGCACATTGCAGCAGGTAATGGTAGAGAGGCAGGAAGATCAATCAGCAAAGCCTGCAGATACCCCAGTCACTCAGGCTGCAGATAAACCAGACAGCAAGCCCAAACCAGATGGAGAGTCTAAGCCACTGACAGTGGCTCCTGTCACAAGGAAAAAGCACACAACCAAAACTGATCGCCCAGTGAAAGATGATGATGATGCAGGGGAAGGGACCTCAAAAGATGCAGGGGAAGGAACCTCAAAACCACCAACGGACTCAGGCACAGAAACCATTACTGAGTCCATGTCCATAAAGGACCTTCACAGCCTAAGAAAGGATTACACCCGACGGTCCGATGAATCTATAATAAGTTGGATGGTCCGTATTTGGGATGCGGCAGGTGATGATGTGATGCTGGACGGTGCTGAAGCGAGGCATTTGGGATCCCTGTCACATGATCCAGTGATCGACCAAGTGATGAAAAGGGGGGCTGACTCTACCAGTCTTTGGAGGCGGGTTTTGACAGGCGTGGCCGAAAGATATATGTGCGGAGATGATCTCTACATGCAGCAAACCCAGTGGAAGACCATAGAACAAGGGATCCAGCGCCTGAGAGAACTAGGGGTGGTAGAGGTTATCTTCGCAAATGACCCAGGATTGAGAAGTCCAGACCGGGCCAGAGTTATTCCATACATCTTGGGCCACCAGAATACGCTTCTGCTTTAGCAATAATGAAACCGGACTACGGTGCAAATGAGACCGTGCAGGATATGGCAGTGAAGCTCCGAGCATATGCAGACTCTGTGCATGGCCCAACACATGCAAGAATCGCAGCTGTGGAAACACGTATGCAGAAAATGGAAGATAAGATGGAAAGGAATCACCAGGAGATTAAAGAGTGCCTTCTCCGTGGACGTTCCCCAGAGAGAAGGTACATCCCATGAAGTGAGCTGTGGAATTTCCTGTGTGACAGTGGGGAAAACATGAGGAAGTGGGGTGGACAACCCACTTCTGCTCTGGCAGCACGAGTGAGTGAATTGAAGGAGCGCAAGTCTCAGAAAGGAGGATCTACCAAAAAGGAAGTAGCTCCAGTTGCCTGCAGCCAAACTGCCGGAAATGATGGAAAAGACGATGGCATGTCCAATTCCCATGAAGGAACCTCTAAGATACAGGCCCAGGGAAAGAAGGATAACCAGGCATAGAGGGGCCCTGCCTCTAGCCAGGTAGAGGTCAGGGAAAACCATGTTTTTTGGACTGTGTGGATTCGTTGGCCTGGTACATCAGAACCACAAAGATATGATGCCTTGGTTGACACTGGTGCGCAGTGTACAATAATTCCATCACAGCATGTGGGGGTAGAATCTATTTCTGGTATAACAGGTGGATCACAAAACTTGACCTTGGTGGAAGCTGAGGTGAGCCTGACTGGAAATGAGTGGAAGAGACATCTCATTGTGACTGGCCCAGAGGCCCCGTGCATTTTGGGCATAGACTTCCTCCGGAACGGGTATTTTAGAGACCCAAAGGGACTCAGGTGGGCTTTTGGAATAGCTGCTGTGGAGGCAGAGGGCATTAAGCAATTGAACACTTTGCCTGGGCTATCAGAGAACCCGTCTGCAGTCAGCCTTCTGAAGGTGGAAGAACAAAGAGTACCAATTGCTACCTCAACAGTGCATCGCCGGCAGTACCGGACAACTCGAGATGCTGTGATTCCCATCCACAAGATGATCCGTGAGCTGGAGAGCCAAGGGGTGGTCAGCAAGACCCACTCACCCTTCAACAGCCCCATTTGGCCTGTGTGCAAATCTGAAGGAGAATGGAGATTGACTGTGGACTATCGTGCCCTGAATGAAGTGACTCCACCACTGAGCGCTGCTGTGCCGGACATGTTGGAGCTCCAGTACGAGCTGGAGTCCAAAGCAGCGAAGTGGTATGCCACTATTGACATTGCCAATGCATTTTTCTCCATTCCTCTGGCAGCAGAGTGCAGGCCCCAGTTTGCTTTCACCTGGAGGGGTGTGCAGTACACCTGGAACCGACTGCCCCAGGGGTGGAAGCACAGTCCCACCATCTGCCATGGACTGATCCAGACTGCACTACAAAAGGGTGAGGCTCCAGAACATTTGCAGTACATTGATGACATCATTGTGGGGGGGAACACCGCAACAGAAGTGTTTGAGAAAGGAGAGAAAGTTATCCGGATTCTCCTGGAAGCTGGTTTCGCCATTAAGAAGAGCAAAGTCAAGGGACCTGCCCGAGAGATCCAGTTCCTGGGAATGAAATGGCAAGATGGACGGCGTCAGATTCCCACTGAGGTCATCAATAAGATCACAGCAATGTCACCACCAACCAACAAGAAGGAAACACAAGCTTTCCTAGGTGCCATAGGCTTTTGGAGGATGCATATTCCTGAGTACAGCCAGATTGTGAGTCCTCTTTACCTGGTTACCCGCAAGAAGAACGATTTCCATTGGGGCCCTGAACAGCAACAAGCTTTCGCCCAAATCAAGCAGGAAATCGCTCATGCAGTAGCCCTTGGCCCAGTCAGGACAGGACCAGAGGTGAAGAACGTGCTCTACTCTGCAGCCGGGAGCCATGGCCTGTCCTGGAGCCTTTGGCAGAAGGTGTCTGGTGAGACTCGAGGTCAACCACTGGGATTTTGGAGCCGAAGCTACAGAGGGTCTGAAGCCAACTACACCCCAACAGAGAAGGAAATCTTGGCAGCCTGTGAAGGAATCCAAGCCGTCTCAGAGGTAATTGGCACTGAGGCACAACTCCTCCTGGCACCTCGACTACCAGTGCTGGGGTGGATGTTCAAAGCAGAGGTTCCCTCTACCCACCACACCACCACTGCCACATGGAGCAAATGGATTGCTCTTATCACACAGCGCACCCGTATCGGAAAACTGAACCGCCCTGGGATTTTGGAAATAATTACAAACTGGCCTGAAGGTGAAAACTTTGGTCTCACTGATGAAGAAGAACAAGTGATACGTGCTGAAGAAGCTCCACCGTACAACCAACTGCCATCAGAAGACACACGCTACGCTCTTTTCACCGACGGTTCTTGTCGCATCGTAGGGATGAAACGAAAGTGGAAAGCAGCCCTATGGAATCCCACACGACAGGTTGCAGAAGCTACTGAAGGAGAAGGTGGATCAAGCCAACTCGCTGAACTCAAAGCTGTTCAACTAGCCCTGGACATTGCTGAAAGAGAGAAGTGGCCAAAGCTCTACCTCTACACTGATTCATGGATGGTAGCCAATGCTCTGTGGGGATGGTTAGAAAAGTGGGAAAAAGCTAATTGGCAGCATAGGGGAAAACCAATCTGGGCTGCTGAAGAGTGGAAAAACATCGCTGCCCGAGTAAGAAAGCTGGTTGTGAAAGTCCGCCATGTAGATGCCCATGTCCCCAAGAGTAGGGCTAGTGAAGAACACCAAAACAACGAGCAAGTAGATCAGGATGCAAAGATAGAAGTGTCACAGATAGACTTGGACTGGAAACACAAGGGAGAGTTGTTCCTAGCTCGATGGGCCCATGATGCCTCAGGCCATCAGGGCAGAGATGCCACCTATAAGTGGGCACGAGATCGAGGGGTGGATCTGACCATGGACAGTATCTCCCAGGTTATCCATGATTGTGAGACATGCGCTGCGATCAAGCAGGCCAAGCGGGTGAAGCCTCTGTGGTATGGTGGGCAATGGTCCAAATACAAGTATGGGGAGGCCTGGCAGATTGATTACATCACACTGCCTCAAACCCGCCAAGGCAAGCGCTATGTGCTCACAATGGTAGAAGCCACCACTGGGTGGCTGGAGACCTACCCTGTGCCTCATGCTACTGCCCGGAACACCATCCTGGGCCTTGAAAAGCAAGTCCTTTGGAGGCATGGCACCCCTGAGAGAATCGAGTCTGACAATGGGACTCATTTTAAGAATAGCCTTATAAACACCTGGGCTAGAGAACATGGCATTGAGTGGGTGTACCACATCCCTTACCATGCACCAGCTGCAGGCAAAGTGGAACGGTGCAATGGATTGTTGAAAACCACTTTGAAGGCACTGGGTGGGGGAACTTTCAAAAATTGGGACCAGCATCTAGCAAAGGCCACCTGGTTAGTTAACACCCGAGGTTCCACCAATAGAGCGGGTCCAGCCCAATCTGAATCCCTGCATACAGCAGATGGAGATAAGGTCCCAGTAGTGCATGTCAGAGGTCTGTTAGGAAAGACTGTGTGGATAAATTCTGCCTCAAGTACAGACCAACCCATCCGTGGGGTTGTCTTTGCTCAGGGACCTGGTTGCACATGGTGGGTAATGCAGAAAGATGGAATGTTGGAGAAGATGAAACAGGAAAGCCTTATAAATATGATTGCCTGACAAAAGATTTTGGGAATATGAAAACTACAGGCAACATCGACATGAAAGCCACTTTTGAAATACCAAGTCTTAGTTACTGAACAACTAGAAAACAATGGTATGGCCAACTGAAGGTAATCCCCTCTTGATGGAACAATACCCTCTGCTTGCAAACAGGTCCAAGGGTCAGAGCAGACCCTACTAGCTCAGCAGAAGGGGTCCAAAGAGTAGTTTTTAGAAGTTAAGATGTAACACTCTATGGTAATATAAGAACTCTTATAGGCTGTATGTAAATGCTATAGGATTTGTATCTTGTATTAGATTGGTTAGTGACAATTAGAATATTCAGTACAGAAGATGATTTATTGTATTGTAACCAGGACTTCAGACATTCCTTTCCTTACTACTACTTCCATTCCTTACTACCTCTTCCACTCCTGCTCTTACTTCCACTCTTGCTCTTACACTCTCTCTCTCTCTCACCCGTTTACTCTCTTGCTCTCTTGGGCCTGCTCAGAGCTGAGTCTGGCAGCTCTGAGCAGTGCCCCTATACCCACGCCTTTTACAATAAACCGCCTGTGTCCCAAGACCTGCCTATAGAGATCTCTCCGTCACCGTCCCGTCTACGCCCGGTCCAGACTGAACCAGGTAACCTACAGTCTGGCGCCCACCGTGATTGCCGAGCCCACACCCAGCACCTGCAGTCTGGCGCACAACGTGATTGAACGCCCGGTTCAGCTTTCTCCATCTGTGGGACTCTTCTCCATGGACGGTAACTAAAAGACCAGTTATACCACCTAGAACGTGTCGTGAGCACTGCATACCGTTGCTGCGCATCGTAGTAGCTGGAGCTCTATAATTCTGGTGAGGCAGCCTTCGAGCACGGGGATTACCTGGAGCTCTTGGAGGGAATTGCCTGGCAGTCCTCGAGCACGGGCGGCCACTGCTGCGCAGCGGCTCCCTGGAGCTCTTTGAGGAGGTCTGCCGTATCACCCCTCGAGCACGGACACGCTGCTAAGCAGTGCTGACTGGAGCTCTGCGGAGGGAAACCTGCCGCACGCCCCGAGCACAGGCGAGTAGTGCTGAGCACCGCCCGTGCTGGAGCTCTCAGTGCGGACCCACCCGTGAGGTCCTGAGCACGGAAAGCCGTTGCCAAGCGACGCCTGAAATCGGAGCTCTGGGAAAGGACCGAAAAGCGGCGTCCTGACTGCTGAGTGGAGTGCCTGCCAGCCCCCCACGACGTACCTTTGACTAAGGACGCTGCTCCTGCGACATCATCTAAGTGAGTATCATACTGGTCTAAAAAATGGGACAAACCCACTCTGCCCATGACAGAGATCTCTATAAGCAACTTAAGCATTTACTTATAAGCTCTGGTCCAAGTCAGTTGCCTAAACACGAGCTAAAAAATCTTTTAGAATGGACCCGACTTAATTTCCCAAATGCTGACCGTTCAGCCGTCTTTACAAGAGACTTTTGGGACACAGTTGGGGTTAAGCTCTTTAATAATATCTCCTACCAGGATATGGCTGCCGCGCAGCTGCTCCCAGCTTGCAGAGCGCTGGTAGAGCTGTTTGCTGCGATGGCGCCGCCCGCAGCAGTCACCCCGCCGAGCCCGGCTCCTGCTGCGAGTCCGCCCCTTGCCGCCGCGAGCCCGCAGCAGAGCACGGCCCCGCCCCTCCGCCGGACCCCGCGGCTCCGGTACCTGCGGTCCGGCTGACTCGCGCCGCCCCGCCCCCCCGCTCTCGCGGTCCCCGCACCCGTTACCCCCGGCCCCAGCCACCCCACCGGACCCTACGGCCCCTCCCGCCGCTCCCGCCATCCCCACCCCCGCCATCCCGCTCGTCCCCCGCTGCCCCATCCCCCGCGGTCCCCGCCCTCAGTGCCAGCGTCTCCGCGGCCCCGCCCCTTGCCCCTGCCCCCCCGTGCCCCCCCCCCGTTCCCGTCATCGCGGCTCCACCCCCCCCGCTGCCGTCATTCTTACCCCACCCCCCGCTGCTGACATCATGGTGGCCCCGCCCCCCGGCAGTACCCCTGCGGGACCAGCGCCTATCCCCCTGCTACCTACGGGTGTTACCCCTCCCCCAGCCGCGCCGGTTATGGCCATGGCTGCCATTATAGCCGGCCCCCCCCAAAGCCAAGTCGCGACCCTTCTTCCAGCCCCCCAGGTCCCCCCCCCCGACACGGCGCCGATGGTAGCCATTGGTCCATCCCAGTCCGTCGCTGCTGCGTCTTCACAGTCTCCTACCGCTCCCGAACCACTGGTGCCTACAGCGCCGGCCACGGCCGCCCTGCTGTCCCCGGCACCCCCTGTGCACGTTACCGCAGGAACCCTACCCCCCCACCCTGCCGTTCAAGCGCACACAGCACGCCCCGAGTGGTCCCCCGGCCCCGCAGCACCACAGACACCTATGTCTACTCCCGTCCCTGCTACCGTTCCTCTGCAATCCCCCGATCCCGGCACCGCCGCTCCGCCAGCGCCGTTTCTGCCCGCGGCACCACCACCCACCCCAGCCCAGCCTACAAGCTCCCAGCAGCAGCACGCCACGATCCAGCCACCAGCCCTCCTGCCTCCCGCGGCCGCAGCCCCAGCCCCTGGTTCTGCAGTCCTGCCATCTCCCGCTCTGCCCGAACCATCTGCCACACAGACTAACGCCATTACAGCCTGCCGCGCGGACCTGATGACGCAACCCACGCATGCGCAATTGCTGCAACCTGCGCATGCGCAATTGCTGCAACCCACGCATGCGCAATTGCTGCAGCTCCCGGATCAACCGTATCACTCCGCTCAGACTCCTCCAACCACAGCACCGCTCCCGGGACCAGCCGCGCATCCTCCCGCGACTCCGCCGCGCAGCTCCGCCCCGCCTCCTCACCCGCCGCCACCGAGATCGGCTGTGCCACTCCCGAGCTCTGCCGTGCCATCGCTGCCCCTGCCGGGTCCCATCCCCGCGCCGCAGCCGCCCCTGCCGGGGTCCCCTGACACCATACAGCCGTATCCCTCCGCCGCCCAGCCGTATCCCTCCGCGCAGCGCAGCCTCGCCTCAGAAGCCGCGAGCAGGGGGGGAACAGAGGGCAATGATGCAGCTCCAGTGGCAGGGGAGACGGAGAGCCCCTCTGCCGGAGCTGATGCTTTAACACAAGTAAACTCTGAAAAGCAGCCAGATTTGTTTGCAATGAGCCCCAGAGTCCCGCCGGCGAGCGACGGGGATCTTGCGACCCAGAAAGAGAAAACGAGTTCTGAGAGTTTGTCAGCGCTACCTTCTGAATCAAAAAATCCTCCAAAGTGCTCAGATTATTCTAAATTAACAGATTGCCATGAAATAAGACCCCAAATCTATAAAGATGAAAGTCTTAGTCTATTAACTAAGCCTGTGATAGCTAGCCAACAGCCTGACAGTCCTAAAACGTGGGCTCCCATCCCCACTCTCGAAATTAAAGAACTAAAAAGTGCTGTAAGATACAGTGGCATTTGCTCACCGTATCTTAAGCAACTGCTAAAAAGTACCCTAAAAGGAACACATCAAACTTTAAAACGCATTTTAAATCAACAGAAAGGGGAAGAAGCCCAGGATACACCTCAAAGAAGGTTGAATAAAGCCTTGTATGTTTTTAATTTCTTGAACAGCTCTGCAGAAGAGCCTGAACCCTGCATTTATAGACATTTCTTAAACAACAAAAAAGCAAAACTGAAGGAGCACCCCCTAGTTTTAATTAAGAATCTAGCATCAGGAAAAATAGGAAGACCATATGATCTTATAATGTGGGGAAAGGGATTTGCATGTCTCTCCACAGGTGAAGGAACCAAGTGGATTCCAGCAAAGAACGTGAAGCTGTACCACGCATCAAAGCCCACTGTCAGTTCCACTTCAGCCAGTGACCCCACGAGTGGAAGCCGAGAAGCCGGCACTGAAATGTGAACCAGGCAGAACCACTGAGAGAAGATTGTCTGCCAGAAACAGATCAAGAAAAGAATGGAGTTTTAGCATTATTTGTGTAGATGCATATTGCTTTTAACCTTTTGTTTTAGTTTTTGTAGTGAAGCTTTACCTGTAAATCAACCAAAGACAAATGTTTGGGTTGCTTTAGCCAAATCTGCAGGCTCCGATACCATCTGTCTATCTGACACAAGCCCTGACAAACCTTTTTCAACCTGTTTAGTTGGAATGCCTTTTCCAGAAGGTTTTGGTAATGTTACTTTTGATAAGTATTGGCCATATGATAATCATCACATTTCTCCAACTCCCAGCCATAGACACCAAACTTACATTGATTATCTTTTATTAGCACATGGGCATGGCTGTGAAGATTTTGAAGGATTATGCTGTATGAACTTATCCGATCATTCTGTTTCCATTCACAAACAATTACAAAACCTAAGGGACCTAGCTAACCAAATTACAACAGATAACTCGTCTTGGCTAGACAGTTTGTTTGATGGCTGGAGCTTTGCACCTTGGCTAAGGGAACTCTGTAAAATAGGCTTGATTATTCTAGTAGTAATAATTATAGTTTTAGTAGCAGTACCTTGTATACTTCAGTGTGTGCAAAAAATGACGAGTAGGACTATGTCTAATATCTTAATTGTTCATCGGAAAGGGGGAATGTTGGGGAAGATGAAACAGGAAAGCCTTATAAATATGATTGCCTGACAAAAGATTTTGGGAATATGAAAACTACAGGCAACATCGACATGAAAGCCACTTTTGAAATACCAAGTCTTAGTTACTGAACAACTAGAAAACAATGGTATGGCCAACTGAAGGTAATCCCCTCTTGATGGAACAATACCCTCTGCTTGCAAACAGGTCCAAGGGTCAGAGCAGACCCTACTAGCTCAGCAGAAGGGGTCCAAAGAGTAGTTTTTAGAAGTTAAGATGTAACACTCTATGGTAATATAAGAACTCTTATAGGCTGTATGTAAATGCTATAGGATTTGTATCTTGTATTAGATTGGTTAGTGACAATTAGAATATTCAGTACAGAAGATGATTTATTGTATTGTAACCAGGACTTCAGACATTCCTTTCCTTACTACTACTTCCATTCCTTACTACCTCTTCCACTCCTGCTCTTACTTCCACTCTTGCTCTTACACTCTCTCTCTCTCTCACCCGTTTACTCTCTTGCTCTCTTGGGCCTGCTCAGAGCTGAGTCTGGCAGCTCTGAGCAGTGCCCCTATACCCACGCCTTTTACAATAAACCGCCTGTGTCCCAAGACCTGCCTATAGAGATCTCTCCGTCACCGTCCCGTCTACGCCCGGTCCAGACTGAACCAGGTAACCTACAATGGAACAACACGTTGTGTACCACAGGGAGATCTGATTGTTGGGTGAAAACCACCTGTAGTGTGAAATGCCTGTGTACCACTGCTTGCTGAGTGTCACTGTCACTGTTCGTACATAGCTGTGTGTATATATATATATATATATATATATGTATTAATGTGTGTGTAGAATTAGAATATATTAGTTTGGGCATTGAGTCAACAATATGGCATAAGGGGTGGAATGTCTTGGGGTGACCTTATGATGTGTATCCCATATTGCTGCTTATGCCCAGAAATTAATTTTTGTGCTTTTCTGTGCCTCTAAACTAAGCCTGAGAGGGGGAAGGAAAAACTGAGCAAAACTTTTTCAAAGCAGTTTGCGGCTTGTTCAAGGTCAAGTAGAGATAGTGACTTTTCCCCCCCCAGCTGTGGCAGGGGAGCAAGGAAGCACCCGGCTTGCTGCTTTCGAGTCAGCTTTTGGCCAGTTGTTTTTCAGTTTCTTGTTCTCCGGAGAGAGACTGAGAGTTGGATTTTGCTTTTCCTTCTCTGGAATTCTGGATTTTCTCCCTTTTCTACTGGACTGCTTTCAACCTCAGAGCACATCGGGAGGACTTTCCATCGGGCACAGAGGGCCTGGCCCTGGCCCAAGCCCCAGCTCCGAGGAGACCAAAGGGAGGACTTTAACACTTTCCCAGGTTTTTCCTCCACAGCGAAACATTTTATTATTTAGCCTTATTTTCCTTTTCCCGTGTGTTTGGTAAATAGTTTTATCTCCTTCACTTTCCTTCGAGGAAAATTTATTTTTTCCCGAACCTGGGGGGGGGGAAGGGGTTTGTACCTTCTCTCAGAGGTATATTTCTAAATTTGGCCAAACCGGAACACTTCCCCATAAACGTTTTAGATTCTGGGGCCTACCGGAGCCTTGCAGAAAACTTCTTCGTTAAAAATGCTACCATGGAAACAGTGAGGAGGCAGATTTCCTTGCCTCTAGCAGACTTAAGCCCTCGTGCAAGAAATGCCGCAAGAAATATATTCCTAGGGCTCATGAAAATGCTTTGTGAGAAGCAAATATTAGGAAGAAGCAAAGATCATTAAAAGAGGACAATATTCTCAAAAAGCACTTCCCCAGAGGTGCAAAGAAGTCCCCCAAAAGTTTTCACACAGCACCTAACCCATGTCTCTTTATGTGCCTCACAATTAGCTGAGTGCTGCTGCCCCAGAAATACTCTCAGGAAATTTTCAGGCACAAAAGGCTAAGGCCGTTCGGCACCTGCACGGAGCACATGTTTGCCTGCTCGGTCAAAACCGGTCGGAAACTACATATTTGCTCATAAAGCGATGCACAGCAGCGCATATTTGGGCCGCTGGGGCTTCTGCTCTGCAAGCTATCCAGCAGTGGAAATGCTCATGACATTCGCCTGCTACACTACCAACATCACTGTCATTAGGTCTCCCCCTCCTAGGATTTCTACTCAAATGGGGGGAAGAGCAACTGTGCTATGAGGAAGAACGCCCCCTCGCTAGTCCTTCAGGCACTTCTAGTTAAAAAAAAAAAAAACAGATGACCTTCTCCACGCAGCAAGGATGGATCCAGCAACTCCATCATGTATTCGATTGCAGTCTCCAGCTCTGGCGTATCACACTGGGCTAGCACATATGTCAACACAGGCAGGAAGTCATCGGCTCCATACGGCCTCCCTGGGTTGAAGGGAACACAGGCAGTGAGAGACAAAACACGCTTTTTTACTGGTTCCTGTGTTTGAAAGGAAAGCGCTCTTTTGTGCCTCCTCTAGCCAGCATGTCTGTATTACTCCAGAATCCCCTGGAGTCACCGATGTGCGGCAAAGAGAACGTCGCCTGATGCTCGCCGCATGGGAGACCGGCTCAATCCTGTCCATTGAACGAGTGCAAATCTTACGAGGCATGCCTTGAGGCATGCAAGGGAAATTTAGGGACTGGGCTCGCCTTGGCACCAGCTCAACCAGTGAACTGGTGAAGAGGCTGCCACGCCGGTCTGGCCTGACGTTTGCCTCTCATTGCCTAAGAGGTGATGAATAGGCATTTTCTTTATACGTCCAGGGATTACATTCACTTTCTGGAATTGTCCAGACACAAACACCGGTCTCTGAGTGCAGTTTCCTGCAGCAGAGAAGCCTGAATATTAAAGCCTATTGGATTTGAGAAGGAAATTCAACTCATTTCCTTAACAGAGAAGAGCCAAAACCACCAGTGAGCAAGGCCTCTTGTACCTGAAGGGAGCCTACGAGAAAGATGGGGAGAGACCGTAAGGGCCTGGTGTGACAGTGACCCGCAAAGGCCATGCTGTACCCAGGCCTGTTTGCAGTTCTGGTGCTTTTCCTGCATTTTGACTTTCTGTTAAGAAATAGAAAGTTAGACACATGCAAAGTTTGAAAGGTAGAAAGTAAGAAAGGTAGGAAGTTAGAAACAAACTGATTTAGAAGAGAACAAAGTTAGAGAGGTAGAAAGTTAAAACCAAAGTTAGACAGCTAGAAAGTTCAAAACATAGTGTCTTGGGGTGACTTTGTGATGTGTATCCCCTATCGCCACCCCATGCCCAGAAATTAATTTAGTGCCTTTCTGTGCCATTAAACTGAGCCTGAGAGGGGGGGAAGGAAAACCTGAGCAAAACTTCTTCAAAGGAGTTTGCAGCTTGTTTAAGGTCACACAGAGGTAGAGACATTTTTTTCAGCTGCGGCAGGAGAGCGAGAGTGGGGAAAGCACCCTGCTTGCTTTCGGCCAGTTTTTTATCACCTTTTTCTTTCTCCAGAGAGAGACAGACAGTTGCACTTTTGGTTTCCTGGGATTTTTTTTTTTTTTTTTCCCCCTCTGCTGGACCGTTTCAACACCAGAATACAGCAGGAGGAATGTCCACTGAGGCCTTGGCCCTGGAGGTGGGCCCAATGCCCCATCCCAGCTCCAAGGAGGGGGAAGAGAGAGATCTATGGAAAGATTCTGAAATTTTCCCAGGTTTCTCTCAGCAGAGCAAGAGGTGCTAGTATTTAGCATCATTATCCTTTTTCTGTGTGTTTGAAAGAAATAAAAACTATTTATTTAACACTTTCCTTTGAGGAAAATTTATTTTTTCCCAAACCTGGTGGGGGAGGGCTGGTTTGTGGCCTGCCTTGTCTCAGAGGATATACACATACTAATTTTCTAATTGACTAAGATAGAAACAAGGTTAGGAGCACAGAAAGGTAGAAACAAAGAAAATTCAAAAAAAAGAAAGTTAGAAACCAACAAAGGTAGAAAGAACTTTTGAAAGTTAGAAAGATATTTAGGAAGAAACATAGAAAGCCGCTAGAAAGTCAGTCAGAAATAAAGAAAGTCAGAAAGAAGGTTAAAGTGAGAGAGAAAACAAAAAGAAATAGAGAAAGAAAAATAGATTTAGAGACAAAAAGGAATAGAGAAAAATAGGGCTTGAGAGAAAAAGAAACCAAGTTTAAAAGAGAATTAGTGTTGAAGAGAAAAAACAAAAAATAGAAAGAGCTGAGGAGAACTAGAGCTAGAGAAAGACAGAGAAACAGAAACAGAGAAACAGTGAGAAAAAGAGCGAAAGAGTTAGAGAGACAGAAACAAAGTTAGAAAAAGTAAAGTGAGGAATAGACTGAAAAGTAAAGCAAAACCGAGGAGCAAAGGAAGAAATACAGCGAAAAAACTACTAAATCAAAGAAGGACAGGAAGCAAAACGGGGGGGGGGGGGGGGGGAAGGGGAGGGGAGAAGAGGGTATCTTCATTCATCTTCATTGACTTTTTTTATTTACACTTCAGCAAAACATGTGGAAATAACATATACAAACACAAGTACAAATACAATCCGTATACATGCTGGTAAAAGTCCAATTTACATACAGAGCAATACATGGAAATTCAGTGGCAAACACAAATACAGAACAATACAGGGCAATGCAAGCCAAATACATATCAATACAATAAAACAATTTTTCTATTTCTGGAAAGTTTATTACATTTTCTTTTATTGTTATAGGAAACCCAAAACAACAGCAACATGTGGAGAACATAACACTCATCCACCACCCACACCTCCTTTAGCTTACACACAGGCCCACCCTCGTTCTCATCTCAACCGCTCCATGGGATTGTGGTTCCCGGGAGCCTCCAAGTTGTCCTGCCTGACGAAACCCCGGTGTCGGCACAGTCCACACCCAAACCTTGGCGATGAACATCGCCTCGCAAACTGGCCGGGACCAAAGGAAAAAAGCCCAGGCGGAGGGGAAAATAAACCAGAACAACCCAGCTGGGGTTTTTTATTCTAAGTTTAAAAATGTGTTGAAAAACCTGAAAGGCAAAAAAATCACACACACAACGCTAGAACCAGTCAACACACACACTCACAGGCAGACAGAAGCAGAAAGACAGACACAAACTCTCACAGACAGACACAGACAGTCACACACTACACACTCTTCAGCTTACACACTGACTGCTGCCCTTACTCAAAACACTCTACTGATGAAGATGCTTCAACCCATCTTCCAGCTGCTGCTCATCAGCATCAAATGGTAGATTCTGGGAAAATCGGTAGCGTCTGTGGCTGTGGAGAGCCAAAGCCGCCTTGGAGACCTGCGAGACGATGTGAGGCAGTCAGTGAGGGGCCAAGGGCTAGGAGTTATCCCCATGCTGGACCCATAAATTTTTTACCCAAAATCCCATAGAAAAGATATGAACCTTTAAGTTTTTTAACTGTTCTTCTTAACCATAACCCTGCTGGGGCAGGGCAGCTCCAACCATAAATAGCACATGGACAAGGTGGTGCGCTGAATATAAGCAAAGATGACGCGAGGGCTTGAGATAACTCTCCAGAGGATTAATTCTCGAGCCCAATACGCTTTAAGGCGACGGAACCTACGGCACTACCGCGGTCATGTGAGGAGGGTCTAATACACTCCTTATAGAAGTCCAAGGGAATGGGACATGAAAAGAAGGCACTACCAAGAGTGAGAAGGAAGATGGATGAGAACATCTCCTGTACTTCCTCTGGTCTCAAAAAGTAAAAATGTAAAGATGCCAGCATAAGCCCGATCTGAGAAAGTACCCAAGCAGAGACCCCCTGCTGCCAATACAGCCCAGAACAATCCCCATAAAGCATCAAGACATAACAAAGCCCTATGACACAGAAGAGGATGGACACAAACTACATAACAGACACAAACTACATAACACAGAGAGAAGTTAAAACTGCCCAGTAGTTTCACCTGACGGACCCAAGATTCCTGCTGCAAGATGACCCAGAAAGCGATGACGCCAAAGGAAAGAAGGCTCTATGGCAATAGCACATGACAGTGAAACATAACTCCTTACGAGAAGTTAGTGCCAAAGCTGTTAAGAGGATGCTCGAGAAGCTCAGTAGGCCTAGAGAAAGAGGCGATGACTGCCAGGCAACCGCTCCGGACCCGAAGGCGGGCTCCTCAGGCGGAAAAGATCCACGATGACATCGAGACTCAAAGAGGGCAGATGATACAAAGCTCGCAAAAACGCGAGTATGGAACTGCTCTGCCCAGCAAAGGGTCGGGTAATGCTGAGGAGAAACCCTCTCCCTTTACTTCCAAGGGGCCCGTCCCACTACAGCCCTCTCCTCTAAGCTGACTTCAAATTGTCTCCTGTGACTCCAAAGGTTTTTCCCTTCTCCAGACCACCAGTCCCAACACTTAGCTTTCAGAGATAAGTGGACAAAATCCATCCTTGACAGAAAAGAACACGTGGGCACTGTGGACATTGGTACATTCCCTGTAGTCCGCTTTGGAGGCTGCGAAAATTAAGAAAGAAAATTCAGACTGCGATGAGACGTCCCAAAAGTGACTCCTTCTGCAACGCCCCCCTCCCTTGTAACTGCCGAGGCTCATTGCTTACTGGCTCTTTCCAAACTTCGGCTCCACACCGGCTCACGGTACCTAAGATGACAAAACAGAAAACATGACTATCGCCCTCCAGAATATTAATCCCCAGGGCTCCTCCACACTGCTGCCCCAGCTCACCTCAAATCTTCATGTGACTCTGGAGGTGACCTGGACGATACCCGCAAAGTGAACATGCTTGGCATGCTGCCGCATACCGCTCGCCTATTAGTCACCCCCCCTAAATGCCAACTCACCTGCTCGCCTCTGTTCCTTGGCACACCTAGGGCAGCGGCAGCACCTGCAAAGAAATGAAGCAAAAAAACATGCCAAGAGACGCTGAAATCACAACCTTCCCGCTCCAACTGAAGTATGCCACACCTATACCTTAAGCTTGCACCCACCTGACCTCTGGCACTCTGGGCCAGGACATCTTACGAGTGGACGGCTGAAAAGGAACAAACAACAGTGAATGCTAACAGCTGAACCAGACATTGATACTGGAGCAATACCAACTCATTCTGTCCATCAGTCACCATTCACCTCGCTCCATCGACCTTGAACATCAATATCTGGCTTTACCTCCTAAAAATAAAGACAGAGAACAATGCTGGAACATTGTCACCATTTATGCTTGCCCCACAAAGACAAATGGCAACTGACCTTCCTGTGGGAACCCCCTCACCCAGTATGGGGTGCTCTGCCACAGATTTAATCTGTCTGCATCTGAAAGAAAGTTATGACAAAAGCCAAAGTGCTGCATGATAACTTAATGGCTCCAGACATCTTGTGTCAATCTAGGAATACCATTTAGAGTCCAGCTACACCCTACATTACAAATTACAAGTCCCCACACTTTGCCCTATCACATCTATACACCAGACTATGCGGCAGGGCAGAGCAGCTCTGGACCAAACCCATGCAGGCCCCTGTGACACAGGAGATGACAAACAAGGGGGTGCAACAAAGAGAGAAAACACTCTGCAAGAAGAATGACTGCAAGCACTTCAAAGGGCTAAGGCAAAAGACGTGCAATGTAAAATGCCCAAAAGACACAGAATGCAGCATAGACAAGTGATGCAACACACACTGGGACTGCTTGGCACTGCACACCTCAGCATTGTGATCAGAAGTGAGACTTTCCCATTTTTTGGCCTAAGGGGCCCTTTCTTGGACATCCCCATCTCCAGAGCTAATTCAAAAATCCCTACTGGTGAGTCTTGACCCGGCACCTCGCTCACATCCCCTCTGTGAGGCGTAGCCCTCGACTTATCTCTCGGACATCCAGGGATGCAAATCTGTGTCAGGTGAGAAAGAAGGCCACCATGCCATCTGAGAAGTTCCGGCAGTTGCTGGGCTGTTATCTCTTAGATGGCTACAATAATCAAAACCAAACATCAAGGTGTGAACTTAGTGCCACGTGGGCCAAAACCCAACAGTTCCACTACTGACCGTCTCCTAAGAGGGCCGGGGTCCTTGGGGCGCACGCTTCGGCCGCGCTTCAAGGCTGACGCTGCCATCACAGTGCATACCTGGGTTAAGAGGAGACAAGGCGATGCAGCATTGCTGAAACTTAAGCGGGCCCTGGCTCCTCCTCTTTCCCTGACTTGCCGCAACTCCTCGGTCATTGCCGAAGGCTACCCAGACGGTACCTTCACGTGGAAAAGGTACGGGCTTCATCGCAGAGTCCCGTGATACTTGCAGAGGGCTCACGAGGACGGTGAGCCGGGTCCATCGGCTGGTTGGGGAGGGGGTTCGGTGTAATACAAGGGGACCGCCTAAAACACACAAATGACAATGTGATGTTATGAGCTGCACCAGAACTTGGCACCCAAGCAATAACAACTTTTTCTTTCCACTGGTCACCGCTTACCTCACTCACTTCACCTTGACTGCTGCTGATATCCAGCTTTACCTCCTAAAAACAAAGACAAAGAATAATGCTGTGACAGAGCCACCATTTACACTTGCCCAGAAAAGACAAACGGTGACTGACCTTCCTGCAGGAACCCCCTCACCCAGTATGGGGCGCTCTGCCACAGATTTAATCCGTCTGCATCTGAAAGAAAGTGATGACAAAAGTCAAAGTGCTGCATGAGAACAGCTCCAGCCATCCTGTGTCAATCTAGGAATACCATCTAGAGGCTAAACTACACCCTACACTAGAAATTTCAAGTCCCCAGGCCCTGTCCTATCATACCCATAAGCCAGAGTGTGCAGCAGGGCAGAGCAGCTCCAAGCCAAACCCATGCAGGCACCCATGATGCGGGAGATCACAAATGAGGGGACCCAACAAAAAGAGAGAAAACTCTGGGCTAGATAATCACAGGGACCGAGAGAATGAGGAATGAGATGACCTAGGCAAGAGTGACGGTGAGCCAATGAGGCTCCAAGAACCCTGGCAGACGAAGATGCTAACAGAAGGACTTATTCCAAGAACTGCAAAGATGGACGCCCAAGAATTGCATGGGCAGAATCCTCTAGCTATCTTCACATTCTTACAAGTCCTTATCACCTATAATGGATTGTTGCAGTGCACAGCTGTCAATGCAGCTCAGAACAAGACCTGAAAAGACATCCGACTCAACGTCGCTAAAGAGAGATGCAATTCTGATGCGCCTCCAGGCTGACAAGTCAAAGGATTGATGGTATCAGCACCACACTGAGGAACACCAAGAGGAGAGATGCTAAGTATAATGCTCAGCATTTGTGATAAGCATCTCCAAGGGCTAAGGCAAACGACCTGCGACACAAGATGCCCAAAAGACAGAGAACGGACAATAGACAAGTGACATGCATCAGGACTGCTCAGCCCTGCGCACCTCGGCCTTGTGATCAAAAGCAAGACTTTCCCTTTCTGGGGCCTAAGGGGCCCCTTCTTGGGTATCCCCACCTCCAAATCTGACTCAAAAATCATAACTCCACACCCAGCTTTCACCCCCTCTGTGGGTCGCAGCCCTCAACTTATCTCTTGGATGTCTGGGGATGTGAATCTGCCTCGGGTGCAAAAGAAGGCCGCCTCACCGTGCGGGAAGCTCCTGCCATCGCTGAGCTGTTCTCTCTTAGTCTGCTACAATAAAGAAAACCAAACAAACATCAGTGCATAAACTTTTTGGCACCTTGACCAAAACCCAACAAATCTGCCACTCACCATCTCCTAAGAAGGCCAGGGTCCTCAGGCCAAACACTTTGGCCGTGCTCCGAGGCTGACGCTGTTGTTGCAGGGTATACCTGGATTAAGAGGAGACAAGGGGATGTGGCATTGCTGAAACTTGAGTGGATCCTCACTCCTCCTCCCTCCCCAACTTGCCGCAACTCCTCGGCCGTTGCCGAAGGCTGCCCAGACAGGATCTTCAAATGGAAAAGGTGAAGGCTTCATCACATAGTCCCATAATACTTTCAGAGGGCTCACAAGGGTGGTGAGCTGGGCCCGTCAGCGAGGGGGTGCGGAGAATAAAAGCAGACCACCTAAAACACACAAATGACAATGGATGCTTAGAACTGTACCAGAACTTGGCACCCAAGCAATAACAACTTTTTCTTTCCAACGGTCACCGCTTACCTTGCTCACCTCACCTTAACTGCCAAGATCCAGCTTTACCTCCTAAAACCAAAGAACAATACTACAACATAACCATCATTTACGCTTGCCCTGCAAACACAAATGGTGACTGACCTTCCTGCAGGGACCCCCCTCACCCGGTATGGTGCACTCTGCCATGGATTTAATCCGTCTGCATCTGAAAGAAAGTGATGACAAAAGTCAAAGTGCTGCATGAGAACAGCTCCAGCCATCCTGTGTCCATCTTGATATACCATCTAGAGGCCAAACTAGACCCTACACTACAAATTTCAAGTCCGCAGGCCTTGTTCTATTACACCTATATGCCAGACTGTGCAGCAGGGCAGAGCACCTCTGGGCCAAACCCATGCAGGCACCTGTGACACGGAAGATGACAAACAATGGGATGCAACAAGGAGAGAAAACTCTCAGCAAGAGGAATGACCTCAAGCACATCAAAGGGCTAAGGAAAAAGACCTGCGACACAAGAGACCCAAAAGACACGGAACGCACGATAGACAAGTGACACAACATGCAACAGGACTGCTCTGCCCTGCACACCGCAGCATTGTGATCAAAAGCGAGACTTTGCCTTTATGTGGGCTAAGGGGCCCCTTCTTGGGTACCCGCACCTCCAAAGCGGACTCAAAAATCCCTCCCAGCAAGTCCTGACCCGACAGCCTGCTTTCATCCCCTCTCTGGATCACAGCCCTCAACTTCTCTCAGATGTCTGGGGATGTGAATCTGCCTGGGGCGCAGAAGACGACCAGCTTGCCATCTGGGAAGCTCCTGCCGTCGCCAGGCTGTTGTCTCTTAGTTGGCTACAATAAAGAAAACCAAACAAACTTCAGCACATGAACTAAGTGGTACCTCGGCCAAAACCCAAGAATTCTGCAGCTCACCGTCACCTAAGGCCAGGGTCCTCAGGCTGCACGCTTTGGCCGCGCTCCGAGGCCAATGCTGTCGTCGCAGGGTATACCTGGGTTAAGAGGAGACAAGGTGATGCAGCATTGCCAAAACTCGAGCGGACCCTTGCTCCTCTCTCCCTCCCCAACTCACCGCAAATACTAGGCCGTTGCCCGCGGCAACCCAGACAGTACCTTCCCATGGAAAAGGTAAAGGCTTCGTCACAGAGTCCCGTAACACTTCCAGAGGGCTCACAAGGGTGGCGAGCCAGGTCCGTCGGCCAGCTGGCAAGGGGGTTAGGCGTAATACAAGCGGACCACCTAAAACACACAAATGACAATGGATGCTTAGAGCTGTACCAGAATTTGACATCCAAGCAATGACAACTTTTTCTTTCCACCAGTCACAGCTCACCTCAAGCACTTCACCTTGACTGCCGCTATCCGGCTTTACCTCCTAAAAACAAAGACAGAGAATAATGCTGTAACGTAGCCACCATTTACGCTCACCCTGCAAAGACAAATGGCAACTGACCTTCCTGTGGGAACCCCCTCACCTGGTGTGGGGCGGTCTGCCACAGATTTAATCTGTCTGCATCTGACAGAAAGTGATGACAAAAGTCAAAGTGCTGCATGAGAACTTAACAGCTCCAGCCATCCTGTGTCAATCTAGGAATATCACCTAGAGCCCAAACTACACCCTACATTACCAATTTCAAGTCCCCAGGCCTTGTTCTATTATACCTATATGCCAGACTATGCAGCAGGGCAGAGCAGCTCCAAGCCAAACCCATGCAGGCACCCGTGACAAAGCAGATGACAAATGAGGGGATGCAACAACAAGAGAAAACTCTCAATGAAAAACATGACTGCAAGCACATCCAAGAGCTAAGGCAAAAGACATAAGACACGAGATGCCCAAAAGACACAGAACATACAATAGACAATTGACACGACATGCACTGGGACTGCTCTGCCGTGCGTACCTCGGCATTGTGATCAAATGTGAGACTTCCCCTTTATGTGGCCTGAGGGGCCGCTTCTTGGGTATCCCCATCTCCAAAGCTGACTCAAAAATCCCTCCCAGCGAGTCCTGACTCGATACCCTGCTTCCATCCCCTTGACTCATCTCTCACACATCCTGGGATGTGAATCCGTCTGGGGCACAAAAGAAGGCTACCTTACTGTCCGGGAAGCTCTGGCCGTCGTCGGGCTGTTGTCTCTTAGTCGGCTACAATAAAGAAAACCAAACCTCACTACAGGAACTTATTGGCACATCGGCCAAACCCCAACAATTCCGCCACTCACCGTTTCCTAAGAAGGCTGTGGTCCTTTGGCCGCACGCTTCAGCCATACTCAGAGGCTGAGACCATCATTGCAGGGTATACCTGGGTTAAGAGGTAAAGCGGCATTGCCAAAACTTGAGCAGACCCTCGCTCCTCCTCCCTCCCTCCCCAACTCGCCGCAATTGCTCAGTTGTTGCTGAAGGCTACCCGGATGGTACCTTCGAATAGAAAAATGTAAAGACCTCACTGCAGAGTCCTGTGATCCTTCCAGAGGACTCACAAGGGCAGAGAGCTAGGTCTGTCAGCCGGTTGGCAAGGGGGCTCAGTGTAATAAAGTGGAGCCCCTAAAAAACACAAATGACAATAGATGCACCAGAAATTGATACCCGAGCAATAACACCTCATTCTGTCCACCAATCACCACTTACCTCGTTCACTTCACCTTGACTGCTGCTATCCGGCTTTACCTCCTAAGAATAAAGACAAAGAACAATGCGGTAACATAGCCACCATTTACACTTGCCCTGCAAACACAAATGGTGATTGACCTTCCTACAGGAACCCCATCACCCCGTATGGGGCGCTCTGCCACAGACTTAATCCATCTGTATCTGAAAGAAAGTGATGACAAAAGTCAAAGTGCTGCCTGATAACAGCTCCAGCCATCCTGTGTCAATTTAGGAATACCATCTAGAGGCCAAACTACACCCTACATTACAAATTTCAAGGCCCTGGGGCTTGTCCTATTACACCTATACACCAGACGGTGCAGCAGGGCAGAGCAGCTCCAGGCCAAATACATGCAGGCACCCATGATACAGGAGATGACAAAGGAGGGGATGCAATGGAGAGAGAAAACTCTCAGCAAGAAGAATGACCACAAGGACTGAGAGAATGCGGAGTGAGATGACCTAGGTGAGACTGACGGTGAGCCAACGAGGCTCGAAGAAGATGCTAACAGAAGGACTTCTTCCGAGAACCGCAAAGATGGGTGCCTGAGAATCTTATGGTCAGAATCCTCTACTGCTCTTTGCATTCTGACAAATCCTGATCGGCTATAATGGATCATTGTGGTGCACAGCTGTGAATACAGCTCAGAACAAGACCATAAAAGACCTCTGACTGAATGCTTCTAAAGAGATGTGATTCTGATGCACATCTGAGCTTGTCAGTAAAAGGTCTGATGGTATCAGCACCCAGCTGGGGAATGCAAAGATGCTAAGGATGGTGCCCGGCATTTCTGGTAAGCCGGCCCCTCAAAGGGCTAAGGAAAAAGACACAAGATGCCTAAAAGACACAGAACATACAATAGGCAAGTGAGACAACATGCACCAGGACTGCTCTGCCCGCCTCAGCATTGTGATCAAAAGTGAGACTTTCCCTTTAGGTGGGCTAAGGGGCCCTTGCTTGGACATCCCCACCTCCAAAGCTGACTCAAAAATCCCTTCCAGTGAGTTCTGACCTGGCAACCTGCTTTCATCCCCTCTGTGGGTCATAACCCTCGACTTATCTCTCAGATGCTCGGGATGTGAATCTGCCTTGGGTGTAAAAGAAGGCTGCCTCGCTGTCTGGGAAGTTCCTGCTGTCTCTTAGTTGGATACAATAAAGAAAACCAAACATCAGTACAGGAACTTAGTGGCACGTCTGCCAAACCCCAGCAAGTCCGCTACTCACCGTCTCCTAAGAAGGCCGGGGTCTTCGGGCTGCACGCTTCGGCCACGCTCAGAGGCCAACGCAGTCATCACAGGGTATGCCTGGGTTCAGAGGAGACAAGGTGATGCAGCACTGCTGAAACTTGAGTGGACTCTCGCTCTTCCTCCCTCCCTCCCCAGCTCACCGCAACTACTCGGCCATTGCCAAATGTTACCTAGACAGCACCCTCGAAAGGAAAAGGTAAAGGCTTCATCACAGAGTCCCATAATACTTCCAGAGGGCTCATGAGGGCAGCGAGTCAGGTCTGTCAGCCAGTCGGCGGGGAGGTTCAGCATAATACAAGTGGACTGTCTAAAACGCACAAATGACAATGGATGCTTAGAGCACCAGAACTTGGCATCCAATCAGTAACAACTGGTGCAGTCCACCGGTCACTGCTTACCTCGTTCACTTGACCTTGACTGCTGCTATCCAGCTTTACCTCCTAAAAATAAAGACAAGGAGCAATGCTGTAACGTAGCCACCATTTACACTTGCCCTGCAAACACAAATGGTGACTGATCTTCCTGCGGGAACCCCCTCACCCAGTATGGGGTGCTCTGCCACAGATTTAATCCATCTGCATCTGAAAGAAAGTAATGACAAAAGTCAAAGTGCTGCATGAGAACAGCTCTAGCCATCTTGTGTCAATCTAAGAATATACCATCTAGAGACCAAACTATGCCCTACATTACCAATTTCAAGCCCCCGGGCCTTGTTCTATTATACCTATATGCCAGAGTGTGCAGCAGGGCAGAGCAGCTCCGAGCCAAACCCATGCAGGCACCCATGATACAGCAGATGACAAATGAGGGGATGCAACAACAAGAGAAAACTCTCAACGAAAAACATGACTGCAAGCACATCAAAGGGCTAAGGCAAAACACCTGCAACACAAGATGCCCAAAAGACACGGAACACACGATAGACAAGTGACACAACATGCACCGGAACTGCTCTGCCCTGCGCACCTCGGCATTGTGATCAAATGTGAGACTTTCCCTTTATGTGGCCTATGGGGCCCCTTCCTGGACATACCCGCCTCCAAAGCTGACTCAAAAATCCCTCCCGGTGAGCCCCGACAGCTTGCTTTCATTCCCTCTGTGGATCATAGCCCTCAACTTATCTTTCAGACATCTGGGGACGCAAATCCTCCTTGGGCGCAACAGAAGGCCAGCTCACTGTCCAGGAGGCTCCTCCTGTCACCAGGCTGTTGTCTCTTAGTCGGCTACAACAATGAAAACCAAACATCACTACAGGAACTTAGTGGCACGTTGGCCAAAACCTGACAATTCCACTACTCACCGTCTCCTAAGAAGGCCGGGGTCCTCGGGCTGCACGCTTCAGCCACGCTCCAAGGCTGACGAGGTCATCGCGGGGTATACCTGGGTTAAAAGGAGACGAGGTGATGTGGCATTGCTGAAACTTGAGCAGACCCTGGTTCCTCCTCCCTCCCCAACTCACCACAACTCCTCAGCCATTGCCGAAGGCTACCCAGACAGCACCTTCGAATGAAAAAGGTAAAGGCTTCATCGCAGAGTCCCATAATACTTCCAGAGGGCTCACGAGGGTGGTGAACCGGATCTGTTGGAGAGGGGGCTCAGCATAATAAAGAGAACCCCCTAAAACACACAAATGACAATGGATGCCTAGAGCTTTACCAGAATTTGGCACTCAAGGAATCAGTCTACCGGTCACGGCTCACCTTGCTCCATCGACCGTGACTGCTGCTATCCGGCTTTACTTCCTAAAAATAAGGACACGGAACAATGCTGTAACATAGCCACCATTTACACCTCCCCTGAAAAGCCAAACGATGACCGACCTTCCCGGGCGAGAAGGGGCAAAACAAAAAGGAAAGGCACATACCCACATAGGGTCCAAAAGTGTCGCATTAGCGTGGTAGTTTTCATCTGAGACCACTTGACCGTGACCTCTTTCTGCAAGGGTCTCTATCATATTGGAATAGTGATTTGAATGCTGCGGACCACCTGTAAAACACAAAAAAACAAAGGATGCTTACAGTTTTATCACTAATACAACATCTCTGGTAGCATCTAGTTCTGTGCAGGAATCAATAGTTATCTCGGTCTCCGGTACTCGGCTAGCTCACGGTCTCCCAGGTGCCGAGCGCTTCGTGTCTTCAAAATGAAACGAAGAGCCGAACTATGAGGTAAACATGGAGCCGAAAGTCAGGCCATTGCTGGAGCTCAGGTGCCGACCCACCTCCTCACCATGCTCTCCTGGCCTCCTCCGTTCCTATTGGGTTTACATCCTATCCCTCTGCGAAAAAAATTATTTGTCAAAGTCACTCAGACACAGGGAAAGCTTAACCTTTCCCAAGTTCTCATTTGTCAAAGCAAACCACCTAGGATCCAACAACAGCGTGCTATAAGACGAATAGCTAGAAAACTGCGAGACGCCGCCGTACCGCTCTCGCCAAACCGGCACAGTTGCTCCGTCCAAAGTGTGACTCGGGTGGCTAAGCAAAGCTAAAGCTTACCTGTAAAGTCTTCTTTCTATTCCTCCTACTCCCCCGCTCTATTCCACAGGGCGGAGCAGTTCCAGGCTAAACACAAACAACACATTATGCCACAAACAGCATGACACAAGAATGATTAAAAAAACTCTCGGGGAGAAGAATGACAGCAAGGACCGAGACAATGCCAAAAGAGACAACCGATGGCATGGCAACGTGGATGCAGGAGGCTCTAAGGAGCAGAGGACAAGATTGTAACAGAGTGACCTGTTATAAGAACGTCAGTCACGATGATCAAGATGACTGCAAGACAATGTGACGTTCAGAATGCTCCCCATATCCTTACAAGCCCCAGGACACTACAACTCACGGCTGGAAAGGATGGATGGCAATAGAGCTGGGAACAAGGCCTCAAAAGACATCCGACTCAACGTTTCTGAGATGCGATTCCAAGACATGGCCAAGCCCGCCAGTAAGAGAACAAACTATATTGGCATTGTGCCAAAAAGCGTGAACTTTTGAGAATCTAGAGATGATGGCCGACACTCACAATAAGGCCCTCCAGGGGAAAAGGCAGAGATATCTGATCCAAGGGATCCCAAAGGCACGCTAGACAACACAAGACACTAGACAACACAAGACAAACTGGAACTGCTCTGCACACCCTACGGTTGTGATCAGAAGCAGAGCCACTCCCTTTAGCTGTCCTAAGAGGCCCCTTAGAGGACATCCCTTTCCCCTCTGCTAATTTTTAAATCTCTCCCGGGAATCTCCAACCCGCTACCCTGCTATCAGCCCAGCTCCGGGCCATGGCCCCTGACTCATCTTTTGGATGACTGGCAACATGAATCCACACTGAACATGAAATGAGTCTGCCTCAGCCGGCCCCGTAACTGCTGGTTAGCCTCTTAGTCAGCTACAATAAAGAAAACCAAAATCAAAGAATGGGTTTAGTGGCACATGGGCCAAATCCCAACAAGTTGGCCACTCGCCCTCTCCTAAGTGCACCTAGGTCCTTGAGTCTGCAGCTTCATCCCTAGTCTAAGGCCGTGGCCGTTATTGTGAAGGGTACCTGGGTTAGCGAGAGACAAAGTTACATAGCATTTTTGTGAGTGCAGTGGATGCATTTGCATGCCATAAGACATGTAAATGCAGCTGCTGTGGTTGTGGAAAAACCTTAAGGGGCTCCTGAATGACTGCCATTTCCCACTGTGCTGCTTTCAAAAACCACCTCCACAGTAACTCCTAACCTGGTACCCTGCTCCCCCTCCCTCTCCCAGGGACAGTCCTCAAATTACCTATCAGAAGCCTCGATATCAGACATCATCTTTGACACTGGGCAGGTCGCTTTTGTGAGACAATGAATCTGCTGAAAAAATTTGAAGTGCCATACTTGACACAAGCCAGAATTGCAGTAAGGTGCACTGCTCCTAAAAAAAAAAAAAAAAAAAAAAAAAAAAAAAATTAAAAAAAAAAAAATTATAAAACCACCTTACCACCCCTAAACACACAAGCCAAAACTGTGAACTTAAATACTCCTTGTATTCAATGCTATCTTCTTTGTGGTGTCTTCAAAGCCTCTGTTGCTTTAGAGGCCAAAAGTAGCTACTGAAAACAAGCTGAAATAAACAGAAAGAGCCCCATCATTGAAATAAGAGAAGACCTCTTGCCCTCTTCAATCCCAGAGAGAGAATGAAGCCCCTTACAAAAGGCTGGGGTTAATATACCCCTGGCCGGGCCAGCCTCTCGTTCCCATGATGCCTGGGGAAAAGGGAAGAGGCAAATACTGCAAGGTATAAAAGCCCTCAGAGGAGCTAGCACTGTTTGGCTCCTCTGACTTAAATTCGAGGTGAGTAAAGGGCTTGATAGAGAAGAAAAATCTTCAGGGAATGACACTTTCTTTTTTGCTATAACTACATCAAGTAAAAGGACAGGAAACTGGTAAGAAATAAAACTTTGTGTTTCAGTAGTATAGCTAGATAAGTTAGATAATTTGTTGTTAACTTGCATAATTATTCCTTAGTGATTACTAAATAGTACTCTACATATGGCTAAGTAGGGTGGAGAAGAATAGTAATGATATGAGTGGTGTAACTCTCACTGGGAGCTCTAATTAGGGCTGTATACATTATAAATAAAAATAAGAAAAAATTAATAGACTCTTGGGTGGTATTAGGGTTCTGTATGTGCTGGGCTTGCTCCTGTACAAGGTATTTGGTACCAGGGCCCAGGTAAAAGCACCCTGAAATGCAGATTTAAACCCTTAAAATGCTGAAAAGAGGAGAGATTCCTTCAACTGAACCCCTTAAAAGGAGGTAACAGTAGGTGTTTGCCTCCCTTTGAACCAATACAATAGCAAATAAATGGCTTCTCCTCTTTAATTTAATCCCCTAAAATATTGGGAAAAGAGGGATTTTTCTCACTTTAAATTTCTCAAATGATGGGAAAAGGGGGATCTTCTCCTCAATTAAACCCTTAAAAAGGAAGGACAACTGAGCTTCCCCCTCAATTTAAACCTTAGGATGATGAAGATGGGAGAGTTAGCCATAATTTAAACCCATAAAATAGTATTTTCAAAGTTTTCCCCTTCTATTTAAACTGTAAAACAATGGAAAATGGGGATTCCCTGTCAGTCCATTCCCTAAAAGCATAGAAAAGGCAGGGTTTCCTTTAACTGATAGCATTGAAATTGTAAGGCAAGGGCATTCTGCATCAATTTGAACACAGACAATTATGGAAAAGGAATTCTTCCCCCTGAATTTAAACCCCTTTTCTCCTAATAACCCCTCTCTTGTCTGGCGGCACTGTGAAGGGACTGACAGAATGAAAGGAGAAAGGTGAAAGTTTCCCCCTGGCACCCCACATGCTGCCCCACCTGCTCAGGTGCTGCCCCTTGGCACGAGGGCTTTTCCCTCGGCATTTTCTTGAAGCAATGCTCCGTGCCCAGATGCATCTGGCTGCTCCCCAGCCCCTGCTGGATGCTCCAACTATCGTTCCTGGAGGGACGCTTGGGATATCCCCATTGGCCTCTCTGGACTAGCAGCTTCCTGCACAGGTGTCCCCGGGTAACCCTCTGAAAGCAGCTGGCCACATCTGGAGCTGCTGCACCTTGGAGCGGGGCGTGAGGTGGAGAACGGTCCTGTTTGTTGTTCGTTCCCTTACACAGCCCATATTCTGCCCCTGAAACAGAAGTGGTGGAACTGTGGGGATGATGGAGCGGGAGCTGCGGGCGGTACCCGCAGGGGCGGGGTCCCGGGACAGGTGCAGCACCGGGGGCTGCGGCTCCGCCCCTGCCCTCCCCCGTGTCCGCCAGAGCGCGCCCCGAGGCGCAGAACATGGGGGTCGCTCTCCTTTGGCTGTCCTGTTCCTGCCGTGCCAGGGGCAGCTGCGCCAGGAATGAGCTGTCCTGAGTGAGTGATGGGGAAAATCCTCTTGGCTCGGGCAGCTGTGGAGTCTGCGTCCGAAACTTCGCACTCTTCGCTAAGACCATGCTGAGCCACACGAGCGGTTCAGGGTACTGGGCTTGTTCAGGTGGGTAAGAGATTGAGCAGAGAACTCTTTAGGGTCTGCAACTTCCTCCCGAGGGGCAGCTCTGATCTCTGCTCTAAGTGACCAGTGATAGGACCCTATGGAACAGCTGGAGCTGTGCCAGGGGAGGTTTAGATTGAATATCAAGGAAAGGCTCTTCCCACAGACGGTGGTGGGGTACTGAACAGGCTCCCCGGGGAGCGGTCACGGCCCCAAGGCTGCCCGAGCTCCAGGAGCGTTTGGACAGCACTCTCGGGGTGCACAGGGTGGATTTGTTGGAGTGTTTGTGCAGGGCCAGGAGTTGGACTCGATGATCCTTGTGGGTACCTCCCATCTCGGGATATTCCACGGTTCTATTCCATGACTGTTGTCGGGAAGAGGCCGGCTTTAGCCGGGATTCTGTGCCCCCACGCGACCCGAGACTGTGAGTATCGCAGTCCTTTGCCCAGCGCGCTGACTCAGTGGTGGCTCAGTCTGCACGGCTGTTCCTGAGCCTGTCCCTTGGGTTTTGCTCCTCGTAATCATCCCGCACCGGGGCTTGGGGATCGCCGTGTTCAACGCACGACTCTGTTTGTTTGAACCACAGCTCCGTCCCACCGTGGCCCCAGTGCCCGCCCCCGTCCCCTCCCTTCCGGGGCGGGCGGCGCAGTGCGGAAGGACGCGGGACGGAGGAAGCGGATCCCGCCGGCTCCGCGGCCCCGGGCGGGGCGGGCGGACGGTGAGCGGGGCGGTACCGCGGCACCGGGACGGGGGTTGATGGGGGGGGGGAATGGCTCGTACGGGCTCGGGTGCCAGGGGCGATGGAGCGGGCGCTGCCAGGCGTGTCCCGCTGCGCTGTGTGGGCAGTGCCGGCCCGGCGGTGGGAGCCCCGCGGCTTGGCCGTGCCCTGAGCCCGCCCGGGCGCGGAGCGGTCGGGGAGAGGCCGGAGCGGGAAGTGCGTGTCCGCTCTGGAGGTCAGGGAGGGCAGAAAGCCCCGCTCCAGGCGCTCCGGAGTAATCCTCCTTCGCTGAGTTTTCCCGAGCCTTAGCACGGAAAACTTGGCTGCTCTCGCATTTGTTTATGGTTTGTTACAATGTGCGCGTTTTGTGGGTTTTTATTAAGATCTCGCTTGTGTGTGGCTGGCGGGCAGCGTCACCAGTACGACACCGCGATGTTTCAGCCGCCGCAGGGCAGGGTTTAAATCCAAACCAAACCCTGCTTTGGTTTAAAAAAGGGGAAAAAAAAAAAAAAAAGCCGAAAATATGTTGACATTTTTGTACGATCCTTTAAAATATATTGACGGCTTCAGTGTTTAAAATATAGTCCTTTTGTACAAGGTCAGAATCAGTAAAATATATCTACAAATTGAAGGCTGCCCCTCTGCTTTTGGCAGTAGTTTGCCATTAAGCTGGTTGCTACTCTTCCATATTGCTGGTAGTGGAAAAACCTTCTTTTCTTCCCCCCCCGAAGAAATCTGATTTATTGAGTACTGGGAAAGAAATTGCTTTAAACTAAAAGAGAGTAGGATTAGATTTAGGTATGTTCCCCGAGAAGGTGGTGAGGCCCTGGCATAGGCTGCCCAGAGAAGCTGTGGCTGCCCCATCCCTGGAAGTATCCAAACCCAGGTTGAATGGGGCTTGGAGCAACCTGGGACAGTGGAAGGTGTCTCTGCCCGTAGCAGGGGGTGGAATGAGATGACTTTTAAGGTGTCCCTTCCAACCCACCCATTCGATGAACTGCAGCAAAGGGTTGATTCAAAGAGATAAAGTTTAAATAACAGATATGGTGATGTTTTGGACATTTATGAGGAAATTGGGGAATTTCCCTTGTTTGTAGGGCCTTAAGGATGAGTCAGACAAGCACCTGCCAGGAATGACCTGGAAAGAATCACTTCTGCTTTGGAAGAAAATGTAAATCTGTAGTTCAATGTAAATCTGTGGGGATCAATAGACCACACAGATTTATTAGTAGATATATCTGTAGATCACCATGCATCTGCATCAATAGATCTGTAGGTCACTAAATGTGAATCAGTATATCTGTAACTCATTATAAATCTGTCTGGATCAATAGATCTGTACCTCACTGTGAATCTGCTTGGATCAATTGATGTGTAGATCACTATAGATCTGTCGGGATCAATAGATCTGTGGCCCAGCTGTGCAAGCTACTCTGGTTTCACAAAGACACATCTCCAGTGTCTCCTGGTGGCACTTGCACCTTCTATTTCTCCCCTTTCACTCCTAATGCGCTGAACCAACAAAGCAAGACCCACCCACAGAGCTGCACATTCCAAACATGAGCTCCGGAGTCAGACCAGTGGATCCGAGTCCATGGCAGGGGCTGGAATGAGATGGTCTTTATGGTCCCTTCCAATCCTGTTGCCTGGGAGAAGAGACTGACTCCCACCTGGCTACAGCCTCCTTTCAGGTAGTTGTAGAGTGATAAGGTCACCCCTGAGCCTTCTCTTCTCCAGGCTAAACAAACCCAGTTCCCTCAGCCGCTCTTCGCAGGGCTTGTGTTCCAGACCCTTCACCAGCCTTGCTGCCCTTCTCACCCAGTCCAACTCCTGGCCCTGCACAGACACCCCAACAATCCCACCCTGTGCCTCAGAGCGTTGTCCAAATGCTCCTGGAGCTCTGGCAGCCTTGGTGCCGTGACCGTTTCCTGGGGAGCCTGTTCAGTACCTGACCACACTCTGGGGGAAGAACCTTTTCCCCTAACACACAGCGCCAGCTGTTCCCTGGGTCCTGCCACTGGTCACAGAGCAGAGGTCAATGTGTGTCCCTCCCCACACTCCAATCTATAACCTCCCTGTACAAATCTCTTCCTTGACTTTCCTCTGCCTCAGGTACTTCTGTCACCAGTCCAGGGATTTTCTCTCTCCCAAGGCTCATTTGCTAGCTGGAGGCTTTTCTGATCCTCCCCTGACTTGTGTTCTGGAGAGACAACCTGTTACCCAGGTGTGGGACATCCCCTCCCAGAGTGGGGTTCCCAGAAGATCCCCACAGTGAGGGATGGTGTCCATGGGGTGCTGACTGCTGTGACCCACCTGGGGACAGTGGCTGCTGAAGGCACCTTCTGGAACACGCAGAGATGATGTCACAGTCCTGTGCAGAGCTTTATCAGGCAATAAACATTAACATTCCTCAGCCCCAGCTGCCAGAGTGTTGCTGGAATGGATTTGTTGCTTTTATGAAGGAGAAGATGAAAGACTGGTGGGAGAGAAGGCCCCAATAACCTGGATACCACCTGACTGAACACTCACATCCTCCCATAAAACTTCACCTCAAATGAGAGTGTTTTATACCCAGCCCTTTGTTGGTTTTGTGTGATCCAGCCTCAGGAACCAGGATCTGCAGTTGCCCCTATTTCACACAGAACAAACATTATTCCTGCCATAAACTCTTCGAGGCAGGGCTTGTGTTTTATTTGCATTCATTTGTCCAGCCTCTTTTCCAAGCCAG
This sequence comes from Corvus hawaiiensis, assembly GCF_020740725.1. Lineage (NCBI taxonomy): Eukaryota > Metazoa > Chordata > Aves > Passeriformes > Corvidae > Corvus > Corvus hawaiiensis. The sequence continues at coordinate 11,208,859 of NC_063232.1, read as the reverse complement.
CTGTCTCCTGACATCATGTACTCACAAACCCCACAAGTGCCTCTCAGAGATGCCAGTCCCTGACTGATTTAACTGATAGCTTTTTTGATGCTGCTCCTCATAGGGAGGTGCAGAATCTGGGACCGCAGCAGAGGCAAGGCTGCCACAGGCCCACCAGGCTCAGCAACACTGTGTATCTCCAGTAGCTGCACATCAGCCCAGTAGCTGCTCCTGGATCTTCCCCATTAGCCTCTCCAGACTCCAAGATCTTTCCAGCAATTGGCCAGGCCCCTCTGAGCCTCTGGCAGTCAAATCCTCTGGTTTTCACATCCTTGTGCACATGCAGACTCCTGGTTCCCAAGGCTCTTACCAAGCTGGTCAGCTCCTCTGGCTGGACACTCCCTGTAATCACATCCCCACACACCCACGCAGATCCGGCCCCTGGTACGCGAGCTGTTCGCCTACAGTCCCACACTGAGGGGGGAGGGGGAGGCTCTCAGACTTCCCTTCAGAGGGAATAAACAGTCTCTGACCCAGGAAAAGATTTAGGAGTGGAGGTTAATGAGAAGCCAGGTCACAGTGTGTTGATCAGGATCACGCTACCCAGTGAGCTCTTTACATGGCCCTGGCCACTCTTGTCCCCTGGGCCTTATTTTTATCCTGTGTTTGTTCCTCTCCAAATTCCATCAACCCCTCCATTTCTCCACCTTTGGTTCTTCTCCTAAGCTTCCTATAGTAAGTGTAATGGGATCCTGAACTTCCCTTCCCCTACACTTCAGAATGTTTCCTATAAACCTATGCAGGGAGAAAGGGAGAAGAGAGAGGTTGATTGGAGAGACCTTAAAGGTCATCCAGTCCCACCCCCTGCCATGGGCAGGGACACCTTCCACTATCCCAGGTTGCTCCAAGCCCCATCCAGCCTGGGCTTGGACACTTCCAGGGATCCAGGGGCAGCCACAGCTTCCCTGGGCACCCTGTTCCAGGGCCTCACCACCCTCACAGCCAAGGATTCCTTCCCAATATTCCATCTAACCCTGCCCTCTGGCAGTGGGAAGCCATTCCCCCTTGTCCTGTCACTCCAGCCCTTGTCCAAAGTCCCTCTCCAACTCTTCTGGAGCCCCTTTAGGCACTACAAGGGGCTCTGAGCTCTCCCTGGAGCCTTCTCCAGATGAACACCCCCAGCTCTCCCAGCCTGGCTCCAGAGGGGCTCCAGCCCTTGAAGCATCTCCATGTCCCTCAGAGGCCTTTGTTGACTGGCAATGACAAAGTTTAGGTCACATCTTCAATGTGCATGAGATGTCCAGAGTTACCGAAGGACACTCCCGAGGCACAATCTATTTTGCTCCTGGAATGCAACAGGAAGAGAATCCTTTGTGTGATGTTCTGTGAATTCCCCTCTCTCTGGTGATGAGTTATCTCAGCTGTTGACTTACCAGGGTTCAGACCTTCCGCCCTTCCCAAAAACAATCTGTTTAACAGATGGATTGCCAGAGTGGCACCCTTTGTTATTCCTGCAAGTCCCTGTTGTTCTCTGTGCCTTTGTGTGCTCACTCACCCACATCTGCTGACTTCATTCAGAGCTATCACAAGAGCTCTGCTGAATGTCTGAGTCAACAAGAGATCAAAGATAAGGAGCGGTTTTAGAGCACAAAAAGCCAAATGGTATCAGACAAGGGGAATTTAGCTAAATGATCAGGCAGTGGGTTCAGACTAATCTTAAATATTTCTTTTTCACCAACAAATATGCACCACACTTGGTACAAGCTTCCAAAATAATAAAAAACTCTTCAGAGCTATTAAAACCCAATGTGGTTTATGAGGAAACAGACATGGATCCTTGGAAGTGTCACAGAAGTGTCACTGGATGTGCCTTTCTGAAGGATCTGGAAATAAGAGACTCTCCCATGATTAACCTGTTTCTCACAATTGCCCCCTTCACCCTTTTCCTCTCCTCTTCCCCAGATTAAAGAAGTTCATCTCCCCCCACCTGATGTGCCACAGACCCTTCACCACCTCCATCACCCTGCATTGGATTTTCCAGTTTTTTTCACAGGTATCTCCCAGGAGAGGGGTTGGACATCTACCAGAAGATATCAAAAAGTCAGAGTTGTCTGGGCTAAGTCACCTGACTGACTATTCCCAGCTGGGAGACACCAAACTGGGGGGTATTTGCTATTTAAAGCAGACGAATGCTAACAGGGATATTGGGATTCACTGTGTCACCTCATCCACTGAAACGGCAAAGCAGAATATTTACTGATCTGGTCAAAAAGTGTCTCACCATGACAGGAATGAAAACAGCAATAAAATACTTTTATCAGCAATTCTGATTCCAGTGCCTGATAGTGCAAATATCCCAGGCAGAGGAGAACATGGGATTTGTCTTTCAGATTCCTGGGAAAAAAAAAAAAAAACAAGTTAAGATCCTGGAAAGATCTAAAGATCTAAGAGTGTTTCTATCTCGACCCTGATATTTTTTATCAGAACATGCAAAATATTTAATGCAGATTCTCCTTGGCTGTGCCATTGCTTTTACAGGCTTTTTATTGCTTATAAACCAAATCATGTCATCGCTGATACTTTCTCTGACCCTTTAGTTAAAATGTTACCCCAAGGACAATCATATCTTTCTGTGCTCAGTTTTTGCTGAGTACTCCAGGATCCTTGGATTTGCATGGGGTGGGAGCAGAGGCCCACCCAGGGATAAGACCAACTCCATCAACACTGCCTGCAATCATTCTGCATTTTTGCCACGAAAAGCATTGACATTTCCTCCAAAAAAGCTTCATTTGAAATTAGCAAAAACTTCTGTTCTCGTCTTTCCTAGGTGGGGGGAAGTCAGAAATTCACTGATATTAAACAGACAAAAAGAAGGGTGACTGAGCACTGGAATGGACTGCTCAGGCTGTGGAGTCTCCATCCTTGGACACATCCAAAAGTCATCTGGAAATGGTCCTGGGCACTCAGGTCCCAGGGAGGTGGGACTGGATGACCACCAGCATCCCTTTCAACCTCAACCACTCCAGGATTCTGTGAAGAAATGGGTTTGAGCCGTCATATTTTTGTACATTTGAAAGGAAGAAAATTTTTTTGCTGCAAAAACAACTTCTTTTCCTGCTCACCTCAAATGCTGTCTGGATTTATCCCTTTATGGAAAATCAAAAAAAAAAAAAGGGGGAGGAAAAAGCAAGGGTTAACAAACGCTCTGAAATACAGGAAGAATATGGGCAAACCAGGACGTGATAATCGCTGGATGGGTGGGAAGACACAGGTTAATGGGAACAGAAGCAGATAAACACACCATTTCTGGATAGAAGGGATACAGGAGAGGGACTAGACGGTAATGTGGGTGGGAATTGGAAAGAAATGATGGGATTAGTATTTTAACAGGATCTAAAGCTGGTTGGTTGAGAACACTGGTGGCTAGCCTGCCCACCCTAACCCTAACCCCTAACCTTAACTTCTGCCCTCCTCCATTGCCACTGCTCTACCACTATTGTCTCCATCCTAGGAAGCACCACGGTGAGATTGCACTGCAAGCAGGAGGTCGAGGTCAAGGTCATGCTCAGGCAGGCTGGAGAACACCTTTCTGAGGAGAGAGGTCTTACCACAATGCAATTTTGCATTCTTTCCCAAACTGCATTTGTGGCCTGTCACCATCTTTGGAAGGACAGCTTGACTCGCATGCCCTTGCTGCCCTCTTGAGTGTATCTGTAGGTACTTCTGGCCATGACTGCCATTTTGAGTGTGGCATGATGCAATTTCTGGTAAACACTTGCCATCTTGAGAGTGGCACTATGAGTTTGTTCCAGGTCCACCATCTTGAGTGTTATGGCACATGGCTTCCTGTCACAGTCGCCATCTTGAGAGTGGACTGATGCCAATTCTTGGCTCCTCTACTGTCTTGAGCATATTGCCACGTGACTTGCTGCAGCCCAAACCCAATGGCACTTGGCAACAACCCTGCTCCTCCTTTGGCTCACTGCAACCCTCGTCCGCCACTGTCACTGCAACTGGGTCCTGCGCTTGGTGCTCCTGCATGCTCCAGGGCCAGCAGGAGGCTGCGGCAGGCATAGAAAGCGCCACAGTAACACTCCGAAAGATCACTGTGCGTGCCCACATTTTTTAGTTGCAGTACTTGTTTTTAGCTGCAGGTGGCATCAGCAAGTCGTTTAAGTCATGGTACATATGCCCGTTTGTCGTGGGTTGACACTGGTTAGGCACCAGCACCACAAAAAACCTATTCACTTACTTGCCCCTACTGTAGCTAAGCAGAGAAGGGGAAATTGAAACTTCATTTTTATGAGGTGAAATAAGGATTATTGAGGAAAACGGAAAACCTTCAAGGCGAAACAGGCTCAAACATACAGTAGAATAAAGAATATTTATTACTAACAGAATCAAAAGTGTAATAAATGGTTAAAAGTTTTTCTTTTGGTTAAAAAGAAGTTAATAGTTACTTGTTATACACAGTTAATAAGTTGATTATTATTGGAGTGTACGGGTGTAATGCTGCTATGTGATCGCTAGATGGTGACACCAAATGAGGGAAGAGTGGTAGGCCTACAGAAAAGTGGGGAATGTTCTGGAATGTTCTTAAGATGACTTAATGATTTATGATGTAAACATCTTGAAGGATTATTGGTTAGAGGGCAAACCAATCACTCGACGCCCCAGAGATTGATGGAGCTGAACGCCAATGAGGACCCTGGCAACGAGCCACCAGAGGGAGGATCGGAGCTCCACCAATCATAACATCAGAGGGACTATAAAACAGCCCCGGGGGCTGAGCCCCCGCGCGGCGGAGTCTTCCTGAGGAACCTGAGTCCGAAGGAACGCCCTGTGCGCCGTACTGTTGGTTTTTTTTCTGGGTTGCCGAGTGGGACTCGGGCTTATCTCAAGTCTCCGCTTCTGGTTTTTCTTTTTAAATAAACGAGCAGACTTCTGTTTCACCCAAAAAGTCCAGGCTCCGTTTATAACAAAAGTGAAAAGAATAATGAGAAACCAAAGCAAGCTTCCAGAACACCTTTCTCTTCCAGTACCTTCCTCTTTCCACCAAACTGCACAAGGGAAAAAAACATGGGGTTTTGGTCAGTGTTTCACTTCTTAAGAGTCTTTATGTTTAAGGAAAAGAGTTTCTCCTGCTGTGCTGTGGGATTCTTCCCACAGAAGATAGTTCTCTGTGAACTTCTCCAGCGTGGTGTCAAAACTTTGTGACAACAGTCCGCCCGAATCTGCTGCAGTGAAAAATATCCCTCCCGTGAATCTTGCACTCTTCCCACACTGCCTTCATGGGTCATAACAGTCATGGGGTTTTAAAGGATGAGCTATTCCAGCCTGAAAAAAAAGGCTATCTTCTTCAATCTCTAAAAGCCTTTCACGGCATCTATAAGCTATGGCACCTTCTTTTCACGAGCTGCACGTGGATTTCTGCATCCCCCATGTCCTTCATCTCATGAATTATAGGGGAAACAAATTACTGTATTATAGTCCTCACCACAGCTTGTAAGGAGAATTTCAGCTCCAGTGCTGGGGGTGCCTCCTGTGCCTTCCCCCACTGATCGTGGCGTGGCCATGTTGGCCTCTTCTCACATGATCTCACTTTTCCTTTCTCTCTGACTTGGAAGAAAGTTGGTATCAGTTAAGTTGCAGCTGAGAAGTTGACCTTGTCTGGGCTCTGCATCAGGAAAGACTTGTCCTGTCTCTCATTGTCGGCTGCATGGGTTGGTTTTTTTTTCTGATTCAGCGTGAGCCACGCCGGCTGCGGGGAGAGGCCCACCGGCCCTGCGTGGGCTGCGCCAGCTGCAGAGATTCGGGCTGCGCGGCTGCTCAGGGCTGTTCTTGGCTGCTTGCAGCTCCGGGGTGGTTTTCTCCCGGCAGCCCGGCCCCGAACCGCAGGGCCGGGTGGGGGGGGCGGCCCAGGCCTGCTCCGGGATGGGGCTCGGGGCCCCCTCCCCCGCCACCCCTCGACGGGGGAGCAGGAAAACGGAACTTCTCGCGTTTCCTCGTCTTTAAATAGGTACGTCACGGAGGCATTACCAGCTTATTTAACTGGTCTAACGACCTGTCTATCAACCACAGGCTCTGTGCCGGTCACAGAAGGTTTTTCCAAACGGCTAAACCACCGCACCATTTCTTAGTTGCAGTACCGCTTTTAGTCTGCAGGTGACACTACTGAGTGATTGAATAGCGTATATGCGCAGTATCTCGTGCTTATCACCAGGTGGCAGCAGCGATTTAAGTGCCAACCAAGAGCTCAGCCTTTGTCTTAGAGTGACACACAAAAAAGCTCTGAATACGCAGAGCTATTTTCTATTGCCTTCATAGAGATCATCTTTTCACCCGTTCTCAAGCCCTTTATTGTTTAATTTACATATACAAAAGTTACATTTGTATTTTCGAACCCTAAATATCTTGATTTTCTTTTTGAATTTTGAATTTCTTATACTCTAAGATCCTGCATATAAAACGGTAGATACAGGGTTGTATTTGGAAATCAATTTTTATAAAAGTTTATATATATAAATAAAAATTACCATTTTTAACTACCCTAACTACTGCCCTAACAATTTCCCCTTACAAACTACACCTAACCTAGCAATTCAGTGTCTCAGGGGCAGTTCAGAGGCAGCTCCCAGAAGTCCAAAGCCAGCCAGAGCCATAGCTACTGGCAGCTTTCATCTTGTAACAATCCTCCGACATTCACAATTTTAGGAGGCAGAATCCCACTTTTAGCCCCAGGAGCATGACAGCTCTTTTCCACAGGAAGGAAAGCCATGCAACGCACTATCTCAGGGGCAGTTGAGACACAGTCCCTGGGAGTCCAAGGCCAGGCAGATCCTGGCAGCTTTCATCTGGGAGTAATCCTCCAATGTTCACAAATTTAGGAGGCAGAATCCCACTTTGGGACCAGGACGCCTGACCACAAATGATGGCCCTTTTCCAGAGGAAGGAAAGCCTGGCAATCCAGTATCTCATGGGCAATTGAGTTCCAACCCAAACCACTCCATGATTCTATGATTGGTAGTGCTTCAAGAAGTCCTGTTGAACAGGTTCAGGGATAGAGGTGCCACTGCAGGCCAGTAACTGCACCATCATCCCAGTTCCTGTGGCTGGGCATGGGTCAAAGGGCCCTTCCTAGGTTTGGTGAGAACACCCAGAAAACAAGTTGATCTTTCCTCCTGAACATTCACAGCACAATACAGAAATGAAGTTGACACTAACATAAATGAAGGTTTTATCTGGGTCTACAGCTGTCATGAGCTCCACCCATTTCCTGATGCTCAGTCTTTTGGTCAGTGCCCGGCCCCAGTCCCCCACACTCTCCTCCCTGCCCACACCCAGCACCATCCAGGATTGAGGGTCACCACTGAACACAGGGCAGCAGGGCAGTTCAATGTGCACAGCATGGGCATAGCCCTGCGAAAAGCCTGCTTGGTCATAAACACCCAGGATGTGTATCTGGAACTGCACACCAGACCCAGAGCCACAGACGTGATGGGCAGACATTGAGCCAATGGTATTGGCCACTGTTTGTTCTAAGGCTACTTTCACCACGTTAGTGTGGGCTCTGGTGACTTTACCATCGTCATCCACACCAAAAACTAAATATCCACTCTCAGTGTTTGCAAAGGCAGAGACATATTTAGGAAGGTTTTTTCTTATTTATTACAAGGTACTCTTTGTACTGTATTCCTTAAATTCAATATGTGTTGCCTCTGTGAAAGCCAGGACCTCCCCAAACAGCACTTCATCTCTCTTTCTAAACCTGGCCACGGCCTCTTGGGTGTTGTGCTCCTGGATGTTCAGAGGAGTCTCTTTTGCTCCCCCATCAAAACTCAGCTGAGCTCTCTTGGGGCTCAGTCCATTCTCATTGCGGCACTTGGCAGAGTCTTTCCTCCTCAGGAATTCAGGGGCTTCTCTGGAAGTCACAGGATAAACCAAAGTGCCGGACCTATAAAACAAATCAGTGCTCGAGCTGCAGAGGTGCAGCTTTGTGGCTGCAGCTCCCTGTTCCGGGCTCCACAGCTCCATGTTTTAACAAAAAACAGCAGGTGACTCCCCTGCTGCATCCATGCAAAGTATTCAGAGGCCTTTGTTGCTGCCAATGCAACCCTGAGGCTCGTCTCTTATGTTAGTGTCACAAATGCCATGCTCCCAGAAGCAGTAATTCCTGTCCTCACTCTCCATCCTCACTATTCGTCCTCCTGAATTCAGCAATGCACACACTGCTATGGAAAAGACCTTTTGTTCTGTTTTCTGATTGCTATACTTCTTCCTTCTGGAACTCTTTCCTAAAAGAGTTAACTACAATCAATAACCAATAACTACATCACATCAGGATAGCTTGTGTTCAAATCAATCAGCAGCTGCCCCTCCTGGCTGGCCATCCTGATCCTGAAAGGATACATTATTAAAAACACTTCATGATTATCAGAGAATCGTTGGGGTTAGGAAAGCCCTTTGAGACCATCAAGTCCAACTGTTCCCACAGCACTGCCAAGGCCACCACTAACTCATGTCCCCAAGTGCCACATCTACATATCTGTTAAATCCCTCCACAGATGGTGATTCCACCACTGGCCTTGCAGCCAGAGCTGGACAGCCCTTCCACTGAAGAAACTTTTCCCCAGTATTCAACCTAAACCTCTCCTGGGACAACTCGAGACTGTTTCCCCTCATGTCACTCCTTGTTCTGTGGGAGCAGAGCCCAACCCCCACCTTGCTGCACCCTCCTGTCAGGGAGTTGTGCTGAGCGAGAAAGTCCCCCTTGAGCTCCTTTTCTCCAGACTGAGTTCCCCCAGCTTCCTCAGCCGCTCTTTATCAAACGTGCTTCGGACCATTCCCCAGCTCCGTTACCCTTCACTGGACATGCAAAGAAGGGGACAGGCACGGTATCGGGACCAAGAAAACCTGGGAAAAAAGGAAACATTGGAAAATGAAAGTGAAAATGAAAATCATTTATTGCAAGGGCAGTCAGGTCCGAGCGGGCTGGTGCGGAGGCCGCGGGTTAATGATGGGAATTGCTGGGGCGCTCTGGCACTGCCCTGAAGTCACGTCCAAAGCACAGCCCCGATCCCCGCAGCCGCGGCCGATTCCTCCCGGCCCCCGCGGCCCCTGCGGACGAGGAGCCCCGCGCCGCGGGCAGAGCCGCCCGGGTGGGCGGGGACGGCTGCGGAGCGGGCAGAGCCCGGGGCCGGGGCCGCGGTGGGAGCCGCTGCACAGGGCGGAGGGGCCGCCCCGCGCTCCCTTCCCACCCGCCCCGAGCCGGCCCCGCCGGGCGCTGCTGCCGCCTCGGCTCGGGGCCGCCCCCGCCCGCTCCGGACAGCGCCGAGCACCGGCAGGGAGGAGAGGGTGGGGAACCGGGACCGGACGCTGACCGAACTTCCCGGGGGATCGGGCTCCGGGCCGGCTCCGAGTGGCGGCACCGGGCCCCGTTTAGCAGAAACTTCCCTTGCCTTCCCTTCCCTTCTCTTCCCGCACCGCACAGCCCTTCCCCACGCCACCCGGCCCTGCCCGGCCGACATCGTGCTCTGCATCTGTATTTCAAATAGTTTAATTTTAAAAATATTCTATTCAGTGCTAAAATAACTTTCCACTTCCACGCGCGGCCGCGCCTTCGGCTTCACCAGGCTCGATCACGGACTCGGCGGGACATGCAGTGGCGGCGGGGGGAGAGTGGGGCTGGGGGGGGCAGCGGGTATTGGGGGGCGGCAGAGCCCCAGGGCGGGAGCACTTCCCGGGGTTCCTTCCCCTCCTACCCTGCCGCTTCCTTCCCCGTCCCGGGGATAGCGGGTAACTAGGCCGGGACAAGGACCCCCAGCACAGGGCAGCGGCTCCCCCTGCTCTGCCGGCTCCTGGGGGACTGCAGAACCCACGCGGCTGGAGCTGTGCCCTGTGGCAGAGCCGAGGCCAGCCAGTACCTGCCCTCCGGGAGGGGAAAGCGCTCCCCTCTCTCCCAGCATGAATGGCTTAAACTAGCAGCTTATTGCACAGCGTCCCAGTGGGTCCCTGCTGGCCTCCCCTCACTGCCCCCCACACCCACCACCACCTGCTCCCACAACCGAGTGGACACATCACCTGGAGCAGGTGGAAGGTGGCTCTCCTGTTCCCAGCACCCAGGGGAAGGGCAGGCACGGGAGCCACAAGCAGGCAAACAGCATCTGCCAGTGTCCTGGGGATGCATGGAGGACCATGGAGAGCAGGGAGCCCTGTGGAGAACCCCCCCACGCATGCAGCCCACCCAGCGGAGAACCCCCAGCTCTAGGGCAGGGAGCAGGGAGAGAGGGAGCCAATAAATAGAGGCAAATTTGCAGGTACTGGCAGCAGCCCCATCCGTCGGGCAGGGCAGGGCAGGGCAGGGAAGGGCGCACTGGATGCAAGTGGTGGGAGCCCCAACGCTGGGGAAGGGGCAGGCTGGAAGGAAGCGCCGGTCCTGGGAGGTCCAGGCGGCTCTGCAAGGGGCTGGCGAAGGTGCCGGGCCAGGCAGGTTAGCTCTCCGAGGCCGTGTGGCACACAGAGTTCTGGTCAGCACAAAATCTCTTCAGAGGCGGCGCACCGGAGTCCTCCTCCTCTTCAGTTACCTGCAAGAGCCAGAGGTCACAGGCAGTGACACTGAGCGACGCACACCTAGACAAGGCTGTGACACACCATGGGGACACCCCAGGCTGTCACCTGTGCACAGACCCCAGGGCACCAGGATCGGGAACCCACTCCAGCCCTGGAGCCTGCCAGAATTGTTAACTTTCCCACAGCCTCACATCATTCCCTCACACTTCAACACTTGATCTGAACCAGGGAATAGCTCAGGAAACCAGGAGGTTCCAGGAGCTCCCAGGGGGCACTTCGGGACTGCAGAGCAAGTCCATCCACCAAGACGTTTCTGCTACAAGGAGCAGCAACAAGGGTAAAAGGGCCAAGGGCACATTTAGAAGTGGTTTCAATTCCCCTCCCCTTACCTGAGTCTCAAGGGGGACTGGCTCTTCCTTTGTGAGAGTGGGAGGCTCATCTGCCACTTCCGAGGAAGGCAGGGAGGGCTCTGGGGAAAACAGGTGGGTCAACAAAAATGCAGACCCAGCACCCAGCTCAGTGCTAAGTGAGGACAGAATGTCCAGCAAAAGAAGTCCCCACTGCCCTGTCAGCTTCCAGCAGTGCCAAGTCCACCCACCAGACCACCAAGAGCCCTGCAAGAGCCTTTCCTGAACCCATAAATATACGTCCTCCCTTCCCAGCCCAGCACCCACCTTCCAGAGTCTCCTGCCCCAGGGTGGGAGGCTGCGAGTCGTCCGTGCGGAAGTCAGACGTGTGGGCAGGACTCATGGACTCGCTCTGCTGGGGACTGGGGCTGGAGTTGGGGCTGCTGTCCACCTTGAGCTGGTACACATCAGACAGGGAGCTCTGGTTGCTGTTCTCATCTGCAGAAACAGCACCTGGTGAAGAAGAGCACCTTGACCCAGGGGCACAAGCAGCTGAGGGCAGCACTGCAAGATGGGGTCTTGCCGTGAAGGCAGAGCACAGTCAGAGAGTCAAACAGGGAATTCACTGTTCCACATCAGCCCAAGGGCTGTCAGGCACAGGACCGCCCTCCAGAACACAGTGGGAATCACATACACAACTGGCCATGGGAGAGGGAATGCTCCTGCCCTGGGAATGAGAATGAGCACTGCCAAATCGCACATGTGCAGCTTGGGAGGGCCCTGGGCATCCAAGGGCAGGAATCTCCTGCCATGTACCAGGGTTTTGTTCCTCCTCTGTGAAGCAACACCAGGATCAGTGCTCAGCACCTGTCTCCCAATGAGGAGGCAGGCCTGCCACACGCCTTTCCAAACTGCAGACCTGCAACATAACCTCACCGCATCTCCTGGAAATGCCGGCACACTCCCGATTTTCCTTAGCCACACGAAGAGCAGAGGCTGGGCAGAAGTGTACAATCTGCTCCAGCAGTGAGTCCGGCGCTGCCGGAACCTCTCCTGACTGTACAGCGCCTGGACCAAGAGCAAGGCCAGGGACATCCTTTGCCCCTTCACACTAAGGTCCATGGAGGTTAACTGCTGGAAAAGCAAGCTTGGCTGCAGGTGGCTACTGGCCTCTCCCCAGCAGAGACTGGAAAGGGGGGAGCAGGAAACCCCACTCCTTCAGTTGGCTGTGAAGCTTCCCACAGAAGATACCAGAAACAGCCCGTTAAGACTCTCTGATAACAAAAATGAACAGTTTGGGCAGGGACAATCCAGAAGTGGATCAGCCCAACTCCCAGCTGCTGTACAGCCTCGGAGTCTTTCCCCACACTGAAGGCAGCTCAGCCAGACCCACCTTGGAATTCCAGAAGGAGGGAGGAGTTGGCAGAGGTGTCAGCTGGGAAGCCATTGGGTTCTCGGACGGTGCTGCTACTTGATTTGGATTTCTCTTTCTTGAGGACAGAAAGAAAAGCACAAACACAAGGTCAGAGGAACACAGGCTGCTCCAGAGGAGCCATTCCCCTTTCTGTCTCCAGAAGCCCAGAGGGATGTGCTCAAGCTGGCCTTTTCCCTTGGCTTTGGGGGCACATTTCTAAGTGAGAGGCAAAACTCCATCTGTAAAGAGACTGGGAATCAGGAAAGAGAGGAGGAGCTGATGCCCAGGGGGCTCAGCAGGGGCTTTGTAGTTCTGGGGGCCTCAAGTCGGCTGAAGGGGCTCGTTGGGGCTGGGGGGGGGGAAGGAGGGGGGGCCAAAAAAGCCTTGACAGGGGCTCCTGGGGCTTCAGAAGGGGCTAGGTGGAGCTTGGGTGGGCTCGGGGGGGCTCAGGGCACCTCGATAGGGCAGGGGGAGCTCGGTGGGGCCTTAAGGGTGCTCAGCAGGGCTGGGAGGGCTCAGCAGGGGCTCGGTGGCTGGCTCGGGGAGGCCTCAGCAGTCGACCTGGAGGGGACTCAGGAGGGTTTGGAGGCGTTCAGCGGAGCTGGGGGGCTTGGAGGTGGCTCGGGGGGCTTCGGTGGTCGGTGGGGCTGGGGGGACTCGGCAGAGCTGGGGGAGGCTCAGGGGTCAGCTTAAGGGGAGTTGTTAAAGGGGCTAGGCTGGGCTGTGAGCGGTGGCTCCCGGCTCGTCTCCACGAGCGGTACCCACCTCCTTACTGTCCGCCACCGGCACCCACTTGAATATCCGCAGGGACGTATCGCCCACCGTCACCCACTTCTTCTCCCTGCGAGACACAACGCTGACAGGCCAAGCCGGGCCTGCGGCACCGTGGCAACAAACCCCGCCACCCCGCCACGTTCCGGTTGGCCCAGAGGAGCATCAATTCAGCAGCCCGCAGCATCGCCCCGCCCGCCGCGCTGTGACGGGCCGCACCACCCGCCCATCACGGCCACTTCCGCCCCCCCGCCCCGCTCCCATTGGCCGCCGCCCCCCCGCCCCCGCCCGCTGGTTGGGCCCGCACTCCCGGGTCGCACCCCGCGGCGCGGTGATTGGCTGCGCGCGGGCTGCGGGGCCCTCCCCCCCGCGGGCCCGCCCTCACCATCTGCGGACGCGCTCGATGGCTGCCATCACCTTCTTGATGTCATCCTTGGCGCGGCTGCGGGTCTCGGCCCGCACCGAGCGCCCCGACATGGCGCGCGCAGCCCCGCAGCACCGGCCCCGCTGCACCCGCTGCCGCACCCGGCCCCGCGCACGCGCCCTGCGCGGCCCGCCCGCGCGCTGCGCGTCCTGCGTCACCACGCCGGACACGCCCCGGCTGCTGCGCCTGCGCAGGCGTACCCGCCCCTCCGCGGGCACGGAAACGACGCGCAGGCGAGGCGACGGTGCGCCGCCATCTTCCTTTGGGGCAAGTCCCGCTCCACGCCCCACTGAGACCACCCTGAGACCCCGGGCCGGGGGAATGGGGCCACCTTGGGTCCGCTGCACCGTTACGGCACTGCCCCGTCCCCTGCAGCAAAAACCCCAGCATTTAGCATCAAAGATTGAGCTTAGGCAGCGCCCCTGGAAAAAAACCTACCCAACCAAAAAACCTACCCTAAATCCACAAAAATCCCATTTCTAAGCTCAGGAAAACTCGTAGGCGCTGCCTTAGCAATCACTCCCATGGGATATTGATGATCCAAGCCCGTGGGAGAAAACAACACAGGACTGTGATACTGTGAGTCCCCACTGTCCCCAGCCCGGCCCTGCCCCGCCCATCACAAGAGCACACAAGGAAGGACCGGGCACTCTTTTATTACTGCTATTCACAGTTATTAAAAAAAACCATCCCCAAATGCAGAGCACAGCTGCTTCCTGCTGTACGGATAGCTTAGTGCTTCTTGCCATAGATGGCAGCCAGCGCTTTGCGAGCGCTGGAGATCTGCTGCTCCAGCCTCTCCCGCGTGGCTTTGTTCCCAGTTTTTTTCAGGATGGCCTCCATCTCCTCCACCACAGCGCGGTGCCCGGCAGTGTTGTGGAAGACACAGATAGCACGGTCCCCACAGGACACGAGATAGCGGCCGGTCGTGTCAAAGGCAAGGTCAGCGATACGGTGGCTGTGCACGCCAAGAAAACGCTCCTCCTCCTCGCCGTGCCGTGTGTTGTACACCACGATGTCTGTGCCGCCTGCCACAGCAACCGTGCGGCTGTCAGGGGACAGGGCAATGCGGCACGGCTCCAGCACTGCACACTGCCCTGTCAGAAGCAGGTATGGGTCCTGCTGCTTCTTGTACTCCACATCTGTGTCCCAGAATTTCCACGTGCCATCCTTTGACACGGTCGCCATCCTGCAGCCACAAGAGAGCACGGTGAGTGCATGGAAAAGGGGCAGCACCTCTTACCCTGCCCCACCCATGAACCAGGAATACTCTGTGGAGAGAGATCTGTTCAGAAGGGTGAGTCTGTACACACGTACAGTCCGCGTTCTCTTCCCAAAGCAAAAAAGCCTTCCACTAGACCAGGCTGCTCCAAGCCCCTTCCAGCCTGGCCTTGAGCACTTCCAGGGATGGGGCAGCCACATCTTCTCTGGACAACCTGTGTCAGGGCCTCACCACCCTCACAACCAAGGCTTTCTTCCCAATATCCCATTTAACCCACCCTCTGTCAGCCTGAAACCATTCCCTTATCTTGTCACTCCAGGCCCTTGTAAATAGTCTCTTTCCCATCTTTCTTGTCAGCTCCCTTCAGGTCTTGGAAAGCCACAATTACATCACCTGAAGCCTTTTTTTTTTCCAGGCTGAGCAATCCCAACTCTCTCAGCCTTTCCTCACAGCAGAGCTGCTCCATCCCTCTGATCATCTTGGTGCCTCCTCTAGACTCATTCCAGCAGCTCTGTGTCCTTCCTGTGCTGGGACCCAGAGCTGGAGGCAGCTCTGCAGGTGGGGTCTCACCTGAGCGGGGCAGAATTCCCCTCTCCCCTGCTGCCCACGCTGTGGGATCAACCCAGGGCACGGGGAGTTTCTGGGCTGGGTCATGTCCAGCCCTCACCCACTAGCACCCCCAGGCTGCTCTCCATCTGTTCATCCCCAACCTGGATTGATACTCGCGGTTGCCCTGGTCCAGGTACAGCATCAGCATTTGGTCTTGTTAAACCACATGAGATTCCTATGAGCAGGGAATATACAGGTGGCACGAGCCAGATTTGGTTCCCCAGGGTGGTGTTTTACTCCCCACAGCTCAGTGATACAGCTGGTACACCCTGAAAGAGATGAGCTTACATGTCCTGAGGGTAACTCAGAACAGGTAACACACACGTACCTCCTTGAGTCGTTGGAGAAGGAAAAGGATTGTACACCAGCAGTGTGGCCTTTCAACTCAAAAGCCCTGGTCACCTCCCTGAAGTCTCCGTTCTTGCCAAAACACACCTCCCACACCTTCACATCGGGGGTAAAGCCACAGGATGCCACAAACCTGCATGAAGGAACAAGCAGAGACTCTTGAACAAGGAGCTGCCTCTTACACAGGACCTGAGCAAGGCAGGGCTGCAGCTCTGCAAACCTGTCCTGACTCCTGCACTCAAGTCTGGTCAGCTGAATTTCCACTTTTCCCTGAAACCTGGCTGGTAAAGGGAACACTAAGGAAGGGCACCAGAACAACTCAGGAATGAGAAACTCTCTGGTCAAAGTAAAGGAGCTAAATGCTTTTGATCCCCAAACTCCTCACACCAGGAGCAAGGCAAATCATCCTGTAGCTGCAAGTGATTTTCCCGATAAACAGATCTCCCAGAAATAAAACCTTTAATTTTATAATTAACCTTTAAGAGGTCACAGACAAGTTCAAAGTGCTGTTTTCTTTGCATAGGCCATTTGCTCTGTCCCACCTCTGCTACCTGAGGCCAAAGCTGTTCTCAGGTTACCAGAACAGCAGCACTGAGGCAGGATGGCAACACAGGAGTGCTTGAGCCCACATCAGCTCCATCTCCCAGGGGGACAAAATACCTTTTTAAACTGTGGAACCCTCAGAAAATTGCATTACAATAAAACTAACTGCCGATGGTCTGAACTGATGCTATCTTGTGCAAAGGAGCAGCCTGGAATCCTGCCTGTCACTCACCTTCCACAGGGTGAAACTGTGGCATAGGCATTGTTCATCTGGTTTGTGTTAATGCTGGCCAGGACTTCTCCCTTTGGGCTCCAGATCAGGATGGTGGTGTCACTGGAAGCTGTCATGATAAACTTCCCTGGGGAAAAAAGGCAAAGATGAGGAGAGCCCCCAGACCTAACACTGCCATAGTCTTAACGAAGCCCCAGGACAACCTCTCCCTGCAGCTGGAGAAAACCAACGGCAGCACCAAAATCCAAGGAGTGTCAGTCTCCTGGGACAGAGTAAAGAGCAGTATCAGAAGACTCAGTTCCTGGTTATGCCTCAGTACTCCCCTGGCTCCCGAGTAGACAGCAGGCACTGAGCCCACGTGTGCCCTGTGCTCAGGACCCTGAGCCCCACGTGCAGAACTCAGCACTGGGCTGTTCCATAAACAGGCACAAAGCACACTCCACCTGACCTGCATGCCCAAAATCAGCTCGAGAATAAGCACCTTTCAAGCTGTGGATTGCAGGCAGGCAACTGAATCCCAGTCACACCACCATGATCCACGGTTGCTGGTTGTGCCCATGCTGGACTCCTGCTTGTTCCCACTTCCCCTTTGCCATCTCAGCCCAGGCAGGGAGTCGCCTGTTTACCTTCCAGCTAAAGGCAAACCTTGTTGCAGGTTTAAGTTTTCACTTTCACAGCTCCAGTCTCAGTTAACATCTTCCCTGCTCTCCTATTACAGAGGTGAACTCGTATCCACCTGCTTCCAACTGCCCAGTGGCACATACCTGACAAATTAATCCATCAAGCCCTCACCGCTAACACATAATTTCCACCCACCCACCCCCACCTCTCTTCTAGATGATCCCAGAAGTTCAAGATAGACCATTTGAACTCACTAGAGAGATTTCTGACTGGTTAAAGAGAGACTGGCGGCCCAGAGAACAGCGATCCTCTCAATATTGAGACCAGACCTCTTTGCAACAGCATCCCTGAAAATGTAAATTAAGAAACTGTGCATATCGGGGAGCTGGTTACAGGGACATTATCGGTGTGAAAATGACACCTTTTGGTTCAGTCAGTAGTAAATTAAGTAAAAAAAACCTAAGAGACTACAGAGTTCAGCAGTGGTGCTGTACACAGCCTTGAGAATGCCAGGAACTCCAACACTTTGAATCCAGTAGCTTCACAAGGAAATCAAAGCTGATCTGGAGAGGTGAGCAGCTCATTTCCATACCTGTCTCTGCAATCCCTATGTTAATGACAGGAGCCTTGTGCTTCTTTGGGAAGTCCCCAGAAGTTGCAGTGAAGGTGAAGCTGCCATCATCCTTCTTGGTCATCTTGTAGACACGAATAGTCTCAGCATTGGCCAGCCAGACAATGAAAGCCCTGTGGAGGGACAGGCTCTGAGCCTCAGCTCAGCCCAGGTCACTCAGGGGCACCTGGGAAGAGGGATATGCTGGCAGGTAAAAATATTTACAAGGGCACCAAGTTCTCTCCCTGTGTTGGCTCGACTGCAACACTGAATGAAAAAGAACAGAATTTATTACCCACACCAGGAAACGAGATCACTTCCTCTCTTTCTAAAAGAGGCCACTTCAAAAAGTCAAAACACACTTTTCCACCAAATTTCCCACCCAGTGAGAGCTCCCCCCGACCACTGGAGAGGCTCAGCAGCACATTCCAGCTGCAAAGTCAGCTGGCAGGGACCTCAATAGACACCTTCCATGGGTGCAGCAAGCTCGGGACTGGGATATTTGCCCTGAAAACCATATTAACCCACCAGGAGCTGGACTAGATGATCTCCAGAAGTCCCTTCCAACTTGAACTACTGTGATTCTGTGATTAAGTGCCATCTGCTTTCAGGAAAGGCCACGGATCAGTGATACCGTGATGACCCAGTGAGAGATGCTGCCTGCACCCGTGCCAGAGCAACACCACCGATCCCACCGCAGCTTGGCCGTGAGACTGGTGGCTCTGCAGGACATCCCGGTGCCGGTACAAGGTCCGGCCGTACCGTGAGTCGGGGCTGAGGCGGACGAGCTCGGCGTGGTCCAGCCCCACGTTGGCGCGCAGGCAGCGGTGCTCCCGCCCCGCCAGGTCCCGGGTGCTCCACAGCCGCACCGTGCGGTCCTCAGAGCATGACGCCAGGTACTTGCCGTTGCTGCTGAAGTCCAGGCAGGTGACCGGGCTGCTGTGGCCCTGCGGACAGAGAGTGGTCACGGAGGATGAGGGAGGAGGAGAGGGAGAGAGTGGGGTGGGAGGGGGGCGCGGTGGGACACCAGTACGGGGGTAGGAGGCGGACACCGGCACCGGAGGGAGAAGGGGAACACCGGCACAGGCGGGACACCAGTATCGAGAGGGACACCTGCACCGGCCCCGGCAGGACAGCGGCACCGGAGGGGACACGGTCACCGGGGAGACACCAGCCCGGGCATCGAGGGGGACACGGGCATCGAGGGGGACACCGGCCCCGGGCAAACGCGGTACCTTTAGGGCAGCTACCAGCAGCCGGTGTGCGAAGCTGTGCTGCCGCTGCTTCTCCCTGCGAGCCCTCGCCGCCGGCTTCGCCTTCCGAGGCTCCTCCGGCCTAGCATGCCCGTTCGCCCTGGGCCCTGCGGGAGTGGAGGGGCCGGTGGATCCGGTTCAGCTACGCTCCGCTCCGCGCTGCCCGGCGCCCCACCGTCCGCACGGTACTCACCGTCCTGCGGGGCGACGGGGGTCTCCCGCGGAGCGGAGCGATGCAGCACGGCCGCCAGCAGCAGGACAAGGACGAGGAGGATGAGGACGATAAGGGCGCCCGGCAGCCCCGACCCACCCAGCGCCGCCGCTGCCTCCATGTTCCCGCCGCCGCGTCAGCGACCGGCTCCAGGAGGGGGGGAATTTTCGTGTGCGCATGAGCGGCCCCAGTGATCCACGTAGGGCGGCCCCTAGTGGTGGTACTGCACCCCCCCCGCCTCGGCCGTCCCCCTTTCCAGCCACGGACACGCCCCAGCTCCCACCTCCCTTCACACATTCCCCTCCCCAGCCCCGGACCACCCCCTCCCCCCAGCCTCTCCCCTCACTTGCCCCCAACCCCGGTTTCCCTCATCCCCCCCCAGCCCCTGGCCCCCTCCCAGTCCCGGCTCTCACCCCTTCCGGTCTCAATCCCCCTCACGTCCTCGTCCCCTTCCGCCCTTCCCGGCCGTGCCCAGAGCGGCCCCGGGGCTGAAGAACCACGAGGGGTCCGTGGGACAGCAAGTTCTTTATTGCAGGGGGACGGGGGAGGGACAGCCCTCGCGCAGCCCGGGCTCCCCACGCGGGTGCCCGTAGGACACCCTGGAGCAGTCAGGAGGAGGAGGAGGAGGAGGAGGCGCCGGGGCGTCCCAGCGCCGCCACCGCCTGCGCCGCCTGCTCGGGGACACGGGCCGGGTCGCTGAGGATGGAGGTGGAGATGCTCAGCTGCCGCAGGGAGCTCAGGACGGCTGCGGGGACAGGAGACAGGGCTGGAAGGCGTGACCCATTCTGAGGAAGACGGTGCTGCCCGGCCCCGCTCCAGCCCCCGGAAATGTGGGACTGTGCGCTCCCGTAGCCCCAGTAGACGAGGTGAAGGGAAACCCACCCTGAGGGGCTTTGGGGAACGCTGAGCCTGCCCTGCCAGGACACGGGGTTAGGGTAGGGCACTGCCGGCTCAACTGGGGCGTGGGTGTGACAGGAGCACGGAAAAGCACTGAGCACGAGCCCCAGGACATTCCACAGATCAGCCCTGCCATCCATCAGGACACCCCTGTCCTTTTCCCCTGTGCCTTTCCCTCAGTCAATGGCCAACCCAACATGCACGGAGTGCCACAGCCAGGCACAGGGCCACCTACTTGGCCGAAGCGCTGGAAGGGAGCAGTGCTGGTCCAGCCAGGCGAGGGATGTTTGGGTGAGGCTCTCCATGCTGGCTGTGGACACCATGCCATTGAAAGACTCAAAGAGGGGCCGGATGATGATACTGAACTGGTGGGATCAGAGGAATTAAGGACCAGCTTTGCCATGACGATGGTCTCACTCCTCCCAGGTGTGGGCATCACCCTCCTATGGCAGCAGGACAGACTTTCTTGTCTGGACATGGAGCAGAACTGCTGGGGCTGCAGGACGGGCCATGGAACAGACCTGCTGGGTGCCTTCCCAGCACAGCACACCTGGCACTAGCCCCAACTGCTGGGATGATGGCATGAGTGTCACCTGGGTAGTCGGTGGAAGAGATGCAAAACCCCTGTCATGGCTGGGGCTGCCAGAAAAGGTTGCCGAGACAGAAGACATCTCTTCCAGAGCAGGTCAGGGAACCAGCTAGCAAAGTGCTCAGGGGCAAGGCAGGACACCAGTGTGTCCTATAATCTACCAGCCTGCAGGGACCAGCCTGGTGATTTTATGCAGGCAGTAATCCACACAGATATCTCCACCACAAGCATGTCCTGGAGCCCATGTTGGCTTTATGATACCCCATGTCTTGAGGAAGGAGCTCCCCAGCTCTGTGTCGGAAGTCACCTCTGCCAGACGTCCTGTGCCGGATGGGACCATGGGCAGCAGTGCCTTTCATCCCTCTGCCACGTGCACTCACAGACCTCACAGGCTCTGCCAGTGAGTCCCAGTATGTCTAATCCCTGCTCACAGAGGAGCAGATCCAGCCCTTTACCCACAGGTTCCTTGGCCCTTGATCCTCTCCATCCCTGTGTTTCCAGGGTATGCCATGCAATCACCAAGACCAAGCCATCATGTCCCTAGCTTTTGTCTGGACCTTTCCTAATCCATGGCTACTGCCTCTCAGAGCCAGTTCCCATGTCATCAGGGGCAATTCCCTCTGTAAGCTTAGCTCCACTTCCCTTCTCCCTGAGGACCATTTATCCAACTGGTTTTGATCCTTTGTAGCAGAATATCCCTCCTAACCACAGCACCTCAGTGTGTTCCTACCATGTGACCTTGGCTGGGAAACATCTCCCTGTGGTCTCCAAAGCCCTCAAGTCCTCCCGATCTTGAGGGACCCCAAAGACCCAGTAGCAGCATATGAATCAGAGCACCTTGTGTCTGGTGGAGGGTCAGAGGGAGCAGCGGGCACAGGCCCCAAAGGATACGATCCAGAACTTCCAGTTCTGCAGTGTGGACGAGCGAACGTACTCGTCGAACATTCTGCGCATGTGGTCAAAGCGCTGGCGCGTGATGGGCACCCCTGTGGCCGGCAGCTGCTCCTGGCACAGGCTGTGGGGCACAACCAGTGTTGTGGGGCTGTGTTTGGGAGGCTGGGAGCCACGGAGGCTCAGCAGGAGTTGCCAGCCAATGTCCCCCTCCCAGCGCAGGTATTGGGACCTGGCCCCACTCCAGGGGCATCAGCCCTCCCGCAGAGAGGGTTTGAGGAGGGACAGTCAGCTGGGAGGTGCTCCAGGGAGACCTGCTGTGTCCTGCTGCTGTCCTGGCACTGCTGCTTGCCATGCCTGGCAACCCCAAAGCAGGCAGTGCTCCCCTATCTCCCCCCACCACAGCCCCCTTACTTGATGGAGCCATTGAGCTCCTCGATCTGCTCCCGCAGATGCTGCGCTTCATCCTGCAGAGCTGCCCGCTCCTGCTGCAGCTTGCAGATGTACTCGGCTGTCTTCTGCAGGGTGGTGGCCTTGCTGACCTGGAGGGCCATGGAGTGAGAGAGGAAGGGGGCCCAGACCACCCCGGCACAGCCGCACTGTGCGCCTGCTGTGTGCTCCAGCCTCCCACACCACAGGCTGGGGTGCAGGAGAGGAGCCCTGTGCTGTGGGTCACAGCAGGGATGCAGTGTCTCCGGGTGATACCCATGTCCCTGCATGCCCAGGGCTGGCTGTGGGTGCTCACCTTGATGCTGGGCTGAGCACTCAGTGTGCTCACCAGGCTGTGCAGCATGGTGAAGCCCAGCTTGATGTTGAAGCGTCTCTTCTGCTCAGCAGAGATGTGTGTGATGCGGCGGCTCTCCAGCTGCAGGTCAGCACCGTCAGGCACCTCCCAGCAGTGGGGACAGCCATGGGCCACCAGCCCCACTGAGGACAGGCTGGCCCAAAGCTTTCAGTGAGGGTGGATGGTGTCTTGGGGGCAAGGAGGAAAGGGGGGTGCATATGGAGCTGGCAGGTCCTGCCATACCTTGCTGGACTCGGGCCTCCCTGGATGGGACATGGGGTGGTGCAGTGAGATGCTAGTGCCCAGCCTTGCAGTGGGTCCCGGGGAAGCCTGGCTGGGCTTGGGCCAGTCACTGCCTGAAAAAGGGAAGGTGCTGCTATGAAGAGAGGGATAGCAACAGTACTCATGACAAGGTGACACCAGGGTCCTGCACTGGGATGGGCAGAGAGGGGCATCCCACAGTGCTGCCCTCACCCCAGGACAAGCCACCCCACTCAGCTGATGGGGATGCTCCACTTCAGCCTCCAACCACACATTATCCCAAATCCCACTCATTTTACAGCTGCTCAGAAATGGGAAAATCTGGGATTTGACATTTTAAATTCCCATCATTTCTTGGGCTGCAAATCTCCTGGAAAGAGTCATGAGGGTTGTGGTGTTCAGTTCCCAACTGAACTGGGAACACCACCAGAGCCTGGTTTCCAGCAGCCACGCTGGTTTCTGCGGGTGAAAGCGGATGCTTCTTGCTCCAAAACCAGGCTCCGGGGTTTCAAAACCACAGTCTGACATTTTGCTCCATTTTTGTCTTTTCCTGTTCCTGCTTTTGCTGCTGGAGAAAGAGGCAGGTGAAGGGGCACAGAAGGAACCCTCCGTGCTCAACTGCATAAATGGAAATAGCCGGGATTGAAATGAAAATTCCCACAATGTTTGGTCCGAGCTCTCTGCAGGAACCCCAGTGCCCTGTGGAGCTCCTTGGGGTGCTCCAGACTCACCACAAGCTGAGGTGGGGGACAGCTGCTCTGCCTTGGGGACTCGCAGGGGGCCCGGCTGCGTGCCCACTGTGTGCAGCACCACTTGGGAAGGGCTGGAGCCAGGAGCCAGTCCTGGGCTCATCTGGGCCATTCTGGAGAAGAAGGTGGCAGGGACTTTGGGGACAGTGCTTTGCTGCTGGGAGAAGGCAGAGGGAAAGGGATTTGGGGGATGAGCAACCAGGTCGGCCATTGCCCAGGCACTGGCAGCCAAACCCCCACGAGGGGAGGGGGAAGGGGGATGTGCAGCCCCATGCCACCATCTGCAGGGGCAGCCCCAGCCCCAGGGCCCCAGGAAAGGGGCGTTGCAAGCAGGATGTCACTCACCTCTGCCTTGGTTCTTTTACAGGAGAAAAAACTCAGGCAACTCCTGCCACCCCCAGCCACCCAGCCACGTGCCCCCTCCTTCCCTCCATATCTGTCCAGCCCACAGCAAAGTGTGACCCCCAGAGCCCATCTCCATCCCTTCCCCAGCAGCAAGGAGAAGGCAATTCCCAACCCAGGGGGGTGGTTGAGTGCTTACCGGGGAGACAGGGGCTGGAGGCATGAGTCCTGCATCCATCGGGCGAGGGGTATCCAGTGCCAGGTCCTGCTTGGCTGAGGGGGCAGGGAGCAGATGGGTGCTGCTGCATGGGGCTCTTGGGGCTGGGGTGGCCTTTCCTGCCCCAG
Source organism: Corvus hawaiiensis (assembly GCF_020740725.1). NCBI lineage: Eukaryota > Metazoa > Chordata > Aves > Passeriformes > Corvidae > Corvus > Corvus hawaiiensis. The sequence continues at coordinate 11,184,848 of NC_063232.1, read as the reverse complement.
GGGACAGCCAGCCCCTCCCTGCACCAGAACTGCTGGATTGCCCCAGAGAACAGGGATGCACCTCTGGAGGGAGGAGGTGCCTGTTCTCTTCACAACAGGGATGTTCTCAGGAGCCTCGTGCAGGCAGGGAGCCCCAGCCCCTCCTCAAGCAAGCAGAGGGACATGACCGTGCCCAAGGGACCTGTCCCATCACACACCCATGGGCAGCATATCAGGCAGGACACCAGTGACCCTCTAACCCATTGTGCCAACAGGGCCATAGAGACCAGACTGGGGACACAGGAACTTCCCATCTGTGCCAAGTCCTGGGGCTGGGCCTCATCTCCCTCTGAGGCCACTGAAGCCAGGGCGATCCCTCAGGCACGGCTTCACCCCTGGGTTTGGAACTACCCCACTATGGGGACCTCCATGTGCCCTGCCCAGTATTCCCTGTGTCCCAGCCCCAGGGAGAAATGGGGTCCCTGCTCTGATCCCCACAATAGCATGCCCCCCACTTCACCCCTGTGTCCCCTCACAACCCCCCAACCCCGTTACCTGCGGTCAGCAGCTGGCTCGGGCAGGGGTTGGGCTCGGGCAGGTGGGACAGGGGGTGTCCTGGCAGCCTCCTTGCCTTGGTGCCACTGGGCTTCGCCTTGGGCCACCCACCCCCAGCCTGGGGCAGCCCCTTGTGGGGGGCAAACCTGGGGTTGCCCAGCAGGGCAGGGGGCAGGAGCTGGGAGGCAGCAGGGCTGGGGTACCCCTGGGTTCCCATGCCTGTGGCACAGCCCAGCCCTGGGATGTAGGGGGTGAAGCAAGGGCTTGAGAGAGGGGAGGCAGGGTGGGTGACAAGCGAGGGGTCAGGTGAACTGGCGTAGGGGAACTTAGAGCGGGGGGCGGAGGCAGGAGAGAAGGGGGGTTCCGGGCTCAGCAGTGGCGCCCGGGGGCATTGGATGGGAGGGACATAGTGGGGTACTGGCGGCTCCAGGCTGAGGCACTTGCCAGGGAGGTCGTACTGCAGTGTGGGCTTGTGTCGGAGCTGGGGGCTGAGGCTGCTGGGTGCCATGTCAGGGGGTTCGGGGGGCAAGGGGGCCAGGGGCCGCTCAGAGCCCAGGAAGGCGCTGTGGAGGCTGAGCTGGGAGGCACCACTGGGCTGCAGAAGACATGGCAGGGTCAGGGCAGGTGACTGGGACACCAGTTAGCCGTGGGCTACAGGCTGGGATCCCACTCACCTGGAGAAGGGTGCCAGGTAGGAGTTGGGCCTCAGGGCTCGCAGGCAGACCCTGAGCACCCATCAGGGATGCCCCACTGCTGAACAGGGGCTCGGCCGTGGGCAAGAAGCAGGATGGATCCTGGTAGCCTGGTTGTGTCTGAGATGGGGGTGGCCGGTGGCCGGTGAACATTTCTGCAGGACCAAGTGGAGACACAGTGACCGGCATAAGCAGACCTGCCCAGAGAGGAGGGGGACACCCTGGGGCACGAGGGGTGGAACCATACCCTGTTACTGGCACTCTGCACTTTTTGAGGCCAGGGCAGCTCCAGCAGATTTGCACCCAGGGCCGGCGTTGCCACATGCACAGGGGCAGGAAAACCCACCTGGAATGCCACCCGAATGTGGGGACCCCATCTCTGACACCCAGCTGAACTCCACGTGCTCCAGCCCCAGAGCTGTTCCCAGGGGTATGTGTTGCTGTATCAGCCCCAGGCTGGGGCAGGGACTATGACACCCTGGCTGGAGGGGCAGCCACAGCGGAGGGGCCGGACAATCAGGTCACGGCATTCCCAGGCCACGGGGATGGTCCCCTGGAGTGGTGGCAAGTTCTGTGCTGCCCGCTCCAGAGCTGCAGTGCGTGCAGCCTGTGGCTAACCACATCCCATGGCCTTCCCGAAGGCGAGCCGCGTGACCCTGCTGTGACTCCCGCTCCCTTCCTCTCTCCTTCCCACAACCCTGATCCTTCCGCAGGCCCAGACACCACAGCACAAAGGGCTGGCAGCTGTCTCCCTGTGCACATCAGCCCCATGAATGCCTTGGTGCAGTCCCTGCATCAGTGCCGGCTCTGGCATCGCCATAGGGAGGGTTTTTCATGGAGAGGATGACTGTGGGACAAGGATGGCACTGCCAGATGCTTCCCTGTAGGATGGATTCACTGGGTTTGCTGCCTGGCAGCTCCTGGCACAGGCTCAGTGCCTGAGCAGCCACTGGGCACAGGCACTCGCATCTCCTCTGGGAAGCACCCAGCTGTGCTCTCTCCAGCCCTTGGCTGGCACTGGCAGTGCCACCTCCAGGCCCTACTGCCAGTTCTGCCTGTTCTGCCTGCCTGGTGTGCACAGCCATGCTCAGAGCACTATCTGTGGTCCAGGCTCCAGCACCTGGGGTACCCTGGCTGGGACCCACAAAGGCCTGAGACCCTGCTGAATCTACACCAGAGGAGCAAACATGCCAGCACTGTGGGATGCCATGGGACTGGGCACAGTGATGATTCCAGCATGCCATGCGCTGCCATCTGAGGGGAACACTGATGTGAGACAGGACAGGGCCACTGCTGAGATGTCCCAGTCAGCCCTCAGACTGCCCCTTACCCCTGCCACAGCCATGGTGAATCCCTGACAGCATGGCAGGGCCATCCCTGCCCCTCCACAGGCCAGCACTCTGTGTGTGCTGCAGTACTGCCAGGCAGGAGCTTGGCCTTCCTGGGATGCAGTCCAGCCCCACATTGCCCCCACCTCAGCCATACCCACACCAGGATGTCCCTGCCACCAGCACTGAAGCTCTGCAGGTATTTATAGGCATTTGTGGTACCTAGCCTGTCAGATTTGATTGTGCCTCCCACTGTGCCTGTCAGACCCTCTTGTGCCTCTCACTGTGTAGCAGGGATGGAAGGTGGCCGGCAGTCCCTGGGAGCCCTGTCCTCCTCCCTTTCTCCTGCCCCTTCCTCAGCCCGTAGCTCTTGCTCATGCTTCTCCTCACTGTCGTATCGCCCTGTTTCGCTCCAGGCAGTGTGGCATGGCCAGGGCACAGCCCTGCTCAAGGGAGAAGAGCCTCTGCATGGTCTGCAAACCACACCTTTGGTGTCCTGTTCAAACCTGGGCGTGCTCTCCAATGTGATTGGGCTTTCCCAACCCAAGGACCCTCCAGCACTGGTCCCAGGCTTTGGGGAGAGCCCTGCAGCGCAGCAGGGCATTGCCACCCCACGGGACGGACAGCCCAGCCCCAGTGCCCAGCACAGATCCTACCTGGAGCATGGTGGCAGCAGGGCACAGGGTCGAGCTGCTCCCTCGCCTCTGCCATCAGGACTTCTCCATCTGCCTCATACCACACTCCAGTACCCGCTACAGACACGAGATGCTTCCTCATTTGGGGATTGGTTTGCAGGCGCTGACTGACAGGCACCGAGCTCTGCCGCACCACCCGACACAATGACAGCCCTGTGACCCCATGGTGCCCACCCCGCATGCCTGCCCTGTGTAGCTCTGCACGAGGCTGCTGGGCGATCCTTGCTCCCAAGCCATGAAAAGCCATTGCCTGCCCTGCTTGTGTGTGACAAAAGTGACTTTTTGGGACATAATTGGGTTGGCTGGCACCCAGCATTCCAGTCTCCTCTCCCCACAGCCCCAGGGGTACATGACGCGCACAGTGCTCAGATGTAACACATCGCCCAGGGAGCTGCTCCGTCCAGGACAAAACTCACACCGACAGGTCTCCAAGCACCCCACGGGATGCTGCTCTGTCCCAGGACACGCCAGCCTGGCAGACCAGGAGCCACAGCTGGACTTGGGACCCTCCCCAGCTCCAGTAGTGTCCCCTGGCTGAGGCACTGGATGTGGTCAGAGCAGGAAGGGACGTCTCCTTTGGATACTGTAGTCTGCAGTAAAATCCATCCCATTGCCAAGAAGCACCCTGGAGCAAAACGCAGGCCTTTTCCCAGGAAAAAAGCCAGCCTGACTGATGTATGGGTTCAGAGAGGCACCACCGTGCTCCTGCCATCTCCTGCTGAGCATGAGGCCATGCTGGGCCCTCAGAGAGGTGCTGGAACTGCTGCTGTGACACCATACAGGACCTCTTGGGGTAAGAGACACTTATCAAGTATCAGTTTGACCCACTCGGAGCTGTCACACCTTCCAGCAACCGATGCCCGCTTAGGGCACCAGGGGACAGAAAGTGAAGCACCAGCCATGGCAACAGACCCTCTTCCCAGCACGGCTCACCCTGATGGGGTCTCTGGTTGGAATGAGTTGAGAGGGTGCTGGCAGGAGTCTTCCCACCTCATCCATCCCAAGGGCATCCATGCCACCACCTGCCCTGGCACACAGCGTGCCCAGCCTGCTCCCCCCGCCAGCATCTGGTCTTGCAACACCCTGCAGCTGGTGTGGCGCAAGTACCCTTTTTTCCTCCTCCTGGAGGAAGTGGAGACGGGCCATGGAGCTCCAGGGTGCTCACAGAGGGGTCTGGAGATGCTGGTGCTGCCCGAGGCCACTAGCTATAGCTGGGTAGCCACCAACCCCCACCGGCTCCCACCCTGCACAATGTGCACAGGCCACCAGCTCTGGCATGTTTGAGGGCAAAGCTGGTCCCCAACAGTGCCTTACCCTGGCATATGGGGACACTGCTGGGACCAGGACATGTCCCAGCTGACTGCATGGACACTCACAGCTCAGAGCCTGGCATGGCAGCACGGGGGAGTTTGCCACCGCCCACTTGCTGGTGTTCCCTCAGCAGCCCCCTGCCCTCCAGCTGGACACCTGTGCCAGGTTTGTCTCTGGGCAGCCTGGCAGGGACAGTGACTTGTCCCCACGGGATGTAGCACAGCCCAGTGCAGGGTCCCAGCTCCAAACCTACTGCCCAGGCCGTCTGGGCAGTGGGGTGAGGAGGGGACTCAGCAGAACCTACTCTCTAGAGGTTTCCTCTTCCTCTGGGGGACAATTGTCCTTCCTCTGTCTGCAGCCAAAAAGAGGGGCTTTGGCACTCCTGGAAATACCCTCTTTTTGTAGAGCTCCCCTCCCACAGCTCCTGGCCAAGCCCTTTCTGACCTTCTGTGGCTCTGTCCAGGGGCAGGCAGGCACACCAAGGCTCTGCCCTCAGCCCCTGCCCATCCACGCTGCTTTGCCCATGCCATCAGATGTCAGTTCTTTCTGCCTGCCTCAGCAGCTCCCACTGCTGCCAGGCCAAATCTGTGACCCCCCCATTTTAGGCAGTCACAGGGTGCAGGGCTGGGTGGGATGTGGTATTGTATCCAGGCTGCCTCTTACCTGATATGTCCATGTCGTCTAGGCTGGGCTGCAGGGGTGCCAAATCTGGCTGTATCATGTCAGCATTCCCAACATACACTGGAAGAGGGCAGAGCTGGAACATCACGGCCCAGCCACAGCATCCCCGAGACCCACCTTGAGTGCTGCTCCCACCACTGCCCTGACACCTGGCTGGCTGCCACACCTCTGTGTCACCCCAGAGTCACCCTGTATCACTGGGCAGGGAGATAAGTGCCTACCCTGTGGAGAGCCAGGGCCATCCCATCCCACCACTCTGTCTATCAGCACCTCAAGGGCCTCATCCAGTTCCCAGGAACCCCAGTGAAAGTCTGATCCTTGGCACAGGACCTGGCTGGAGCTGCAGATGCCCCAGGGACATGGCCAGGTAGGGAGAGCAAAGAGTGGTCATGGAAGCAGGATCTGCCCTGGGGGCTGGGGCAAAGTCCTTCATGATGCCGGTAGTCCCTGGGGAGCTCGGCCCTGGGACAGCGTATGCTGATGCATAGGGAGCCACAGGAGAGGGGGATGATCCCACCCTGCCCAAACACCCCTTAAGCATCCCCTCCTCTGGTGGCTCCTGCTTGGAGCAGGACAGGAACATCTACTCCCCCTGCTCCAGCAGGGCAGATGCCAGGAGACCCTGCCTGCCCAAAAGCTCAGGGCTCTCAGGGGCTCAGCCAAGAGGCAGAATCCAGATTCCTCCTCCACATCCTGCTGAAGCATGGTCTGGGGCACCTACCATCCTCGGGGAGTGCCTGGTGAGTGCTGGGCATCTGTGTCATGGTGAAGAGGGTGTCAGATATGTCTGAGAGGAAGGCGTCCAAATCAAAATGCTGCCTGCTCCTGCGCTCCTCCTCCTCCTCATTGCCAAGCAGCATGGGCACTACGTTGCAGAAGAGCTGGTTGCACCATTTCTCCGTTGGCCTCCAGACATCCTCGTCCTGCATGAGGCAGAGCAAAGGAGCTGAGTGGACACCTTTCCGGGGTAGGGTCCATGTCTGGCTCCCCGGCTGCTCCCCCTGGCAGCTCCCATGCTCCCTGCAGTGTTTGCTCCCTCCAAACCTGAACACCTGGCACATTGCTGCTTCCAGAGGGTGAATCCAGCATCCCAGATGCTCAGCATCCCATTCCAGTGGGCTTATCATGCCCTGGGGCTTTTCTTTGCCCTTCTGCCCAGTGCAGGGGTCCAAACTGCGCTCTTTTCTCCCATTTCCCACCCTTTCTCAGCAGACTCACCTGCTTTGGACTGGAGATCTCTCCCTCCCGAGTGGACTTCCGGAGCTGGAAGGAGAAGACAGCCTATGTCACCCCCCAGGCAGGGTGGGCCTGGTCTGGGGAAGGGCAAAGGGGGCAGAGCCCAGGGGGTGAGCTAGCATCCCCCTCCCATGCTGGCAAGAGCCTGTCACGTCCTGCCCTGTCAGCCACGGCTCCAGGTTGGGCACACTGTGTTCCATCCCACTGCTGGCACTGCCACAGGATGGGGAGCAGCACGGGCAGAGCCACTCACCCGCTTCTTATAGTAGATCCTCCACTTGTGGTACTCCCTCATCACCACCTCGATGCGGCGTTTCCAGTAGTTTCCCTCCAGCACGACAGCCTGGGGGGCAGGACAGGGGGTCATGGCTGAGCTCCCCGGCCCCAGCACCCCACAGCCAGGGCTGCTTTCCTTGTACCATATCAGAAACACCTTTTCCAGCAAATCTGTGAAATGCAACATGTCCCCAGGTCCCCCCTGTGCCACACGGACCTGCTGCTGCCCCAGAGAGCTGCAAGGGACCCTGCCCTACCTCTGGTTTTCGGTGCTCATCAGCCTCCATGCCCTCCAGAGGGGTGATGAAGCCACACACAGGGTTCTTCCTCCGCTCCACATCTGCACAGGGGAGAACACAGCTGGCTGTATCCATGTCCCATCCCTATCTCTGCACCTGTACACGGTCATTCCACTGCCAGCCCCATCTCACTGGCACAGCCTGGCATCTGGCAGACAGAGTGGGGTCTGACCCATACTCACACTGGATGTACCATGCTCTCCATATCACGTTGTTGAGTCGAATTTTATCCCAGCAAAGCAGCCGCAGCCCCTTGAAATTCTTCCACTTTGGAGACACTAGCTTCCCACTGAAACACGAAGCAAAGGGGAAGCTGAGGAGCACCACCTTGAAAGATGCCCAGGGGCCACCAGCCTGGTGGCAAGTCAAGAGCAGGTACAGCCACGTGGCTCCGCTGCAGGTGCTTGCCAGGCTCCTGGGGGAGCACCCGCAGGAGCATTCCAAACTCCTGCACACCCTGGGAGCAGCACAGACCTAAACCCTGAGCTTCACAGACCCACAGGAGGCTTCTCAAACCCCTGGATTAAAGCACAGTGCACTGAGGCATTGATTCCTTGATGTTTGAACCCCAGCTCTGAGGTGGGATCCCGCTGCCCCCACCAAGCCAGCTGTGTCCTGCCCCTGGGGGACAGGAAGGCAAGTCTCCTGACCAGGTGAGATGTGTGGTGACACATGCTGTAGTGGCTCTTGCCTCATCACAGTGTTTGGGCAGCTAATTTTGACCCTCCCTTTAATGCCAGGCAAGGCTTGGAAATGCTGCCTTCAGCTGGGGCAGTCAGGGGCAGCCATCGTGGTGGGTCTGGGAAGGCAGGACAACAGTGGAGGATGTTCAGGATGTTAAGGGACATTTGCCTGTGCCCCAAGACAGACAGAGAGTGACACCAGCCCTGCCCTCAGCCAGAGCTTCCCTGGCGTCTTCTCAACACCCATCCCTGCAAACCTGCCCCCCCCAGCCCAAGCTGGGCTCCCTTCTTCTCACTTCCCGGTTCCCAGAGGCAGCTGTGTTTGTTCTGCAGCTCATCATGGTGGTGCTGGTGGTGATGCCCCTGATGGGACCTGCAGTGCAGGTAGCCTCATTTCACTCCTTGTCTTGTTTCTGTCCAGCCAGGGGACACAACACCTCATATGCAGCCCCCTAGGAGGTCCTGAGGGTCCTGCTGCCCCAGGAGCTCTGTGGGGGAGGCCAGGGTCCCCTGCCTTACTTTGGGGTCCATTTTACCTCTCTGGCTCTCCCAACAACATGGCATGGCCTCAGGGCAATGCCAACTGCTCCAGGGGTACCATTGAAAGCCAGCTGCAGGCTGCATGGCCTGGAAGGCCATGTCCCTCTCCAGCAGAGAGTTTGTACCCTAAAGATCTAAGTGCTACTTTGACTCCAAATTTTCCTTGGTACATGCATGGAGCAGGAAAGGTGGAGGCTGAGCTGGTGTCAGGGTGCTGTATCCTCTCTTCCCAGCCCCTCCAGGTGCCACCAGGCCGTGTCCCCAGGGAGGTGCTGGGGATGAGAGCTTGTGAAACCTCTAAGTGCTCTCAAATAATGATTTTGGTGGGTTCTGTTTTGACCTGCCTTGAAATCTGCCTGTGGCAGAGGGGGAGAACTGGGGACCCCTCCAACTCCAGAGCCTGATGCAGGGATGTGTCTGGGAGCAGGTGCAGGAGTGGATGGGGATGATCTCCCGAGGGAGACCTAGCCTGACACACAGCCCCAGGAGCTGGGGAAGGACCTGTGACTCCAGCCTGCAGAGAGTTAAGCCTGACACTGACCACTCCACTATCACCAGGATTTTGAACTTTCCCCAGGTGCACAAGGCAAACAGCAAGATGGTGCCAGGTGGAGGAGCCAATGGAAGGGACAGGATTCCTGGGCACATGGCCAGATCTTGCTGGTCAAGGCCACGTTCCTCACTCACAGCCAGCTGAGAGGAGCAGCCTGAGCCTGTGGGACACAGGAAGACACCTTGGCCACACATGAGGCCAGTGGGCCATGGCTAGGAGTTGCTGTGGGGCCTGGAGGCAGCAGGGAGATGCCTTTTGGCTTTACCACCAAATGCCTTTTTTCCCCCCTTAATGATCCTTTCAGTTTTGGGGCTTAACAGGCTGATCTTTGTTCCCTGTTTTGCCTTGAAAAGGGCCCCACCCTTCCCTGGGAAGACGGATGCAAACTCCACATTGAACCATGGGAAGGGTATAGGGTGCCCCAAACAGGTTTGGGGTCCTGCTGCCCTACCCTGTCACAAGGAGGGGGACACAGATCCTGCCACTGGCTACAGGGTGTTTGTGGGATGGGGTGAGGTGGCAACAGGGCCCAGCCTGGGTCCAACACCGGCATGGGTCCAGCAGCACCTTGTTTGGTCTGTGACTCATTTACCCATCCAGCAGTTTCACGTGTTGCAGTCCCTGATTTCATGGCAACACGGGTACTTTACTCTTCATCAGCAGCAAGAGGAGCAGGGAAGAGAGGAGTGATCTGGAGAGATGCAGGGTTGCACAAAGAGAAATGAGCAGCAGCTGGAGGGGAACAGCTGAGCCGAGGGTCTCCTGGCAGGGGTAACCCTGATCATCCCTTCCAAGGAGCAGCATCCCCATGAGGCCATCAGAACCCCGCTTTGTTTCCTGGGCTGTGGGACATGGCTGGCAGAAGAACAATGTTCCCTGCAAGTCCTGAACACTCATCTTCCATTTCTCAGAAATTTTACTATCAAAAGCATGCCTTTTCTTGAATTTTTATGTTTTGAAATCCAGAGTCCAGCAAAGAAAGTTAAAAATCTCACCACAGTTTTCCTTTAAACTGTCCCTTAAGTGAAAAATGGCTCTCTTCAAATCCACCTTCAAACTCTGCCATCTAAATGAGCTGGATTTTCACCGTGGATGAAACAGCCACTGCTGCAGCTCGGCTGCCTCCTGCGGGAGTTAGCTCAGTCCCAGGGTGATTTGGGGATAGTGTTGAACAAAGGTGTTGATAGACTGTGCTGGGAGCGGGACCTGCTCTGTATGTGTACTCCCAGCAGGAATGCTCTGCCTCTGGGACAGACATTTATCTACCTCCATGCAAAGACAGCATGAAGTGCCCCAGCTGAGAAGGGAAGGCATTGAAATCCTCTTGTAGAGTTGCCTGGGAAGCCAGAGAGAGCTGCAAGCCAAGCCCCACCTCTACAGCCAGTTATTTTGGTGGTGTCCGGAGGTATGACCCCTCTGTGCATGGGAACACCAGCACACCAGCCCAGCCCCTCTGCACAATCCTTGAACAGGATCAGCCCCAAAACCTTGGAGAATGACAGAAGAAAGGAGCGCAACTCCCTGCCACTAGTGACAGCAGAGCCACAGTGCAGCGTCGGTGGGTTTAGCCTGAGCATGAGCCTTTCCCACTCACCAGACCCCCCTAGAACGGAGGTCTTCTGCCAGAAAAAATGAACCGGGTTGGATGATGAACTCCAGTGAGTGCGTCCCTGGAGTCTCTGCCTAGTGTTCTCTGCCCCGTGTGCATTTAAGGCACCGTGAATTAGAGAATCAATAGCAGCAATTCCACCTCTCCCAGGGGAGACAGAGGCTGCCAAGAGGATGAATTAGTATGGAATTGGCACATGAGATGCCTTGTTTTAAATCACAAGAGGGGCTGAGTGGATACTCCAAGTCACTTCCCAGTCTGAAGAGGAGGTTAATCTCCATCACACTCTGGGAACAGCTTTGGGAAGCTGCTTCTGGAGCACGAGACAGATGTTGCCAGGTAAGATCACGAGTGACTGCAGTTTGCATTTGCCAATCTGCTCCCAGTTTTCCTTCCTTCAGGAGGAGGTTCCCCAGGTCAGTGATTCCCAACAATAAGTCACAGGAAGGGGTGTGAGCCCACCCAGGACACTGTGCAGGTCACACTGTGGTGATGGAGAGGATGAGCCTTCTCGTGCTAAGGCCAAAGTATGAGCAGCTACTGAAGAAGCTCAGCTCCACCCTCAGCTTTTTTGGGTAATGAGACACAGTCAGGTGGGCTGCAGGCAGAAACAACATTCTAGGGAAGGATTCAAGGAATGCAGGATGTTGCAGGAGAAGGAGTGGAAAAGGATCATTAAGCAGGAAGCTGCTGTAAATTACCTGGAAAATAGGTAGAAAGGAACTGCTTCATCCTAGCCTTAGGAGGAAGACCTCAGAGAGAAGAGTTGCCTCTCTTTGGGGGGTCTGAGGGAACAAGTTATTGCTGGAAGCAAACCTTGATGTGGAGGGAGTATTTCTTTAGCAGCGAGAGGTGATGCCCAGTCCTGACTATGGACGGAAGATAAGTCATATCCCCAGGATGATTGCTCAGGCTGAGACAAGACTGCTACAATGTCTGTGAAATGCACAGCAGGAATGCTGGAGAGGGGAGGAATTCCAGTTATAGCCATTGAAAGATATTTAGGGAAAGTTTAGTGAGTTGCTTTTGAAATGGTGTGAGCCCAGACAGCAAAGGATGGGTGGCTGCAGTAGTCACAGTTCACCAGGAGACAGGATAGTTTTCTGCTCTTCTCCACACTGTTATGGCCAAGTCTGGACACTGTGTCCAACGGACAAAGAGGGAGGTTCACAAACTGGAGTGATCCTGGAGGAGGATATCGAGGTGGTTGGGGACTAATATACATGACAGAAGAGGAGTGTGAGGGATGGGTTTGTTCAGCCTGAAGAAGGCGAAGAGGGAATTACTACCATCAGCTGTCCAAAGGAGGAGATGGAGCCAGGCAGTTCTCAAACATGCACTGAGAAAGGCCAAGGGGAAATGGACATGAGAGTCCGAACAGGTAAACTCCAAACTAGAGCCATGGAAGGCTGTGGGAGAGGGGCAGCCCTGGGCAGGCTGGGCAGGTGATGGGCTCACTTCTTAGGGCTCCATCCGTAGGAGTGATGGCCCTGAGCAACCTGACCTGGCTTTGGATCTAGCCCTGACCTGCATGAGGGTTGGACGAGGAACTCCACAGGTGCCCCCCTTACCACACCTTACAGTGTTTTCTCCTTGGTTAGGAAGTTAGTCTGAACTTAACTGTGGGTGCTCTCCTGAGGGCTGGAAAGTATTGGGCTGGTGACCCCAACTGAGGCTGTGCTGCCTCTGGAAACCTGGCTGGGAGGGGAGGTGTGAAATGATAGGTGGTGCAGAGAAGTATCAAATCAGATGTAGAAGTGCACCAAGAGCCTTTAAACTCCATTTTCCCACCCTGATACCTTTGTCCAGCTGCTACCTACAAGTGTGTCAAAAATGTATTAGCAAAGGAAAGGCTGAGAGAGCTGGGGTTGTCCAGCCTGGAGAAGAGAAGACTCATGGGAGACCTTAGAGCCTCTTCCAGTGCTTAAAGAGGGTCCGAGAGAGCTGAAGAAGGACTTTGGTCACAGGCCTGGAGTGACAGGACAAGGGAGAATGATTTCACAGTGCCAGAGGGCAGGCCTAGATGGGATACTGGGAAGAAATTCTTCCCTGTGAGGATGGGCAGGCCCTGGCACAGGTTGCCCAGAGAAGCTGTGGCTGCCCCATCCCTGGAGGTGTCCAAGGCCAGGCTGGACAAGGCTTGGGTAAGTGTCCCACTACATAGGAGCCAGTGTCTGCACTGCCATGCTCAGTGCAGGAAGGAAATGAGCCATTGAGAGTCCAAGGGGTAGGGAGAACTGGAGCAATGGAGCCCTGACTGCAGTGGAATGGCCAGTCCCCAGTCACACACTGTACTCCAACTGCCAGAGCCCTTGTACCCTGTCTGTTTCCACTCTGCCTGGGAGCTCCAGGGCCCAGGGGGGCACTGAAGCTGGCCTGCACCTCAGGAGTCAGAGCACTCTGGTGTGACAGTGTCTGCTCCTCGAGCCTCAAAGATGCAGGGCTCAGGTATGGAGAGAATGGGGCTGGGAGAGGAAAAGAGAGCGAGGCCACCAGTGTCTCTGTGTCCCCTGTTTGTGGCACTCAGGGGTGCCCTGCCTGACCAGGAAGCATGATCCTCACCTGGGTCACCCCACACTGAGGCTCCCTGTGCTCCCACAGAGCACTGCCTTCCCCAGCCCCTTGGAGCAGAGCTGTGCTATGCTGGCTGCTGGCAAACTGGGATGATCCCAACCACCACCTGGGATATGGTGACAGGTCAGATGTATACAACTATGTGGGAACAGGTACCCTTGGAGTGCTGTTTCTATGTCCAGCATCCCCAAGCATGTCCCGGCAGTGACCATGTTCCCTATTGCATCGAGCGTTCAAGGACTTCAAGGCAAACCTGAGAGATTCTGGATGAGGCAACCTCTTCAAGGCTGCTTTTCCGAGGATTTGCTTTCACATGGTAGGACATCATCATTCTAGGTTTTCACATTTGGACGTTTTGGGAAAGCTATGCAAGCAGTTTGGCACTCCAGCAGAGAGCAAGTCATGCTGATGCCATGCTGGAGAGAACTCAAAACCTTGGGGCTTGGCAAAGGAGAGGAGCTGCCTCCAAGAATGTGGACCATGACTGTAGGGGACACGTTGCAGTCTGTCCTGTTGTCACTAAAGAGCTGTTACTGGTCTTAGGCAATTTGGGTGGCAGGGGAACAATGCAGTCACCCATCTGATTTTGCAGGAGAGAAGGAGAAAAGCTTTCGGGAGACCTTGGACAAAACCCATGCAGTCATCCAGTCCCAAGTGCTGCTGCATGCCATGGAATAACCTCAGGACATGGGGACAGAGTCAAGGACAGAAAGCAGGACTCCTGCTCTGGGCTGGATTGCCAAAGAACTGAGTGTTAGCTGTCCACAGGGTCACTGCTGCTCTACAGAGTGTGCTAGGTCTGGCCATGGGGGAAATACAGCCAGGCACAGTGACACCAGATCTCATGGGAAAATGGAGGAGAGTCAAGCTACGTGTGAACAGAGGAGAAACTTCTTACCTGGTTCCATAGCCAGCAACCCAACATCAGCTCTTTTTCCCTGAAACTTTCCAGGATGGCAATTTCTGAGCATATGGCACATCACAGCCCATGGAGAAGAGGAGGAGGATGTCAGATGGAAACAAATTCCTGGCTGGGCAACAGGGCTCAGCTAGCCTCCTGCCTTCAGCTAGCTGGGGGTCCGTAAGACACATGCAAGGGCTCTGAGACTCACCTGTACTCCAGGCTCATGCACTCAAAGAGCCGCGTGAGGGTCGGGTCGATACTCCGGGGATCAGCAGGCTCGGGCTCAGCACGGTGGTGCCGCCGCCGGGGCAGTGAGTCGCTGTGCGGGGATGACACCATGAAGTGGCCACTGTGGATGACCTGGGAGGAGTTCTGTGCCCCAGCGCTGGGTCCTGTGCCACCCACAGCTGCGTCCTCTGAGTCAGAGTCAGAGTCAGAGACGGGGCAAGGCCCAACGGGAGGCTCCAGGAAAGGTCCTGGTAGTCCCACCTGAGCTCCTGCCATTCCTAGTGCCTACTGGGGAGCCCTTATGGATCTGACCCAGCACTGTGATCCACGTCCCAGCTGAGCCGAAGCCCTACAGGCACTGCGTTGGCATCGAGCACATGCTGTAGTACAGTACAGGAGCACAGTACAGGACACCGGCACCACACCTCCTCCTGGGCGCCTCCTCCACCCAGCCCACGCCGTCTGCTCCGGGCTTCAGTGGTTGGTTTCCCAGGGCGGATTTGCTGCCAGCCCTATTTATAGTGCTGGTGGTTGATCCCGCCCACGGCACACCATCAGCAGGACACGTCCAATGGCCATCAGGCACCAGGCACCAGCCACCAGCCACCTGAGCTTCAGCTCCAGGCCACCGTCCTGCTCCAGTAGTGTCCTGACAACTCCAGCTTTTAAGTGCCCCACACACCTGGGGAGGAGCACTGCGGGTCCCCTGTTCCCCCTTGCTGTGGCCAAGGGTTGGCTGGCAGTCGGCTCTGTTTACCCAGAGTTAATCGCTGATCCCGGGTGCCGGTGGAGTGAGGAGCAGGCAGTATTTACCCAGTGCCTCTGCTTTAATGGATCTCCCTGCACTTTCAAGGGAACAAATACAGATTAAGGGACACAAACAGGTAAAATTATAGCAACGGGCACTCAGCTCAGCACAAAGCAGGCCAAGGCACTGAGCCAAATGCTGAGCTGAGAAACAGCCCCAGGAAAACCTGCTCCAAGGTGTGACCCAGCAGGAGATGGGATGCAAACAGCAAATGTGAGAGAGAACAACTATGAGCTTGGGTATGGTGGGATTTACACACCTTGTGGTCATGCAGTCCTTAAAATCACAGAATCATAAAATTTTACAATGGTTTGGGTTGGAAGGGACCTTTAAACTCACCTCATTTCACTCCTCTTCCACTAGACCTGGGACCCCTTCCACTAGAACAAGTTGCTTAAAGCCCTGTCCAACCTGGCCCGGAATACTTCCAGGGATGGGGAAAACACAGCTTTTCTGGGCAACCAGTGTCACAAGTATTTGCTCACTGACCTGAGCCACAGAGGGACCCAGCGGATATAATTTCAGACTTAAACCACTTTTTTTCTCTCTAGTTCCTGGCAACTTCTTCCCCAGCCCCACATCCTGGATGGAGCACATATGCCTGGAGAGCACCCAGGCACAGATCTTAGGTACCTCCAATGGAGATACAGTATAAATGGATGGGATAAACCCGACATAGATAGCTGCAGGCACTGGAACCCTAATCCAGTTTGTAGATGGAGCTGGATACTTTCCATACCACCTAGGTGGGTCCAAGAAGGGTCAGCAGCTATCCAGGTTGTTTTCCAGAGCTGAAAGAAGAATATGCACAAAAAGCTGTTTTGTACAGCTTCTACACTGGTTGTTGCAAACCTCCCTTTGGAACCGTTTCTTCATTTAAGAACCATTTATTCATTTTCCAGCCAGATTTCTGTGGGTCTGTAGCTTTTTTTCCCCCCCCATCTGTGATTCCTTACAACCACCTCAGCCTGTCCCAAGCTGTCTGTCAAGATGTTGAAGAGAGAAGTAATTTTAAAAGTACTGTCTGCATACATTTTAAAGCAGTAATGGGCATGTGAGTGTCCTGGGAAACTAATAATTAGGCAAGGCACAAGGAAACAAACATGTCAGAGATAAAGATACGGGATGCTCCTGGGGACAGGGTGGGATTTTGGGGGTGTCCTGTGCAGGGCCATGAGTTGGACTTCGATGATCCTTGTGGGTGCCTTCCAACTCGGGATATTCCATGAATCTGTGATTCTATAAATACAATAAACTGAGGAAGAGTCAACACAGTTTTTAGAGGAATGTTATGACTCAGACATCTGTTCCAGCTGTTGCAAGAAGCGGTGGTGTGTGTGGACAACAGTAACCTGGTCAATATAATGTCATCCAAAAACACTTTGAAGAAGGTCTGTCATAGAATTTTCAGAGACACTGAGCTGTAACAGATCAACAGCTTGCAAAGATAAGACAAATTGGTAAAAATGCAGAGATTTCCTGTCGGATGCTACAAGCATCTCCACTGGGGCTGGAATTTTCAGCATATTCATGATATGGAGAAAAGGCTGCAAATTGGATGGTGACAGTGTTTCTGCTACAGAAAATAGTTTAGAACTGACACAGGTAAAGGTGGCTAGAGAGCACTGCAGAAGTATTTCAGGCTACAGAGCAGGTGGGTGATAACATCAGAAATTAGAATCAATGTTGAGAAGGATAAAGTGAAGCACATCCCTCACTGTACATCGGGGGACTCTAAATTAGATGAATGCCAGTCAAGAGCTAAAGGTGACTGTAAGCAGCTCCCTGAAAACATCAGCTGAAGGCTCAGGAGTGACTAAAAAGTAAAAAAGGCTCCAGATATTGCAAGGAAAATATCGCTTGCCCCAGTATAAAGCAAGCTCACAAGTGTGTGTGGCTTTGGTGCCTGGCTCAGAAAAGATGGAGAAAAACTGGAAAAGGTCACCGTCCTGGTTTGAGACCAAGTCGGAAGAACATCCAAAATGAACATCCTCTGATGGAAGGCAGGTTTCAGCCACTCCTCCCCCACCAGGTTCGGGAAAAAAGTTTTTCCTCGGGGGAGAGTGAAAGGAAAAAAACTATTTATTTAATAGACACAATGCACAACGGGAAAGGAATAATACTGGAAAATAAAACCTCTCGCTGTGGAGAGAACCTGGTAAATTTCCAGAGTCCTTTGTGGGTGTGGCTTTCTCCTCTTCGGAGCTGGGTTGGCTTGGGCCCCTCCGGGCCGAGTTGTAAGGTCTCCCGGTGTGTTCTGGTATTGCTGAACAGTCCAGCAGAGAAAAAGAAGAAACCAAAGCCCCAGGACAACAAAGGAGCTTAACTCTCCATCTCTCTCTTCCAAGAAAAGGAGCCAAGAGCCAGGAAAAGCAGGAAGGTGCTTCCCTCTGCTCTGCACCAGCAGCAGCAGCTGTCTCTGTGTCCTTGGAGCACAAACTGCTTTGAAAAATTTGTCTGGCTTTTTTTTTTATCTCTCACACCCAGTTTTAAAGGCACAGAAAAGCACAGGAATCATGTCTGGGCATAGAGCGGCGATAAGGGATACACATCGTAGAGTAATCCCAAAAGAGTCACAGAGATGAAGAAAATGGATGGTCAGAAGTGGGAATGGCACCCCTGCAAGAAAAGGGATCAGGACTGTGTTAGGAAAGAGATGAATGAGGTGACAGGCACTAGCAGTGTAGACATGGATGCAGTAGGAACAGGGAATGGTTAGAGGTGGTCATTCAGCACTTTTCAGAGCTGGAGGTTGGAGTGGATGATCTCCAGAGGTGCCTTTCAACCCTAACTGTTCTGTGATTCTGTGTTTCCAGAGGCAGCAGGCAAAGGAAGGGCTGGCATGGCATGTTCATCTCAGGATGCTGTGAAACCAGAAGTCTAATCGGTCTTAATAAGGAATTGGATAAACTGATGGAGGACTGGAACTATTAAAATTCTTTGTGTGTCCAAAGCAAAGCTGACTGATGGGAGCTCAGGACACAGGCACAAATTCACCGTTGGCCTCCCATTGCTCAGGTGGGTGTTGTTGGGCACGGAGTGAGATCTTCCAGACCCTCAGGGTGAGAGACATCCCCAGTTTGTCAGAGCCACCTAGGCATCTGTTCCTCAGGCCCATGCAAGAATGGGCAGAGAAAGTCTTTGTACTTTCCATCTTTCACTGCAGATGAATAAAAGATAAGAAAAAAAGAGCAAATTATACCTTGTGCAAGCTCACCATGTTCCCTAGGAAACAATTCTGAAGTGCTTATTAAATCCTTTTGAGAAAGGTTGAAAAATCCTAGTTTAAGGAAACATGTTGTATTCTCTCTGCCTGGAAGGAAATTTTCTGCTGTGTATTTTCTGCTTGCCCAGAGAAGATGTGGCTGCTGCATGTCTGGAAATGTTCAAGGCCAGGTTGGATGGGGTTTGGAGCAACCTGGCCTAGTGGAAGGTGTTCCTGCCCATGGCAGAGGGGTGGAACCAGATGAGCTTTAAGATCCCAAACCATTCTGTGAGTCCATGATTCTATATCTATGCAATGAGTTTCTTGGTGCTTTTTTCCTTGGATGGCCTGGCTCTCATTCCCTGTTTGAGCAGCTGGTGCTGGCAGGATCTCAGCACTCCATGCAGTAGCAGGACAAAGAAACATGGAGAAGAAAACTGCAGCCTGCAGCTAGACTCCTTATAGAATATTTCTGGGCTCTTGTTGTCTGCCAAACTTCCTTTCCATAGGAAGCTGCCTGGCAAACCCTGGGCAAGAGCACCCTCTGGGGACCAGCAGAAATGTAATGGTGAGATTACACTTCTCAAATCCCTTCTTTTCACATTGACGTTGCATTTTAAGTGGGTTTCACGATGGTGATGTGTGCTCAGTGGTTTGCCAAGAAAGCTGGGGAGGGCTGGCTCACCACACCCCGTCTCTGTTACTGTGGGACAAGCTGAGCCTCCCTGGAGAGAGCAAGAGAGGCCTGAGGACACACAGCAGCCTTGGAGCTTGTAGGATAAGTGAGGTATCACTTCAAAAATCACAGAATGGTTTGGGTTGGAAGGGACTTTAAAGATATTTCATTCCAACCCTACTGCCATGGGCAGGGACACCTTCCACTAGACCAGGTTGCTCCAAGCCCTGTCCAGCCTGGCCTGGAACACTTCCCTGGGCAACCTGTGCCAGGGCCTCATCACCCTCACAGGGAATAATTTCTTCTCAATATCCCATCTAGCCCTGCCCTCTGGCACTGGGAAGCCATTCCCCCTTGTCCTGTTACCCTAGGCCCTTGTCCAAAGTCCCTCTCCAGCTCTTCTGGAGCCCCTTTAGGCACTGGAAGGGGCTCTAAGGTCTCCCCGGAGCCTTCTCTTCTCCAGGCTGGACACCTCCAGCTCTCCCAGCCTGTCTCCAGAGCAGAGGGGCTCCAGCCCTTGGAGCATCTCAGTGGCCGCCTCTGGACTTGCTTCAACAGCTCCACATCTTTCCTGTGGTCAGGACCCCAGAGCTGGAGGCAGCTCTGCAGGTGGGGTCTCACAAGGGCAGATGGGGACAATCTCTTCCACTCAACAAAAGTCACACTGGTTAAAGATAACGAGGGGACATGGTGCAAAAGAGATTTTTCTGCATCATAAGGAGACTCACCATGAGGATGCAATATCCAATGGAATTGTCTTTCCTGTCATGGAAGGGAATGCTGTGCTGGGAGCCCAGCACAGGTGGGTGGTGCTGCCCCTGAGCTGCCTCTCACACTACCTGGATGCATGGTGGGTGCCCAACCTGGAGGGGAGGCATTAGCAGAGGGTCCCTTTAATGATACATGTCCATGTGTATCCTCAAGGCAAGAGTGTTAGCCAAGAAAAAAACCCAAATGTTTTCTAAATGCAACAAGAAATTCCCAAGTTTGAGAGCCAAGAACATTTTATTTAGGTTATTGTCTCCTACACTGGGTTTAGTCTCCGTTCTGAGCTGACAGATGCCTATTCCTCCTGTCACACACCTCATGACTCACTGCAGAGGGGCAGGAGGCAGTAGGAGGCAGGAGAGAAATCCCATGTTTCAAGGCAGACATGCAGTAAAACCATGGTATAAAAAATTGCACACAAGCATGACAAAGTAATAGAAGAATTGTTTTCAATGATTTTTATTTGCTAGCTCATGCCTCTGTATTGATGAGGAAACAGCTCTCATCTCCCTGAGCCAAAGGCACTCCAGGACTCACATGCCACTGGAGGCAATTTTAGTACATAAATACCGTGGAGGTTGGAAGCTGGAATGGGTGGCATCTGCTGAAGGGTTCTGCCTTCAAAGATGAGGATGTATCATAGAATCATGAGGGTTGGAAAAGCCCTCTAAGATCATCAAGTCCAACTGTTCTACCAGCACTGACTCTGGGAAGTAATCATGGCCCTGGCTCAGGGAAAAGCTGAGCTGCAGTGGTGTAAACCCTCTAATGCATTAACCTCTTTGAGCACTTC
Organism: Corvus hawaiiensis; assembly: GCF_020740725.1. NCBI lineage: Eukaryota > Metazoa > Chordata > Aves > Passeriformes > Corvidae > Corvus > Corvus hawaiiensis. The sequence goes on along the minus strand of NC_063232.1, from coordinate 11,164,455 downwards.
AAAGGTCTGAAATAGACTTTCACAATTCAGACAGTTCTTTGAATACCAATTTATTTGACTATTTCACATCTATTAAGCCTTACATGCAGGAGGTTCAGAGTGAGAGGCTGACTGTGCACTTTAGTATCTTAGCAAGATCTTCAGCAAAAATTAGGTAGTTTTCCTGAAATTAAGGATGTAATTTAACTTACAAAGCCACAGAAGTCTACTGGGTTGACCATTTCACATGTTATGTGAAGCCCACTACTGATCTGGAAACTTCTGAGTTTCCAAGAGACTGTTTCTATTATTAATGTAATTTAAATGATCTGACTCTGAACTAGAGGACACAGGCACAGCTGAGAAGTAGGGGAAATCTACAGGAGGAAGAAAAAGTGGAAAATGCCTTATTTTCTTCAGTAGCTACATATGACCAACCTCTGCAAAGACCCCCATGCACATTCCCATGACATACCTGGTTTGGTTTTGCTTTGTTTGAATTCTTTGGAGAGCAAGAATTAGCCCCAGGTTGGACAGCAAAGAAATGAAAATGCAACTAGCAGTAGGTGGTGGGTTTGATGAGGATGGCCGAGGCTCTGCAGTTCCCCTGGCACAGGCTGCCCCATGTCATGCCCCCTTTGAAGTTCAGACGCACAGAATAACACGCCGAGTACCACCACCCACCCCCGGAGCTAGTGGCACAGTTCCCGCTAGAAGTGTCCTGATCCCGATCTTTAGCAGAGAACTTCATGTTGTCGTGCATGGTCGTGGTGCCCTTGGAGGCCATGGCATCCTCTGCTGTCCCCGAGTGCGCTCCCAGCCTCAGCTGGTAGCCCTGGGACTCATCACCCAGGCTGAACAGGTTGTAGTCTGCGAACTTCATGTTATTTGAAGCATCCCAGATGGCAAACCTGACCTGGTAGACCTTCTGTCTGGTGATCTGGTGGATGTACTCAGTGCCCAGCCAGAACTCAGTGTGCACATTCCCAAAGCCGTGTTTGTAGGTGCTCCAGGACTCGTCCCAGCTGACTGGTGTATCTCTGTGGTTCCTCTGGATGACGGTCCAGCCTCCATTCTCTCTGCTCATTTCACAGTAGACCACGATGGTTTGCATTCCTGTGGGCTGGATGATGTAGATGCCACTGGAGCTGCTGGCAGGGAGCTCGCTGCAGTCCTTGGGCCAACCTGGGACATGAGAGAATGTTGGAGGACCAACAGGCACAACACTCCAGTCTGCTGTCCCTGCAACCTGGCATCCACTGCATCCCTGGGGTCAGGAAGGAGGAAATCTCATTCCCTTAGCATTGGACCCTGTGGACGGCTGTGAAAGCCCAGCTTTGCTCGGAAGGGATATCCTCTGTGGACTTGTGGCTTTTAAGTAACGGCCGCAGAGTCCTCTGAGATCACAGAATCCCAGAATGGGTTGGCTTGGAAGTAATCTTAAAGCCCATCTTGTTCCACCCCCCTGCCACGGGCAGGGACACCTTCCACTAGACCAGGTTGCTCCAAGCCCTGTCCAACCTGGCCTTGGACACTTCCTGGGATGGGGCAGCCACAGCTTCTCTGGGCAACCTATGCCAGATCCTCACCACCCTCATTGTCTGACATTTCTTTCCCATGTCCAAACTGACCCCACCCTCATTCAGTGGCCTTCATGTTTGGAGTAGCACATGGAGTTCTGCTGAGGCGCTGGGCTGGCTGCTCCCCAGGCTGATAGCCAACCTGCCACCACTCTGCCCTCATTCCCTACACCCCTCCCTGTTCCCTGGGGGATGTGGGTACTTACTTCTGTGGCTCTGTGCCTGCCGAGGGTCAGCTGCCTGGTTCTGCTGGATGATCCCTCCAGCTTCATCTGCATCAAGAAAACAAGGAATGAGAAGAGCAGCCCTGTGCCACAGCACAGAGGTAAGTCCAGCCCTCACAGGCTATTATTTCCAGCACTGAGTTTTTTGTAGGACATTTCAATGATGACACTTGGCTCATTTTTCTTTCTGTGTGATAGTTTTTGGTTGGAAAATCTTCAAAAGGATCAGAGACTAGGAACAGGAATTCTGCAGCCATCAAGCAGCTGCGTATTTGCTCCTCTCAGCAAGGAGCAGACGGCATACCTGAGTAGAACCACAGAATTGTGAATGATTTAGGTTGGAAGGGACCTTTAAAAGACCACCTAGCCCAATCCCCCTGCTATAAGCAGGGACACTAGAACAAGTTGCTCAGGGTAGTAGTGATGAGTACAAGGATGTACCAGAGAGAGAAGGATCAGGAGGATATAGACCATGGGTGCTCTCAGACCAAGATCAGACTGCTGAGAGCTGTTGCTGTTGAACCTGCTTTTCAGTGATGAAGGATTCATATGTTCATTCAATCCATAAAGAGCTCCAGAAACCTTCAGAGTGTGAAGGTGATGCCATGAAGATTTTTGCCTTTTCTTTTATACCCCTGTTATACCTTTTTACAATTTCTGTATTCCCAGTGCTTTTTCCCTACATTCTTGGACTTGTTTGTCAAGCTAAGAGACTAAACATTTTAGAAGCTTTGTAGTTAGGGATCAGTGTGCCCCAGACCCCAAGGTCCTCTCCAGAACACATTCTGTAAACTAAAATAGAACCATCCAGGGAAAGGCTCCTTGGGGACGGGGGCTCACTTGAGCCTCTCATTAAGGAATCTTTAATAGATATGCTAATTAGTAACACTTATAATGTTATACCCGATCTTTTAAGGGGTATTCAGCAGGGTGCATTTCAATGCACATCCTTAAAATAAATACCAAGATAAAATCCCTTTTCCCATTCTAACCATGTATGACTCTTGATTTTAGGACCAAGAAAAGGCATCAAAGGAGCTCACAGCTATGAGAGAACGATTCTCTGTTTAAGAGAAATCCCAGCACCCATCTCAGTAAGAATAGTTCCCTGAGAGCTTCTAGAATTGTGACCTCCATCAGTGGTTTGATGAGGTTTTGGGACTGTTTAGCCATGTGCAAGCTTCAGAAAGCATTCTGGTTAGTCACTTATACAAAGTCTCTCTGAAGTTTCAGGCCTGTGAATGGACTATACAAATATATGTGGGAAGAGAATAGATAAAGGAAGAGAAACAGTCTGTCTAGAAAAAGCTGCCACATGCAATCTTGTCAATAACAAAGAAGGTTGAATTACCAAATCTGGTGATGTTTGGTTAAGATATTAAATTAGAGGAAGATTTGATCAGGATCCTTTTATTTCCACAAGAGTATTTTCCACACCTCCCTTTCTGTGCAGAGGAGAGGGCTCCTGATGTTTGGATGAACAAAGTTTAGGGATGCAAGACAGAAAACACATACCAGGAAGAGGCCCATCAGAATGGATATTAATGATTTCATCCAAATCTGCTTTCAATCTTTCCAGGTTTTCGATGTGGAGAGCAAGAAGCGGGGATACAAGGGCCAGCATGGAGGTGAAGAACAGAGGACTGTAGTGACGAGCAGCTGGAGAAAGAACATACACAGTGAATCCGGGAATGTGAATCCTCTGGAGGAGAACTGATGTGTTGGGTTGTAGGTATCACTGGTACATAAAGATACTCAGGAGCTAGTACAAGAGGGATAAACAAAGCACAGGGACCTAAGACCTTGGAAAGAAAGGCAGGGATGCCCAGCTGCACACAAAATTCACCCCATCCCATCCCATCCCATCCCATCCCATCCCACACTCACCCATGCTGTCTCTGTTGGGATCCTGTGGAGTGGGGGAGCTGAGTAGATCTGGTCTGGTGGCAGCATGGCCAACCCTGATGTTATATAGAGCTCATCAGTGAGGTGAAGCAGCTGATCAAATAGCAGTACTCACCCATTCCTGGAAATTTATGGTCTGTTTGTCCTCTGCAGGTACCTCTCATGCACCATCTGTCGTGTTTCTGTGGTAAGGGTTCCTAGCAAATAGCTGCTGGGGTTCACAACAGGATTCCACAACAGGATTCCACAAAACCAAGAAAAGTTCCTGGTAACGGTCCTACCAGGGCCATGGGAGGGGCCCCTGGGGTCAGCCAGCAGGTCAGGGGGAGGACCTGCTGGTGCCACTGAAGCACTGGATGAAAATGGGGACCGAAAGCAGAGGGAAAGAAAGAAGAGACTCCAGCCTGGTGCTGGGGATTTACCAAAACACCCTGCACAGATGTGACCCAACAGCTGCAGCTGCTGCCTGATGCACTGGCTTTCTCTCTCTCAGAAAGCATCCGGGCTGGGGTGATGCCCACACACACACACCATGGGGGAGAGTAGGTGAGCAGGTAAGCAGAGCCCTCCTGAGCCTGTTTCTCCCCCTCAGGACATAGGGGATAAGGGCAGGGAGTGTAGGGGAAGGGGCACTGCATGACCACCAGGTTTTTGCTCAGAGCTGCCACAAAGCATCCAGGGGTCAGGAATGACCCCTGGGAAAGGTTGTTGACCTTTGCCGCAGCCTTTGCTGATGGAGGGCACAAGGTATCTGTGTCTGCAGTCCAGCTCTGTTTATCAGTGAGGTGAGATAGTCAATCCAAACAGCAGAACTCGCCCATTCCTGGAAATTCATGGTTTGTTTGCCTCCTTCCCCACACACCTTTTCTCACGTGCCAGCTGTTCTGCTTCTGTGATAAGAGTTCTCAGCTGCTGATGTTCACACAGAATTCCACAAAACCGACAAAAGCTACTGATAAGAGTTTTTCTTGGGGTTGTTAATACTTATGGGGTTTGAAGCCAAGCCATGTAGGGACATTCTGTCACCTGGCCAGGCCAGAAATCTCTGTTAGACACCCTCCAGGTCTGTCCACCTCACCTGGTGCATCACTCGAGGGGAAACTGTGCTCTGACATTACACATGGGATTCCACACACACAGAGAGCAGCAAAAGGGCCTTGTCCCCAGCCCTGACCCCTGCTTCCAGTGCCATATATAACCTGGGACTGTAGCATTTGTCTTAGACACATTTCTGGCAGCCCAATTTCAAAACAGATGAGAAAGGTCTCCCTAGCCCTTCCAGCAGCCCCCGCCCTATGCTACACAGGAGCAGGGCTGGCTCTCTGCACTCACCTGGGCACCAAGTGCGGCCCCAAAGCCGAGGTGCCAAGCTGTGCCTGACATCCCAAACTGTTGGCCCTGACTGCTGTTATCCCTCAGTGACATCTTCATCCTACAGCTATAAGGGAGGTCCCTGCAGCTGGGACCGCATGGTGGTCCCCCCCCAAACACTGCTGGCCCTTGAAGAAGCAGTGACAAGGCATGGATGGTCTTGGAAGTGCGAGCCCAGCCAGGGTATCTGGAGGTCATAAGGAGAGCTGAATTATGGAAGGAGGAAGAAGAAGGGACCGAGCCTCCCCCAGATGGTGACCTGCATCTGTCCCTTGCTCCTACCCTGCCCTCACTGTGGGACCTGCTGCCCAGGGAACCATCATCTCCCAGCACAGGGAGTGCACTGGAGCCAGATGGACACCCAGCGCTGGTGATGGACACCCAGTTCCACCAGGACCACAGCAGGAGCTGGAGGTCAGACGGCAGCTCAGGGGGGAGGACCTGCTGGTGCCGCCCAAGCACTGGATGAAAATGGGGACTGAAAGCAGAAGGGAAGAAGGAGGAGACAGAGGCTCAGTGCTGAGGATTTACCAGAACACCTTGCACAGATGTGACCCAATAGCTGCTGCCTGATGCACTGGCCACGAGAGAATGGAGACGTTCTCTCAGAGAGTACCTGGGCTGGGGTGATGCCCACCCACACACAATGGGGGAGAGCAGGTTGGCAGAGCCCTCCTGAGACTGTTGTGGAAGGGGTACTGTATAACACATCCCGGCAGAGAGCTCAGAGCTGCCACAATGCATCTAGGGATTAGGGATGGCCCCTGGGAAAGGTTGTTGACCTCAACCCCAGCCTTTGCTGATGGAGAGCACAAGGCATCTGTGTCTGGAGCCCAGCTCTGGAGCTGATGTCTGGGCAGCTCTGCAGGGAGGAGGCTGAGACAGATCCAGCTGTCACAGAGGTGTTGTGTCATGCCGGGAGCCGGGGACTTTTGACAAACCACTTCCCATAGGTGTTATTCTCTTTGATCTCCAGATGACCCTAGTCTTCCTTCCAGTTCATGCTCCAGCCCATCTGTTTGCCTTTCCCCCTCCTTCAGCGATTTTATTGACCTGCAGCAGTTGGTACATCTCCAGGAAGATTTTAACTCCTGGGCAGGTCAAATGAATTGCAGGTGATAAACGCCCCGCAGCTGGGAGATTTGGATTACTTTATTTTTCCTCAAGATAAAATCTTGAGGCCTCTTAGTATAATCTTGAGCAAAGACAAGCCACCAGATGGGCACACAATGATTAATGATGTGAGACAATGTGCTCACACAGAGGAGGTGTGTGTAGGGACAGACTTGGGAGTGAAGGGGCCCAGCATGGACACGGGAGCAGCAGGACTGGCCAGCAGCACGGTGGTGATGGATGAGTCCTCCTCCTCTTTCTCATGGCTCCTTTCCTGCAGGACTTGCAGCTCCAGGGGATACAAGCAGAAATCCAAGCTGGGGGACAGCCGTGGAGACCAAGGGAGTGGGAACGGATGAATGTGTCCAGCATCCATCCCACTCCTTTCCACCCTGCCATTTCTTTCCGGTTTGCTGCTGCTGCTGGGCTGCTTCCTGCATTCCTGTGAGCTGCATCTTCTGCACCTGGAGCACCAGGTCTTACACAACAAGCTCAAGTGCAGGGCTTTGAACTATTTGCTCTGGATGTCCTTACACAGATTTACTTCTTTCCCATAAAAACATCCTTTTGCCTCTAGACCTATAGAAAAAAAACCCCCCCAAACCACTTTTAGGAGAAACATGAGAAAATGTAAGCACAGGCTGTCCCAAAGCTGCAGCTCCCACTACCCTGGGAGCCCCCTGCTCCTGACTGTGCCCTGGCTCTGCCTTTCCTGCTCAGGCATCCCAAGGGCTGCCCAGGGATCTTGATGGTGATGGGCACTTTCCTCCCCAGGGTTCCAGGCTGGGGCACCCTGGCTTCACCAGGACCTTGTCCTCCTGCCCACCGTGGTGGGTGCCTGGGCCCAGTATGTGCGACCAGTTCCTAGGGTGGTGAGTGTGGGCACTGGGGAACAGCCAGGTTGGGGTGCAGCTACAGGGAGTGGTGGTACAACAGGTGTGAGAACGTCCTGCTCAATGCTGTACGGAAAATCACGCTATGCAAAGCCAATGTCCATAAAGGAGACAGAGGAGTCCTGCAACTTTATTTGAATAAAGGGAGGGAGTCCACTGGGGCACATGCCCACAGGGTTTTCCCTCTCAAGGTTTTGGAGGACGCAGCCTCCTTCAGTCCTAAACTCCCGGCCGCATGTTGCTGTTGCCTGAATGATTTTTGCTTTTATATATTCTCTATATTCTTTACATATATATTCTAGTTCTATTGTTGTATAGTTACACAGTTCCTAGCTAGCCCCAGTACGTTTCCCCACCCTGATAGGCAGAAAGACAAAACACATTCCAAGGCCCCTATCCTATCTTGGTTCTTCCTGGGAACCAAGGTTGAGACCAGCTCTTTGAGACACATTTTCATAAACAACGTTTAGTTCCCATCTGCGGGGGGGGATTTGGAAAGGGGTTGAACTGGGAAGAAATTGCCTCACCACTTACGCTCCTAGTTGGTGATTTTCGTCAGTTATGCTAATTTGCCCCGGAGCTGGTGGCACAGTTCCCGCTAGAAGTGTCCTGACCCCGATCTTTAGCAGAGAACTTCACGTTGTCGTGCATGGTCGTGGTGCCCTTGGAGGCCATGGCATCCTCTGCTGTCCCCGAGTGCGCTCCCAGCCACAGCTGGTAGCCCTGGGACTCATCACCCAGGCTGAACAGGTTGTAGTCTGCGAACTTCATGTCATTTGAAGCATCCCAGATGGCAAACCTGACCTAGATGGTAGACCTTCTGCCTGGTGATCTGGTGGATGTACTTGGTGCCCAGCCAAACTCGGTGTGCCCGTTCCCAAAGCTGTACTTGTAGGTGCTCCAAGACTCATTCCAGAGGATTGCTGAGCTCTGATGGTTCCTCTGGATAACAGCCCTGTCTGCCCCATTCATTTCAGAGTACACCATGATGGGAGGCAGTCCTGTGGGTTGGATGATGTAGATGCCACTGGGGCTGCCAGCAGGGAGCTTGCTGCAGTCTCTGGGCCAGCCTGGGGCAGGACAGAGGAGGATTGAACAAGCCCAAGGCACAGACAGACCTGTGGCTGACTCTGCAAGACCAAGACATCACCAAGCCCTGCCTGCCCAAAGAGCACAGATCAAGCAAACCCCATCCTCACCTGAGCATAAAACGCCCGCGTCGTCATCGTGCCCACAGTTGCACTCTTCCCCATGCCCGCAATGAGCACTCACTGAGGACTCTCTCCAGCCCATTGCAGTTAATGTCGTCCAGCCAGAGTCCCAGATCCTCTCCCAAACTAAACGCTGCCCAGGGCTGATACTGCGTTCCCCCAGCCAAGCTGCCTACACACCACAGAAGCATCCGTCATGTCCCAGGAGTCATCACACACCGTTGCCCACATGCTGCTGTACCAAACCTCTATCTGTCCCAAGTACTGGTTGGAGCCATTCACCAATCCTGCAAGTCCTCGGAGAAAAAGGCTTCAAGGAGCTGTCAGTGTGCGGACACAGACACCATGAACGGGCTTGAGCAGAGGCAGGTCTGAACACGACTTTAGAAAGACAGAGTCAGCACCAGATTGAGTGTGACAAAGCGGATCAAGGAGGGATTTAACAGGAGTTAAATGAAAAATGTTAGCCAAGTTCTCCATCCTTTTTTCTCCCTTATATCCATGTAAGTATGGTGATGAGCTTTGGTACTTACCTTCCTGGTGTCATCAACATCTGCACATCATTGTTCTCCACCTGCACCTGGCCAGGTTTGTGATGTCACCCCTTGGCACAGAAAGCACAAGGTCACTGCAGGGACACAAGGACATTTGAGTTTGCCAGTATTAGTTGTAAAATCCAGTTCTCCAGATGAATCCTTGTTATTCCAAACCCAAGGATGGAAAAAATGAGATGACACAGATGTCTTCCCATCATCCTGGAGTCATCTTCCAAATAGGTACTTCTAACACCCTTTAAAGCCAGGGAGTTTTTCATACGCACTCACAGCGAGTGAAGCCCCACGGCAATGCGGATGCCAGGACTCATCAGTTCAGCAGAACAGCACTTGGTTTGTGGTGCTGCAACACTCGACAACAGCATCTTCTTCCCTCTGCCCATAGCTTGGAAATATTTTGAGGTCAAGGCTACTCGTCTCATGAAGTACCTTCCCAGGTGTTAGGCAGCAAAGTGACTTTTCTTCCTACCCTGTCCTAGTAATTTTTCTGTGGCTACAGGCTTGGCAGGTCTCAAACAGCCCCAATGACAGCAATTACTGCCCCTTCCAGTTTCCCACACCACAGGGAAAAGCCTGCAGGTCCTCTCTAAACTTTCCTCAGGAGGAATTCAGCAGTGTCGTGGTCTAGCCCCATGGCCCCACAGTGGCAAGAAGTGATGGGTGGCCTAGGAGAGGCTCTAGTGCCTGGGGAACCTGAAGCAATTCTTCAGCAGCAACCTGGACCCCATGCCAGGAGGATGGGGTCACCAAGCTTCCCCAAAAAGGGAAAACTGATGGAATCGCAGCTTGACACTGTCTCCCCTTGGCCAGCATGGAGTGCTGCAGGGAGAGCTGTGGGATTGGGCCCTTGGATGGGCGTCTCCGGCTTCTCCCAGTTCCCCAGTCACAGAAACACAGCGCATGTGAAGGAGCTTCCCTGCCCATTCCCCAGCCTAAAATAAAATCCTGGTTTTAGGCCAGAGCAACTTCTTACCATGTAGGGGACAGCAAAGAGAGGGGAGAGGACCCTTTCCCAAAGGGATCCTTGGGTACCAAAGGAAAGGTGGTCTGGTCAGATGCAAAGGCCACCTCTAGGCCCAGAAGTGCCCACAGCACCCTACTTGTTGCCCATATGGGTACAAAGGAGCTCCCAGCAGATGGGAGGATGCCCCGTGGCTGTGTCTGACCCAAGGCAGGATTTCCCCTTGAAGACACACAACTGCAAGCAAGTGTTTCCTACCAGGAATTTGGGAAGATTGGAGTTGAGCTGCTGAATAGGGTTTGGCTGTTGCACACTCTTGGTGCAGCTGCCTGTGCTGCAGTGCCAGTCCCAAACCCTTGACTCAGGAGCTACCAAAATGTGCTAACAGGGATGGCATTACTGTCTCTGATAGTGAAACTGTGACCGAGAATATATAAGGATGTATATTTACATCTGGGATGGCCATGTACTGCCCGAGCAAAACCACCAGCCCAAAAACATGCTTCAGGCTCACAGGTATGGAGTAAAGCTAGAGCCTTTTGGTCCAGTTCAAGTGCTCACTGATGTTGGAAAGAAACAAGATTCCATCCGGCATCTGGATTAACTTCAGGCTGGAGCTGGAGAGCTGACTTGGAGTCACCTGGGGATGTCATCACCCGCAGCAAAGAGCATCTACAGGTGTCCCATGGAATCTGCACCTGTTGTGTGTGCTATGAGCCAGGAGCTGGACAGTGCTCACTACCTCACTGGGAGAGGGTCAGTGATGCTGGGGATGTTTGGGCACATTCCCTGGAAGCCTGTTGTTTTCCCACCCCTGAGAGCTCCTCAGGTGCTGCTCTGCCCACCCCACCAGGGCCTGCCTGGCAGGGACACGATGTCACCTGCAGGCAGCCAGTTCCACTGGAGTGATTGACTGAAATCAGTTAGGGAAAACAGTGACAGAAATTTTATCATAGTCTCCTTGGAATATATCGAAGCAGCATCAGGCTTCTAACAGGGTAAGTACCGTAAGCTGTCCTGCACAGGGGAGCAGTAATGGGATATGGCTTTATGCAGAAGATGGTTTGATGTATCTGGGCCACTGCTAACTAAATCCTCCCAGAAGTCCCCTCTCTGTGGCTCTTCCAGATCCTCCAGCATTAATCAGCTCTCCTTTTTCTCTGAAAGACACAAGGCAATAGGCTGCTTGCAGCTCCAAATGCAAAGCCCTGCGGGAGCTCCCCTCTGGGGAGCATCAGTGGGGACAGCAGGGTGGCAGCCTCAGCCACCCACCCACAGCTGTGTCCTGCTCCCAAGTCCTGTGTTATTTATGGAGGCCCTTGCCAGCACAATGCCCAGACAGCTGGCACAAAGTCTAGCACTGTGTGGTCCGGCAGGCATTGGGATGAGGGCAATCCCTGGTTTTGGATCCTGGCAGCTACCTTGGGTGAGGGGAGAGGCATGTTATGACCCGCATGGTCAAAGTCACATTTATGATCAAACTGACCTTGGAGCACGTGGGGCAGAGTTGGCTTCTGCTTGTTCACTAGCCCAGAGGAGCAGCATGGGGTAACTGGGAAGTCTGGATTGCCATGGGAAGGATGGGGAAACTGAGAAATTGCTTTAAGGTGTAGGAACACATGAGGAAACAGTTTTCAAGCACAGATCCCAAGAACAGCTGACAGATCAGCAGGACGCTGTGCCCAGAGATTGGGCACACTGACTCCCTCCTGTGTAAGTACAGAGAGAGTCAATGACCCAGAGAAGGGCTTTGCAAACCACCAGGTCAAACACCTCCAAGTGTGTTCGGAAGCTGCTGAGAAAATCATCAATGCAGCACTTCCTCAGGTGCCCTCAGGCCAGGCAAGCCGGGGCAGGAGCCAGACCAGCAGCATGGCCAGCCTGAACAGACCCATGTGTCACCTCTCCCACCACTCCCCATCTCCTCACTCCTCTGGGTCACCAACTCCTCAGTCTTGCTCTCTAAACACGCATGTACCAGACTTGCAAATCTGCTTGTCTCTGAAGAGGGAAAATCTGGGAACATCCCCAGGGACGCAGCTTCATCTCCTACCTGTATTCAATTCATTTGCTCAGATAAATCCCCTTAGCTCCACCAGGGTTTAACAGAAGTGGAAGGTTATTTCAACTGAGTCCAAATGCTTCTCTTTTTCCTCTATGTACATCTTTCAACTTTAGAACAGCTCTTTTAAGTCCCAGTTCTTCTTAACCAGCCTTCAGCCAGAGCCAGGCATCAAAGGAAAGACTGTCCAGCCAGGAGAGCAGGCCACCTTTTCGTCTGTAAGTTTGCAAAAGCATCACAAGACAACAAATTAAATCTCCAACTAATGCAAATATTTCATGCTGAAAGGGTTTTTCTACAGCATCCAGTCTGAGGAAGGTCTCGGGTGTGTGCCTGTACATGGGTTTATCTCTTTGTTCATACTCAGATGGCATCTGGCAGCTGTGATGTAAAGGCACAGGTCTTTTTTATCCACAAAGAAGTACTTGGAAAGAAGTTCTTAAGGTTGCAAACATTTGAAGAACAACAAAGTTTTCCATCCTTAAGTGACCAAGAAATAACTGACAACTTCAGTTCAGCCTTATACAACCATAAGCATTTGCAAAGTTAAAGATCACAAAGCATATACTAAGGAACAGAATTTCAAGAGGGGCATTTTTAGAATTGCTTATGTGGTTTTAAAGAGAAAAGAGGTTCATTCCCCAAAGGAGTTTATGGCTTTACAGCATGACTACAACCATCAGTTTTTGGAGTGCTGAACAGAGCATTGTGACAGCACTTTTCACTGTGGGACTCTGCTTCTACACTAAAAATAATCCCGAGAAGTTTGCTTTCCTGCTTTTAAGGTCAGACCTTTCCCTAGAAGATTCCCCACTCCAGGGATGTTCTTATTTAAGATGGTCTTTCTGGTTGGATCTCTTTGGGCCCAGCTATCTCCAGATTTAGAAGCTCTGTTAAAGTATATCTAAGACCTGAAGCCTCTCTGCAGGTGCTCTCTGCAGCACCACTTTCCTAACACCAACACTGATGATCATCTTCTGAGTAGAACAGTAAAGGGAAGAACTTTGAAGCTGCAGCCCCAGACGGACACCTGGGAGCTGAGGTACATCAGCTTGTGCTCAAGGAGGTGACATTGACTGATGTGTTTGTTTATGCCTTGTGGAGAGACACCTGAGATGGGTTTAACAATGGATTTCCTTGATGGGTTGAACATTTTGCTTAGCAAACAGATCGTTTCCCAATCATCCCAAGAGTGAAAGCCATTCTAAGTGTCTCCTGCTCTGTAATGGCACAGCCAAGTTTGCAGTAACCCAGATTTAGATCCCAAGTTCTTGCTGATTATCTCCAGTGACCTCTGTGAAGGGCTGAGTATTGCAGATGGCTCCAAGCACCCTTCCAGGAGCTGTGCCCCTTCCTCAGCTCCACTGTTCCTTCTTCAAGCAGAAAAATGTGCCCACTGAGAACATTACCTCCAAAAGACCGAAGGCAAATGAGTGTGGGATGGGAGACGGAGACAGGGCACTGCCCCTGAGCTGGGCCGGGAAGAGGCCAGAGAGCCCCAGGCAGGACAATGATGACTTGGGGAGGCTGGTGAAGGCAAGGGAGGATGGGAGGGGAAGGAAAAGAGCAGTTGACGGCTGTAAGTGAGGAGCAGGGGGTCCAACGGTGATTTCCATCATGCCCTCCCTGCTGGAATGCTAAAGGCACCAGCCACGGCTGGGAAGAGGCAGCCAGTGGTAAGGTTTCATGACAGTGGGCTCCATCCTCACAAAGACCTTTTCACCTGGCTGTGATTAAAGCCTTCACACCTGGAGGAGCTGAAGCTGCATGGACCTTGCATCTCCAGGTCCTCTGTGGTGATAACTCCTTGACAGTGACACCAACCCATTACTGGAGTTTGCGCCATCAATACGCACCCAGGAACACCTGCCTGCTGAGCAGATACTGTTCTCACAGCTCACCACTCCAGCTTTAGTATCTCCCAGAACAGGACAGACCACCAGACCCTGCAAACATGGCCATTTCCCTCCCCAGCAGGGCCAAACAAGCAGCCCATGATGGGATTTTCCTCTTCAGCCAATCTCTGGTGCATCTGGAGAACAGCTGCACACACTGTCCAAATGCAGGACTGCCATCTCCTGGGCACTGGGAGACAGTATGCAACAGCCTTGGAAAATCATCCTGGAGTAACTCAGAGATCTTGAGGCTGAGAAGCCGCTGTGACGGGCAGGTACTGCCCATGAAGAGAAACCTAACCTTTGGGTGCCTCAGCAGCTGCAGGGTCAATGAAAAGCTCTCTGGTCAGTGTATGTTTAACCTGTGCCAGGAATTACACACAATTTCCCAGCCTGAAAAATGACTGGGGGACACCAGACCTTCACCAGTCCTGCACCGACACTGGAAGGTTGCCATACCTCAGATCCCAATGGTTTGCCAAGGAGGAACAGGCACATGGCTCCATGGTGGATGTGCAGGGACAGGCAGCTCACCCTTCCATCCCTCCCTTTGGTCCTGCCTCCCTCAAGTCCCTGCCCTCCCTCCAGCTCCCCGAAGGCTGTTTCCTGCCCAAGGACTAGCCCTGTGCCTGCCACTCCCCAGGGTCAGACCCCTGATGTGTCCCCACAGTGTTGGAGCTGCAGAGGGGCCATATTCACTCAACACTGCCTTTCAGCTGAGCATGCTCTTCTCAAATTATACTGCTCCCCAAATTCTCCCTCAGTTCATTACTCCAGTTTTCCTTCTCCTGCCCCCTTTGCCCTGCAGCCCAGAGAGGCAGACATACACCACGTAGAATTTCAGCTCAGATACTCTAATTTCTGACAAAATGACATGGAATGAAGCCAAGCTCTATGTGAAGTACCACAAGAACCTGTTTCACTGGCTGTGAGCTAACTGTGCTTTCAAGCTACTCCTACAGCACCTTACAGGGGTAATGGCAATCCTCAACAACCATTCTTACACTCACTGATGGATTTATGGCACTAAATATCTGTTCTATCTGTTATCTGGGTACTAAACAGAATCCCAGAATCATGGTATGAGATGGGTTGTGTTGGAAGGGACTTTAAAGATCATCTTGTTCCATCCCCTGTCACTACACCAGTTTGCTCCAAGCCCTGTCCAGCCTAGCCTTGGACACTTCCAGGGATGGGGCATAACTTCACTGGGAACATGTTCCATTGCAGCAAAATACTACTACTACTACTACTACTACTACTACTACCACCACCACCAACAGCATGAGTGGACACTTACGTTACAGCATTACCATTCTTTCCTGCCTGTTTACAATGCTATGGAAAATACAGTGGATTTTTGACTCCAGCAGACACTGTGCTCTGTGCTCCGTTATGCAACTGGTGTGTTCCAGGGATACTCACAGCACAAACTTCTTCTCAAGATTACACAACACCTCAAATGAGTGTGCACCCAGGGAAGTTAACTGCTTTTAATACTTCACCAGCAGAAATGATGGGATCCTCATTCCCATAAAGCAATCTGGTAAACACACAATAATAATCTGATGATTACATCTACAATCTAGAGAATATTGTGCGAGATCCAGTTACTCTCCTATCTGCTAGGGAAACGAATAACACCATTAATTTTGTTGTTCCAAAGCATAACTGGTCCCGTTCATACATCCCCTCGGGTCAAATCACCCAGCATAAACAGCCCTCCCCATGCAGGGGGGAATCTGAGCATCCATCTGCCTGACACAGGGCACGGTTAGACTGGGTATTGGGAAAAATTCTTCCTTGTGAGAATGGTGAGGCCTTGGCACAGGTTGCCCAGAAAAGCTGTGGCTGACCCATCCCTGGAAGTATCCAAGGCAAGGCTGAATGGGACTTGGTGCAACTTGGTCTAGTGGAAGGCATCCCTGCCCATGGCAGGGGTTGGAACAAGATATCTTTAACCTCCCTTCCAACCCAAACCATTCTGGGATTCTATGATTCTAAGCAGTTTGCCAGGGCTGCTGCTTCTCATCCCGAAGCAGCCACAACAGGGCTGTAAAAAGCAGACCTAGTCCTCAGGGCCATGAACAGCAGAAACTCAGGATCCCTGGAACACATTTGCACATTAAACACAAATCCGCTTTCACAATCCCTGGGAAAGAAGTATGAGGTCACAGCTTCTGCTCTGACTGCTTTAGGCAGGCAGTGCTCGAGCTGCTGCCCCTCCAATCCCCGGTAAACGTTCATGCCACAAAAAACTCCCCAGACAACATTTCTTATAAAGAAAAAAAAAAACCACATAAACTCACAAAACCCACTCCACAACTCTCGAATTTTTGTCTTCCCTCCAATCCCAGAAGCAGCACCCACGGCGTGGCTGGGCCTCCCTCCCCACTACCCTACAGTCCCCAGGCCGCGGTTCCCGCCTCCTCCTCCTCACCCGCCCCGGAGGCCGGCCCGCCAGAGCCGCCGCTCCACTTCCCCGCACAGCGGAGAGACCCGGCGCCAAGGGGGCACCGAGGAGACGGTGAAAGGCCGCGCCGGCGGGCCCGGCCCGGGGCTTCCGGAGAGGGAGGCGGCAGCCGCCACACAAACCCCCACAATGCCCCGCGCCAGGCGCGGAGGACAAAGCCCGGCGGGCGGCCCCGCCGCGGTACCCGGATGGGCGCGAGGAGGGGCGGGGGCCGGGACGCACTCTGATTGGCGACCGCGGGGCTGGGGGGGCCGGGGTGCGGTTTGATTGGCCGCCGCGCGGCAGGGGGGGAGGGCGGATAACGGGGGGCCACAAAATGGAGCCGCGCGCTGCGCCGCCACTTACATAACGCGACCTCTCACCCCGCCGCGCCGGCGGGGCGGGGCTAGGCGGTACGATTGACAGGCCGTGCGGCCAATCCGCAGCCGGCGGAGCGGGCGCCCAGCCAATAGACTCCCGGCGCCGCGGCGCGGAGGGTGGGCGCTGCGGGGCGGGGCGGCACGGCCGGGGCGCGCGCGCGGGGCCGGTCCCGCCGCCCGCCGTGAGGGGGAGCGGAATCTCCCGCCATTTTTCAACCGTCCCGCCCGGGCCCCGCCGGGTCTTACCATGGCGCCGCTACTCGGCCGCAAGCCGTTCCCCCTGGCTAAGCCACTGCCGCCGGGGGAGCCGGGCGAGCGGTTCGTCATCCCCCACACGCAGGAGGCCTTCCGCACCCGCGAGTATCCGCTGCACCGGGGGGGCCGGGGCGGGTCCCGGGCCGGTGGGGCCGAACAAAGCGGTGGTGGGGCCGGGCGGGGAGTGGGACCGTAACGGGAGCGCCGCGGGCGCTGCACCGGGCTCGGCGGGGTCGTTGTTCCCTGAGGATCTCCGGAGCAGGTTCCAGGCGGACGGGGGAAGCGGGACAGCAGCTCCGCGGGCTGGAGCGGACGGGGAGTGGAGCTAACGGGGACCGGGGACCGTCAGAGCGGGCTGTGAGAGCGATTCAGGCACTCCTGGAGCGGGTGCGGACATTGGGGTCCCGAGGGTCAGGAGGACACTGGCACTGGAGGCTTCCGTAGTCCTTAATTTCTAGACAATTAAACAGTGGCAGGAGCTCTCCTTGTGTACATCCCAGGATTTCATTCTGAGCATATCTCTTCCTCGGCTGCTTTTGCATGAAAACCACTTTTCTCTCTTTTTTTTTTTTTATTTCTGCGTGTGACAGCCGTTGATCGCAGGAAGTGGCCGTGGGCCAGGCAGGTGACTGTCACGGAGCTGCGCGGCAGCAGAGCCGCTGTCCGGGTCCCCAGCAGGGCTGAAGGGACAGGACCTCGGCGCTGTAACCTGCAGACTTGCTGCTTCAGAGGCTGGGTTGGTGTTTTCTGTTACAAAGATCAGGATCTGAGTTGAGAACTAAGGAGAGGGAATGCATGGATATAGGAAGGAGGTGTTGGCAGTGTGGAAGACAAAGGGGCTCCAGAACTTCCACAGTCCCTGTGTTGAAGAGTGTCTTGTTTCTGCAGTGAGCAGAACAGGCAGAGAAAGCCCCTAGGAAGGATTAAGTGGCTTTTGAAGAAGAAATGCATCTCTCGAGTGCAGATAGGCATTGTTAATGCAGTCAGCCCAGTAAAACAAGGTTAGGTGGAGTGTTGGAGACTTGCTTTTTAACTGTGTTTCAAATTAAAGCATTCAGTCTGTGATGCCAACCTGCTCTTTTTGGTGTATGCAAACTGAAAGTAGCTCAGTCATCCACCTGACCAGGCAGTTCTTTCCCTGTGAGGAAGAGTTGAAGCCTAAATACTACTTTTGCAAAAGAAGATGTGTCTTTAAGGGTCATCTGCCTTGTCGGAACAGCACAGGGGAGTTCTGGGGTTCCTTCTGAGAGCACCGGTTTTTTGGGTGGCTCCTGTGGATCTTGTGAGTAAGTGGAGGACATGTTTCTGCAAACACTTGGGTGGTATTAAAATTAAGGGGAAAAAAGGATAGTTTCTCATCCTGAGGGGGGGGGTGTTAGCTGTATGATCAGAAGGAAAGAAAAAACAAAGGCAAGCACTGAGGTTCTGGAGAGATGCTCTTCTCTTGGAGGAAGTACTTCATGGGGTGCTGTGGGAGGCAGCCTGGCATGTTCTAGAAAGTTCATCTTGGCAGACAGACGTCATGAAGCTAAAAAGAGAAACCAAGCAATGCTGGGTTTCTGTCTTGCCTTGTTGACTGTGTATAATATATGCTAGGCCAAAAGTGGAACAGAAAATTGCAAATGAGCCAGTAAGCTGGAAGGAGATGTTACCCAAGGAACACTTGGAGGGTTTTTTTGGTCACTTCTATTTCTCCTACATAGTGTTGGGGAGGAGTGCCTCTGGAATATGGGAAGGGCCTACTGAGAGTGTGCCAGGAGGTACCTGAGTCTTCACCCAGTGTTACTTATGCCAAGACCTGGCAGAATATATTCTCCTGAATTTTTTTCTATCTTGTGAAATTATTGATCAGCCCCTCCCCTAAAGACTGTGCAGGTTCTTATAACTGCACAACTACAAGCGAGGCATTTGAAAGACACCAAAAGTTCTTAAAGCTTTTTTTTGTCGTTACAATTTGCAGTTCCTGCAGACTGGGTCGCACAAAAAATGGAGACTATGGTGGTGTGCATGAGGAGAGACATCTGCCCCTTGGGTGTGTGTTATGGAAGTGTCTGGCAGCAGTAGGAGTGGAATAAGCTCTGGTCAGCAGAGCTCAGGTGTTTATTTGAGTCTTTTTTTCCTTCATAGCTTTATGTGGCTTCCTTTGACTGCCAAATCCTGCAAAAACCTTCTCAGAGAAGCCCTGCTGTGTAGAGCACTTTGCATCCTGGCAAAGCCTAGGGCCCTGCTAATCGTGTGGGTGTGGGGATGGCGATTGCTGGGCAGCCAGAGATAGACTCATCCTTGCAAGAGCTCAGTGGGATCTGCTCCGAGCTACCTCAGGTGTCAGGAAAGTGCTTTGCATGTGTACGGTCCTGTCACCAGTGCAGCTGGTGCTGCAGGCTCCCAAATACCCAGTGTGTACCCTAGTGAACAGGTACAGCCCATGCTCAGCTGTGGGCATGTAGGTCTGCTGCAGCATGGTTTGGAAAACTGCTGCTGGATCAGGAGAGATGCTGGGTTCAGAGAGCTCAGCCAGCCTGGGCTGTTCCAGCCAAAGTTTTGCCTTAGCTTCCAGCGCATGGTTTTGGGAAGCTGTATTGTCTCCTCTCCAGATAAAAGCCTGCTGTCTCTCTTTAGCTAATACTTCTGTATGGTGTCAGTGCAGGGAAGAAGAGGGATTGGGCCGGGTTTGGCAGGTTAAAGGCTGCTGCTCACATCCTCACATGTGTTACTGGCCAGACAAACTCTGCCTGGAAGGTGGCAGCACCAAGGCACTGTTCTGTCACGCTCTCCAGTTGCAGAAGAACTTTGCTGCACATCCAGGGAGTAGTACCTTATAAATGTACCCACCTTTCTGGCAAGTTTACCTTCCTGGCTAATACGAGTGCAGACAATTCAGATACGAGTAAAACTTTTTTGGAGTTGATATTAATGCTCTCCCAGAAATTACTAACTGAGGAAGAAGTAAACTTTTTATTTCCTTAGCTGCTCTTTTGTGCAGTGGATAACTTGGTTACTTTTAAACATCTTTCTTTAAAAGGGTCCCTTGTTTCTACTGTAATTTTGTTTGTACTTTAATTTTGCTGCCTTTCAGCATTAAGTGATCTGCAGTGGGATGCAAACAGATGTGATGTATTAACAGCTATGCAGTGGGTAGTCAGCAGTTTCATTTAAAATACACGTTATTCATAGGTTTTTGGGGAATGTTCACAAGTAGCTGGTGTCCAGGGGTTTTTTTATTTATTCCTGTGTTGGGAATTTTTGGCAATGGCAGCTCCAGCTGTGTAGAGGGATGGGTTGGTTATAGCATACCAGGGGCGTGATGACTTGCAGTCCTGGATCAGACCTGCTTAACAATCGGAAATTTTTTGGGTTTGTTTCCAGTCTGAGTGGAGAAGACAAACAGCGTATATGTAGTGGAAAGTTTGAGCTATAGTAAACTTTGCAAAAACATCCTCCTGCATTTTGGCTTTGTGCTGGCCCCAGGAATTCAAAGCAGGACCTGACCTGGAGGTTCTGGCAGAGCACAAAGGCAGGGTCAGCGCTGTGGGACGAGTCTGGAGCCCTGGGTAAGGAGTGTGTCCAGGGTCAGTGTTAGATGAGCTGACCAGCTGGAGGTGGAATTAAATTGCATGGAAGAGGCAGATCTGAGCTGAACAGGGAATTGCCATTATCTGTTGCTTCTAAATTCCAGGCTGGTCTGGGAAATTTGAGTCCTGATATGGTGAGGTTAAGCCTGTTCTCATAGATGTGTAGAAGGAGGGGAGCATTCATAGGGAAGAGTCTCTTGGATCTCCCGTATCTACTGATATGGGAAATGATGTTAGGGGAAAAAAATGTGTCATTCAATTATGTTTCAACTGGAGATCAGCATTTATTTGCTCTCCTTGCTGGAAGGAAGGGAATCTCTTCACAGGTTTAGATAAGAGGAACTTGATAAATGTCGGGGGGAAGTAGACCTTAATTTTATTTTCCAACTGTATATTAAATGTTTGATTGTAGTTAGGTTTTTTCTAAGGCCATGCTTTGAACCCTTAAGAAGTGTGTCTTTCCTTTAGTACTCATATTGTGGCTACTTAAGTCCTGCATGTCTAGGTGGTGTCCACAGATGCATGGAAGGAAACCGAGGGGGAAATGCAGAGGGATTGTTGGATGAAGCTGGAGATGACTGCCACTCCTGCATTTAAGCTTCTGTCTGCTGTGAGGATTGGATTTGGTTTTAATGCTGCTCTTTGTGGGAGAGGCACAGGAATAAATAGTATTACGGTTGCAACTTAGTCATTATTAAAATGATTAATTGAATCATAGAATCTCAGAATGGTTTGGGTTGGAAGGGACCTTAAAGCTCATCT
The DNA here is from genome assembly GCF_020740725.1 of Corvus hawaiiensis. Classification (NCBI taxonomy): domain Eukaryota; kingdom Metazoa; phylum Chordata; class Aves; order Passeriformes; family Corvidae; genus Corvus; species Corvus hawaiiensis. The sequence continues at coordinate 11,143,286 of NC_063232.1, read as the reverse complement.
TGTTCCACTCCCTGCCATGGGCAGGGACACCTTTCACTCGACCAGGTTGCTCCAAGACCTGTCTAACCTGGCCCCAGGGATGGGGCAGCCGCAGCTACTTGGGCAATCTGTGCCAGTCCCAAGTTGCTGTAAATTCAAAGAGGATTCCTAGTTTCTTGTTTGATTTTATTTTTTACAGTTTTTTTCTCTCCTAGCTCAGCATCACTACAACAGGCATCAGAGTGACACTCCTGGGCTGGTCAGTGTGGCTTTGCAGATGAGCTCCCTGTGAGCTGTGGTTTTTCCTTGGCTCTGCTCCACCACCGTGATTACACTTCCTCCCCCCTGCCCCACAGCACCTCTTTTTTATTTGGAAAATTTAGCATCTTTTAAACCCCAAGGAGGGTAGGAATGGACCAGAGAGCTCAAATCATAGTGGGGTGATGACTTGTCAGGTCTGTTCTGCTGAGGAGCAGGAGACTCCACAAGTAGGATGAGCTGGGACACCATGGGATTTCTGCTGGATTTTGCAGTGTGCTTCAGGAAAAGGGAGTACTGTGACAGACTCTTCTGGAGTTGGCTCTGTTCCTGGTTAATATCCTTGCATAATGCTACTTGCTGTGGCTGCAAGTTACTTGTACATCAACATCCATAATGCAGCTGCTGTACCTCATTGTGCTTTACCTTGGGGCTGTGAGGAAGCATCTAAGGAAATTTGCTTTGCTGGAGTTGTAATTCCTAATAGGAATCTTAAAAAAAGGAAAAAACCAGGTTGGTAGCACTAAAACGTTCTTGAAAGACAAAACACGTGTGAGACGTGCTGAGCGCTTTGCTGTGGCTTGTGGCTCTGCTGTGCAAGAGTGTAGAGCAATCTGCTGTTCCCACAAGACTCTGAGAATCGCTGCTGGTGTGGCAGTGGGCTGAGCTGTGGCTGTACCCAGCGTGCCTTATGCTTCATGCTGGCTTTGCCACTGTAGCGCATATGCAGGAGGAGCAAAAGGTGCTTTTCTTGCTTCTCTTAGAATTTCTCCTCTTAACTTCCCATTGGAAGGCATATGGCAACTTGATCACAGGGCAGTTGGTGTGGATTTACACCACACTGATAATTGTGCCTGTGCATCTTCTGTCCATAGGGAGTGTGAAGTAGCTGCTCTCTGTTTACCTTGACCGTTAATCACCACTCAGGTGGAGCAGGGAGAACAGCCAAAGATGCTCACAGCAGAGTGGCTAACCCCTGTGATTTGCCCAGGCACCCTTTAATCATGTAATTCCACCTGGAATAACATAACCTTGAGGCAGGTTGTGGCACAGGAGTGTCAGCACCTGAAGGGAGCCAACAAGAAAGACAGGGACTTTTTACAAGAGCATGAAGTGACAGAACAAGTGGGAATGGATTCAAATTAAAAGAGAGTAGATTTGGATTAGGTATTAGGGAGAAGCTGTTTGCCGTGAAGAGGGTGAGCCCCTGGTACAGGTTGTCTAGAGAAGCTGTGGAAGTGTTCAAGGCCGGGTTGGACAGGGCTTGGAGTAACCTAGTCTAGTCCCTGCCCATGACAGGGGGTATGGAACAAGATGGACTTGTAACGTCCCTTCTGACCCAAGCTATCCTGGGATTCTGTAATTCTATGAAACAGGTGATGGAGTTGGTGAGGGAGATCCTCACGTTGGAATGCAGAAGGCTGCTCTTGTCGGAAACCAAAGGGAAAAATGGCCGTTCCAGGAGTTCCAGTTTCAAATGGTTTAGGTTTTTTTCTTCGAAAGATCGGGGGTAATGGGTAGCCTGGTAATTTGCGTCTGGATTTTGTAACACCACCATAAGGCATTGGTAGTAGCAGTGCCCCAACAGTTATTGTCAGGGATTTAGTAGCAATCCCTGCTGTATGTCCTGCATGTGCCTGTGACATTGATTGTACTGTTTTCCAGTGTATCAGACTGGAAAAGCTGAAAAGTAAGTTAGCAATGCCGTGAAACCTTCAGCCATCTGTGTTCCCCTTGTGCAGTGCAGCTGAGCTATTGGTGGTGTGGAACCTCCTGTGCCAGGATGAGCAGGACAGGCATTTTGGCCTCAGAAAGCACCGGTGCACTGGATTTAGCGCAGCATCCTCATGGTAGTCATAGGGTCAGACTGTACTAAAGCTGTCCTTAGCCTTTGTGCACTCCAGTCATAAGAGTTTAATTAAATATTACTGGTTTGTGCTATGGTGATTGTGCTCTCCACTGCATAAATCCTGTTTTCCTGAGCTGCCACTCTTTCAGAGAGTACGAAGCACGTTTAGAGCGATACAGCGAACGGATCTGGACGTGCAAGAGCACAGGAAGCAGCCAGCTGACACACAAAGAGGCATGGGAGGAGGAGCAGGAGGTTGCTGAGCTGTAAGTACCAGTGGAATCATGGGTTTGTGCCTGTTTTTAGGTGTTGGGCATAAGAGTGGGCTTGGGAATGTGTGTGGCTAGTTTGTGAGGTGAGGTAAGGAGCTGTAAGGAGATCTGGGGATTCTGGAGTTGAAATAGAGTCCAAATTTTATGCCATCACTAATGCAGTTGGGTAATTTACTTATTTAGTGCTGTATCTTGGTATTACTTGAACCAAAATAGTTCAGCATATGGCTCTTGGCATATTTTAAAGCCCCTTGAGTAATGGGAATATTTCAGAGGGGAAAATAACAAATCTTGAACAATGTAAAGTAAAAATAGAGTAAAAATAGTCTGTTGAAGTGTTTGAGATCAGCCAGGTCCGCACCTGTAATTATTTTCTCCAGATCTGCTTTAGAGTTATTGCACTAAATAAAAAAAAGCTATAGTGAGACTTTGGAGAATCTGCTCTACTTGAAACAACAAGAGTCCTTGCTCTGTGCAGATTGTGTTCCTCTGGGCTGCTGTGGCCCTGACCACCTCCTCTAGCCCACAGGAATCCTCGGATGAGATCCAGCATGGCCCTTGTCATGGAAGTGAATTTTCTGTAAAAGTGCAAGTCCTTGTCTCAACCAACACATAAAATTTACTGTGTGATTACCAAGTTGCAGGAATTATGCCAAACAAGTGACGTATTTCTCCATTCTGTCAACTGATGACTTGGACTTCTGTGACTTTTTTTCTCCTGGATTTAAACTGCAGAGAGTGTCAGGAGTACCATCTAAGAGGTGGAACTTTCTGCTGCTTCTCTTCTCGTTTCTGATAATTGGTAAAGAGTTCACAGCCTTCTCCTAAGGAGAAATTCACCATCATTTGTGATTACTCACGACCTTAAAGTCAACAAATAAGAAACCCATTTGCTAATAGTCCTAATTTCTTTGAGGGGTGACACACTACTGCCTTCAGGCTTTGCTCCCCGGTGTTCTTGTTTGAGAGGGCAGTGCTGAGCCAGCTCCATAAACTTACAATCCTGAGTCAAAACCCAGTGGTCTAGTGCTACTTTCTTTTGGTTATCCATGTTGGATTGATTGACCACTTCTGCAAACCTTAAGAAATGTCAAAGAAATAGAAATGGGAGATTGCTCAATAACAAATTTAGCTATAGTCTCTCTGGCGGGCGGGGGGAGAGCAGGGAAAGATTCTGTGCAATGAGATTTTGGTCTTGTCTCTTTGAAAGAGGATGAAAAGCTTCCCAGGCAGTTTGTCTGCTTTAGTACCTGACACTAAGCTGGATAAAAAAGTTCATTTAGACAGGTTGCTGAAGGAATACATTTGCTTATGGCAGTTGTAACACAGCACATGTAGCTGAGGGTTCTCAGCCACGGATCCAGGAATCTGGGAAACTGAAAGTGCTTTGGAAAAATGGAGTATTTTGTTCCTCCTTACGGTAATTTGAAACGGACTTCACTTTTTAGCCACGAGGCTTTATGCAACATATTTCTTAGTACCCCTGTCAGCTACCTGACGTCAGCTTTTAGAAGGGAAAGAAGGGAAGTAATTCCGTCACAGTCCTTTCTCTTCTTGGAATGAAAAAAGTTTGAAGATCATGATGTCGTGAAACACATATGATATTTTTCTCTGGCGAGATAATTCAATTGTGTAAACCTGCCCCTGTCTTTACTGTGCTGGCAGTCTTGTTGGGGAAAGAAGGAAATGCTTAATCTTCATCAGAATCATGGTGTTATTGGAAACAAACATTTTGAAGGAACAAGCCTCAGGATAATTGCATCATCTTGGTCTATATTTAATATCTAACAGAGAAGCAGTAATAACCATCATGAAAGGGTTCACACTCAGTGCTGCTCTTCCTGAGTGTTTACAGTATTCCTTCTGGGAAGGACCAGGACAATTGGGATTTTCATGCCAGCTAACACCTGGGGGAAGGGAGGGCAGCAAAAAGCCCTTGGATGTTTCCATGCTAATGGGGCATCTGCCTCAAACATTGTTCTGGCTGTTAACAGGAATTCCTGGAACTGGGAAATGGGAGGCTACTTTGCATTTGGGCTTTTATTCCCTGAATAATGAAAATTTCTGTGCTTGCTCAGCTTAAAGGAGGAGTTCCCTATCTGGTATGAGAAACTGGTCCTGGAAATAGTCCACCACAACACTGTGTCATTGGAAAAGTTGGTGGATGCAGCTTGGTTGGAGATCATGACCAAATTTGCAGTGGGAGAAGAGTGTGACTTTGAGGTAAGAATATGTTTTCTATTTTATCCCATGCTTCTGCACAGGGCTAATTCCAGATAGCTAAAGGCAGGAGATGGGAAGAGTATGTTGACCACTCAAGTTATTAGAAGGGTGTGAAAATTTATTCTCTATAGAACCCCAATGATAGCACCTGCTTTTGGATGGAAAATGGTTCTGTAAGCCATACTTCTAGTGGAAGGTGTCCCTGTCCATGGCAGGGATTTGGAACTGGATTATCTTTTAAGGACTCTCCAACTCAAGCCATTCCAGGATCCTGGAATATTACCAAGAGAAAAATGACTGTGTGCATGGGAAATAGATAAAATGGTTATGCTGCTTAAATATGTGATGGTCTGTGTATATATAAATACATAATTAAATTCAAAGAAATTAAAAATTATCTGTCATAATCTTTTTACCTGACACATAGCCAGAAGGAGCAGTAGTCCGAAACAAATGGAGCTTGAAGTCAAAGCCTAAAAATCTCTAAGAAGGCTCTGATTTGAAAATTCCCTCCAAAACTGGGAATGTTGATGAAAACTCAAACTTTTTTTTTTTTTTAGTGTTGTGTGTGAGCAATGTTTAGGGCATAGTCTCTAAACTGGGGTTGCTGTGAAACACACTTGCACCTTGTGCACATACTGTGTCCTTAGGCTGAGAAAGCAGCATTGGAAAACCCTGTGGGTTGGGAGTTTTGCTTTGAGGTCATCTTAGCTCATATTTTTCTCTTAAGCCCATTAGCTCACCTGTCTTGTTCAGGTTCAGTCTTCACCAATATTTCCATGCAGGTTGGTAAGGAGAAAATGTTGCCTGTAAAAGTTGTGAAAATACATCCCCTGGAGAAAGTTGACGAAGAGGCCTCGGAAAAGAAGTCTGAGGAAGCCTGTGATTCTCCGTCCAGTGACAAGGAGAACTCCAGCCAGGCAGCCCAGGACAACCAGAAGGAAGCTATGCTGAAGGAGGATGACAACAGGAGGGACAGTATGAGTAAGTAGTGAGCAGCTTGGCAGTAGGTAGCACCTGGCAGTGAGTATTGGAGTTTATGTGCATGTTGGGGCTGGGCTGTGAATGTTTAAACAGTCTTGTGTGGTAAAAATCCAGAAGTTGTCCTTGTTAGTGGTGAATTTTTGGGGCATCACTGCTGTTGGCTTTCAGCTGTTCTTGCCTGTTCTAAAGCAGAAAATGTGCTGTCATTCTAAGGTGTAATACCAAAAGCAGTGCATGAAATGTGTAAACTTCTAAAGTATAGCAAGTGTATTTTAAAAAAAATGAGGGGAACAGCAAAGGTTCATTCAGAATTACAAAGTTCTGCTGCAATGTTCATCCTCAGAGGAAGCCTCCCTAGTTCTAAAGTGTGTTTTTTGGAGTCAGAGACAAGCTCTAATTCTCTTTGTCCCCAGTAGTTACAAAAAATAAGAGACTTATTTTCATTTTTAGTTTATTCTCTTTCCAGTTTTCATATGGCAAGACAAAATATTTTTTTTTGGTAAGAGTTCAAAATAAAGCATCATTTGAAACCTTGTTCCCCTTTCACATGTTCCTCCTTGCTGCAGAGCTAAGTAGTGGTGTCCAAGGCTTTTCTTGACTCTGAGAAGATGTTGTTGAAAGAAAAAAAAAAACCACCAAGCAAACACTATAAGCTTGTCCTGTGCAACTTCTTAAAATGGAATTATAAGATTCTTTAAAACAGATTACAAAAAGTGTTTTCAAACAAACCAACCCCAATCCCACGATATAGTTCTAACCTGGAGAGCTTTATTTTAAAGTCTCATAAATGAATAAACTGTTGGCATTTGTAAATAGTGACTCCAGCATATGGGAAAGTGTGTGTAATCTCCTCTGATGTGGGGAAGAGGAAACTTGGAAAATAGCCCAGCAAGCAAATAGCAAAGTCAGGAGTAGAAAAGAGGTTCTACTAAGGTCTAGTACTGAGCTTAATAATTCAGCTCTTTCTGATGGGTACTGGGAAAAGTTATGAGCTGTTCTGATTTCATTGCAGTGCTCTGTATAATCAGGAAGCAAAAGAAAGGTGTTTCAGAAACAATCTGGCCTTATACACATCATTTTTGAAGCAGCGGTTGTGCTTGGAGAGGGGCTAATGATGCTTTATTTATTTATACATGTATTTTTTATTGAGTGGTGGTTATCTCAAGATGCCGCATAAGAGGCATGGGAAGTACCTTTTACTTAAAAATGCTCAGTGACCAAATTTACAGCAGCAGTTTTAGATCTGGGTGTTTGAAAAAGATTTACCACGATCCTTTGTGCATTGGTGTGCGGTATTCCAGCAGCTGTGGGCATTGCCAGTGCAGCACTCCATGATTGGGTACTGCGGGAATGAGGGTTCCTGCTCCTGTTTCAGTCTCTGACTCAGTTGGTTCTGGCCCGTGTGTAGTCAGCTCTGTAAGCTGGGACTGTTCTGCTCTTTCTGGAAAAGATGAACCTCAACATTTTCCAGCTCAAGATGCTGGCAGAGTCATAACCTAAGCAGTAAACACTCATTCTTTTAACTCTTCTACTTATACATATGCTGTTACTAAAACTATATTTTATTGCTAATGCTTTTATATTCTGGGTTATAAGAGAACATAGGCTCACAGTAACATCACTGAAACGAATTATTCCAGAGTGCGCTAATATAGTTACATAGCATTTCTTACAGTTACACAGCAGACTACAGAAGTAGGAAATGCTGGCTTGCTGACTTGCATCCACAGAGGCTGGGGGTTCCCAGCCACACTGACCTGGACTTTTTCTCTCTAATAATGTTCACACGTGGCCACGTGATGTGGGTTGAAGTCACTACACTAGAGTGAGTAACTGAAAGCAGTAACAAGCTCTGTATAACCGTGATGTAAGAGCTGTGTGTGCCTGTGTGCACACGAGGGGGCAGAGCAAACCTTGGCAGTTCTGTTAATACTTGTGTCAAACCTGCTGGTTTTGTTGGAGGAGAAATGGGGCAGAGAAAGATGGTTTCAGTCTCTCTGCTTAGGAGTCTACTCTCCTTCAGAAGCTGAAAAAAAGGCTTTATACCAGCTCTGTTGCATCATTTGTGCAGTCCGAAGTGACTTTATATTTTTAGTTGCTTAGGGAATGAACTCTGGATAATCTGCAGGAGCAAGAGGAAAGGCTAGATTGTCCTGAAAATTGATGGTGAACTGAAGGCAGGTTCTGTAGCTTGAGCTGGACTTGAAACCAGTACTGCTCTGGAAAATCCGAAATAAAGTCAATTCAGGAGACAACACAATATAGATGCTTTAGAAACACAGAATCAACTGTGTTGGAAGGGGCCTTAAAGACCCTCTCATTCCAACCCCCTGCCATGGACAGGGACACCTTTCAGTAGACCATTTTCCTAGGAGCTCCATTCGCCTGGCTTTGAACGCTTCCAGGGGTAAACGTATGTTTTATTACAATACAAGGCACCAACAAATTGAGTTGGCTTTTTAAAATTAACTTTAGGATGGAATGGATAGTAATTTCTTCTTCCTCACCCAAATATCCACGTGGTGTTTGATGGAATTCCATATAGTCATCCCTATTTGTGGAATCTAGAAAGTAAATCACAAAAGAAGAGGTCTTGGGTTTATACCATGTTAGCTGTAATGGTGCTGGAGCTTCAGTGCTCTATTATGTGATGCTGAGATCTATATATTTAAGTTTTATTTAGGTTTAACATCTGTAGAGGAATTCCTTGTGGAGCGGGGGCATAGGATACCCCAGGAGAGCTTGGGCATCCCAGGGCTGTTGCAGAAGTACCCCTGACGGGGCCTCAGGCTGAAGATAGGCTTGCAAGGCACCTGCTAGCCAGCAGCCTTGAACAGCCTTGGGAAGAGGTATACACTGGTCAGCTCCCCCGCTGCTTAGAGGCTTTCTCATGGGAAAGAGGCGTGAATTTTGCAAAGTATAACTTGGTGAAGGTAAACAATAAAACTGGAGCACGATGCTCAAATCGTATCGGTGTTCGTGTCGTGAGTCCGGCTGGCTCTCCTGCACCTGGGACACCCCCCCTGCTAAAAACATCTGCTTCTATTCTCTGTATATTTAGTAGATAATTACTCTTATCCCTCATCCTCGCTGTATTGTTTTCTTTGAATCCTAGGAAGAAATTCTTCCCTTGGAGAGTGGTGAGGCTCTGGCACAGGTTGCCCAGAGAAGCTGTGGCTGCCCCATCCCTGGAAGTGTTAAGGCCAGGTTGGACAGGGCTTGGAGTGCACTGGTCTAGTGGAAGGTGTCTCTGGTCTAGTGAAGGGGGGTGGAGTGAGATGAGCTTTAAGGTCCCTTCCAACTCAAACTATTCCATGATTCTATGGTAGCCACAAACGTAAAACATTTGGAGATTGCTTTCTTCTTAAGACAAAATTGAGTCAGCGATTCCTGACATGGAATTATTTCAAAGAAGGCATGGCAGAGGCAGCCTGGGCTGTTGGCAGGAGTTCCCTAACCAGGTTTACTGGTTGGTTTATGGAACCTGTCTCCCCTTCATAAATCTTACAGATATTTTCTACCTTTGCACAGGTGGTTGCAGCTTACTGTCTGCAGAGAGATGAGTTTAAATGAAGATGGTCCTTTGTACTCCCTGAAGACAGGTGTTACCTCCTTAGTTCAGAGCTGGTCAGGGCCTCCATTTCCAGCCTGTATCTTCCAGCTATTTCTAAAACCCAGTTTGGGTTATTTTCCTAATGTTCTAGTTCAACCAAACACTGTGCAGATAGCGAGAAGTAGGATGCCCAGTCCAGTGGTGGTCTGGATTTTTGAACTTTTTTTTTTTTTTTTTTTTTTACTGTAACAATAAGACAGTGTCTTGCCTTCCTTTTTCAGATGATCGAGCACGTAGGTCTCCTCGGAAGCTTCCCGCTTCATTGAAGAAGGAAGAAAGGAAGTGGGTTCCACCTAAATTCCTGCCACACAAATATGATGTCAAACTGAAAAATGAAGATAAGGTAAGTCGTCTGCTTGAGTTCTTTCTCTTACAACATGAATATGGAAGTTTAATTAATCACTGTTGGTGATTATACAGCACAATGTAGTACTTTCTTGCTGGAGTCATGGTGCTGGATGTGGGATAGTTGTCTGAGGCTGAGCAGCCTGGCTGTTTCTATCTGTAATTAGGTTTTGTGCATGGAAACACTTGGTACCATACACACTGAGTCACAGATCTTTAGTGTGGTTGCTGTTAAGTGCCTCGCCTCTGGTCATGCAGTTAATGAGACCAGTGAAATCATGAGTGGCAGTTGTTGCTCTTGTCCTAACCAAGCTGCTCTGAGCTGGAGGTGGCAGTGCTTTGGGAAGCTCTGGGTAGCTGCAGCACTGCTCTATACTTTTTGTCTGCTCTTCGCTAATTTGACACGTGAGGCAGTGCTGACCTCAGTGAGTACCATGTGCAGAGCTGCTCCTCTGGTCTCAGGAAAAAAATCAAGCACAAATACGTGAAAGCTTTAAAGTCAGTAGCAAGCACAAGCTGGAGGAAGGTCAGAGATAAAACAGTGGGTTTTGGCAAAAAATCTGCATGATACACCCATGGTTTTTACTGTTTTGACTGTCTTATTCTCCTACCAATCTCTGTGTGTCTCAGTTCTGCAAGTTCTGTTCGGTTTGGGTCTTTCCAAGAGAGCTTTGAATGAGCTTAGAGTTTTTGGACATGAAGAAGTACAATGATCCTGGTTCCTTTTAGCCATATGATCTGTATTTATATGTGGGTAGAAGTTAATCATTAACAGTGTGTCTGTTATCTCCAAGATCATCAGCAACGTTCCAGCAGATAGCTTAGTCCGTACAGAGCGTCCTCCCAACAAGGAGATCCTGAGGTACTTCATCCGTCACAATGCGCTACGTGCTGGCACGTGTGAGAATGCCCCATGGGTTGTGGAGGATGAGTTAGTGAAGAAGTACTCTCTCCCCAGTAAATTCAGTGACTTCTTGCTTGACCCACATAAGGTAAGAACTCCTAAAAGTACCTGGTTTGCTTTCTCACCCGTTCCTTGGGTCTTGGCGGAGACCTCAGTGTGCTGGTTGGGTTTTAGAACCACAAAATCATTGGGGTTGGAAAAGCCCCCAAAGATCATCAAGCCTGTTACCCAGCACCACCAAGGCCACCACTAAACTGTGTCCCCAAGTGCCACTTCCACATATCTGTTAAATCCAGAGGGAAGCAGAACAGGAAAACCTACTCTTTTGAAGGTTGACCTTTTGAGAGGTGACATGGCTTGAACATCTGAAACAGTGGTCTGCTCTGAAAATTTGAGATGCAACTGCCTTTTAGTTTTTCCAGTAGTTTGCATTGCTTGTCTACAAGTAAAGATGTGATTTCCTGGTGTAACAGAAATGGGAGAGCCACAGTCCTTATGTGGTAATGTCAGGTATTGGGCACAAGAGCTGGATGCATGTGACTTCATGAGGCCTGGTTCGTGTACAGGGCTGCTTTGAGTGATGCCAGATACTACAAATTTAGTATTGAGTACGTACGCAGCAGGAATGGGTTCTTCCAGCCTTTTGTGCTAACCAGCCAAATATAATATTAACCAACTAAATGCTGTACTGTGAGATACAGGGTTTTAAAATACATCTTTTGGTGTAGAAAGCACTATTTTATTCATTTAGTAAGCTCATTTTTTCATAGACTCTGTCAAGTGTTGTTCTAAAACTAGAAGATAAATATTTGTTCAGGACAAGGGGGAATGACTTCAAACTCACACAGAGTAGGTTTAAGTTGAATATTGAGAAAAAATTCTTCCCTGTGAGGGTGGTGGGGCCCTGGCACAGGTTGCACAGAGAAGCTGTTGCTGCCCCATCTCTGGAAGTGTCCAAGGCCAGGTTGGACAGGGCTTGGAGCAACCTGGTCTAGAGTGAAAGGTGTCCCTGCCCATGGCAGAGGCTGGAACAAGATGGTCTTTATGGTGCCTTTCAACCCAGGCCATTCTCTGACTCTGATTATGATTGCAGAAGCCTATTACCCTTAATGCAATGAGCAATTTCATTAGAAAAAACATTAAAACATGGGCAAAAATAATTGATAGAAAGAGAGCTAGATAACCTTTATTTACCTTTCAATAGTAATACAAAATCATTCTTTCTTTAATTTTAGTATATGGCTCTCAACCCCTCAACCAAGAGGAAGAGCTCTCGGTCACCTGACAGAAAGCTTCCTAAGAAATCCAAAGCAGATGGGCCTTCCCTGGGACAGCCACTGAGTCCAACCCTGTGGTGCCATGTGCATTTGGAAAAATCTATAATTGGCTCTCCGCTGAAGGTGAAAAACTCTAAGAACTCAAAATGTCCCAAAGAGGAGCTGGAAGAGGTGATGAAAATTGTGTCACCTGCTAAACTTGGTTCTAACTTTCACATTCCAAAGAGGAACCGACTAGGAAAGGGCAACAACAAATCCTTGGACAAAAAGCAAAGAGGCAAAAGGGTTCTGAATGGGCAGAAGTCATCGGGGAAAGCAAAGTCTCCCAGGAAAGGCTTGAAGACCCCGAAGATGAAAATGAAACAAATGACGCTGCTGGACATGGCTAAAGGTACCACTAAGGTGTCCAGGGCTCCCAGGAATTCTGGAGGCACCCCTGGATCTTCCAGGAAACCCCAGAAACACCTGCCTCCTGCAGCGCTCCATCTCATTGCCTATTACAAAGAAAACAAAGACCGGGAAGACAAAAAAAGTGCTCTTTCCTGCATCATCTCCAAAACAGCTCGGCTGCTCTCCAGTGAGGACCGTGCCCGTCTCCCCGAGGATTTGCGGGGCTTGGTACAGAAACGCTATGAGCTCCTGGAGCACAGGAAGAGATGGGCCACCATGACTGAGGAACAGCGGAAGGAGTACATGAAGAAGAAAAGGGAAAAGCTGAAGGAGAAACTGAAGGAAAGAGCCAAGGAGCGGAAGGAGAAGGAGATGAAGGAAAAACTGGAAAAACAGAGGAGATTTGAGGACCAAGATCTGAAAGGGAAGACATTGCCTACTTTTAAACTGGTTGATACTCCAGAGGGACTTCCTAACACACTTTTTGGGGATGTGGCCATGGTGGTGGAGTTCCTGAGCTGTTACTCAGGGTTATTGATGCCAGATGCTCAGTATCCCATCACAGCAGTGTCCCTAATGGAAGCCCTTTGTGCAGAAAAGGGAGGCTTCCTGTACTTGAACAGAGTACTGGTCATTCTCTTGCAGACCCTGCTGCAGGATGAAATTGCTGAGGATTATGCTGAGCTGGGAATGAAACTTTCTGAAATCCCACTTACTCTGCATTCCGCTTCTGAGTTGGTTCGCCTGTGCCTGCGCAAGTCAGATGTGCAAGAGGAAAGTGAGGTCTCTGATAATGTAGATGAAAGTAAGGATTCAGCAGCTTTTGAGGATAATGAGGTACAGGATGAGTTTTTGGAGAAACTGGAGACATCAGAGTTCTTTGAGCTGACTCCTGAAGAGAAATTGCAGATCCTTGGAGCACTGTGTCACCGGATCCTAATGACGTACTCGGTGCAGGACCACGTAGAGGCCAAGCAGCAGGCCTCAGCTGAGCTGTGGAAAGAGCGCCTGGCTGTCCTGAAGGAGGAGAACGACAAGAAGAGGGCAGAGAAACAGAAGCGAAAAGAAATGGTGGCCAAGATCAAGGAAAACGGGAAAGAAGAGCATATGATGGGAAGAAATGAAAAGAAAAAGCACGAGATGATGAAAATAGAGCACCGGGTGGAAATCGAAGCTGATGATATGATCAGTGCTGTGAAGAGCAGGCGCCTTCTTGCCATCCAAGCCAAGAAAGAGAGGGAGCAACAAGAAATACAAATGAGAGGTAAGAAAAATTACCTGGTGAGTAGAGTGTTTGTGTGTTGTGGAATAACTTCATGGCAAAAATGACAGCCTGTTTTCAGAAGCATTTTCTGGTTTTAAGGGATTTGCTCACTGGAGATTTATAATTCAGCTGCTGCGGTTCCTACGGCAGCTTAAAATTAGTACATTTAAGAAAAAAGAATACCTACTTCTAGTTTTCTATCTGTGGGTGTCTTTTGTTCAGTACCTTTCTAACTATGGCAGGCCCACAGAGGTTGGACAACACTATCTGTTTTGGTACAGAAAACAACCAAGAATTTCTTATGTCCAAACATCATCTCGTTCTTGGGTACAGAGGAGATATTCCTGCCTAAAAGCAGTTCCTATTGCTGCTGCTGGCTCTGCTGCTGTGCCCATGGTCAGGTTGTTGCCAGCAGCCCTTCTCCCAGACCAGGATGTGGGCAGTAAATCTCAGTTTACTGTTTCTTGCTTTAAAGAATTAGTTATGGAGCTGTATAAACTGTCCACTCAAACCTCTCCAAATCATGAATTGCAACACCAGACTTTAAGTAGTGCTGTTTGAGGAGTATGGATGTAAAGAGAGAACGCTTCAGAATTACAGTTAAGGGGGTTTATTGGTTGTAAATGTGGGTACTGGGCAGACAGAAGTAGACAGTGTAGCTCATCTAGGTTGTTATTTCCCTTCTGAAACAAGTGAGGGATGAGCATCCCTCGTGAAGCCTGGCTTTTGCACCTTAGCTGGAATGTGGGAGTATCTGTTCTGGGAGACCAAGAATCACAGAATGGTTTGGGTTGGAAGGGACCTTAAAGTTGATCGCGTTCCAACCCCCCCTTCATGGACAAGGACACCTTCCACTAGACCAGGTTGCTCCAAGCCCCGTCCAGCCTGGCCTGGCACAGGTTGCCCAGAGAACCTGTGGCTGCCCCATCCCTGGAAGTGTCCAAGGCCAGGTTGGACAAGGCTTGGAGCAACCTGGTCTAGTGGAAGGCATCCCTGACCATGGCAGTAGGGTTGGAACAAGATGATCTTTAAGGTCTCTTCCACCCCAAACCATTCCGTGATTCTGTGATATGACGGTTTTTATCCAGGATTTCTTCAGCCCTGTTCGTCCTTGCACCTTGAGTTCTTCATTCTTTTTATTTATATATATATATATATATATATATTTTTTTTTTTTTTTTTTTTTTTTTTTTTAAAGAATGGTGGGCAGAAGGTAAACTGAAGAGTGTAAGGTTGTAAAGAATGTTAACTAAAATCCCTGATAAAACTATTTTTTTTTTACTCCCGTGGTCTAGTAAAATAAAAGACAATATTGATATCTGGATGCAATAAAGGAAAGCTAATGCTACTCTGTGCTGATTCCAACAGTGAGGATGGAGAAAGAAGCAGAGGAAGAAAGAATTCGGAGGCATAAAGCTGCTGCTGAGAAAACTTTCCAGGATGGAATTGCCAAAGCCAAGCTGGTGATGCGCAGGACCCCAATTGGCACTGATAGGAATCATAACAGGTGGGAAAGGAAATGACCGTGGGCTTTCATCTCTGCCCTGAGAGAGGCACTGTGTCAGATATGATCCCCCAGGAAGGGATTGATAGGGAGGGTGCATGGAATTGCGGAGGAGAGAGAAGGGGAAGGTGTTTGTGTATATGGAGTGTAGTGGCTGGTTACATGCCCGGCTTTTTGAGGCCTTCCCATGGAGGTCAGGACCAGTGGAGGTTCAGGTGCTGGCATTGGGTGCTCAGGAACCTCGTTAGCATTTTTTCTTTTTTTTTTCATGTTTGTTGCACAGGAATGCTCTTGGAATGGATTCTAAGCAAAGCTTTTCCTCTTTCTCAGCTGTGCTAATATAAAGATATGCATGCATTCAGCTTTTAGTGAGTTGAGCACACACAAGCTTCTCCCCTTGATGCAAAAAAAATGTGTGTGTATGTGTGTGTAACTAGCCAGAAAAGGAGACAAGATACCTATTAACACACATTTCTTACAGGTACTGGCTGTTTTCAGATGAGGTTCCTGGCTTGTTTATTGAGAAAGGCTGGGTACATGACAGTATAGACTACAGATTTACCCTTCCCCACCAGAAAAAGGAAGATTCGAAGAAGGACTGCAGCCCTGGAGGTATGGTCTCTTGAGGGTATTTCCTCTGCTCTATCTGATTGTTCAAATGGAGTCATGAGTGTGAAAGAACTGTCTAGTCCAAGTGTCCTCATGGGGATACTCTGATTTAAGCCTTCTTTTAACTCTAGAAGCCTGCACACAGGAGGTGCTGGTGATACTTCCCTTCTGCTGCTGCAGGTCTGGAGACTTGCCTGCAGAGTTCCACCTAAGGACTGTGGGATGTAGTCTCTCCTAGAAGTAGCGAGGTTGTTGTCAGTTGATACCATCCCTCTGGTTCACCCTGACCCTGCTGAGTTGCAGCATGTCAGACCCTTGCACAGTTAGCCTGCTGTGCTGCAGAGTGCGGATGTCCATCACAGTGCTGATACTCCACTGGTGCCAAGACTCCCAGATCAGCCTGTGGAATAGTAACAAGCAGGGCAGTCTGTTAGATATGCACAGCTTTGCTGATTGAGGTTGTTTTGGCAAACATCCCTCTTGCACTTCCTCTCAGCCTGCTCTTCACCTTTGCTGAATGTACAGGTGAGGTGCAAGGGACTTGCTGAACTTGTAGTGCTTCCTCTGTGATTTTGCCTGGCTGACGTGGAGCCTGGGTCCTGGAGCCTTGCAAGCTTGGACATGCACAAAAATCCATCTGTACAGAGGGAAACTTAACAGTTCTGTGTGGAAGTAATTCTTGGGACAGAAGACCCTGCAATAATCTGACTCAGCTGAGTTTCAGTTGCGATCATTTCTTTCTTTTGGAACGTCATATTCTGGCACTGAGTCCATCTGCAGCAGTCCTGCATGGGAGAGCTTACGGAGTTAGATCCAAGCCCTCACCTGGTAGGATCGTCTTAGACAAGGGACAGACTTGTAGAGGAATGGAACAGGGCAAATCTACAGTGAGATCCTTCATCCAGGTGTAACTTTACAGCCACCTGTGTCTTGGTGACTGATTGAGCTGGAGGTGCATCATTCCAAGCTCCTCCATGGGTATATTTTCTTACGTGAACTCTTTCAAATACTGACCAGCTGTTTTCATCTCTCAGCTGCTACCCCAGCCAATGGGCAGAATTTCAGCATGTTCGTTTGGAAACATAACAATCAAAGGCGTAAATGAGCAGAGGCTTAAATTCATGTCAGAGTGTTCATCTCATGTCTGTGATGCTCAGAAATAAAAACTCAGGCTGCTTACACCTCCTTTGGTTCTCAAAGTGCTTTGTCAGTATACAGCTAAAAAGTGAAACTAGTTTTATCTATTTGGAATGGTAGGAATGCTGCTCAGAAATCTACCTGAGCCTTGTGCATTTCTTTTGCAGAGAAGCGGAAGAGCACAGGCAGTGACGGCCGAGGGAACAAGCTGCCCCGCTCCATGCCCACCACGGACCTGCCTGCTGAGACCACCACTCCCAAGCAGGGCCAGAACTTATGGTAACACACACTTTCATGGCTGCAAAGTACTTCAAGTGTAGAGGTCAAGGAATCTAGACAGATTTCTTTTGCTAAACCCTGCTACAAACCTGTTTCTCTTTCAGTGCTGAGCAGTTGGGTTGGTTCAGCAGCTCACCAGGCCTCTGTTGCTGATATTATTACTGCCCTGCTAACAGGGCAGCCAGTCCAAGAGCCAGTGGAACCATTTTTCAACCTAATCAATCATACAAAGCCACTATAAATTTAGCTGTTAAGATCCTTCTTTAATGTATTGCTTTTTAAATATTTTATTCTTCCATGTTGACAACCTGTTACCCCTTTAATGCTTCCCAATTCCAAGCAGTGTCTTCTAAGTGAATCAAATCTACCCTTGAGCATGTTTGATTGTAACTTGCTCCAGTAATTGGCCCTACCAGCGGCCTTAAATTCTCCTGTGTTGAATGTTGCTCTGTGTCGTAAGGAATGCTCAGCAGTGTCCCCATGCTAGAAAACCCTGGCTGAGCTTTACCTGTTAGCTGCTGTGGAGCACTGTGTATTTTTTTAGATAACCCTGAGGATAACTGTCACAAACTATATGCTCCTGCAGCTCCCATCTTAGCAGTGCCCGTCCCCCAGAGTTCCACTGCTGACACACAGAGTGGGATTGCTTGGTCTTTGATAGATAGAGTTCAACTCGTCTCCAAAGAATAGTTGCCAGTCAGAACTACTTTACTAAATGTGTACCTGCTCCCCCGCCAGGAATTGTAAAAGAGGCTGAAATTGTGGGTGTCTTGATTTATCTGAGCCATCAGCATTGAGTGCTGACTCTTGGTATTGCTCTGCCGCTTCTTTGTCACGGCAGCAGGTCATAGGAGATTACAGAGTTCCTGTGCTTTCCTTCACTGCCCCATCCTCCCATGACAAATCCCCACCCTGTTACTAGTCTGGGCCTTGGCACATCTTGCCACGTGGCCAAAATTCAGGCAATTGGGCTTTCCTAGGGAATGGGTGCTGCACAGGGAGTGTGATCCACAGGGAAGTCCTCTGCTCTTCCTAACTGCCTCCTCTAACACCTGATCTTCATTGAGCAGAGATGGCAAGGTGTGTTCCAGGAGAAGGACCAATTCCATAAGGAAAACAGTACCTTAAATTTAGAGCACATATTGCTAACACTGAGGGCAGCATAGAGCCAAATTGGATGAGTTAATTAACACAGAATTCCTTCAACTTGTGACTTCAGGCTGAACTTGAAAAAGCACAGTATTTGATCTGCTCAATCAGGTTGGCAACTCCCAACAGCATTCTGAGGAAGATCGGTGTGGTGACAGAGACAGGAGTGCTGTATGGTGTAACCAGTCACAGCCTGGGAGGAGCAGCTCTTAGAACCAGGTCCTGCATGCACTCAGTGCTGAATTACATTCTGTCAGAAGAGCTGCTTTGTATGGAGTGACCATAATGGATGGTATTCTCCTTTTATAAAAGAAAGCAACAAAAAAAATTAAGAAGCTGCTTTTAAAAAAAGCTTACAGTGGCAGCCAGAAGCCCAAAACGCTTTCAAAGAGATTTGCCTTAGAGTTTCCATACTAAATGGTCAGAGCAAGTGCTGCCTCTTACCTTTGGAAAAAAAAAAAGAGTTGAGGAACTTGGAAACAAAACTGTAGCAGCAATAACAAAACATTCTGAGTGTGGTTCACATCAGGATAAGGAAGCTGTTAAAAGTAAGAAAGCCTACTTAAAACCTGTGGTGAATCTAAGTGAAAGATATAAAAAGAATGATAAAGTGAAGTACAGACTAAGGGCAAAACAATTTTCTTTTCCCCTTGGGGAACAATCCTTCTTCACAGAATCTATTGTTACAGTGTCTGTCTTAGGAGAAGAGGGAAGCTCTTTGCATGAGAGCATAATTGGCTGAGAAATACTAAATAAATTACAGAAATACTCCAGATTTGTATATTCAGCAGGGAGATGGAGAGCAATGCTAGAGGGAACTGGGGAAATCTCGTAAAGAGGTTTTCTTTGATAGAGAAAGGAGGGATCAGGAAATAAAACTGGCAAATGGCTGTTATGAAGTAGAGAGGAAAGTGCTGCAGCTGAGGTGTACAACTGGCTGCTACCAACTGCTGTGGATCTGTGAGTTGCACCTGTTCGAAGCACTAGTGGACAAATTGCTGACACAGGAGTTCACTGAGGAGTAGGAAGCGCAAAGGTAATTGTCCTGGCACACGGCAGAGTCCTCAAACCAGCAGATGCTGCAGTCTGAAGGGGTAGGTTGATGAACTGTCACTGCATACCTGCTCTGCCTTTTGGCCACTTGGACATCAGACACTGAGCCGGGGGCGAGGGGCGGGTTGGGTTTTGGCCTGGCTGTTATGCCACAGTGTCCTCAATGTCCGTCCTTTCTCGTCCCTGCTAGGAAGGACTTTTAAGTGCTGACAGTCACAGCACTTGCTGGTTTTTCATGAGGGTCTCATGCCTGTGTGCACTGTTCTGCCAGGCAGGGGCAGCAGTGCAGGTGGATCTGAGCCAGGCATGGGCCTGGAGCAGGGGCACAGAGGAAGCTTCTCAAAGGACACATAACCCCTTCTATTTGAGTGCTGTGCTGGCTGCCTCTCACTGACTGACAGAGCACCCAAAGCCATGCCTGCAGCTAAGCAATAAGGTCTCTCAGCTGAAAGGCTTTTCCTTAAGGGTCTGGAACTGCTTAGAGTTTGTTTGCTAAGTACCTGTCTGACAGCTGCCACCATCTACATGTAAGCTTCCACAGAAAGCCAAGTGACAGGCTGGGAGCTGTTATTTCAGAGGATAGCCAGGAGCTAGAACTTCCCTCTGAGGAAATCCATATTGCTATTCCTGTGTTTCCCTTTGGGGCCATTGCCATTGATCTCAAGGACTGCTCTGAGCATAAATGGTTACGGAAGAGTCTCCTCTTTGGCTGCTTTTTGCACATTGTCCTTGGACACCCTGGGGAGCCCCGAGACCACACTGAAGTCCTTGGGTATCTATATGTCCTGTTGTTTAGATACAAGGACTTGTCCAGCTGTAACTCATAATTTTGGCACATGCATAGGAAGTTTCATTTCTTTGTGTTCTGCTTTAAGTCCTGCTGTTTGTTGGTATGTGGGATTGAGTAGCCTCACAGTGCACATAGAGCATCTTTAGCTTTACCCTTTTATGCTTTAGAGTGATGAGACGTTGCAATTAAACACCAAATTAACTCTGAATAGTTGTATTTCACAGTCCTGCCCATTTTTCTCTTGAGGATGGGAGCTGGTAGGGCACTGATAAAGGGAGAAACAGATTTATTCTTCTATCAAGAGTTACACAAACAATATCTCAAGGAAGTGGTTCTGCTTTCAGTACTTTGTCCCCAAAAAGAAGACGGTCCAGTGTTCTGTCCTGAAAGTGCAGAATCATAAACACTTGGTTACTTCTGTCTTCTCCAGACAGATGGATCACTCCTCTCTTCACCTTGCGCTCCACTTGCACAGATGTTGATCCTTATTAAAAATCTCCTTGTTCTGGGCACATGGGCTCTGAAGAAGTCACTGTCCATACCGTAGTGCTTGTGCGCTGTGTACTGCTTGGTCTTTCCTGCAAGAACCATGGGGGAATCACAGCCTTGGCAGGATATTAGCATGCAGGAGACTTCTTGCTCATCCTGGTCAGAAAGGAGTTGAATTTTGGACACAGTGGCATCTCTGCAGAGTAACTGCCATTGTTCTTCATCTATTAGGAATTCAGCATGGTATGGCGGGTCCCCTCAGCAGACAATTTGAGTTAACCATGAGTGGGTGCTGACAGACTCCATTCTCAAGCCTATACTCTACAGATGGAGTTCCCTTGTTTCCACCAACCCTTCAGAGCAGGTACTGGTCCTGGGCTCCTCTAGATGTTGTCCTCTTAATTTCGTCGTTCCTTAGTCCAGGTTTTAGACCTTTCTCTGTCCCTTTCAGCCTGTAGCCTGAGAACAGGTAGGAGTATTCAGCCTGAGTGAATACTGGGAGCTCCTTTTGACTTGATGCTTGTGCCATTTGTCCCTTCTATTCTGGTTGCTGACCAGCCTGTTGGCTTGTGCTGCCGGAAATGTCAGGAGAGAATCTAGGCTGTTCTTCAGGAATGCAGGACACCCTTACACCAGTCAGGATTTCCCCCTTGTAGATCACTTTGAAGAGCCCTACCTGGTCTTGACTTTCCCAAAGGGATCTTTCCCATCTCCCTCTGGAGTGTGTGATTAAGCTGTGTCAGGCCACATGAAGGGCACCAGCTGTCTTACTGTAAGACTCTGTAAGACTCACTTTTGCCTTCCCCATTTAAAATGCCAGCCCTGTCTTACCATGTCCATGCTCCCAGCCTGGAGGTGGTTGAGCTCCAGTTGGAGGTGCAGGTAGTTCCTACAGGTAGGGAGTGCCTGGAGCTACTTTGGGAAGCAGGAGCTGTGGCTGCAATAGAGCAGCAAGGGGTCACTAATCAAACTAACATGATATCTCTGATGTGTTTGTATTTTGCAGATCAGGCTTTGAGTTCAGGCTTAAGTAGATCAGTTCCCTCTCCCAGAAATCCCAGTCCTTACTCTCAGGGTGAATTGGGAAGACTTAAGTACCTGTTGCAGATGTTCTTCCTTTCCTGTCCTGTGTCCTTTTCAGCAGGAACGAAGTTGTGCCAGGGCTGAACTCTGGCCTTCTTCAAAGAGTGGGAGCTGCTTTCTGCAGCTGCCCAGCATCCTGTGTTGTCTTCCCACCAAAATACTGGAGTATGCAGTAGCTACATGATGACTGTTTTCAGTGCCCTTTCCTTTTTACAGTGTGATGAAACAGTGCAGTGAGTTCCCCCCTTTGATTTGTCTCCATGGGAGAAAACAGGGAAGGCTCAGGCAAGGTCATCTTGGACATTTTTCTAGCTGGATTCCATGGTGTATCACCAACAGTGTCTGATGTTTCATCACAACCTGGGCAGCCCATCTCAAGGTGTCTGGGAAATACTCCTGTGCTGGGTATCTGTAGGGCAGGTGGTTTGGAGTGTGATTTGTGCCATTCCCAGGTGGTGACAGATTCTAGTGGGTGATGGATATCTGAAGCTGCTGTGTCCTGTTCACAGGGAGGGGTGCAGAGAGTAGTGGTGCCCAAAGGTTTTGATCTCAGTGCAGAGTGAGGATGCTCTGCAGGGTCAGATGTACTGAAGAAGGCGACTGGCTAAAAAACATTTTCCTTCTGTTGTTGAGCAATCAATCCTATGTTTTATTAGAGTAATGAGTTTCCTAGCTGAATGCAAATTGTGAGGCCATTGCCCTAGTAGTAGAACCATACTAGAATTATGAAATATTTTCAGATATGATATTTAGTAAGTATTTCTGCCAGAAAAATAAGCATTGTGGAGATGGGTATTCAAGAGGAGCCACAACAGTATCTTTCTCTAGTTGTTGCTTGGCTCATCTGAGCTTGTGCCCAAGAACAAAGAGTAGATCTGGAATCTTCTGGTAAGGATCACAGAGTGGTCTTTTGCAGTTGTTTCCATATAAGGTTGATTCTCCTATCTCCTGTCTTCCCTCTTCGAATGAGCAATCCTTTTATAGAAGATAGGGAATTAGTCATATTTTCTGTAAACGACCTCTGAAGCTCAGGTTGAATCCCCATCCCATCAGGTGAGGAGGCTCCATGGCTTCCTGAAAGAAAAGAAGGAAGGCACGGAATTTCAGGCTGTCTTAAAACTCATTTAAATGTACAACCCAGCATGCAAACGTGATTGTGCTCCGGAACTGCAGAGAGAATACCTGATTTAGAGAACTCTGCAAAAGTATTCCCTTTTTAGATTGGACTAACTGTTGATGGCCATAGCTGTCCTCAAGGACTCCTGAGCAGGAAGGTTTCAAGTTAATGAATATGGTTTTCAGATTCTGCACTTGAGCTTTCAAGTTTGGGCAAACTTAGAGAGCAGGGCTTGTGCACTTGAAGAGACAGAGCCTGCACAGGCACACAGCTCCAGCAGCAGCAGTTGTGGGATCAGCCAGGACATCCCCTTTTTAATCTGGGGACTTCCAGTTAATGAAAGAAAGTATGATTAAATTGCCATGCTCTCAGTGTGTAGTGTGTTAGTCTTTTCTAGTACATCTAACACGACATTCAGATGACTTAAATGAACTGCAGAGTAGTGAATGGAATCACTGGGGTAGACAACTAAATTCAAATGCCAACATTTTAATAAATTTAATGGGGAAATTACATCTGTAAACCAGTTCTGTGTTTATTTTGATTCTGTTTTTCTTACCCTGGAATTGGCTACATTTGGGAACCTTGAAACGAGGCCAACCTGAGTCAGAATTCTTCTACTAGCATTCCTGGAAGTGTTTCACCTTGCTCCATGGGGTCAGGATATAGGTTACCTCTTATCCCTGCCTACTGATCCTTGGGAACTACTTAGAAGAAGAAATTGTATTCTCACAGAGATACCTTAGGTGATCTTGGTACATTTTTCTATCTTTCAGGTTTCTCTGTGACAGTCAGAAGGATTTGGATGAGCTGCTGGATTGCCTGCACCCCCAAGGAGTAAGGGAGAGCCAGCTCAAGGAGCGCTTGGAGAAAAAGTGAGCCTGCTCTTTGTTTTTCTGTGTGTGCCTTCTCCGAGTCAGAGCATGTCCTCAGCACAGAAATCCCTGCCATTCCTGGGGCAGCATCCCAGGCTGGGCTTTGATTGTTTCTGTGCTGAAGAGGGGAAGACATTGAGGTTGAGTAATTGCTGGTTTTTCTTGGGCAGTTTCTTGATAAATAACACTCTGAACGGTGAGGAGGTTCTGTCAGTCTTCAAATTGCTCCTTGAAACTAGGAACAAAGGCAGTGCCAGTTGCTCTGAGCCAGAACTGCCACGTGCCTTCATGTGTCTTTCAAAGAACGTTCTGCACTGGTGGAGCTCATAGCTCCTGGTGGAGACCATTGTCCCAGAGCCTGCCCAGCTTCCAGGGCAGTGCTCTGCCTGTACTCAAAGGTTGGTTTGATTTTCCAGGTATCAGGACATCACACATTCCATCCATTTGGCTCGGAAACAGAACTTGGGCCTCAAATCTTGTGATGGCAGCCAGGAGCTGCTGAACTATCTCCGGAGTGATCTGATTGAGGTTGCAACGCGGCTGCAGAAGGGAGGCCTGGGATATGTTGATGTGACACCAGAATATGAAGCAAAAGTGAGTGAACAGGCAAAGTACTGAACAGGACAAGTGTGAGATGATAATTTCTGTGGAAGGTCTTCAGTCTTTTTTTCTCCTCAGACAGGAGGAGCAGGAGATCAGTTTTCTCGTTTGTCCTTTAAACAATTATTTCAAGATTACACAGCGGATGGCTTGAGGTGTAGGTGGGTCATAGTGTTGGAGCTGAGTGTCCTGTTCAATTGTCCTGTTTCCATATTCTCATGACAGGCTTCTCTATGGAGCAGAACTCCATAGCTGATTTTTGTCTTCTATATCAAAGCCAAGCATGTCTTGTTGAGACAGCAGCAATAGGCTGATTCCATAACCAAGTGTGGCAGGTAACCACACTGCATTAGATACCACAAGTGTCCATTTGCAGGCCCACTTCAAGCAGCAGAGAGAGTAATATCCAGCTGTTACAGGGTCGTATCCTCTTCCCAACAGGTGTACTCGCTGGAGAGCCTAAAGGATTTTGGAGAGTGTGTGATTGCGCTCCAGGCTGGTGTTGTTAAGAAGTTTCTGCAAGGTTTCATGGCCCCCAAGCAGAAGAGAAGGAAACACCAAGGAGAGGATTACATTGCCAAGGCTGAGGAGATAGATGAAGACAAGAAAATGGCAGAAGAAGCCAAGGTATTGTTCACCTCAGGGCTCTGTTTCGGTCTTGCAGTAGAACTCTTTCAGCAGTAGCAGTACATTTCATGGGGTACTAAATCTTGAGCAGCTTCCTCCCATTTCAGATTTATAGCTGAGTGGGTTTGATGTTTATGGGGCCAGCTGTTTCCTGTTTATTTTGAGGAGTAAATGTATGGGGAAAATAAAAATCATAGTGAGGAGTTACTTAATTTTCTCTCTGGGAATAGGAAATGGGTCAAGTTCCCTCCATACAGTTCCTCTTAAATAAAAGTACATTATGGAGTGTTTTCACAGAACTTAACAAGAGTCATATCTGTCAGAGAGGACTGATGGTGCTTTGGTCCACAAAGAGAAGGAGAGACATGTTGAGGTTCTGGTGACTGCAAGGGAGTGAGATTCAGGTAAATACCACTTTAGGCAGAGGGAGATGCAAGTTGTTGTATGTGTGGGGGCACTTGGAGAGATGTCTGGGCAAACAAGCTGCATGTGCCTCCAGAAGAAAAGTGGTATTGTGGGTCTAAATACATATCCCTCCTAATCAAAGGGATGGAGAAGGGCTGCAGAGGATTGGGAAGGGTACTGCAGGCAGTTCTGCTGCACCAGTGTTTCACCCTAACAGAGGTACTTGTGTTCAGGGGTAGTTTCTGTGCACTAAGTTGAACAGGACATGAATGCCCCATGAGAAGACTTTTCCCACTGCCCTCAGCTCTGCCCTGACTGATCACTGACTTCAGCAGAAGCAACAATACCAGAATTGGATCAGCAGAAGTACTTGAAAGCCCCGGCTTAAAAAAAAAGAAATATTAGGTGTTTACCTGAAAGAGTAGGTGGACAAGAAGGGTGGAGAGAGACTAATTTACAAGACCACATAATGACAGGACAAGGGGGAATGACTTCACACTGATAGAGAGTGGGGTTAGAGTGGATATTGGGAAGAAATTCTTCCCTGTAAGAGCGGTGAGGCCCTGGTACAGGTTGCCCAGAGAAGCTGTGGCTGCCCCTGGATCCTTGGAAGTGTTCCAGGCCAGGTTGGACAGGGCTTGGAGCAACCTAATCTAGTGGTAAGTATCCTTGCCTATGGCAGGGGGTTGGAACAATATGATCTTTAAAGTCCCTTCCAACACAAACTATTCTGGGATTCTATGACTGATGCTGGGGGTAGTTTTTTTGGTGTGGGTCTGTGGGGTTTTTTTAAAGCTTCTCTCAGTACATGCTGAACCCTCGTTTGAAAATCAGGTCTTTGCTAGGCTGTGCCGTTGCTGTGTTAGCAGGATAATTTGGGTAGGCAGTAGAAATTTTCGCATTCCTCAGTTCTCCTGAAGTATTTAAACTTTGCTAAATTTGAATCTTCCATCCTAAGTGCAAGGGCAATGGGAGGAGGCTGTATCCTGAAAGCTCTCAGCAGAATGGAGTGCTGTAAAAACTCGCTGAGGTCTGAGGCAGAAAGGGCCTGGATCAGCACACTTCCTGTTTCTACAGCAGCGCTGTGTTGTGCCGTACTCCTGTCTGCCTTGCACCTGTAACCATGAGGGCTGTACCTGTAGGGCGCACTCAGGGTAGCATCAGATTTACTACAACACAGTCCCAGTGTGTGATTGTGCAGGTCTCCCCCCCTCTGAACACTGGCTTTAGTGTCATGCCAATGCCTCTGGAGCATTTATTTATGTAGTGTGGTGCTTACTTTATCTCATTCAGACTTTTCTAGACCTTTGTGGTAGTACAAGCAATGTTCCAACTTTTCTGGGGTTGTTCGTTGGTTTGTTTGGTTTGGCAATTCTTTTTTCCCCTCAGTTTATCTGGAATAAGCTTTCTTTTTGCCAAAGCAGAAAACCTTTACAGATAACCTTGAAAGAGCAGCCTAGTTTTTAGATACAGTTATCTGATGAAAATCCCAGACTGCCAGGCAGACTGTTCTGAAGAAGAATCTCTTGCATAGGCCAAGAATTATGAAACCTTTTGAGCACTGCACTGTGACCACATAGCAGGTAAAATACAGCATAGCCGCACTGGAAAAACACAGTCAATGTACGTCCAGACTATAGAGGAAGAATTGCAGCCCTGTGGTATGGGTATTTCTCATTTTCCCTGTGAGAAACAAGTTATGGCTTAGCAGGCACCCGTTTGCTGACATAATTGTCTGTACTAAGGGTTCCTGCTGGCTCAGCTGCATTGCTGGAGCTCACACTGCTGAGTGGCAGAGGATTGCTGTGAGACCTGGCTTGTGGCTGCTCCTGAAAATCAGGCTGGTGCCTCTGTTGATGCAAACATTCCCGTTTCCAGTGGCAGTAGCATGCTGGACTATCCCAGAGCAGGACAGGGAATATGTGACCTCTTTGCAGCATGGCATTGCATCACAGCAGTCTGAGCAGAGTGAAGAACATGGGTGGGTTACAGGTAGATTATTGCCCCTGTGACCTGAGTTCAGCAGTGTATGCAAGGGCAGAGTCAGCCTGCACTTGCAGGCAATCCCTCAAAGAGTGGCTTCAAAACCAAGCAATTCCAGTTTCAGCTGTTCCGAGGGATTTCAGCTCAGGTTGCCAGATGAGAGCCTTTCTATCCAGAGGCTTGTCCACCTTTACCAAAGAAGGTGTTTTCTGTTACTCTGATGTTGACATGTGACGGAGGACTTCTTTTATTTTGGGGGTTGTTTTGTTTTCCCTGCTAGATTGCTCCTATCCAGTCAGGAGGGGATTTAAGTAACTTCTTCCAGTCTCCTATTTTGCCTTGTTGGCAGCTGGAACTCCCTTGGTACTGGTGCTGCTCAAATGCCACAGTCTCCTGATGCTTGGGAAGCAAGGCTAGAAATCTGTTAAATTCCACAGACTTGGGGAGAAATATCTCAGCAAAACTTGCCAACAGCTTTTGCAGATTTATCTTGGCCCAGCAGTTATCCAGTATGTTAACAGCAAAACCCATGGAACAGTTCCTTGGAAAATCAATTACACAGTATGCGAAGCACCTCAACAATGTTCTGCAAAAAAATAGTACAGAGCTGTGTAACCTCCACAGTAGGCTGGGCAGCTTTCTGTTTGTCTCCGGTGGTTCTCCAGGATCCACACCAGCAACAACACCAGGGATGTTGGCATTTCAGAACAGTTTGTGTGTTTTTCCAAGCATCTAATGTATGCTGTGCTTCCTCAAATTCAGTCAGAGGAGAATGTGCAACTCTGCAAAACTCCCGGGTTTTGTTTGGCTCCCAAATTGCTGTCAGCTGCAAAGTTTAGATTTTCCCATCTGACACTTCACTGTTTGTTTTTTCATTCTCCTGGGGTAGAACATTAACTTGAATCCCATTATGTCCCTGTCATGTCTGACCTGTCGCCTCATTGTTGCAGAGCACAGAATTACCATTGGAGTGGGATACCACTGTGGATAACTTTTGTCCTGCTGCATTTCCGATTTATTAAAATGGTATTTCCAAACCTCCTGAGCTGGGTGTGTGGTTTCCCAATGGCCTTGCTCTGTGCAGACCCTGGCAGCTGCCCTGGTGCAAAGCGCAGCTTTGATGCTGTCATCCTCATTCCCAGTTTCTGGGATTTCAGGTGAACTGAGGCCATCTTGTCTCAGGGAGCAGCTGGTTTCATATTTGAGGGGTCCAAATGCCTGTGCAGTGTGATTGTAGCTGGTGGCACAGGGTCCCCTCTGCCACCTGAGCAGCTTGGGGACCACGAGGATGTTGCTGTAGTCCAGGTGCCTCTGTGGTACCCACTGGAGGGCAGCACAGGCCACTTCAATCCTCCTTCCACTGTGGTTGCCAGCTGTTCCCTAACTTTCATCCCACATTTTACAGTGCTAGATTTCTGCCTTTTATTTTCTTAGCCTGCCGATTATTTGTGTTAGACCTTCAGAGCAAGAATTTAGTGGAGTTCGCGTAGGTTGATTCAGCCTGACCATGAAATGCAAAACGGTTGACTCTTACAAACAAACTGTCTGATCCAGGGAGGCTGGATATGGATAAACCACAACCAGGACTGCTGAGGTGACACAGAAGGAAAGAAATATCAGAGTTGAGCTTTGGTTATGAAGGGCCCCAGCTAAGGGATATAAAAACATCTTTAGACTGAAGTGAGCTGTGTCTGTGCATCGTTGTAAGCTGTTAGGTTTGTCTGCAGGTTGCTTCAGCCATGGAGAAGTGGAAGACAGCAATCCGTGAGGCCCAGACCTTCTCCCGTATGCATGTACTGCTGGGGATGCTGGATGCCTGTATCAAGTGGGATATGTCAGCAGAGAATGCCAGATGCAAAGTGTGTCGCAAGAAAGGTATGCATTCCTGCCCCACGGAATTCCTGCCTGTGCAACAGTTGGATGCTGTCACCTCTCTGCTCTGCTTAGGCAACGTGTCCTTGTAGTCTGTCACTCTGACTGTGGCTGTATTTTAAGTTCTGAATGTCAGGAGTTACAGTCAGCAGCACTGATCTCTCAGAAACATTTGGCCCCGACTCCAGTGAACCATTCTTACGTAACCAGTACGCAGTATTGCAGAGCATTGCAGAGCTGCTATCCCCTGGATGTTTAGGGTACTTGGACAGAAGTCATCTACAAATCCTTCCGGGAATACTTGTGCCACTGTCCATTCCCTAGTTTCATTTTTGGAATGATCTTTGGGTCTCTGAGCCTTGTCAGTTAATCGTGTCTTTTAGAGAAGGAGCAAGCAAGGAGACATTGGGAAGGTTATTATGGGGAAAATGAGGGGGGGATGTTACTGCTCTGAGGCGAGAGTGGGAGCAGAACTGTTCAATGAGCTGGGGAAGTCACCAAACCGGTGACGAGGGAATACTTTCTCTGTGTGCACTGTAGAATGAAGGGCTTTAGAGTCTTCCAGGTGGAGGGGGAAGTAGAAGGTGTGCCAGCATAGACGGGGTGCTGGTATTTGTTCTGCCATAACCTCTCCTGTTGGATGGGAGCCTGGAGGAAAGAGCCTGGTGGTGCATTCTGCCTCACCACTTTTGTATTTGCTGAAACTGTAGTGGGAAATGAGGGCGGGCAGAGCTCGGGGTACTGTTGGGCAACTTTTGTTTACCAAAAGGCTTTGCCATCCACCCCTTCAGAAAAATAAGGGCTTAACCAGTGCAAAATTTGCCTTCACTGCGGAATCCCGGGTATTCCAAACCAGTGCCAAAACTATCCTACCTGCCATTGAGAGGAGTTTCTAGGCAGAAGTAAAGGGGGGGGGAGGGGCATGCTCACCTGAGACTAACACGATAGTTTCACAGAAACTAAGAGCTGAGATGTTAGAGAAAGACATGCTGGCAAAGTCCTCTGCACTTTCTTTTTCCACTTCAGTAAAAGAAAGCTGGCTCGGGACTGTCTCCGTGTTTCCCTTCATCAGTGGGAAGCACAGAGAGAGACTAGTCCTGCTGCATACTGATTTTCAGTGTAGCCTTGTTACCCTGAGTAGAAAGAAGATACGGTGTAGGTTAACCAGACTGAACATAGAACAAGTATAGCTGCATTTTTAGCTTACAGCTCTGGGGCATATTTGTAGCAAACTTCTCTTTCCCCATGTTTGCTGGGTGAAACCTCTTTGGTAGGTTTCTATCTTTGCCTCCAACGAAATCTTCGCAGGGTGAGGGACTTCGCATTGGTTTTGTTCGTTTTTAAGTGCTGCTCTTCATAAATACAGTGGTGGGACAGAAGGAAGGATCCCCAAGGAAGGCCATCAGAGAAAGGGTCCCTGCCCTCAGAGGGGACTCTGCATCTTTCCTTTGCTTAGTCTTGCCCTCCAGCATTGCAGCAGCTTCTGCCTCTCAGGTTGAGTGAGGCTGTGGCCTTGTTACAAGTCAGCTGCACTTTCCTAGGTGAGGATGACAAGCTGATCCTGTGTGACGAGTGTAACAAGGCCTTCCACCTGTTCTGCCTGCGGCCAGCACTCTATGAGATCCCAGATGGGGAATGGCAATGCCCAGCGTGCCAGCCTTCGACAGCCCGGCGCAGCTCACGAGGCAGGTGAGTGACCCTCCTGCCCTTAGCCTTGTCACAGCACAGTCCCCGCCCTGTTTTCACAAGACCCAAACCAGCCTGGAGCAAAGCCCCTTAAAAAGGTTTGAAATCACCCAGTTAAAGCAGCACTGGAACAAAAGAAAAGCAGTTTTTTCAGGATGTAAGTTTAGCACACTTGTGTTGTACAGGTTCATGAGTTTTAATAAATAACTCAGGTTTGGAAATGAAAACATGTGCAAAACACCCACCAAAATTAGCTTCACTAAAGATTGTTGTTTCCTTTGAGCAGCTGGTTGGGTTGTTTCTTCATGTAGTTCGTGGCTCTGCAGTTCTGTGGGTCCCTGGGCTGGGTTACTGGGGTGTTCTTGTAAGCTAGAGCAGACATTACTCCGGGCTGCAGCTCAGTCCCTACTCTGCTACTACAAATCAGGCTACAAAATGCCATTCTAATGGTTTTCTGGACCTGATAACCGTAGCAAGACAGGAGCACCTTATGATGTGACAAAGGGAACATGATTTGAGGAGGTGTGGCAGATATGACTAGTTGCCTCCTGACAGCAAGGGGTTGGATTGGTTTATTTGAGTTGCAAACTGGAACTTAAGCATTTTACAGTGAGTGTCCTGTGCTGGTGGTGACTGTGCTGCATCTCCCCGTGTGTCAGTGACGTGAGGCTGTCGCGTGGCACCTGATGCAGAAGCAGCCAACAGATCCTCCCTGGCAGAGCAGCAGCACAATAAAGGTGTGCCAGCCAGTACTGTGCAGGTGGTATATGGCCTTAAAAGTATTAGTTACTCCCTGGACACCATTTAAGAGTTCTTCAGGCTTGTACAGAAATGACAGGGCTGCAAGGCAGCTGTTCTGGCCTGAGTTCATAGTTACTTTGATGTGACAGAGTCACCTGCAAGCTGCTCAGCTCCTGGCCCAGAGCCATCAGGTGGGGAACACCTCTCCTGTTATCTGCTTCTGCTCTTGTCTTCCTGGCTGAGGTAGGAAAAGAATGTCAGCCTGGCAGATCTTTTACCCCCTGTGCTGTGGAAGTTTTATTCCTTCTATTGCTCAAGATCCTCTTTCTCTAGGGTATTTAGACTCCCACAGCAGCTTTGCCTGTGTCCCCTTTTGCCTGTGCATGCTGGCTTTTAATGGTCTGAATGAGACCCCACCTGCAGTGCTGCCTCCAGCTCAGGGATCCCCAGCACAGAAGGGACATTGACCTGTTGGAGCAAGTCCAGAGGAGGCCACCTAGTTGGTATGAGGGATGGAGCACCTCTTCAATGAGGGAAGGCTGAGACAGTTGGGATTGTTCAGCCTGGAAAATAGGAGGCTTTGGGGTGACCTAATTGCAGCCTTCCGGTACCTGAAGGGAGCCCACAAAAAAGATGAAGAGAGACTATTTACAAGGGGGAATGGCTTCCTTGACATTCTTCCTTGACAGAAGGCAGGGTTAAATTGGATATTGGGAAGAGATTATTCCCTGTGAGGGTGGTGAGGCCCTCACAGGGAATAATGCCCAAAGAAGCTGTGACTGCACTGTTCCTGGAAGTGATGGAGCTTGGAGCAACCTGGTCTAGTGAAAGGTGTCCCTTCCCATGACAGGGGGACTGAAGCAAGATGGGCTTTAAGGGCCCTTCTAACCCAAACCATTCTATGATTCTATGAATGATTGAACAGATACAGGTGAGAAGCCAGAATGTGCTGGGCAGGGAGTCTGGGTGGCTTCTGACTTCAGAACATGAGGAGCCTGATGTTCTGTTCACCAATCTGTTTCCCATAGTATAAGGAAACCAATCTGTTTCCTTTAGTATAGGGAAAATAGTCCAGCAGGAAGAAGACTCCCTGTTGAAACTCTTTAGGCCTGGCCTGCAGACCTGGGTAAATAGCAGATCATCCTCTCAGGGAGGAGTAATTACACAGCAGTCACAGTCTTAAAATCTGCTGCCCCATGGTCATGGTGTCTAGAATACCAAAAAATACCCAGATTCAGCTGTTGGGAATTTTCAGCCCAGATGTTTAGCCAGGGAAGTGCCCTTTGAGCTGTAGCTTACAACTTGTTACTCTGGAATACAGCTAATTGCCTTGGGCTGAGCCTGGTGTTTGTTGTACAGCCCAAACAGTACCAGGGGCCTGGGGCCACCGGTGCCCAGGCTCTTGTACCACAAACATGTACACCTGCCTTTCTCTAGGAACTATGCAGAGGATTCTGCTGAAGATGAAGGTGAAGAAGGTGAGGAAGCTTCTGATGAACCAGATGCTGAGGAGGAAGAGGAGGAGGAAGAAGACTATGAAGTTGCTGGACTAAAATGTAAGGGTTTGACCATGTAGGGAAATAACAGGAAATAGTAACCCTCTGCTTTCAGCGTCTGAAATACGGATCCTATTTGGGACTTGTGCTTTTCCTCATGCAGACCAGGTATAAGACTGGGAGATGTCACAGGCGAAGGCTGTGGCTGTGCTGTGGTTACTTGGGGAGCTGGAGTGAACCCGTGGCCATTTGTGATGGAGTCAGCACTAGCAAAGATTGAAACTGCTTGCTGCCCAGTCACTCCCTGGGAATACTGATGACACTGTCCCAAGGGCTGAGAAGGGTCAGCAGAGATTGCAGTGGGGTGGGGAGGTCAGCAGAGCCAGGGCAGCACCAGCAGTTCCTGGGATTGGCAGTCTCTGTGCCTACAGGATTTGTTGTACACTGGAAGCTGTTTAAATGCTTATGGAGCTCTCACCACAGCCCTGTCTCCTTGCTTTTCTTTTTCCCACCAGTTCATAACTCCTTGAGTGCAGGACTTCTATAGTGATTTGGCAAGGAAGCATTTTGAAATAGGAGGACTGGCACTTCGTCTCTTTATTCCAGTGGGAAGGCACAATGCTCCTGGTGTAGTGTGGCCTGGACCACCAGCACCCTTTGGTTGCGTACAGAGACCACTTGGGATTCATAACTGGAGCATTCCTGGGCAACTGGGAGGAATTAAAGACTATTTTCTAGACTCCTCAATGCCTGCTTCTTCACCTAAACATATTTAGTATGTGTATCCACTTTGGTTTTAGGGGAGTTTGATTCAGTCTCAATTGGGCAACTTGCTGCACTGAAAAGCTCAGTCTGAGAATGGCACACTGCCAGCATTTGCTTTCTGTCAAACTGTCCTTGACTGACATAACGTTAACTGCAGGTTGTCTTAAACAGGGCAGATGGAATCCAAGGACTGGGACCCAGAGGATTATCCCATGTTCTTTTGCGGGTTTCCATCCAGGCCTGAGCCTTTATTCCCTTGCTTTATTCTGGTTTCAGGCTCACAGATACCACGGCTATGCACACTGCTTGTTGTCCTGTGGCATATCCATGTCCACACTTGGAATGTGTTCAGCCTGTGTTGCATGGCCAAGGCAGGAGCTGAGCCAAGCTTTCCAAACAATAGCAAAAGAGGGTTACAGTCACTAAAAATAAAGTGCTAAATGCAACCCCTGGCTTTAAAGAGCATTAGCATGGAAAGGTCACTGTGGAAAACTTTTGTTTTAATAGAGAAGTCACATTGATCCTCATGGCGTTTATCCTGAGGGATCTAACCTAGAATGTTGGATTGTCAGACATTTAGCACGTGCTGCATGCTTAACACACAAGCGGAGTGACAGCAGGCGGACGTCCCGAGGTCCCGCCACACGCCCAGCACGGGGGGCCCAGCACGATGATTTATGGGACAGGGCTGGATCAGAGGCTGCAGCTGAGGTATCCAGTGTGCTGGATACAGCTTGCTCAAGGGTTTGGGATCAGGTGGAAGGGGTTTGACTTAGGAAGGCAAACATATTCTCCTCATACAGAGGGTCATGGGAGAAACTTAAGACAAGGGAGTGCGTCAGCATGCTTGCATTGCCACCGGTGTGGAGCTCTGACAGGCAGACTCACACAGGCAAGTGCCTTTCTGTAGGATGTAATGTGGCAGCCCCAGTCTTGGGGAATAAAATCCCATTGTTTCCCACTTGCAGCACGTGGAGCAGCTCCCAGCTGCAGTAACTCGACACTCCCCCTGCACACAGTTCCCTTCTCAGAGGCCTTACCCTTACCAGCTGGCTTATCCCACTGTGTGGGCTACTTGGAAAAGTACGCATCCCAAAAACAGTGAGGAGCAAAGGGGCAGCAGGAAACGGGAAACTCCAGGTTTCTGCTCCTGGTGCTTTCAGAGGGTGTGTTGCAGTGCTGTTTTGACACAGCTGGCTGTCCTTGCATTGCTTCCCTGTCTCTCCCTCAAGCCTTGATGTTGTTGGGGTCTCTTGGTGCTGCAGGCGGAGGGGTTTGCTGTGACCTGCAGTGGATGATCCCAGAGCTCCCAGGTCTCCCTCGGAGCTTGAGGATCTGCTGTGTGTGAGTACTCTTTAGCAGCAGGCTTTTGCTAGCCATGGCCTCTTCGGGCAGGAGGTGATGACCCACAGATCCCCTCTGGAGAATGTGTGAGAGCACAGCTGGCATGAGGCCGGGTGGTCCCTGGGCTCACCAGCCTGAGTGAGGCTCAGCCTGGTGTGGGAGGCAAAGGGCTGGTGGTGTCTGCTTCCAGATGCACCCAGTCCTCTAAGCCCATGGCTTATCTGTTTCAGTGAGGCCCAGGAAGGCAGCCCGGGCCAAGCAGGGCTCCATGTACCCCTCGAGGCAGGGAAGGCACCAGAGGAAGAAGCAGGCACTACACCCTGTGCGGGGACCGCGGCAGCGCACAGCACCTGTCAACGGCGCAGACATCGATGAGCTGGTAAGAGCCAAATTGCTCCCTGGAGACTGCTCACATCATGAGTTATAAACCAAACAGGTGGCACGCTTCCTCCCTCCCCTTTGCAGAGAAATACCCTGAGTCCTGGTGGAAGCCCAGGCTGGGCTGGGTTAACAAAGAAGACATATCCTTAAGGGCCCGCTGCAGATGGAGTACAGATATGCCAGGCATCCCTCCCCAGCCACTTTCACACATTGTCCCCTTGAGCAGCAGGCAGCCTGCAGCTTGTTAAAGGGTTTTAAATAGTATCCATATGTCTGCGGAGAGGTGGGGGAACTGAGGGGGGTCCTGGATGGCCAGGGAATGCCAGCAATGCTGGACCCTTGCTCCCCAGCCTTGGCTGTTTTCTGACAGTTGTTGTCCGTATGGTCACTCCCCAACTTTCAGGACATAATTTGGCTGGTTTAGGTTTCACTTGACATTTAAAGAATAAAACCATAGGCTCCTGCACAGAGCAGTCTGTGCATGCTGGGCGGGGGGAACTGCAGCGACTGTCTCTGGGGAGCAGCATGCCATGGGGGATACGTGAGGATACTCCAGCCCCACAGCCACATCACAACACCCTGCAGATCTGCCGTCTGTCCCGTGACAAGCACTAGCGGTGCTGGTGTGTCCTGTCACTCCCCTTTTTCATGGTCTGTGGGCTCACTGCTGTTCATGCTAGGTCTGGGGGACTGGCTTGTGGTCTGTGTTAACACACTGTAGGGCAAGCAAGCCAGCACAGAGGGATATTCCAGTGGGGCAAATCTTACTGGAACAGCTGGGTCAGGGTCTCTGACAGCACACTGGCTCAGAGAAGAGGACTCTGCCAGGATTTATCATTTGTCCTGGGAAGAGACCAGAGCTGGGTCAGAATAGTGAGTGCCCTGTGCTGGGGAGCCTTCCTGTCATTCAAGGTTTCCTCGGCAGTGATGGCCCACGAGCTGTGCTCTGCGAGCTGAGGGGATGTCCCCATGCTGGGCGTGACCTGTGCTGGGTCCCTGGGCACACAGCTGACCTTGTGCTGAGCCTGCACAGGGACAGCAGCACTTGGGGCACCAGCTGCTCCCTGGGATTCGAAATGGCACAGCCAACTCTGCCAGGGCAGAACAGCAGCACAAGTGCTTCTCCCTATGCCTCGGGTGCTGCCTGCCACAAGCGCAAGAGAAGGCAGGGAGAGGGAATTCACATTCTCCATTTGCTGGTATTTATTTTTTGGCTGCTTGTTGTGGCCATATTGTCTTTGAACTTACTTTGAAAAAGCCGCCTGCCACCAGAGGAGAGCTGGGCAGTTCGTGAGCCATTCCCACCAAGCTCCTGAATGGGGCTCCTGTCCTGAACCCAAGCGGCTGCTGCATGTCATAATCACAGAATGGCCTGGCTTGGAAGAAGCCCCTAAATGCATCTCATTCCAACCCCTCTGCCATGGGCAGGGACACTTTCCACTAGACCAGGTTGTTCCAAGCCCTGTCCAGCCTGGCGTTGAACACTTCCAGGGATGGGGCAGCCACAGGTTCTCTGGGGAGCCAGTGACAGCCCCTCACCATGCTCACAGGGAAGAAATGTCCTGGCTGTGCTAAGAACCAGCTCCTCTCGCCTCAGGGCTGTTTGCTGAACCCCAAAGCCTGTAGCGGTTCCCTCTTTTTACCAACACCCTTTGTGTGGGCAGGTCCTTCAGACAAAGAGGACAGCACGTCGCCAGAACCTCGAGCTGCAGAAGTGTGAGGAAATTCTCGGCAAGCTGATCAAGTACCGCTTCAGCTGGCCCTTCAGGTGAGGGCAAGTGGCGTCCTCCTCCTCCTCTGTGGGCAGGACTGGCCGCAGGCAGTGTGGGGCTGTGGGCTGGCTGTGACACAGTCCTGCCAGATCCACCTGGGAGACTTAGGCTTCCAAAAGCAAGTCATGTGTGGGAAGAAGCTGCTCCAGAAGAAGCCACCATGTTCTCAGTCTTCAGCTGGACTGAAGACGTGATGCCCTTCTGAGGTGGCAGGCAAGGGGCAAGGAGGTAGGTGTTCTCTGCCGCCTCCAGGATGTTTGGAGCACTGAGGTGCTATGACTGAGGGAAGGTATGGACCTTCCCCATGCCTGAACCGGCTCCCTGGGCTCCTGTCCTTCCCATTCCTGTGCCGTAGGCCTGATGTGCCTGTAACACATCATGTTGAGGTACTGCTTGGGCTTGTTGCACCACCGTGGGGCTGCAGGTCAGGGGTGTCACAGGAGTGAAGGGTTGGGGGGACCCCACTTCTCTGCAGTGGTGCTGGGGTCGGCATTCCCTTCCTATCCCTGTGGCTCTTCCTTTGGCAGGGAGCCAGTGACCACAGAGGAAGCTGAAGACTACTTTCAGGTTATCAGCAACCCCATGGACTTCCAGACTATGCAGAGCAAGTGCTCTTGCGGCAATTACCGCTCCGTGCAGGAGTTCCTCTCCGACATGAAGCAGGTGTTCTCCAATGCCGAGCGCTACAACCAGAACGGGAGTCATGTACTGTCCTGCCTGGAGAAGACAGAGCAGTGTTTGATTGACATGGTGCACAAACACCTGCCAGGCCACACGTATGTGCGCAGGAAGCGCAAGAAGCTCTCTGCCAGGTGCCAGGGACTGGAGGAGCAGGAAGGGGACAGTGAGTCAGAGCCCCTTGAACATTCCCGGGGGCGAAAAAGGAAGAAATGAGGGATGGGGAGGCTAGGGGGAGAGCCAGAGCTGGAGCAGGCCTTCTGGTGCTGCCAGGCAGTCGGATGGGTTGTCTGGAGGGAGTTGAGAAGCAGCGGGCACTTCTCTATTAATCCAGCCTTCCCTTGGGCCCATCCTAGTTTTAATTTTTCTGCAATTTCCTCAAATATTTCGTCATCCATTAAGTGGCGATGACTTAATGCTTCCTCCAAAATCCACAAAGCTCTTCACGAGTCTGTCCTGCCAGGAGGGGAAGGTGGGAGGGCAGGGGGAGGGCCTGGCCAAGCTTGGCTGAGCAGAGGAACACCAAGCCTGCTCCAGCTCAGGCACTGTCGGTTTCCTGGAATGAATCGCTTCCTCCCCTCTGCAAGCAGCTGGAGCGCCGTGGGACCGTCTGCTGCCAGTCATGTGAGCACACCAGCCTCAAGCTGGTGCAGGGGTCGGGTCGTGTTGCTCCACAGAAGGACTGGGTGCCATCAGGCCAATGGGCTACTTGGGCTTGTATGTATATATTTATATGGTGTTAATTCTGAGCCCTGATGCCGGGCTGCGTGGGGCGAGCAAGCACTTAGGTGTACCGCGGTCCGGCTTTCACCAGCATCCCAACACCACTGCTCCAGGGTGCTCCTGCTTTCCCTTGGGGAGCAATCCCTGGAGGTCTCAGTCCAAGGAGGGCTCTGAGCTCAGCTCCCCACCTGTACATGCCACCTGGACCTGCATGCCGTCATGCAGCCCTTTGGATGCCCCGAGTGCCAGCAGCAGACTGGAGAGTGTGACTGTCTGCACAGCCCAAGGAGAGCTCCAAGGCCAGGGGAGCAGCAGAAACATGTGCTATGTAACTTCTTAAATTAATTTTTTAGTTGAAAGTGGCTTGTTTCTAGCTGTGATCTTGTACAAAGAACACCTGTAAGATACCCTTGTCTTGCTTTGGCACATGTACAGTTTATATAAAATCGTGTTTGCTTTATATTTTCCCCCTCTTTAAAACTCATTTTCCTACCAGTAGCAGGAGTTACATCAGGGACTTTGGGGGGAGGAGAGGGGGATCCCAGTCCCTCTCAGCCACAATCTCACGACATTTTCTAGTAACACCCTCGTTCCTGTGCCACAGCCCAGCACCAGCTCCTGCTGTCCCACATGCTGACTTTTTCCCTAAGAAAGAGGTTTGTTTTCTCATTCTCTCTTCCTCTCCATCATGACCGGTTTGGATCATACAATCAGGGCTTGAACTTCTTATCCCAGAATTGTTTGATTTGGAATAAATGGGCTACGGGGCTGTTCAGTGCTGGTTTTATAAGAGCAGAAGCAGCTGCTGTAGCTCCTGGGATTTGAGAAGAAAAGAATCATTGATTACAAATTGCAGCCTAGTTTTGTGAACTCTTTAGGTTTGGGGTTTTTTTAAAACAGGTATTTGTTTTCAGTTCTGGACTGTCGATGACTGCAGATGAGGCAGGTTTCCAGCCCCTTCCCTCTCCCCAGCCTCACGCCCTGCCCCACAGAATAGCACTGATGTTTGTATCTCGCACGTCCCTTCAGAGGCTGTTTTGTCCTGTTTCCTAGAGAACATTTCCTGCAGGTCCTATATGGTGGAACCTTTGGAACTGCACGTTTTCTAAAAATCAGTGTCATTTGGGGGGAGGGGGTTTCTGCGAAGGGCTGTACTTGTAATAAATTGGAAACTTAAGAATAAACATTATGTACTTGTGTTTGTAAACCTGGCTTGTGTGAGTTCTTTGTGGGTCCCTGTGTTGGTGTGGGATTGTCTGAGACGGCTTGCCTCTGCCTTCCCAGAGCTGCCATTGGACATTTCTGGAGGGCAAATGGAGCTGTGGAGTAAGGGAATGGTGAGTCAGGATCAGGTCAGCTTCTGAGACTGTGCTGGTGTGTTCTCACCCTCCCCAGGGACAAGGGAACAAGGCTGTGCTCTGCCTGTCCCTGGAGTGGGGAGTAGTCCTTCTTGGTCTTTGTCCCTTGCATGGTGCCAGTGTGCCAGTTGTCCTCCTGTTCCATTCAGGGTCGCACTGGGTACCCCTGGAGGGACTATGAAGGGTGATGGGGAGTTGGGATGTCTGTTCTTTCACCTCCCAAAGCCTCTTCCCTCCTCTTGGGGTGTGTTTTGCAACCAGAGCCATTCTTGAAGTAAGGATTATTGCTGCTGTGTCCCAGGCCCCCATCCTGACCTCCGGCAGCCCAGCAGGGACACTTGGAACTCCAAGGGCAGCACGGCTGGAGCAGTGATGCCCCAGTGCTCGTGACAGCTCGCAGCTGTGACACAATAGGTTTGGCCAAAGCTTTTCTTGTTTCTGCCAGGAGGATGAGGGTTCCTGGGTGTCTTCATCCTCGTTCTCACTCGATCTGAGTTGGGAGTGCTCCACCACGCCCCATACTGCTCAGCAGGGGAAATCCTGATGGGTTTGAGGGCTTGAAGGCTCTCGGCAATGGACAGATGCTGTTTTCCCTGGAGAAGCCTCATCCCTTCTCCACAGGAGGTGGTTTAGCTTGCTGTCCATGCAACAGGACCTGGGTGAATCTGAGTGACTGGGACATTTCCAGGCCTCAGCACGGAGATCTCGCAGCAGCATCTGCTCCAAGACCTTTTTGGAGACTTGCTTTTTATAGCAGTCCCTCCATGGCATCAGTGTCCTGTGCAGGGCTATAAATAGCTGTCCTCACACCTGGCAGGGCACTGTGGGGGCTTGGCGGGCAGCCGGGG
Source organism: Corvus hawaiiensis (assembly GCF_020740725.1). NCBI lineage: Eukaryota > Metazoa > Chordata > Aves > Passeriformes > Corvidae > Corvus > Corvus hawaiiensis. The sequence continues at coordinate 11,102,564 of NC_063232.1, read as the reverse complement.
CCCTGCTACCACCATCACCAGCCCTGCTGCACCCACTGCCTGCAACAAACACTGGGGGCTCCTATGATTGCTGGAGTTCCAGCGTGGCCTTGAGAAAATGAGGCCCAACTTTGGCCCCCTGGGTTTCCTCATAGCTTAATTCTCAATAATTAATTAATAGTCTGGGTAATGGGGTTTTGAGCACATTCCCAGAGCACAGTGGCTTTCCTTTTGCTACTCAAACCTGGAGGGAGTGTCTATCTATGTGAGGGTGGATAACCTCCATGGCTCAGCCAGGAGTGACGAGACTCCTCTATGCTGAGCTGGACCAGGACCTCAGGGTATCCTGGGCCCATTCTCACCCAGCTGGCAGCCCCAGCTCAGCCTCTGTAGCCATCCCATCCCACCCTCTGCACCCATCCCACCTCAGTCTCCACAGCCACCCCAAGCCAGGGGCTGCCCTGTGGGGCCTGGGCAGGGCTGAACCCCACTTGTCTCTTGCTGGGGGGCTTCACTGGAGGCAGGTGCTTGGTGCCCTTGGGGCTGCTCTGAGGAGGATGGAGATGGGATGCAGGGAAGAGCTTGGGGGGGGGGGGGGGAGGGGGCGGGGGTACAGAGGGAGGCTGAGCCCCACAGCACGGGGTTGAATGAAGCTGTGACTAGGAGCCAGTGGTGTTCCTGGGCCAGTCCTTCCATGTGACAGCTCCGCTTTGCAACAGGCTCTGTGGAACTGTGTCCCAGCCATGCTCAGCTCTCAGGACTGGCAGCCTTCAGTGGAGCCAGCTGGGCTGCCGAGGCCGATAGTGGGCAGTGGTGGGTGCCGCTGGCCCCCCTCGGGCCCGATAGCAGGGGCCTGTTGGGACGGGTTATCTGGGTGAGCGCTCCAGAGGCAGCCGCTCCTTGGCAAGCGCTGGATGCTCAAGGGCAGCCTTGTCACCAGGGGTGCCGCCAGCCGGGCACCAGCACTGGGCCGCGTGCCTGGCGCACAAGGTGAGCCGAGCTGGCTCTGAGCTTAGCACCCGGGGCAGAACACAGGGAGAACATGTGGCCCTGTGCCCCCTTCCCAGGCAGCCCCCACCCAGAGCCATGCCCAGCTCCCCAGCTGGACTTTGGAGCCTGTCCCGCAGCCAATATTGACTCTCCTGCCCCAGGTCACAGCCCTTTTCTCTGCCCAAAACAAACCTTCCTGTGGCAGTCAAGGGAGCTCCAGAGGCTGCAGCCCACCAGTGCTGGGGACAGGTGGGGTCCTTGCCCTGGCACCATCATCACCACCAGCCTGGGGAAGGGGCTGGATGCCCACCAACACAGCCAGGGGTACCCAAACCTGGTGAGAGACCCTCGGTGTCCCCCCAGTGACACCACATGGGCACTGGGGACTCCTTTGCACCTTCACACCAGCTCATGGGGGAGGAAAAGGCTTTTCTCAGCTCAGTGACGCGACTTTTCCTGCCTTCCTGGCATGCCGGGGGTGGCAGGGAGAAGATTAAAGGTGCTTCACCGCATCAGTCCCCGCAGCACAAAGCCCTGGCACAGCTCGATGGTGGGTGAGCGGCCCCTACTCCAGCCCCTGCCCCCACTCCAGCCCTGGGGCGGAGTCTCGCCCCTGTCCTCCAGCCACAGTTTGATAGTCTGAGCCCTAAGGGCTTCGTCAGAACGGGGGCCGAGGGCTGTTGGGGTGAGCAGTGAGTGCCAGGTTGAATGCTGGAGAGAGGGTCTGTTGCTGGGTTGTTGCTACCTGGGCAAGGGTCGACCCTCCCTGGGGCCCAGCGCTGCCCAGACTGCAGGCTGGCTAATTAACAGGTAATGAGATGATGGACAAGTCTGCGCCTCACTAGAGCTGTGTTGCCCCTACAGCTCCTGCCTGCCACAGGCGCTGCGCTGCCTATGCCCCTGTCACAGCCCTCTGCCTGCTTCTCTTCCCCAGCACTGGGAACCCCCGGCACATCCCTGGGGACAGCCGGGCAAAACAGCCCCACCAAACCCCTGCAGAGACGAGCTGGCCCCTGCCAGCACCTCAGGATGTCTCGGGGAAGGGTGGGCAGTTCCCCTTCTCCGAGCCCCAGCAGAGTCACCCTCCGGTCTGCCCTGTGCCCGCCAGCCCCGGCTCCCCCCGCCAGCCCCGCCAGCACCAGCTGAGGCTTGAATTTCCCTCCGGACAATGGGGAAGGCGAGCTGGGATTGTAACCAGAGCGGGGGATAAATAAAGCTGCCCAGAAGTTTCCATTACCCGCACCTCGGGCTTCTGCGGGGGACATCAAAGCTGAGCCCTCTCTGCCTCAAGGTCCCGTGCCCCCAGCCCATCTCCCTGGCCCCTGGCCTGCCCCCTCAAAGCCCCTCAGCCGGGCACCGAGGCTCCGGCAGCCGATGGCACCGACACAAATCACCTTCAGAGCATGGAGTGGAAAAGATGATTCGTAAGTGTGACAGCACAGGAAAACCCTCCTCCTCCTCCTCTTCCTCCTCCTTCTTGCCGGGAGGTAGAACCGGCCCCAGGGAAGCCACGGAGGGGAACTGGATGGAGGCACCCGCTGGTACCATGCTCCTGCCAGAGACAGAGGCATGGCCCGGTATAGCTTGGCCCGACCCGAAAGCCCCTAAACTGGGGGGGGGGAGGCTCTTGGGGGAGCTCTTGACCCCCTGGAATCCCCACAAACAGCACCAGGCTCGGATCAAATAACACATCCAGGGTTTATTGTTTTTTCCATTCCTCGCAGCTAATGATCAAAAAAAAAAAAAAAATTTAAAATAAATTACAGAATTAAATAAACACGGATGGATTATTCCTCTCCCTGCCCCATCCCCACCATCCCCCAAAGAAAGCGTTAGAAGAGTCACTGGATTTGGCAACAGCAACAACAAAACAACCTCTAGGAAAAAGCAGCTACTTGTCAGTGAGTGGTGCTGGGGGGGGTCCCTCAGCCTCGCCCCCCTAAACCTGGGAGTGTCCCTCCTGCCCCCACACAGCCCTTGCCCTTGCCCCTTACCCGTGAGACCACTTCCCCTGGCGTGGGAGGCAGCCCTCCCCTCTAGACGTGAGTCGGGTTGTCCAGGTACGGGTCCGTCTTGGTCATGTGCAGCATGACTGTGGGGGCTTTGTAGTGGCAGTGGCCCCCGCCACAGCTGACCCCGCTGCAGGGCTTGCCCCGCGTCCTCATGCCCAGCCGCCTGTTGCACAGGCTCTGCCAGGTCTGCAGCGTTTTAGAGCTCCACACCCACACCCCACTGGTGATGCCCACCACCAGCGACATGAAAATCTTTAGCATGAAGACAGCCACAGTGGGCACCGAGGCCTCAAGGGAGCAGTTGGCGGCACGGCGGCCGGGCAGGCGCAGGCAACCGCGCTCCAGCGCCCGCAGCGTCCAGTAATCCATGTTCAGCCGCTCATAGAAATAGCAGACAATGACACAGGTGGCAGGGACAGTGTAGAGGATGGAGAAGACCCCGATCTTCACCATCAGTTTCTCCAGCTTCTCTGTGTTGGTGCCGCCCGTCTTCATGATCTTCCGGATGTGGAAGAGGGCAACGAAGCCAGTGAGAATGAAGGAGGTGCCGATGACTAGGTAGCAGGAGAGGGGGATGAGGACAAAGCCGGTCAGGGCGCTGACGTCCATGCTCCCCACATAGCACAGCCCCGTGAGCTCATCCCCTGCTACCTTCCGCATGGTGAGGATGACAATGGTCTTCATGGCTGGGATGCCCCAGGCGGCCATGTGGAAGTAGCTGCTGTGGGCCTCGATGGCCTCATGTCCCCACTTCTTCCCGGCAGCCAGGAACCAGGTGAGGGTGAGGACAACCCACCAGAGAGAGCTAGCCATGCCGAAATAGTAGAGGATGAGGAAGACAATGGTGCAGCCTGTGCTCTCCAGCCCCTCCTGGATGATGTAGAGCTCACCATTCTCCCGGTCGCAGGCGATGTTCTCGGCCCCGGCCACAGAGCGGATGATGAAGGCCACAGAGTAGACGTTGTAGCACATGGAGAGGAAAATGATGGGCCTCTCAGGGTACTGGAAGCGGTGGGGGTCAAGCAGAAAAGTGAGGACGGTGAAGGCAGTGGAGACAAAGCAGAGGGTGGACCAGACAGCCATCCAGATGAAGGCGAAGTCCTTGTCCTCCCGGGACCAGTACACATCCACCCCGGGGGAGCACCTGGGTGCACACGAGAGGCTCTTCTCCACGTACTGGAACTTCTCAGGGTTGTCACAGGCCCCCAGTCCATTGGGTCCCTGTCCCTCAGTAGCTGTGCCAGGTGGCCAGGGCCGGGGGGCCACGGGCAGCATCCCCTGTCCCTTATGTGGCTCGGCAGCCGAGGCATTTTCAGGGGCCTCCATGCAGAGGGCATTGGGGTCGTTCTTGGTGGGCAACCTGCCGCAGTCAAGTGACTCAGGCCAGCCGAAATTGAACTGTTCCATGATGGGGACGCACTTGTGGCGGGCCTGCTCACACATGGGGCGGCAGGCAGGGATGCTGGCGCTCACCTGGTCAGTGCACATGGGTGCGTAGAGGGAACAGAGGAAGAAGCGCAGGTGAACGTGGCAGCCGTACTCCACCAGCGGGGCGAACTCATGCAGCTTCAGGGCGGCCTCACGCTGGCTCTCGTGCCCCAGCAGGTTGGGCATGCGGGTCAGGTTGTACCCGATCCCCCGGCACATCGGGATGTCCACGGGCTGGCACCGCGCCGCGCGCCCCCGCGGGCCCTCCAGCCCCGCCAGCTCCAACCCGCGACCGCCCACCCCAAAATGCCACAGCACCCACAGGGCCACCCGCAGCCGCGCCGCCGCCATCGCCCGCCGCCCGCACCGGCCCCGCGGCTGCTACAGCTCCGCCATCGCCCGGCCACGCTGCCCTTGCCGCCACGGGGCCGATCGCTGCGGTGCTGGAGGCGCCGCGCCGGGGCAGCCCCCGGCCCCGGCCCGCGCCATGCGGCGGCGGCCCCGCCGAGCGCCCCGCGCCGCCCCGCGCCCGCCGACACCGGCAGCGCCCGCCGAGCGCTCCCGCCCCGCCCCGCCCCGCTGGGCGTGTCCGGGGGGGCGGACGGGACGGGGAGGGGCGGGGGGCGGGACCCACGCGGGGAACGGGCACTGGAGCTCCCTGGCACTGGGGACACGCGGGCGGGGGAAACGCAGTCTCCCCCCCCACAGACACACACACACAAACACTTACACAGGTACAGGTGCACACGTGCGCTCTCGTGCACACACTAATAAGCACGTGTCCATGTGCAAACACACGTAACACACACACACACGCTGTCACACATTAATACACGCACACACGTGTACATACACGCATGTGCACACCCTTACATTCACATGCCCGCGCACACACACTATCGCACATTATCACACACTAAAACACACTAACACATACACGCAGGCGCATGCACACACTAATGTGCACTAACACAGACATATCTACACACTAATGTGCACACGCACACACATATTAACACACATGTCCATACCGTCTGCACGTCCACGTGCACGCACACATACGCTCACATGCACATGCCCACACACAGGTACGCAAGCACAAACACGCTAACACATGCACGCACACACACATACATGCACACACACTAACATACACATGCACATATACTCACAGACAGACACACACGCACGTCCACACACTGCCAGACAGGTCCCGCACACCCACAGGGGCGTGCACTAGCACAGGTGTGCACACATACACCTGGGCACAGCAATACACCGTGACCTCACTGCTGCCCAGACCCGCAGGGTGCTGCCAGGCCCCCGTGCGCCTGCAGGGTGTTCGTGAGCGGCTGAGCACACCTGGGCACACCTGGGCACACCCCAGGGGCTTGCTGTCCCTAGGGGAGGGACCCTCTCCCCGCAGGGTGAAGTCCCTCAGTTTGGGAACACAAACTGCCACTTCTGGTCCCGCCACTGAGAACTGGGGAACTCACAGCACGTGGCACAAAGTGCCTGTGCCCCTGGGGTTGGGGACGTGGTGGGACAGTGGGGACTCCGGGAAATGGCTCAGCTCCAGTGCCCACAGCATAGGACAGGAGAGCCGCGTCCCCGGCTGAATGACAATTCAGGGCAGGCACAGGGCAGAGGACAGCAATGTCACTGCAAGGCCAGGGCAGCTCCTGGGAGGTGACACAAGTCAGGGTGGTCAAGGCGGGGCTGTCAGACCCCAAAATCCAATGTCCCACTCACAGGGTGACAAAATACATCCAAGGCATAGGGAGGTGTTAAAAACACTCTGGGGGTGACAGCACCCCTGAGGACAGGCTTTGCTGCACAGGCCACCATCACAAGGTGCCACCAGCAGCCCCCCACTCCTGGGAGCTGCCCATCCCAGGTCAGCCCGGATTGCTCTGTGCCATCTCCAGCACCCGTTTGGGAGCAGCTCGTCCACCCTAGGGGTGATTCCAGCAGGATCCCGAGGGACACCCGGCATCCAGTGCCTGGCTGGCGCCAGGGGGTCCGGGCATCCCGCCATTCCCAGGCATTCCCACAGCCCTGCGATTTCTTTAGTAACAACATAACAACCTGTCAGCGCGGCCCCTAATCGCTGACACCCACTGTGCAGGATCTAAACATCCCGGTCCGGCGCTACAGGGAAATTCCATGGGAGCTGCTTATCAGCCATGTAATGGAGGAGGAGATAAGGCGTCACCCTGGAATTTCCCGGTAACACGGGGTGTCTGCACACTGGGCTCCAGGGCCCTGGGAAAGGGGTTATTGGGGGATATTTGGGATTATTTGGGATGTTGGGAGGGCTTTGTCACCTTGGCCACCAGCTCTGAGTGGTTCCAGAAGTCACTGTCCCATGTACCCAGCAACACGGAGCAGCTTCAGGGGACTTTGTGCTGTGGGTTAGGGCCACACGCACTACGAAATGGCTGTTTCAGGGTATTTTGTGCTGTGGTGCAGTCCTGGGGAAAAACGGTCATGCATGGCTGAGCAGCAAAGTGATGAGGATGGAGGTGGCACCTGCAGTGTGCTGGGAGATTTCCCTGGTCCCTCATCCCTCCACCCGCAGTGCGCTGGGACCTTTCCCTCCGTCCCTCATCCCTCCACCCCCAGACCCAGGGCATGTGTCCTGTGTGAGGTGAGGGACCCAAGGCTGCCACTGCCACCACTCCAGGGCACCCCAAACACAGCTCTGGTCACTGAGGCTTCACTTCAGGGAATTGTTTGCTAAGGAAAACTGGGAAGCATGACCTGGAAAACCTGAAACGTCGCTGACCCAGGCCTGGTTGCCCAGTGAGGGTCCTGGATGAGTGGTGGGCATAGGCAGGGGCTGGATGAGACCTGGGGTCTTAGCCCCACCTTCCTGGTTCACCCCCTTGGATGTCCTCCCACCTTCCAACCTGGGCTGTGAAAAGTTAAGGGGGGGGGGGGGGGGGAAAGGGGGCTGCACAAATAAATGTATTTTAATTTAATTTTGCTTTAATATGTAAAACTGTTGCTCTTGGCTCCTGTTACTGAAGACTGGCCAAGAGCAACACAAGGATTTTTGGAGTCAAGGAGCTCCTTGTAGAGGTGTGGCTGCCCCTCACCTCTGCCCTGCACCTTGGGGGGCTCCTCCCTCACCCCATCCCCCTCATGGTACTCCCTGGGGCGCCCAAGCCCTGCCTGAGCCTCAGGGACCTGCAGTGGCAACAGCAAAAGAGCAAAGGAACCTTCCCGGAGCTTCATCTCACCCCAGAGGTGGGCAGGGGGTACCACCAGCACCCCAAGCCTTGCCCTTGCATTGCCCCACTGCCTGTGCCTGATAGAGAAGAGCCCTGTCTTTGCCTGCCCGCACGCCCGGGGAACGCGGGGACGGGAGTGGGGACATCCCGGCCATGCACAGAAGCCGAGATCTCCAGCAGGTCTGGGAGCCCCACAGTGAAAACCCCAGGTAGAGCAACAGAGAGATTTACGGTTTTGGAAGTGGCCCTGCGCTGTGGATCCAAGATCAATAGCATGAAGAAAGGGCTCTCAGAACTGCACAGGAATCCTGCCCGCGAAGCGGCCAGGCAGGCGAGCGGGACGGATCGCCGGAGCCCGGGAGCCTGTGGTTCCTGGCAGAGCTTTGCCCCATTTCCTTTCTTCCCGTCAACAGCGCCTGAAACCTGTGCGAGAGCCTCGGCAAGGGGAGTGGATGGAAGGAAAAAATACGCTGGCTGCCCGCCCCCGGGTACAGGGGGGCTGCAGCAGTACCCCTCTGGCTAGCCATGGCAGGGGGGACGGTGTCTTCATGGGGGGAAGGGCTTGGGGGATCCCCTTGGCACCAGAGGTAGGGACAGCCCTGGTGGAAGTCAGGGAGGGGGCAGTGGAGGTGGGGAGGAGGTGATGGAGCAGAGGAGGGAGTGGTGGAGAAAGGGAGGGCATGGTGGAGGTGGGGAAAGGGCGATGGAACAAGAGAGGAGGCAATGCATGTGGGGGAGAGGGAGGGGAGAGAGGATGGGGAAATGGAACTGGGTGAGTGATGGAGTAGGGAAGAGTTATGGAGGTGGGGAGGGAGCAGTAGAGTAGAGGAGGGGGTGATGAAGCTGGAGAGGGGGCAACAGAGCCTGGGAGAGGGTGATGGAGCAGCGAAGGGAGTGATAGAGCAGGGCAAGGGAGGAGGTGATTGATCCAGGGAAGAAGTGATCGAGCTGGGGAGAGGGCAGTGAAGGTTGGGAGGGTCAGCAGGACAGGGGAGGGGGCAATAGGGCAGGGGAGGGGGTAATAGGGCAGGGGATCGGAAGATGGAGTTGGGGAGTGGGCAATGGATTTGGGAAGGGGTGATGGAGCTGTGGCAGGACTGTGGGTGCTGCTCTGCCCAGCCTTGGCCAGAGCAGCAGGACTTGTTGCAGGGAGGTGAGGGGCTCCATGCCAGCACTGCCCTTGCCTCTGCCCTGTCGAGTCCCAGCTCCCCAGTGGTTCCAGTTCCCACCAGTGCCTGGCTCGTAGAGAGAGGCAGGGGCTGGGGTAGGGAGAAGAATCCACCTTGCAAGGACAGGCCATGTCCAGGGTAAGCCAGGGCTCCAGGCACCCTGTGCCCTCCCTGCCAGCTTGGAGGTGGGAGATAGCACAGTCCTGCAGGGATCTGGGAGGGATAATTTTTCCCTTCCTGAAGAATTTCACAGGAATAGCTGTGCAAAAGGCCAGTGGCTTCAGTTTCAAAGGGATGCCAGTGCCAGGCCAGATGGGCTGCTGAGCAGGTGGAGGGGTCCATCCTGGGAGCAATCCATGGGGCTGTGGGCTGGCACCCACCCGGCCAGAGAGGCAGATTACCCCTGCCCTGGCCACCATCTCCTTGGGGACACCAGGAGCACCACCAGGAGTGATCCTCAAGCCCGAGCTCCTCCTACCCCTGGGCACAATTCTGTGTGATGCCAACGCACACGCGTGTGCAACAGACTGTGCTGTCCACAGGGCAGCTGATCTCTGTGCCCCTGGGCAGGTTCTGTGCCATGGGCAGGTGCAGTAGTGGGGGAAGATGGGGATTTTGGGATCTGGTCCCCAAACAAGCAGGTGGAGCACAAACAGTGTCCCTTGGCAGTGTCTCCAGGCAGTGCCCCAGTCACCTCCTGGCCTCTGGTTCCGTGCAGGTGTTTGTGGTTACAACCCAGCCCATGGGCCACCCTGCTGTGGCCAGGACTCAGGGACACAGGCTGACATGTGTGACACTGCCAGGGATGCTCACTGCAGCCTTGTCACCCCATCACCCTGCAGCTGGGGAGCTGTGGGTCCTGCTGCCAGCCAGCCCCCCTCCCCAGCCCTGGCCACAGGATCCCTGGGCCGTGGCGTCCCCATTCACACAGCAGTGACATGAAGCAGGGAGGAGACACACAGGTCAGGGCATGACCCCTAACCCCAGGATCCCTGGGAGCCTGAGGGACCGGCACAGGGATGGGGACCACATGCAGCTGTGGGAGTCAGGGGATGGGGCAGGAGGACAGTGATGTGTCCCAGTGGAGCCCTTGTTAGGAGAATGAGGAATGAGAAAGGACAATGTCCCCACCTCACCCCCAGTATTTCAGCTGGTGAGTGTGGTGGTAGCACAAGGGGCTGCTTTCAGCCTCTGGTGGCACTGAGACACTTGACACCAGCAGTGGGGACCTCTCCCATCAAAGGGGATCCGGGACTGAGCCACATCCCACCCTCAGCCACCTCGCTCACCCCTGCAGACCCCTTCTGGGGGACAAGAGCCAGGTGAGCCCTGGCAACAGCCATTCACTCTGAACCCTACTAATGGCAGCAGCTGCAGATTGGAGCAGCTGCCTGAGAGAGGCAGGTGAAGGGCTGGAGTTCCCTCCCAGCTGGCTCAGCCCTGGGAAGAGCTGCTCATACAGCCCCATGCCAGGTCATGGGGCCACTGTGTTCCCCCCCAGCTGATCTTCAGTGCCCACCTCTGTTTCCTGGCAGCCCAAGGATGGGCCGAGGAGGTTCTGTGTGCTGGAAGCAGGCTCCGAGGTGCTCCCAGACAACATCCCAAGCCAGCACAGGAGCCCTTTCACCCCCAGCCCCACTTGACCCCTGAAGTGAGGTTTCTTCCCCAGGATGCCCCATCCTGGGGTGGGTGCCGGCACCAGGTCCCGGTGCTCACACACACACTCAGCCCTTTCTTCAGCCTCAGCCACAGGCTCGGTGCTGGCAGGAGGCTCCATGCTGCACAATGCGCCTCCTTGTTCGCCCGGCCCAGGGCTGGCTTGTGGGGAATGGCAGGGAATCGCCTCCGTTTCCTGCTGGAGTTTTATTACATTCACCGTATAAATAAATAAATACGATCCAGAGGAGAAGGGAGAAGCACGGGGCAGGCTGGAGCCAGAAAGGACGTGGGCTGGGGCTCAGCCCCACAGCACCAGGACTGGGGGCACCCTAGGAGGGGGCAGGGGATGCCCCATAGCAGCTGTGTCCTGGGATGTCCATGCTCCCTGGTCCCTCATGCCTTTCCAAGGAGCAGCAAAATCCAGGAGGCAACCACCCGGTCAGGGACTGTGGCCACCAGCCCCGCTACTTGACTGGAGGAAAAACCTTCTCCCAAGCAATTTGGGAAGAGTGGGAGCCCCCTCAAGCCCTGCTGCCCCCTGATGAATTGCTGTGGCACACTGAATGGTGCCATAGGCCAAGAACCTCTGCAAAGGTTCAGGCTTTTGTGGGCTCACAGGCTGGACACAGTCAAAGCATCCCCTGGGAAGAAGGAACTTCCTTACAGAGCTGAGCCACAGCCCACTGTACGCTGCAGGAGCAGGGAGGGCTCTTGGAACCTGCTGGAAATGGCTTTATCACACCATTGACTTGACCAAGCTTCCCACGTGGTTGCCAAGACCAACCACATGGCTACAGTGCAACCCCAAGGCTCTGTCACCTGCCACCTCCCCTGGGTGTCCCACAGCCATGGAGGGCTTTCTCCAGACCTTGCCTGCTGGCAGTGCCATTGGTGCTGTAGTTCTCCAGCTGCACGGACCAGGAGGAAGAATCCTGGCTTTTCCAGGGCTCTTGGGTTGGGTTGGTGTCAGCTCCCCCACCACAGCTCAGCCCAAGTGCAGGGAGAAGGTGGGAGCAGCCCCAGCTCATGCTCTCCTGTCTTTGATACCTCCAGGTGAGTATTTCTCTTCTTGCCAGTTACTGGACAGAGTTATCAGTGATGGGAAGCCCCATATTGCATTTCTCCCTTTCTTTCCAGGCCCCAAACACCTTCTAGTGGGTGGCATCCCAGTCTATGGCAGGAAGTTGGAACAAGAGGATCTTTAAGGTCCCTTCCAATCCAAACTATTCTCTGATTCCATGGAAGCAGCCCATGTTCAAGCATCATCCTAATGGTTCCTATCCAAGGCTGGGCCACTCCTTGCTCTGGACAAACCATCTGGCACCAGCATCCTCCTCCCTAAGCTGGTTCCTCCTTGCGTTACTACCTCTTCTCCTCCTCTCCATGTGGAGAACACTAGGAGATCCTCACCTCTCACCTGGCCAGAGGAGAAAGGAGAAAGTTCCTCAGACATGTCAAAGCTGTTCACCAGAGAGCTGCCACAGTGCAACAATTCCATCCCCACCTTCCCTGGGCCCTCTCTGGAGAGGAACTGCTGTGAATGAGCTGCGGCTCAAGGACCTGAATTTTCCAGAGCCTCATTTCTCAAAGAACAGAGCCTAATGTCCTGGCAGTGCCAGCTCAAGGGACACAGAATTTTGACAAGTTTAGGGCAAAGAATTTTCTGCTCTGCTGGAGATGGACCCAGAGCCCTTCTCTCCCTCTGCCTTCCATCACCCACATGGTTTGGGTTCATGTCCAAATGGGAGGTTCCTGATGGGTCACTTTGCTCTTCATTGTCACCAGCTGGTCAGATGGGCTCTGACACCCCTCAGGGATCAGAAAACCCCTCACCTGCCTGGCCCCCCCAAACACTCCACTGGGGAGTTCAGACCTGATCCCAGTCTCCCTGGGGGAGATGGGATTTAGGCACAGGGAATCCAAACCAGCAAAGAATTACACCCCAGATGACCCAAGTGCAACCCCAAGTGCGTTCCAGACAAGCAAGGTGACCTCTTGCCATTGCCCACTCAGACCAGTCAGGAGCATGTCAACTCTCCCACCTCCCCAGGGCACCCATCCCTTGGGGCAGCACTGGTGGATGCAGGCAGGGAGCTGGAGGGGTGCATCCCACCAGGGAAGGACTTTTTACTTGAGCGGCACCAGCGTGACCTACTTCTATCTCAAAAACATCCTTATACACCAAGATCTCTGAAAATATTCAAAAACCCAAAGTTTAACAAAGAAAGCAAGCAGCACCATGGTGGGTGAGTCAGCTGCTCCTTTTCTTTTCCAAAAAACAGCTTCACAAGATGGAGCAGTGCCTTGTCAGGTCCATCATCATCATCACGGCACCAGGAGCTCAAAACAGCAACTTGGAGTGGAAACCCTCAGGTATGTCAAACAAAAACACGATTCCCCGTTCGCTGGCTAATCCTGTTCTCCTCGAGGGGGAAAAAAACACAAAGCTCCCAGATTTATTCAGCCAAACTCAGCACTTTTGGGTTTTGCTGATGGTGTCTAAATATAGTTTGTGAGAAACAAATAATCTTTCAGGGATTTTTGCTACCTCCATCTCTCCAACCATCTTGTTTAAAGGTCAGCGGCTGCAGTGAGGGCTCTCTGGCATCATTGGGCAGGAGCCTGGAGGAAATGAGCTTTTTGATGTGTCACCAAGGCTGTGAGCTTGGTCACCCATCCCTGGTCTCCTCCAGCAGTGCTGGGGTGGGCTCTGGGGTGACTCCTCTCTGTCCCCATTCCCAAGTCCAGCCTGTCCCTCTCCGGGCCCTGCAAACAGCACCAATTTCCCCAGAATGTGCTGGTCACTGGAGGAGATGGGCAGGGAAAAAGCTATTATTGGGGAGGCCGACAGCTGGAGGTGACATCCCTGGAAATGTTCAAGGTCAGGTTGGATGGGGCTTGGAGCAACCTGATCTAGTGGAAGGTGTCCCTGCCAATGGCAGGAGGTTGGAACTGGATGGGCTTTAAAGTCCCTTCCAACTCAAACCATTCTGTGATTCCATGATCTCATCCCAGAGCAGATCCCAGCTCCCTGGGTGCCCTGCTGAGCATCTTCCTCTGATGTTCCTGCAAGTTCCTGGTTTTGCCCTGCCCCAGGGTGCTCTGAGTTATCTTTCCCCTCTCACCATCCCTAATCCTGCCCTGTTCCATGGGAAAAGAGCCATGGGCAGGGAGTTGTTGCTGGCTGGAGAGCTGAAGGTCCCACCAGCTCTCCATACTCCCAGAATCCAGGGCTGGAAAACAAACATGCCTCCAGGTCTGCAGCAGAGCCTGGCCTGAGGGAACACCACATCCCATGGCCTGAGGAAATGTCACATCCTATCATCCCGCTGTGGCTGCCTGAGGGTTGTGTTGGCAGCACTCTGGTCAGAATCCAGCTGCCCTCTTAGGTGAGTCCAAGTGTCTCTGCAGCCATCTCATGGCTCCCAGTAATACAGGTTTGCTGCAAACACCCCAGGAGCAGCAGTGCGGTGTCTGAGTGGGATTTGGGATACCTGTGTGCCATGAAGGATGGCCTCGGGTGGGAGGGAGCTGCAGCACTGCAGCAAACCTATGTCCAGCTCTGTGCTCCATGTTCTGGTGGATCCCCTGGCACCTCTGTAGCATTCCCATCACACGTCAGCCCCAGGGGTGCCAGCCCATCCCATGAGAGCTGAAGGCCAGCCTGTGATGCTGCTCTGCTTCCCACCAAACTCCTGTCCCCAGCCACCCTGAGTGGGGACACTTCTCAGATCCATCGGGTTTTGGTGTGTGCCCATGTCCATGTCCCTGCCATGGGCTCTGCCCTGGCAGGCAGGGCACATCCCAAAGCCCCCAGCGGCCCCACTCCCCTCCCCTCCCACCACATTTTCCACTCTCACAGCAAACCTCCAGTGCAGGAAAATGTGAGGCCATGGAAAACTAAGCCCGTCCCTGTCAGCCAGGCCACATTCCTCCTTCTCCTCCTCCTCCTCAGCCCCTTGACTCTCAAACCACAGGTTGTCCAGTTCTGGGATCTCCAGTGTCCCACCCCAGCTGGTTGCCCACTCCCCCTGTGCCGGACTCAGAGCACCCCGAGCTGAAGTGAGCCTGTTTTGGGGCTCACTGAGGGTTTTGTGGAGCAGCCAGAGCTCCAAGGGTGAAAGTGCTGCTGGTGAAGCCCCAGTGGTTACCCCATCCACCTTTCCCTGTGTTGCTCCAAGCCCAGGCCCTGCATCAGTTCCAGCCTTCCTGACCCCACACTTGGGACTGGTCCCTATGGCATCTGGCACATGAGGCCAGGGAGACACCAGTCTCCCTTGCCTCTGGCCTCACCAAGGGGAGTAGAGCTGGGAATCACCATGTCCCTGACTCTTCCACACTGGAATGACCACAATCTTTCCCTTCTCATTCCTGACCCAGGTCAATATTCCACCCTCAGCTTTCAGACCTACGTGCAAAATCTGAAGTCTCCCTTTGCCCACATAACTCCAGAACCTTCTCTACTACCTTCTCCAGGATCACCCCCCAGAGCCTGTCAGGCACAGTTCCTGACTGGCTTTACACAAGAGGATGCTCTGTACTGTGGGAGGCGGGGGAGGCACGAGGATACATTGAACACAAGATGTGCATGGGAAGGGGTGGACGAACCAGCAAAACCTTGGAGAAAACAGCTCAAATCTGATTTATTTTTTCCCAAAACCTGGAAAAAGAAGTGCAGGAACATCAGAGAGCTCCCACTTCCCTGCCAATGTCAGGACCAGGTGAGAGGTTGAGGATGCATAAGCTGGACCCCTCCCAAAGAGCATCCTTACCTGGGAGCTGCATCATCCCCAGGGAGCTCCCTTGGGCCCTGCTTGGATGGGAATGCTTCTGTCAGCTCTGGAGCCACAGCTGTATCCTGAAACAAATGCTACTTGTTCCCAGTTAAGGACAGACCTTGGATACTCATCAGCACATGGTACCAGCCCTAATGAGTTTCACAGGATGGCTGGGAATGGGGGCAGTGGAGCTGGGGAAGGCTCCTGCTGCTGGTGTCTGCCCCGAGAGGGGAGATTTGTGTCTATGCTGCTTTCAGGGAAAGGGAAAACGAGCTTTGGGCTCCCCTGGGCTTTCATAGCAGCTCCTTGAGGGATGGAGCAGGGATGTGGGGGTCCCCTGGGATCCCAGTGCCCCATAGCAGTAGTGCAACGGCCAGCCCAGGGGACCCTTTTGCCCTGGCCAGTGTCACCCCCACCTCCCCCTGCTGTGATTGGCTGTCTTAGAGCATCCCGAAAGTTCCTGGGGCCAGGACTGGGATGGCACAACCCCACAGGCAGCCCCAGCCTGGGATATTCCCAGCTCGACTGGGCTAAGGACATTAAGTGATGGCATCAGGGGCTGCATGACCCTGCAAAACCACCCAAATATGGCAAACAACTGAACCTTGGCTGGGTTGTGGGTGCCCTTCAAGGAACTCAGGCAAGAGGGAAGCAGAGCTGTTTCCCCTGGATCCCAAAGGCTGAGCCAGGCTGGATGCTGTGCGTGTGATACCACCCTCACTGCTTCTGCAGCTTACAGGGATTTTCCCAAAGCTGGAGGAAAAAACTTTACAGAAGCTGCAAAGTCATGAAGAGCAGCAACACAAGATGGCAATATGGGGGTCCAGCTGCACCCGATGCCCTCAAACCCACCCAAGAGAGAACAAGCTTCCAAAACCTGGCAGATGCTGGAAACACTTTCAGCACTGAATGGGGACACATGGGAATCCCTGTGGCTGGGTCCCAACTTTGCTGGAGGGGTTTGCACCTGGAAACACCAGCCCAGGGCACTGGGAGCCCCTGGGAGCATCTGCTCTTCTTGGTGGGGATTCCCCTTGGTGACCACAGTGTGGGGAGGTGAGGTACCCCCAATCACCCTGTAAGCAACAGCCGCCTCCTCCATTACCCAGCCAGCACTGCCGGCACGCTGGGGAAGAAAGGAATTTCTGTGTAAATCCCATTTACTGTTGGGTTTCTCACTTCCCGTCCAGTAGACAATCCCAGCCCTCAGCGCAGCACTGCATGAAGGGGTGGTTTAATGTATTTTTGGAAGGAGAGGAAAAAAAGGCCCTCTCTGAAAAGAGCCTCTTTCAGCTAATAATGAAGTGAATATTATATTAAGAGTGAAAACATATTCAGGGGAACTTAGAGAGGGAGACAGAAAACCTTTTCATAACACTCTGGCCACAAACACAACTGCCAATTAAACTGGCTTCGCTCTCCGGCTGGTGCCAACACAAACGAGGGGCCAGGAGCAGAGCACGGAGCTGGCGTGTTCCGTGCCCGGTTGGGCTTGGCCATGGCTGGCAGCACAGAGGGGTTTCTGCTTCCATGACTTTCAGAGCCAGCCACTGGAATAAAAAGGTGTGAATCCCTTGTTCTGACCTGGGGAACAGATGCCCAGTGAGGTGAGGGACTCCAGTGCCATGGGAGCTCCTGGGTCCTGTCCCAGCCCAGAAGAACAGTGTGCCTAGTGACTCAAGGGGCTCCAGAACCCTAGGGAGTCCTCTGCCCCTATACCAATCCAGGGGATCCAGTGCCATGGGGACCCTTGGTCCCTGCCCACAGCCTCCCCACTGCCCTGTCAGCAGCACAGGGGTGGTGGCAGCTGCTTGAGCCCCCAAGCCCCTGGGATCAGCAGGATTGCTCCTGGCCATGGGGAGGGTGCTGAGTAGCTACCCAGGCTGAGCTGATGGGACCTGCATGCATGCCAGGAAGGTTTGGAGAGGTGCTGCATCTCCCACTGCAGCACCCTGTGTCTCGGAGGAACCCTGTGACCAGCCTGCATTGTAACAGAAGTGCCACAACCTGGAGCACCTTCCAGCATCCCTATTTCACATGCTCTGGATGTCTCAGCCCAGGTTTAGCACAGCCATCTCATGTTTTGGTTGCCTGCCAGCGGTCTCAGCCCACCCTTGTCCCTGGCAGAGCACAGCCTACAGCGTGGGAGGCACAAGGACACCCACCCACACGATCCAGGATTTCTGCACCAACTGCCAGTGGAGGGAACAGGCAGGGAGTGGGATCTCACTGCCCTTAGGTGTTCTTGGGGGTCAGTGGTACACAGGGGAGGAGAACATGATGGGAGACGCTCAGATGACATACAAGGGGTTGTGATTCACACTTCACAGAGGCTTTACCTTTGCAGCCCACGGAGCTGCTGGATTGATGGGTTGAGGGTACATGACATTTCAGGTTTGGATAAACAACCATGCCAGGAAAACTTCACCTGAGATCAGATAATCTTGGAATTGAGCAAACCCAGTACAGCTGCAGCGTTGCAGGTTGATATTTGATAAACCCAAACTGGAAATACAAGACCACTGCAGAGCTGGGACCAACCCTCAGAACAGCTTCTTCGGGGAACACACTGAAGATGTTTGTCAAAACCTATTTTATGGAAGGGGGAAAGGGAGGCATTTTGGCCAAAATTAAAAATTCCAGTAGGAAACTTTTCTCCAAGTCGGTATTTTTTGACTACCAACCCAGAAGTGTGGTTCTCTGTAGAGATCTTTGTCTCTTTTGCTCAAGGACTAATATTTCTGCTTTAATGCCAAGTCAGGATCCAAACACACCTCTGATTTTTCCCAGAGGCTAAAAGATTGTATTTCATTCTTTAATAACACACACACACACACAAAAAAAAAAAGCAGCTCAGGAAAGTAGGTTTTGGCCCTAACTTGGTAAATAAAAATGGAAAAATGCACTTCAGCAAGGTCTATTTCACCATGGGAAATCTCCAACAGCAACAAACTGCCTGTCAACCTGCAGAGGGACTCTGGGTAAAGTACAAGTAACTGGCGTGGCCTGGATGACAGGGAAGGGTGTTCCTGCAGTGCGCACCACCAGCAGCAGGACTGGAGTGGACCTTCCAGAGGCTTGGAAAGCTCCTCACTGCGCCACAGCAGCCACACCACTCCTACACTTCAGATTTAGCAGATGAAATGCCTTCCTCAATGGGCTTTGTCCCCACAGTTTGGGGTCCAGGAGAACCTGCCTTTCCACGGTCATTGGTGAACAGGGACGTGCCAAGTTTCCACTCATGGATCCACGGTTGTTTGACCCAAGGGCTGGCAGGAAAGTGCCAGCACAGCCCAGTTCAGAGAACTCCAGGGAGGCACAGCTGTCCCCTTCTGGAAAACTTGCCTTATGTCTTCAGAACTATCTTATCGCAGGAAGCACAAAATTCTCTGCTTCTTGTAGGGAAGAGGCATCAATTCCCAGAGTTACTACAAAATTTGTGTAGAAAAAGACCAATATCCAGATTTAAAGGCCATCAGAAAGGAGTCCCGAACAGCGCTGGGAAGGAGGCATTGCCATCTAGTGTCGGGCTAGGAAAGGGCTCAGGAACACACTCGCCTCCAGCAGGAGCTGGACTGGATAATCCTAGTGGGTCCCTTCGGCTCAAGATATTCCATTCTTCTACAATTCTCCTCTTAGTGCCAGCCCAACCAGTACTGACTGGGGAGACAGTTTTAGGCCCTTCTGAGAAAGAGCAAGGCCAAGAAGATGGACAAACAAGGCCACCTGTGATGCATGGATGGCTGGGAAGCCCTGGCTGGTATGGCTGTGGAA
This sequence comes from Corvus hawaiiensis, assembly GCF_020740725.1. NCBI lineage: Eukaryota > Metazoa > Chordata > Aves > Passeriformes > Corvidae > Corvus > Corvus hawaiiensis. The sequence goes on along the minus strand of NC_063232.1, from coordinate 11,083,539 downwards.
GTCACAGAATCATGGAATGCTTTGGGTTGGGAGGGACCGTAAAGCTCATCTTATTCCACCCCCTGCCATGGGCAAGGACAGCTTCCACTATCCCAGGCTGCTCCAAGCCCTGTCCAACCTGGCCTTGAACACTTCCAGGGATGGGGCAGCCACAGCTGCTCTGGGCACCCTGTGCCAGGGCCTCACCACCCTCACAGCCAAGAATTTCTTCCCAATGTCCCATCTAACCCTGCCCTCTGGCACTGGGAAGCCATTCCCCCTTGTCCTGTCACTCCAGTCCCTTGTCCCCAGTCCCTCCCCAGCTCTCTTGGAGCCCCTTTAGGCACTGGAAGGGGCTCTAAGGTCTTCTTGGAGCCTTCTCCAGGTGAACACCCCCAGCTCTCCCAGTCTGTCTCCAGAGCAGAGGAGCTCCAGTCCTCAGAGCATCTTTGACTCTGCATTTATTCAGCCACAGCCACATGTTCTGAGCACACAGAGTTCTGGAGTTTGCTCCAAAGCTGGTATTATTCAGTAATTTTAAATCTAGCATCAACATTCACAGGAACACTCAGCCAAAACAAAGAGCACAACAACCTGTTGCCCACGAAGGGAGCCAGCTCTACAGACCCCATTCTAAATTCCAGCTCCTTTAAGGCATTAATCACTCTTGCACAATGAATTGGCACAAGTCCTGCCAGCTTTAGCGCTCAGGTTGGTTTATTTTCTCAGAACAAAAACATCAAACATAATTTTTTAAAGAACAACCTGTATAAATAGAAAACTTCATGGCATCCGTCTCCCAACTTGTAAATTCTCTGAAAGCAGCCCGGAATCTATCTGCAAGGATGCCAGGAAAGAGTTTTCTTCAAACTGTGTGCATGGGAGAAGAGAAGGAATTTACACAGACCCTTTTCCTCTCTCCAACAGCAGGACTTAATTATTCTGAAAACTGCCTCAAAACATGGCAAACAAACCCAACTTCAGGAAAATCAGGTTGTGTATAAACCCAGAACCTTCACTTCAGTCTCTCAAAGTAAGACAGTGCTCCTGCCCCTTTTCCCAAAACTTGTATGATGCTGAGATCTCTATGTGCCAAGAGCTGGACAGCTGGAACAGTCCTAGGATGACAAAGTGTCACAGTCAGTGTCTCCCCAGCATCACCTGTACAGTTTATTTAATTTCAGCACTAAATGATCCATGGTTACCAGCACACACCTCCAGCGGTCCTGAAAGAAACACCTAGGATTGCATGGATTAGCACAAGTGGAACAAACACAGTGAAATCCCCCTTAAAATCCATTCAACTTCCTCATGAAAGACTTGCAGAAACCTGAGTATTAAGTGACAAGAGCTAAAAATGAGCCAGGGCCCCCCAGGGAAATCCCCAGAGCACTCCTTGGGCCACCTCCCTTCCTACACAAGGTCATCCATGCTTCCCCATCACTTATGCTTTTCCACCCTGGTTCTGGGAAACTGAAGCCTGGATACTTACTCTGCGTTTGGGAGAAAGGTGAATCTTGTATGAGACACAGGAATTTCTCATCAATCCAGATTTCTATTGTTTCTCCCCGTATTTTCCTGCTCCCAGCTCCTTCCTGTTGCAGGACAGGAGCACTGGAAGGACTGCCCATCCAGCTGCACCCCAGCAATGGATCACAGAGCACTCCCAACACTCTGGGTGTTGTTACCTCACCCCACTTGCAGTTGGGTCCTTGACAGTCTTGGAGCCCATATACAGCAAAACCTCCTTCTTTCATCTTGGCCTCCACCCATCCCTCCCCTTCTTTAGAGTAACCAGAAGGAAACCAGTACCTTGGTGCAGCATCAGCTTGGTCTGGATAAGAACCAGGACTGTTTTTAAGTGGTGATTCCTCCCTCCTCAGCTCTAAATTTCAAAGGGGAACCTCTTGGGTCACCTCTCAGGACTTGGCTCACCTACCTCACCTTCTAATGGCTTCACTGACCTTGTTGCTAAAAGTTCACCTGCTCCTTCAGTGCCTCTCCCAGGTGGGCTTTCCCTCTGCTCCTGCAGAAGCAGCACCTTCCCCTCTCTGGTCCTCAGACAGACTTAGCACCTTCCCCTGTGCCTGGTGCCACAGGGCACATCCTGCTGCTCTTGATGTTGCTGCAAGCGGCTCCTCTCAAATACCAACACAGAAAAACTGATACTGGAAGTATTTCCCCAATTTGTCAGCACAAAAGGCACCAAAACACTGTTGGAACATAAGCCTTGTCCCCTCTGTCATCCATAGGATGACCAGCAGAAGGAAAAATAGAATAAATGAAAAAACCAAGAAAATCCTTGGAAACCTTTCCCCAAAACAACTCAGTATCTGTCTCCTACAGGAACTCTGAGGATCAAAGGATCCCATCCAAAAGGTGCCTGACCTGCTCTCAGCTCAGGAATACCAGGAGCCCAAACCCATTTTTATACCCTTCCAGCATCTGCAGGCCACCACAGCTGGCCCAGCCAGCTCAGCTACAGTGGCCATTCCAGCACACATAAATCAAATTAGTGGTAGCAAAATAGAGAAGCCTGTTCCTTAGAGGATATCGAGTGACAGGCTGCTAAGCAGGAGGCAAAAAAAAAAAAAAAAAAAAAAGCAGGAATTGTGAGGGAAATAGCCTCTTTACGGACTAAAAGAGGAGAAGATGAAGCATCACATGATGCTCAAAATCCACACCTCATTCATTAAACATCCTTGAAAGGCACCACAGGATCACGGGATAATTGGGGCTTCGAGGAACATCAGGACTCTCCAGCCCACCCCCAAAGACTCATCCTTCTGCTGACCCCGAAGCAGTGTGAGCTCAGAGCCACACAGAACCCGTGATCAAGGGCCACCCTGCCAGAAAACCGGGTCTGATTCAACACCATGTGCCTCTTACAAGGTCTATCCCCAATTTAAAGTTCGGGATAATAAAAGCATAAAAGAATTGAGGAACTTTCAAGACTGCCAGAAACACAGGAGTGAGACTTCCAGCCTACCACAAACTGGGATTTAGCGCAGTCACTGTCCTGGTTCATCCACACTCACCAAATCCCATGTTACAGCCTCATTTAATAGGCCCCCTTGTACTGCCAAACCTTCCAAAACTGGGGGTACACGAGGTTTCTGACACACAAGATATCCATAGTCAGTCCAGGCTGGCAGCACTTTCCAGGAGAAGGGGGAAAGGAAGTCCATAAAGAAGGAAAATTACGGGAGGACACTTCAGCTGACTTCCTCTTTGAAAATGAATCAGAGAGAGAAACACTTAAATCATTTCTCCAGTTCACAGAAGAAAGTTCTATCAACCAGGAGAAGGAAAAAAGGGCTTCAAATGGGAAAAAGAAATCCTTATCCTTGATGTGCTACAGTGTTCTGTGCATTGTTAGACGAAAGCATCCTTGCTTCTCCTAAAATACAACTGACTTCCACTCTGCTCCTCGTCAGTCTAATGCCATCCCCACGCAGCACTTCCTTCACATGTTCCCAAACAGGAATACTTCAAAGCTGATCACTGGATGCTCCCACCAGCTGTTAGCTGTGGTTTGGGGTGTCTTAACTGGGAACAAGCCTACAGCTGAGGCTTCTTGTGCACCAAGAAAATAAAGGATCAGACCAAGAGGTTTCTGGTTTTGTGGCTGCTATTTGAAGCAATAAAATCTTTACGTGGAGCTAATTAAAAAAATATTCAAACTGAAATCCTAAAGCCATCTCAGGGAGTGTTTGATCAGTTTACCTCTTTCATTTCCACCTACCGGCTACACAATCAGAAGAGGAGGGGAACCACAGGGCCCTGCAGACACAAGAGCTGGATGGGATTCAACACCAGTGGTGCTCCTGCACGGAGGAGAACGACACACTCCAAGCAGAACCCTGCTCCAAGATTTGTTTCTTTCACTACAGCAGGTTGGCAGCGACTCAGCCACGAAGCCCAGCAAGGCACACTCGGGCTTTGAAGGTCACACACAAGCCTGTTGTGTCCCAGCTATTTTAACTCATCCTTTGGAACTACAAAGCTGATCATCAATTCACAGGAAGCAACAGGCCCAGTCATGGGTTATTTATAGTCCCAGTCACCTTTACTCTGCATTAAAGCCACAATTAACAGTTAATGCTTAACTAAAGCTTTACAATTTGTCTAAGCCGCTTTTTTGCATAAAAACTGCAGGTGCATCTTCTCCCTTTTCTGCCTCCATCTCTAGAAGGGCTTGAAGAGAAGCACCAAACACGGAAGGTAAAGTTCCTGTCAAAACACGAGGGAACTGGAAAACTCAGAATTGTGCACTTAAACATTGCTCCTGCCAGTTCAGCCCTCACTACCCCCATGGCTTGAGGCAGCAGCTCCCAGCAGTCCTGCACTGGGATAACCCTCAGTGAGAAGAGTGCTCCTCAAGGCAAGTATCCAAGAAATCAGGTTGGTGGTGGCAGCCTGGAAAGCTTTTACATCTCAGAAGAGTGACCTCAAAGGATATTCAGAGAAATGCAGCCTCCTCTGTTAGGGAAAAGAGAGCACCTTCTCTTCAATGTTTCTGTTCAGATCTAAATGGGACTCACACTGAGTATGGAGAAGAAAGGAAGGGAAGTTGTGACTCAGTAGCCAGAAGGATAAAGCACATCCTACACCACAGCTCCACACAAGCCTGGCTGGGAAAGCAGATGTTATGTGCACACATCAGCAAAGAGCCAAAACCTTGAACAGCAATTGCCTGAGAAGCACTCTTCACTCAAAGCCTGACCAGCCCCACAGGCACTGCCTCTCTGGAATGACACTCTGGAGAAAAACCACCACGACCAGGAAGGAACAATCTCGTGGACCTCACGAGAGGTTCCTGACAGGCTGCAGTGCTCTGGAGTGCCGAGAAGAAATTCCAGCAGCACCAGGGTGCTCTCAGCAGCTGATAACACGACATGCTGGGCAATCCACCCTGACACCAGGAGAGGAAGAGCCATTTACAATGCCAGCCTGTCCTGATTTATTTGGGCATCCCAGGGAGCCTTCTCTGAGCATGTGACATGCCTTAGGGAGAAAATTCCCTAATTAGGGACCATTTATATGCTCTCTGTGGAAGTGACTCTGCAGTCAGCCATGCCCTCTTCTTTTCTCTGTAAGTGCTGTTCAGGGATGTCCCAGCTGTGAGGGCTTCAAGTGGCCACTCCAAGGGTTGAGGTGGCTGTGGATATATTTTCAGAGCATGGCAGCACACAAGCACACAGACACTCACCCTTCCGACATCCAAAGTCAGAGCCTGCCCCATCACAGATGCCCAAATCCACAGAGGAAGGTGGAAGGAACAGATATGTTGAGGTGGAAGGAACAGATATGTTGCTCCTCTTTTCTAGAGCCAAGCTACATGAACTTCAACTGCTATCTGAAGATCTGCACTTACACATTGTTTTCCTCAGGACTGTTTCTTCCAAGTCAATTTGTCAAGATCCTCAGCTCTGCAAAGGATCCACAGTGAGTTCCAAGAGCTGCCTGTATGCCAGACAGACAGCTCTGTGGCAGGAGGAATGCTCCAGAGATCTGTAACAAGTCTTGACTCCAAAGGCCCTGAATGCTGATAACATGTACTAACCATCCTGAACCTGAAGTGATGGAAGCAAGAGCTGTCAAGTTTGCTTAGATCTGGGGTAAGACAAGGATACATAAAGCAAAAACGAAGAACAGAAAGCAGAGTTCTTTCCCAAGCACACCTTTAAAAAAAACCCCAAACCCTTAAAACAGCACCCAGCCAAAACAGCAAAACTTGTTCAGAGAGCAAGAGGTCTCACAAGAGGAATGATTATGGGAAGGTGAAAGAAGGGATGAACCCTTCAACACACACTTCTGACTCAGGAAGGACTTTACCCAGCAAGCTGAGGCTGAAACTGATCCTTGGAGCAGCTCCCAGTCCTTCAAGAGCTCAGATAACTTCTATGACAGTAATGTTCAGCATTCTATGGAACCAACAGCCCCTGATAAAGCAGGGTGGGCTGCGCAAGAGGCACATTAAGTTCATGTCTATCCTTACTGGAAGTAACTCTTGAGCTCTGAAAACCAACTCCCAGCAGTACCAAGACACTCCCTGCATCTGAAGCAAAAAGCCCTTCCAAAAGCTCATTCCCTAAATATGGAGTCCTTGTTGGGATCTCCTGGTGCTGACAGCCAAAAATATCATCTGTTTGCCAAGTGCTGCTGACACTGTCAGACACAGCCACCAGTGCCCAGGTGCTGTTCCAGCAGGGATGCAGCCCCCAATTCCATCAGGTGCTTTGTGCTGCTGACAATGGAAAAGACACTCCAATATGGAGCAGCTGAGGGAGCTGGAGGGGCTCAACTTGGAGAAAAGGAGGCTCAGGAGGGACCTTCTGTCTCTCCACAGCTCCCTGACAGGAGGGTGCAGCCAGGTGGGGGTTGGGCTCTGCCCCCAAGGAATGAGGGACAGGACAAGAGGGAACAGCCTCAAGCTGTGCCAGGGGAGGTTTAGTTGGGATATTCTGAAATTTTTTTTCACTGGGTGGTTAGTCAGGCACTGACACAGATGGCCCAGGGCAGTCAGAGTCCCCATCCCTGGAGGGGTTTAAGAGGTGTGTGGATGTGGCACTTGTGGACATGGGTTAGTGGTGGCCTTAGCAGTGCTGGGGGAATAGTTGGACTCTGTGATCTTAGAGGGCTTTTCCAACCTTAATGATTCTGTGATTCAGTGATTCTATGCACAAGTGAACAAAGGTGAACAAGGGTTGGGAGCTCACAAACAGAGGAGTGTTTCCCAAAACCACAGTGAACACTTTTGAGGGCCCTCAGCACTTATTTCATTAACCTCAGCTGTCTCTGTGTCATCACAGCTACTGCAATGCCCAATTAGAGCATTTAAAACTCTGCCCAAGTTTGTCAGTGTTTCAGTGCTCACTGGACCAGAGAGCTGGCAGGTCTCAGGACTCTGACCAGCACCCTCTCATAATCAGGAGAGCACTTCCCCTGCAGGGTATCAGGACAGTAATAAGCATCCATGATCATTTAAAATCCCTGGATTAAAGACTAAGAAAAACAGATAGGACAAAGACATCTCTTCTGTTGGTTCAAAGGGAAAGTCAGGAGCCTCCAAAGCAGCAGGACTGATGGCCAGACAGAGCACAACCCGAGGCGTAGAGAAAGGAGGCCTTAAAAATTATAACTCAGAGAAAAACTTAGGATAATCATGTGCCTCCTTGCTGCTGGAAGTGAGGGCTAGTGACTCTGAGTGCTCTGCGAAGCTAAAACTTCATAAAAAAATTCCCATCTTACACATAGCCAATTCTCTTTAAACTCCACCTGCATGATAAACCAGGTGTTATCATGGGAATGAAAAGAGCCCAGCACCTTCTTCATGTTCTACTGATTTGTAACACGAGAATATTTTATATTAGAGCTGCTGGCAAAGGCTCTGAGAAGTAAAGCCTTACAAAGGGATATCCCTTGGGGTCTCAGCCTAGCCTTCACCAGTCACCAGTGCCAGGTGACCTTTAGCAGGCAGGAGCTGGAAGAGAACAGAATCACAGAAGGTTGGAAAAACCCTCTAGGATCAAGTCCAACCATCAATCCAGCACCACCACGTTCACCACTAAACCATGTCCTGAAGTCTCACATCCACACTTTTTTTGAACACTTACAGGGAGGGTGACTCCACTACTGCTCTGGGCAGAATATTCCAATGCTTTACAATGAAAATCCTTTCCATGAAAAGAATTTCCCCAAGATCCAATCTAAACCTCCCCTGGTACAACTTGAGGCTGTTTCCCCTTGTCACCTGAGAGCAGAGCCCAACCCCACCTGGCTCCAACCTCCTGTCAGCAAAGTTTCCTTTCAGCACTGCAGGCAGGTATCTGCTCCTACCTCACCTGGGAGCACAAAGGGGAATCACGGGCTTTAGGCACTTCCCAAATCAGAGAGAAGAGCCCAGGGCCCATCCTTGGTTGAGGCTGGAGAATCAATACTTCACCAAAGCCTTGAAGGACAGGCACAGAGGGACACTGGGCTATTGCACAGGTCTCTGTCCTTTCCATTTCACATCATCTTGTGGCTCCTAAGCCCTGGCCGGGCCTCCCAGTCTGGGCAAAGCCAGCCCTAGTGCATCCAGACCCATGTCCAGTACGCCCACTGGGAAAGCATATCAGGGATCCCTAAAACCAGGTGTTGCGGTCATTTCCTCAGTTTCCAGAAGTGATCAGAGCCCAGGATCCTTCCAGAGAGGTATTACAGGTACTACTGCAGGCCAGAACTGCAGAAATTCTCGGAAAAAAGCACGAGATGCTAGAAGAGGAGAGAGCTGGAGGGAAAACAAAACCCCCAACCCAACAACCTCATTAAAGCTTCTCTCCTTCCTCTGCTTAACAAGAAGAATGCTTAATTAAGTCCTCCTTCAAGCCTTCCCCCTCACCCAGCAAGGCTCAGCAGAAAGCAGAGATTTAACAATTTCCTCTGCAGCACAGGACACTTCAGTGGGACAGGAATTTGCTTATTCTAAAGGCGCAGTGAATTGCTGGTTCTCTGTTGTTCAGCCGCAGTGGGGACGGACAAGATCAGCAGGAGGTACACTTCAGATCTGCTCAGGAATATGAGAGAGCAGGAGGGGAAGGAAGCAAGTTGCTGTTTATTCCAAGTCTGGAGCTTTCCCAAGGCAGAAGTTTCACTGTGTTATGCAGAGACTTCTCAGTTTATTTGCAAGTCTCTTGCAGCTTACTAAATCAGTTCAACTGGCAACTGCTGCTGCTGATTTTAAGCCAAATTATACTCACTCCTACCTGGTGACACAGCCTCAGTTCTGCAGCCAGTTCTCACCCATTAATGCCTCCGGAATTGGTAGAACTTGCTATTTAAGGCAATCACCAGTTTGACCTCAAAGTTACTGTTTCCTGTCATAATTTCAGCCTTGTTTGTTTTCACTGGAACACCTCCCTGTGTGTTCCCACCTCCTGGGACCACTTCTCCTGTGTACTGAGCTGAGATACATTATTAGAGACAAGCTTTCAACTCTGGCTCACTTAAAATCAAATATAAGAGCTCAGAGACTCATCCTCCTGGGACAGAACTATCACCAAGGAGCCTCTACTAGAATCCAGACATTCCTAGGGAATTTGTCCCCACTCCTCATGATTTAGTTCTCTTATGAAGGACCACAGCAACACAACAACGGGAAATTTCTTTTTTTTCTGATGGGTCTTTCAATCAAAACAGAACACAAAGCTCCAAAAAGCCAGAGGCCTTGGCCCACCATTTGGCAGTTTAGGGGACACCAAGGAGGACTTCCAGTTTTGGACATCCCAGGAAACTAGGCTCGATATACCTGCACCACACAAAGTGAACAGAGGCAGGTAAATAAACCAAACCCTGAGAGCGGCCAGCGTGAGACTCAAGGGGTTTACAAGGACCTGCAGCAGGATGGATTCAAAAAGGAGTTTGTGCTTCTATTTCTCCCTCTGAGTACTTCTGAATTCCCCTCAGAAAGCAACACAAGCAACCTTGCATTTCACCAAAGGGAAAATCTATTCTGACCTGAAATTCCATTGAAAAGGTAGAAAGTGTGTTCTGAGCAAGATGTTTGTGGCAATTAGAAAAACTGGGCTCTACAGTTGGCAGGGGATACAGAAATCATGGGATGATTTGGGTTGTAAAGGACCTTAAAACCCACCCAGTTCCACACCCTGCCACAGACAGGGACACCTTCCACTAGACCACTGTGCTCAGAGCCACATCCAGCCTGGTTTTGAACACTTCCAGGGATGAGGCAGCCACAGCTTCTCTGGGCACTGTGTGCCAAGGCTTCACCACCCTCACAGGGAAGAATTTCTTCCCTATATCCAATCTGAATCTCCCCTCTTTCAGCTTAAAGCCATTCCCCCTTGTCCTACCACTGCAAAATCCTTTGCAAAAATACCAGGCAGAAGGAAGATGCTCAGGTGTACCCAGGTCTGAATGTAATTATACAAAACAGCCCTGGATTATTCAGGGCAGAGAAATGAACTCTGTCCCTGGAACACAGCAAGGCTCACCAAAGGCACAGCAGTCCCACCTGGGAAAGAGCTCTGAAGCAAGGGATGGATGCAGCAATGTTCAGGAGGGAAGAGATGCCACAACTACAGCTCTGAGTCATTCAGGAGCTGGACCACAGATCAGCTCAGTGCTCAACAGCAGCTGCTATTTGGGGAGGTTTTCTGTAACTTTTGTGATTCCACTGGACCATTAACCATGGACTGCAGGCAGCATTCCCAGCCCACCTCCTCACTCAGTGTCTAACTCAGAATGGATGAAGCAGGCCTGCCAAACTGCCCCAGTACAGCCTGTGCCCTAAACTTAACCGGTACAAAGCTGTTAGGAAACACTAAAGAATGTTCTGCCTCAATTCTGACCAATTCCCAGTGCCTTTGACAGGGAGCAGGAGCTCCTGCTGGAACTGCTTTGCTCCTCTCTGAATGTGTAATGAAGTTTTAAAGCAGCAGCCCAACCTCCAGCTCCCACAGGGCCCTGCAGGAACCTCCTCCAGCAAAGGACTCCTTTTGCCATAAATGAACAGTAGATTTTTATTTGGGTCTCAGTGATTTATGTTCATCTGGAAGACTTAGTTTCCTTTTAATACTGCAACAAAACTCAACTTCAAGGACGCCTGGAAATATTTTTGACTGACAGCTGTCCATCATCTGTGTAAGGTGGGAGAACTCCACACATAGGAGTCAGTGGATAAATTGGCTGATAAGCAGTTCAGCCCAGCCCTTAAGCTTGCCTCCCTTTCCCTTTGTACTTCTCAGTCTCCTCTAACCAAAATCACTGGTTTACTTACACCAGATGTGTGAAAATCAGCATCTTCACAAGATGCTTTTTGGGAAACAAGAAGCCCCACAACCTTCCCAGGGGAGGACCCGTCTGGTGCCCCAGCAGATCACCACAATCACCCCAACTCGCACCACAAACCAGGCTCAGCTGATCCCAGAGCCCCACAAGAAGCTTCCCAGGTCAGGCACCACCAGGAATGAGACCCGAGGTCCTACAGGCTTCCAAATGGCAACTTCCTGAAACACAGCAAGTGGAAAACCAGAGCCTCTTGCCGAGTCCAGAGCCACAGACTTCCTGCACAAGACCTTATCAGACCTTACATCCCCTTTCAGAGCTCCTTTCCTGGGGGCAGGCACCTGCTAGCACATCTAGTAAGTCCCATCCCAAACCCAGGGCAGCATGACTTGTGCTCTGAGGCCACATGTCCAGCTCAGACCAGAACATGGGGGCAGCAGGAAGGGTAAAGGCTCCACAAGGAGGCACATCCAGCCAAAAGAAGGTTGTGCTCCTTTAGGAAGCAGCGTTCAATCCAACCTCTTCCTCAAACACTGCCTTAGCTTCCTCACAAGCACAAAGAGACAACCTTAAAACACCAGAGCTGATGGAAAGGCTGCCAATACTCATTTTCTACTAGCGAAGAGGTATTGCAGGAGAGACAACAGTAGCAAACTGATGGCCCTGTGCTGGGGATGGTTCATGACAGAAGGATGCTGTCATTTTCCAGAACTCTTTCCCTAGGGTTTCCCCCAAAGCAAGAGACCGGCAAAGATTTCCACTCCTGCCTGCACTCCCCTGAAGATTTTGAGAAGAAAAAAAGAATGATCAAGGAGCCTTTGTGCATTTATAAACCCATCAATTTTGCTAGAAGATTTAAGGCTTTAAAGAGTCCAAAACATCTATTTGAAATTTTCTATCCAAACAGACTTTTTAAATACTTTAAAAAACCCCAGAAATAAAGTATTTAGATTTTTCTGAAGTGAGGCATTCCAACAGCTCCAGACAGAAGCGCTGGAGGGGAGGAGGAAATCCAATTCTTAAGTTTGACAGGAACTTACTTTTTTTTTTTTTTTTTCTCCTTCCTTTTAGTTGGCAGGGAAACAAGACTACAGAGCTATTTCACCCCCGGATCTCATCAGGAATAGCTGCATTAAGCAGCACAGGAAACAACAAACCAAACATACTCAACTGCTGGCAGATCCAGGTCCCTGTCCCGCACAAGCTTTGCCTCACAGGAAAGATTGTCCTAGCTGATGATGCAGCAGTACTCCACCCCACCTTCCACGCCGTTCCTCTCCACACGCTCCCACCACTTCCCATTTTGCCTCCAAAACCCTCCCATGCAGAAAAGAAGCAGGTTCCCCACGTGAGAACAGTACAGGCATGACAGGTTTTGGGAGAGCTCAGGTTTTTTCAAAACCTGGTTACCTTGATTTCTTCTCAGGCATAAGAATTGAGAGGGTCAAATACTTGGCAGCACTTCTTTCTCCATTTCCATGTACTCCCTGTAGTATCTGCAAAGTAGAGCACAGGATGGCATCAGGGGCTGGAGACTGTCTGTGCCACCCTCAGTGTCACAACCTGAAAATGATGTTATTTTTCAGATATAAATAAATTAACATAATGGAAGAGTGTGCTGGCAGCAGAGACACAGCTCCTCCAAGCCCTTCTTTCTGCAGTGTCAGGGAAGGAGAGCAGGAAATGTCACATCTCATCCCCAGACCTTGGGTCTCTGCTCTGGTGGGGACTAATTCGACCATTTGCCTTCTGTGAGACAGGTGCTTTCTCCACTAGTTTTGGAAGCATGGGACAGTGCAGAGGAACCCCATCCATGTGCTGTGGGATACTTTTGTGTCTCCTTATGCAAGTTCTTTTAGCACCCAGGAGACACGCAGGCGTCCAAGTGCCATACACCAGGATATCCACCACGGATATAGGATCTGGGCACAGGGTGGGCAGGAGACAGCAGGGATTTGTGTCTGGACTAAGTGGATGACAAGGCAGATGTTTCCTCCTTTGTTCTCTCTTCCTTGCCAGTGTCACAGGATGGCAAAAGCTTCCCAGTCTGCTCCATTTGAACTTCTCCAAGCACAGCATCCTCTGCTCCCTGTGCTCTCACCTCTCTGGTAAGAAATCCCTGAGCTGGAGGGTGACTCAGTTTGGGAACACCATCCCAGGGATCAGTGGCTGCCCACAAGTTCGGCTCTCCTGCATCTGCTGCCATATAAGGCCAAAAGCAAAGAGTTTTGTGCAACACACCAGAACTAGCCCCAGTGAGAGGCTGGCTCAGGCTCTCTCAGCCCCAGCCCTCAGCACCCTTGAGGCCCAGAACCTCAGAGGGTGTGAAATCCCGGCACAGCAAATCTCTCCTGGTAAGTCTCAGACAGATGCTGCTGATCAAGGATGCCCACCTGAGGGTGGCACATTTCCACAGCTATGCCAGCAGGAAATCCAAGAGCCCCTTGTTTGGAGGAACAGATTCATGCCAGATATCGGAAGAACCCCATTTCATTCTATTTCTTATGCAAGCCTTCCAATAGAATTCCCAGATCCAGCAGCAGAATTTGCACCAAAACCACCACAGCTCATACCAGACACATTCTACGTACCCCTCACCCTGGATTCTGCCTGTTGTTCTCCAGGGAATTTTGCCAAGAACCTGTTTCAGCTGGTAAAGAGATGCATTCCAAAGCTTTGTTTTAGACAGCAAAAGAGAGCTTGCTGATTACCACACAACATTGCTTTTAACGAAGTATAAATGTACTCAGTAAGGAAGTGAAAAGCCACTAAGAACAAGATTTTGATTCATATTCCATTTCTGAAGCATTTGTCAGATCACCCCACAAGTTCTCAGGCAAAGGCAGGCTGGCAACATTACATATCTAGCCTGAGGTAAAGCCTCATTAACAACACCCAGTAACATTTGCTTCATCCGTTTCACACTAATTCCACTCTTTGTCATAGGCAAAAGACCCCACCTGCAGTGCTGCCTCCAGCTCTGTGATCCAACATCAGAAAGACATGGAGCTGCTGGAGCCCGTCTGCTCTGGAGCCAGGCTGGCAGAGCTGGGGCGTTCACCTGGAGAAGGCTCCAGATAGACCTCAGAGCCTCTTCCAGAGCCTAAAGGAGCTCCAGGAGAGCTGGAGATGGGCTTTGGACAAGGGATGGAGTGACAGAACAAGAGGGAATGTCTTCCCACTGCCAGAGGGCAGGGATAGATGGGCTATTGGGAAGAAATTCTTCCCTGTGAGGGTGGGGAGGCCCTGGCACAGGTTGCCCCATCCCTGGAAGTGTTTCAAGGCCAGGTTGGACAGGGCTTAGAGCACCCTGGTCTAGTGGAAAGAGTCTTTGCCCACGGCAGTGGGATGAGCTTTAATGTCCCTTCCAACCCAAACCATTCCATGGTTAAAAGCAAAAAATACACCAGTTTTAAGAGGCAGCAGAGCAGGAACTCCAGGACAAGTGGTTTAACGTGCACTCAATTCTCACACACGCGCACTCACTTAACATGCTGCTCTCTCCAGAGCTGGAGCTGACAAAGACAGAAATGCCTTGTTGCTTCCTGGCCACACCACCTCAACATCATTAGCAACTTACCTACCAACGTATTTCAAAAAAATCTAAGTGAATACATGAGGCTTCTAGAATCAGGCCTTCTAGCACTGTACATGTACTAGCCTCCAAGAGCAGCCAGACAGATCTAGTCTAGAACTCCCCACCCTCACTGGACAATTTGGTAGCTCCAAACCCAGTGGGAAATCAGGATGAATACAAGAGATTCATTTCAAATTTCCAGACCAGCAGCTAATACTGCCTTCAAGCTCTTTGTACTTCAGAAGTAACAGAACAAATCTGAAGACTTGATGTTATGACAGACTATTAAAGACAACATGGATACAACACAGGACAGAACAGCCCTCCACCAACATATCTCCTGGTGGAAGGCTGGCTTTTCCAGCAGCACCAATCACTCTTTTTAGATGTTACTGGTGCCCTTCTGCAAGTGCCGGGCAGTGACATAGAGAAGAGAGTTCGTATTCAAAGGCTGCTTTGTGAGCTCCAGAGATGAGGACAGCATTGCTCCTGCCTCAGTGAACACTGCCAGGAGGACAGCACACACTTTTGGGAAAAAGCTAATGCTTCTGGTAGTTTCAAAGGAAGAGCATCATGAGGGCACAGACAAGCATTAGTCATGTTTTGCTGGGGCATGACTAAAGTTGGCAGCATAGTCCTGTACTCAGCCTGCGGGCAAAGGGAGAGTTTGTCTTCAGGGCTGTTCACTTATTATCTCCAAGATGGCAAGAAATTCTCTTTTAATGAACATTAGTATTGTGCATTGAAGCACGTGCAGTGCAGAAAAGCTGCTGAAATTAACCAACACATCTTAAAGGGAATGAAAATCATACTTATTGAGAACATTAACAGCTGGAGCACCAGCCACTGTATATCACTGTGTTTGAGGCATTTTAGTAGCCCCCACATCCCTGTCCTCACAAGTCAGGTGACATACATTGCACCAAAGAAATATATGGAAAGGGTGGGCATTCCCAGCTCCTCACTTGCAGCTTTCTGTGCCTGAAAAATGTCTCAAGCTGTTTTCTCCACATGCGTTTTCCCAAGCGCTTATTAACCCAGTAGTTTGGGGTTCTGGGTTTTTTTGAACATTTTAAATATTTTGGAATGGGTATTACAGCCTGTCCAAACACTCTCTCTCCCCCAGGGATGGAAACAAGGGCTCTCACCTTGCCAACTTCTTCAGCTCATTGTTGATATCACGGTTGAAGGGCTGGATGCACTGAGCTCTGGTCAGGAAATCATGGGATTTTCTGTATTCCCTCAGGTAGAGACAAGCCTGTCATGGAAAGAAGATAAATGCATCACAAAATAAATACAGACCCACTGCCCTTCTTCAGGACTCATGCAACAACAAACATTCCTGAGAGAGAGCCAGCTAATTCAGGAATATCCCAGGAAAAGCTCCATGTGATGCATTTCCAGAGAGCCAGACTTTCCAAAAGGGCAGATGCAGACAAACCACCTTGACTGCTGCAACAGCCCAGAATTCAGGGACTCTCCTCAGTTCATTCTGGGCTCCCTCTACAGCCAGGCTGGGATGTTCCATGATGATTTATTTGCCCACCTGGCCACACCTGAACAGCGCTTTGGCATTTCCTTGGTCCATCTCCAAGGCTAACTCCCCGTATTTCAAAGCTCGGTCAGCACGTTCCATTTTCAGGTAAGTGAGTGAGAGATTCAGGAACAGCAGCAGTTTTGAAGCGTTGATCTGACTCTGCTCTGCCTTACTGGAAGAGCTGCGACCCAGGATGGAGAGGGCCTGAGCAGAGAGGGAAAAAACAGCCAGTGCACAACAAATCCATCATGGAAAGTGAGAAATCCATCTCATCCAACAGCTACACCCATGCTTCTGTTCACCTAGGTCACTTGCAAGTAATAACATTCAAAACTCTAAATACAGGGCATGGCATTCTCAGCATGACTAGTCACCTCAGCCATATGACTACAGGCTTAGGAACTTACCAAGGAAAGCAGCAGAATTTTAAAAAACCAAACTACACCCAGGACTCAGATTTTAAGGACAAATATGGAAATCTTACAGGGAAGAAGACAAGTCAAATTACTTTTGTTTCAAAAATACCAAGGAAAAGCAACTTTGAATCACCTCCACCTCTGAAAAAGTAGCAGATGCATTCCAGTTTGAGAATAACTGAGCATTTACCCTGCCTGGAGAGGGAGCTGAAGAGGCTCAGCCTGGGGAAAAGGAGGCTCAGGGAGTACCTTCTTGCTCTCTACAATTCCCTGACAGGAGGGTGCAGCCAGATGGGGGTCATTCTCTGCTCCCAGGTAGCCCTCTGGATGTGGCACTTGTGGGCATGGGTCAGTGGTGGCCTTGGCACTTCTGGGGAACAGCTGGACTCTGTGGTCTCAGAGAGCTTTTGCAACCAAAATGATTCTGTGACTATTCCTTCATTTACCACTGCCGCTCACACAAAACCAGGTGTGGAAGCCCTGTTCTTAAGTAACAAACTATGCCTGGAAAATACCACAAAGTTACTTGATCTCTAACCTGTACCTGTTGTGGTGAGCTAAAATAATCCCTTCTTTCACAGCTTTCCCAAAGCACACCCCACATTTTCCTGGTGCCATACCCTCTTATATCTGCTCTTGGCAATCTTGAAGCGCTGCTTATAGAAGAAGTAGTTGCCAAACTCTCTCTCTGTGGCTGCCACTTTCAACACCTTTTCTAGAGGATGTCTATCCTGCTGCTCCTGGGTGAAGAAATATCTGAATTTCAGTTCAAACACAAGAAAACAGGCAGAGAACTCAGACAGGACAGTCCTGCACAGCCCCACCATTCACAGAGCAGCAGCCAGGTCCTTGCCAAGGCCAGGCCATCACCATGTGGTATCTCTCCAGCCAGGCTGAAATGTGACAGTGTTCTTCTGCTGGTTATTCCTAGTAAAGAGGTCAGGAAGCTCCCCAGGCCCAAAGAGGGACTGAAAAAAGCAGGAATGCGTCCTTAAAACTTGCCCAAGTCTTTCAGCACACAGCTGAGTTAACACAAATGCAGCCACTAGCAAAAAGCTGCTTGAAAGGTTCCGTTGCTCTAATTGCTCTCAGGCCAGCTCTGGGACAGCCTGACACTCCCAAAGACACCAACCAGCAAAACAAAAAACCCCAACAATAATTTTAAAAAAAGATGAAAATGGAGAGACAGGATTTCTTCTGGATCTCTCTCTCAGAGAGAGATCAGTCAGCCAAAAAGGGTGGGCAAGGAGGGAGTGCAACAAGTGTGGCTTGCTCACAGGGCTCTGGGGGAAAATTTGCCTGTGCAGAGGCTGGAGGGACTCCCCCATTAGCTTCTGCCTCCCCTCACTGACCCACAACCATAGCCCAAAGCCCCTGACATGAAAAGGTGAATTAACACTAGTACAGTAACTCACCAGGGAGAAAAAGAACAGGAAAAGAACACTTGGGAGAGGAGCCAAGAGGCAGAGACAAAGGGTGGGGGCTGGTGGGGCGCTGGAACACTGCAGACTGAAGAGGATTGTTACATACAGCTCCTTATTGTTCCTTAAAGAAATTCTTGGAAGTTGGTGCCCTCTAGTGCAACCATGAGGGGTTTCTGGTAAAACTAAAAATAAATGAGAACCATTCCACTGCCTCCATCCAGTACACAGGAGCAAACAAAGGCAGCACCCGCCTTCTCCCTCTGCATGGGAGGGCAAACAGAGCGAGGCATGGAGAGACACAAAGGGCAGGTAGGTATGTGGATCAGAGCAGAGCTGGGAGCCCAGGGACTGGATACTTGCACCTGCATTCACCTGAACACATGCAACACACAAGCCACAGCAGCTGGGAGACAGGACAACGATGGTTCACCCTCCAGATTTCGGTCTCAAGTGATATTAAGGGAACTCACATAAGTCAACTCAAAGAACGCGTCGCATTCCTCTGAGTCTATGAAGTCCAGCAACTCCACCTTGAAGAGGACCGTGGTGTTTGGGGGGATGGAGGGGGGACAGCCCCGCTGGCCGTAGGCATATTCTGGTCTGAGGACGAACAGCGCAGTCTCTCCCTTGGTCATAGACAGCAGCCCGATCTCCAGCCCCCACAGTGTGATGTCTGTCACAACAAGGGGTGGCACAGGTGAGGTTCACAAACACCAGCTGCCCTCACACACCAAACACTGATTCCTCCTTAAGCAGAAAAGGAGAAGGAAAAAAATCCTTGGGAGCTCCTGTCTCAGTAACTGCAACAGCCAGCTGCTCCAGTAGGGATTATTGGGGCAGCCTGCTGTGGGACTGAGCACATGGTATCACAAATCCAGAGTGGGATGAGTTGGAAGGGGCTTTAGACATCATCCAGTCCAAGCCCTGCCAAGGGCAGGGACACCTTCCACTAGACAAGCATGCTCCAAGACCCGTCCAGCCTGGAAAACACCTCCCTACCACCCTCAGGCAGAGGGTGAGCAGGTCCAGATTCCATCTCCTGTGTGAATCAGGAGGATTTTGGGCTCCATGAACAAGCGTTAAAGGTTTCAAACAACCTAAAGACACCAAACAGCATTTAAACTGAAATGACTTAATACAACCCCAGGTCCCAAAATGTCTTAATACAATCCTAAGCCCCAGGACAAAGTTTGTGGCTCAAACCTACCTTTTCCAAGTTTCATCAGCCTTGGATACTTGCTGCTTTCATTTGAACAGAAGAGGTTATTCCAGTTTCCCAGGTACCCGGAGTACTTCACTGTGCAGCCCAAAGCAAGGAGTGGGGAGAAGGGAAAAAGCAAGAGTTTGATTTCATATCCCACAATGGCAACATCAGGAGCACACCAGGAGTTGTAACCACCCAGTTATCCTGTTTCTCTTTTTCTGTTCTGCTATAGAACAGCAGAGGCAGCACAAACCCTTGTGTTTTACACCAAAAACCTGGTCACATCCAAGCAGCCGAGTGCTGTTTTAGCATCACTCCCAGACAAAGCAGCTGCTCCACGGTCCTGAGCTAATTAAGAGATGTGATTTTGCACTTTTAAGAATTGGAAACTTCAGCTGAGCAAATTAAAATTCCCCAGTTATATGCAGAAACACTTCAAAAGTATTCCCTAACCAAAGCTGGAGCTCTGGAAAGACGAACAAGGGGGAAAATGTACCACCAGCCCAAGCTCTGCATCTGTAACTCCAGTTCTGCCTCAGAAAATACTGTAATGGGCCCTGCACTTCAGGAACCACTTCCAGCTTCAAACTTCTGTGAGCACAGGTGGGCCCTAGAAATCCTTCTTTCCTCAAGGTCAAAATCCCTTTTCATTTAATGTGTCAGCCACAAGAAGTTAAACAGGGTATCAAACTGTTAAAATACTGGTAAGGAGAAGAGACAGTCTCTGAAACAGACACACACCACGGTATAATACCAGCACTTCTAAGTCCTTGTTGTGGTCTTTGTCAGCCACCGGCACCTCAGCATTAGAGGCTTGGGGGATCTTTCCCAACAGGCTCTGCCCTGTTTCCCTCAGCACCTGCTTCAGGTCCAGCCACACAGAACAAACCTCACACAGGCGACAACAGACGAGCACCAGACCCTCACTCCAGCCCACACTTCCAAGGATTTTCGCTGTCGTAGTCCTGCTGAACACAGATTAAACTAGACAATTGCTATTTAAAAGCTGCTTAGGAGATGGTTATCGGTGCCTGAACCACCTGTGCATTCAGGAACAGCATTACTGCTCCCCGAGGCAGCCAGGCGAAGCTCAGGCAGCCTCGCTCCAGGACACCAGCCCTGGTGAGACTGAGAGAATTGTTTGGGTTGGAAGGGACCTGGAAGATCATCCAGTCTAACCCCCTGCCCATGGGCAGGGACACCTTCCACTGGAGCAGGTTGCTCCAATCTGGTCTTGAACATTTCCAGGAATGGGGTAACCACAGCTTCCCTGGGCAACCTGTGCCAGAGAACTGAGACATCCTTAACAGGGGTGCCCGGCCACGGCCAGGGGACCTCCCACAGCCCACAGGAGGCTCTGTAGCCCCCAGACTCGGCTGTACCTGCCACAGAGGCGGATGGGGGCACGGGCTGCCCGGTGCCGGGGCGCAGCTGCTCCTTGCGCACCCCTCCATCGCTGGTCAGGTCCTGCAGGGGCTGGAGAGACGCCGAGGCCACAGACAAAGAGGGTGTCGAGGCCGGGGTCAGGGCCCATATCGGTGCTGGGGCGGGGGTCAGTGCTAGACCCCACGTCGGAGTCGAAGCCGGGTCCAGGTCCGGGTCCCACCACCCGGCCACGATGTCCTCCACACCCGCCATTACGGCCACGCCGCGTCTCCTCCGCACCTCACCCGCTTTGCCAGGCAGCGCCCGCCACGCACGGCCCGCCAACCACCGCCCGCCAACCACCGCCCGCCAATCAGCGCCCGCCAATCAGCGCCCGCCAATCAGCGCCCGCCAACCAGCGCCCGCCAGCCACCGCCCGCCAATCAGCGCCCGCCAGCCACCGCCCGCCAATCAGCGCCCGCCAGCCACCGCCCGCCAACCACCGCCCGCCAACCACCGCCCGCCAACCACCGCCCGCCAGCCACCGCCCGCCAATCAGCGCCCGCCAGCCACCGCCCGCCAGCCACCGCCCGCCAACCACCGCCCGCCAACAGTGGCGCCTTCAGCCAATCACGCTCCGAACAGCAACCCCGTCCCAACGCGCGGCTTTAGAGCCACGCGGGAAGGACACGCCCCTGCGCGGCACTGGACCAATAGGAGGTGGAACGTCACGGAGCGCAGCAGTGCATGCTGGGGGATGTAGTCCACGGCGTGCACTGCCTTCCGTACGAACCAAAAAACCCAAACCAACCCAAAACTCAAAAACCAAAAACAAAACCTCACAAAAGCAACGTCAAAAAACCCAACCAAACTACAAAACACCCCCCACAATACTACAAAAAAAAAGCCCCCCAAACCAAAACCCAATCAAACAAAACTCCAAACCAAACAAAAGCAAAAGCAAAACCACCCCCACCACCAGCCAAACAAACAGAAAACCCCAAAGCAAGCAACCAAACCAACAAAAAATCACCACAGGCAAAAAAATCCAAACTAATTTGGAACAAGTTTGAAAGTTCAGCTTTCTTCAGGCAACTGAAATGATATAAATGCAAAACAAATGAGAATGCAAAATAAAAGCAGGAATTTAGCTGATAACAAAGTGCTTTGGTGAGAACATTCCCTCTGTTGCAGTGGGGATAAGGGAAGTCCCACGGGGATTTGGGGACCCTGGCTGCTGCGGGAGGCAAACACGGCCGGCTCTTCTCTCGGTCCTGCCCAGTCATGTGCTGTGTGTGCCCACACGTGGGTCCATGCAGCCCTTCCTGGGCATGTAGGGACAGGAGAGGGGGACAAGAGCCTGCCTGGGTCTCCCTGGGAGTGGGAACATCCTGGCAGGGCTGAGGCTGCAGGAGGAGAGCTGCTGGGGTCCCCATCCTGAGGATGAGCTACCTTGTCTGACCAGGTCACATCAGCTTGGCCAGGAGAAGCCGAGGAAAGTCCGTCGGATCCATGCACTGGGAGAAGCAGAGCCAGAGAAATCCGTGCAGGCCACCTGAGTGGTCGGGTATTATTTGGGTGTCTGGGAGGTGTTTCCTGTGAGCACAGGGAGCCCCTGAGGCTGGTCCCTCTGCTTGGGGTCCTGGGATATCTGGTGGACACTTGAGCTTCCCTTGGTTCCCCCCACAGCAATGCGCCACACCAGCCCAGCTCTGGTCACAGCCTCCCCTTTCCCTGGGGAAATAACCAAGTCCCTGGCTTCAGGTTTGTGTTCTTCAACTCCAGGCCATGTGTGTGACTTGCCCAGGAATCTGGCAGTTCTGTCCCACTGCGAACAGCAGGGAAGGCAGTGCTGCCTGAGCCTTACAGCTTGGAACACGCTGCCCTGTGCTCCCTGGGGCTGACGGGAGAGGCTGGGATTTCAGCTCACATCTTTTGAGGGTGCTGGCCCAAAGCATGGAATATGGAAACAAGTTTCAAGGGGGTGAGCTGTGCCTCAGCTTCCCAAATCCAGCATCGCCCTCCACCTCCAAGATAAATGTGCTTTTTGTGTTTTCCTTCTGCTTTTTGCTTAGATGCATCACTTGGGTGATGCCAGTCCTTCTGAGGATGTCCATGGGCTGAGATAACCCCAAAGAGATCCGTGGGAATTCATACAGGGTCAAGACTGGGATTTTTCAGCAGAAAATCCCTCCTGGCTGCGTCTGAGCCCTGGCACACAGGCAAGACTCCACTGCAGTCTGACATCCCTGCCTGGGCCCAGGTGGGAACAGCTTGGGGGTGACTGCTGACACCTTGGGCAGATCCAGGACACATGAGTTTTGTTTGGAGTTTTAATGATGGGTTTGCAGCTGTCTGCGCTGCCAATCTTGATCTTGGAACAGGACTGATCTCCCACCAGTGTTTCCCAGCCCAGATCCATGTGGGAAGGTGGCAGGATGGCTCAGAAGACAAACATCAACAAGCTGGAGGAGCAGCTGGTCTGTCCCATCTGCCTGGACGTGTTCAAGAAGCAACTGATGCTGCAGTGTGGGCACTCGTCCTGCCAGCACTGCAGGCTGTCCCTCCCCAGGGTGCTGGAGGGGCAGATCCTGTGCTCTGTGTGCTGCCAAGCCAGGGCCTGCAGCCCCCTGGCACCCAGCATTGTGCTGGCCTGTGTCATTGAGGTGCTGTGGAGCCAGGGCAAGGGCAGAGCTCACCTCAGAGTCCTGCCCAATGCATCCCACAGATGCACAGGCATAGAATCATGGAATGGTTTGGCTTGGAAGGGACCTTAAAGATCATTTCATTCCAACCCCCTGCCATTGGCAGGGACACCTTCCACTAGACCAGGTTGCTTCAAGCTCCATCCAACCTGGCCTTGGAAACTTCTAGGGATGGCAGCCACAGCTTCTCTGGGCAACCTGTGCCAAGGCCTTTTCACTCTCACAGGGAAAAATCTCTTCCATATATCTAACTAAAATTTTCCCTTTTTCAGTTTGAACCCATTTCCCCTTGATCTATCCAGTTCCTGATGAAAAGTCCTTCTCCAGCTTCCTTGTAGCCCCTTTCAGATACTGGAACTTTCTCTTCTCCAGACTGAACAGCCTCAGTTCTCTCAGCTTGTCTCAGTTAAGGCTGTGGCAGAGTTGTCCTCCCATGGAAGCTGTGGTGCTGCACAACAAGCTCCATCAGTACAGGAGAGTCCTTTCCCTCTCCTCCAAGAGCATAAAATGTCAGCCTTGACCTCAGCATCCCCATCCCCAGTCTGAAACACAGCTTACCTGCCTGGATGTCCCCCTGGAAAGGTCTGTATGCCTGAACAGGGTGAGCCATGAGTGTTCAGGCTCTTTGTGGCACATCCTTCCAAACAGAGCTTGAGGTGGATGGGCTGGTTGCTGGCTGAGACAGGGACCCTCTCTGAGACTACGAGCACAGCCGGAGCTGAGTGGGCAACCATGGTGCTCTGCAGGATGAGGGGCTGCTGAAGGGGGAAATGGGAGCACAAAAAGCAGCTGAAGAGCTGTGTGCAGGCAGCAGGTCAGTCCTGGTCTTTCCAGCTGCCCAGGGCTGTGAGCCAGCATGGGGGACTGTGTGCCTAGCCTGCTAGGGGGGGACACTGCCCAGGGCCATGGGCTGAGGGGAGCAGGGCCACTCTGCACACAGCCCAGCAGTGCCTCTCCAGTGGCTCCTGCAAACTGCAAAGGGTCACCAGGGACCTGCTCCTTGGTCCTGTCACCAAAATGCACAACCAGCCTGTGCCGACCAGAGGCCAGGGCATAAAATACGGCACCACCAAGGTAAATGTTTGTTCCTGCATCCCCGCCAAGCTGGGGCTCCTGATCATGCCTTTCCATGGGTTCAAGTATTGTAGAATCAATGTAATATCCTGAGCTGGAAGGGACCTACACGGATCATCGAGTCCAACTCCTGGCCCTGCACAGACACCCCAACAATCCCACCTTGTGCCTGAGAGTGTTGTACAAACACTCTTGGAGCTCTGGCAGCCTTGGGGCTGTGACCATTCCCTGGGGAGCCTGGGCAGTGCCCCACCACCCTCTGTGGGAAGAACCTTTTACTGATACCAACCTAAACCTTCTCTGACAGTGACAGAGCTCCAGCCATTCCCTCAGATCCTGTCACTAGGATGAGATTCTTACACCCTTTGATTGTTCAGGTACAAGATGACTGATCCTCAGCACCCACTGCTAACCCTTCAGACACTGCAAAGCAGCTCTTGTCTGTCCCTGGATCCAGGTGTCCCTGGAGCTGGTCGTGCTGGAGTGACTGATCCTTCACACCAGACAGTGCTGGGACAGTTTCAAAGCCATGTCCAGGTGGCTGGGACACTGCCTTATGGTGGCTGTCCTGGGGTATCCTTTGCCCTCCATGGACAGCTCTGAGCTTCCCAGAGCAGATCCCTCTTTCCCAGAGCAGATCCCTTTCCTGGAGCAGACCCCTCTTTCCAGGGCTGGGCATCCTTTGCTTTGTTTGAGTTCAGCATAAACACCACCAAAGTCCACAGTAAATCCCCACCAACCCATCACCCACAGAGTATCACAAGGTCTAGCAACCAGTAGTAACGTCAGCGTGCTTCCACATGCAGGGACCGGATGGGGTGTCCAGGGTGGTGACCGGAGTCGGTGACCAGGGTGACTGGGGTGATGGAGGTGGCTGGGATGGCCAGGGTGACTGGCTGGTCAGGGTGGCTGGGATCACCAGGATGAACAGGGTGATGGGGGTAGCTGGTGTCACTGGGCTGGACAAGGTCACTGATCATGGGGTGCCCAGGATGATGGGGGTGACCGGGGTCACTGGCTGGCCGGGGTGAGCAGAGTGGGCGAGGTCATTGTGATGATGGGGTGGCCAGAGTGACCAAGGTGGCTGGGATCACCGGGGTGACCGGGGTGACTGGGTTGGCCGGGGTCACTGCGATGATGGTGTAGCCAGGGTGACGCGGGTCCTTCCGCCGGCGCTGCCCGCCCAGCAGCGCCCGCACGGCGCCCGCCCCGCTTCGTGCCCTCGGCCCGCTCCCCGGGCAGCGACCCCGGAGCGGGGCCGCGCTCGCCCCCTGTGGCCCCGGAGGCCCCGGCGGAAGCGGCGCGGGGCGCACATGGCGCTGTACAGCGCGGCGGCCGCGGTGCTGGCGGGGCTGGAGCGCGGCGAGGGCGGCCTCAAGAGCCTCGTGTACAACAGCGGCTTCCCGGTGCGCCCGGAGGGGACGGGGGTGCGGGGCGGCCGGGGGGGAATCCCATTCGGGAGGGTGCGGAGGAGCCCTGGAGCCCGGCGCAGGCCCGGAGGCGCTCACCGCTGCCTGCCCCGCAGCACGTCCGGCAGCTGTACGCGCTGGTGTCCGAGACCCTCCGCTACGCCTCGGTGCTGGAGAAGCTGCTGGATGGAGCCGCGCTGCTGCAGGCCGAGAAGAAGCTGCCGCCGCAGCTGGCGAAGGTACGGGGAGTCGCGTAATCCCTGGGCCGCGGTGTGCGGGATTCGCGGTACCCTGAAGCCGCGGTGTCCTGGAGCGGCGGGGCCGGGCTCACGTCGTCCCCTCCCCTCAGGTCCTGGTGTACGACCTGCTCTTCGGCAAGGGGCTCAAGTGCGGGGGCCGGTGGAAGGCGCTGGCCCGGCGGCACCGGGCGCGGCTGGAGGCCGAGCTGGCCCGCATGAAGGTGCGGCACAAGGTGAGCCGCAACGAGGACCTGCTGGCCTCGGAGCAGGCGGTAAGCCCCGCAGGTGAGTGGGCTCGGGCTGGGTGGGCACCCTGTGCTGGGAGCAGTGGAGGGCCGCGTCTGACCTGTCCAGCGCCTGTAGCCTCCCAGGTCCCACGCTACGTCCGGGTCAACACCCTGAAGACTTGTGTGGACGATGTGATCGACTTCTTCAAGCGCCAGGGATACACCTACCTGGGCAAGGCAGCCAGGTGAGTATTTCTTTCTGCTATGCTGCCTTTCCTGGGATGTCAGCAAGTGGCATGGGATGAGGTCTGGTGGGTTGAAGGATTGCTGAACTTGGTGCTCAGGGTGGTTGGGCTGGGGTCTCAATCACCCCCCATTCTTAGATGCTGCCTCTCTGGGTGCTGCCTGGAGCTGGAGAGGAGCTGTGGGATGAAGGGGGTTCTCAGCCTGGGCTCTGCTGTAGGCACTGGGATTAAGACTTTGTATTCATGCTCCCTATGTCTCATGGGCAGTGTGGAGGAGCTGAAGGCCCTCTCCGGAAAAAAATTCTTGTTGGATCTTCATCTCCCGGAGCTGTTGGTTTTCCCTGCGCAGAGAGACCTCCATGACAACTTGCTGTATACTTCAGGACACATAATTCTGCAGGACAAGGTGAGGGAACTGGGGAGCAGGAAGTTGCAAGGGCAGGAAAACTACCGACAGGTGGAAGGGTGAGCTCCTTCCACAATGGCTCAACTTGCTGCAGCATTTAAGTCTAAGCAGAAACTGTGGGACTCCCCTGAGGCTTTGCTTCCATAGTTTGAAGGTTCAGGATGAAATCCTGGGGTATAAAACCCCCTGTGGGAGCTGGGGACCAGCAGCTGGGAGGAGCAGGGGACTGTGGGTTGGGCAAGGCTGTTGGTGGAGGGTGGTGGTGGCCTTGGCCCTGTGTCATGGTGGTCCCTGTGACCCCACAGCATCAGCCATGTCCGAGGAGGGGCCAGGTGTTTCTGCCCACCCCTTTGATGGTCTTTGCTCTCTTGCAGGCCAGCTGCCTCCCTGCCTTCCTCCTTGGCCCTGCTGCCGGTTCCCACGTCATCGATGCCTGTGCTGCCCCTGGAAACAAGACAAGCCACCTGGCTGCCATCCTGAAGAACAAGGGGTGAGGGCAGGGCTGTGTGCAGGGGTGGAGGGAAGGGGGGAGGTGGCCCTGGTCCCCCCGAGCCCACAGAGAGCACAAGAAGGTGGCAGGAAGAGCTGCAGCCTGTCACCAACTCAGGTGAGCTGGTGGCTCTGACAGTGCTGGGCCACTGGAAGGACCTGAGGGGACATGAAGTCATGTAGGGGTTCACTCCCAGCCTCCCGGCCCTGGCCCTATTCCATACCCCTGCCAGAGGGGAGGCAGCTCTCAAGGTCTGCCTGCCCAGTATTTGAGTGTTCCTGGGGGCCAGGTGGTCTGTTCACAGTCTCTCTTGGGCGCTGGGCTCTGCCTTCAGACAGATCTTTGCCTTTGATGTGGACCCCAAGCGCGTGGCCACCATGAACACGCTGCTGACACGGGCAGGGGTCACTGGCTGCCAGCTGGCCCAGCAGGACTTCCTGACTGTGGACCCCAGAGACCCCAAATACAGCAGGGTGACCCACATCCTTCTCGACCCATCCTGCAGTGGCTCAGGTAATGTGTTAGGCTCCAGCTGCTCACCTGAAGCTGGGCTGTGGGTGTGCAGACCCCAGGTGACAGCTCCTGTCCTGCAGGGATGGTGACCCGGGGGCTGGGGCAGGAAGCGGCCCCGAGTGCTGAACGCTTGCAGGCACTGGCTGGCTTCCAGCGCCGGGCCCTGAACCATGCCCTGAGCTTTCCAGCTCTCCAGCGCCTGGTCTACTCCACCTGCTCCCTACACCAGGAGGAGAACGAGGATGTGGTGCAGGCTGTGCTGCAGGAGTGGGGCTCGGCCTTCAGGTAGGTCTGGCTCAGGGAACTTGGGGGGCTGTAGGGGCAGGGTTTGGTGCTGACCCCTTTTCCATGCTGCAGGCTGGTGACTGCCTTCCCATCCTGGCCCTGCCGAGGACTCGCTGCCTTCTCTGGAGCAGAGAGCTGCCTCCGTGCTTCCCCTGCAGAGACCTTCACCCATGGCTTCTTCGTGGCTGTGCTGGAGCGGTGCAGGGAAGGGGCTGCTGCTCCCAGGTGAGAGGGGGCTGTGGGGGACTCCAGCTACTTCTGGGGGGCCCCATTGCCAAGGTCAGGGCTCCAGGCACCCAGGGGAGGGTGTGAGGGGACGTGGCTGTGGGAACAGAGGGCACTGGTGAGTGTGGCTCAGTTTGCTCTTGTCCACAGCTCCCTGCCTGCAGTAGCCAAGGAGAACCCACAGCCAGGAGAGGGAATGGAGCCAGGAGCAGCTCCCAAGAAGAGGAAAAAGAAAAAGCAGCGGGTGAAAGAGTGAAACATTTTCTGGACAGACCCCTTCACAGCTGGGGCTGTGGGGAACACACACTGGCCTGAACACAAGTCAAGCTATGTGCCAGCTGTAGTCATAGTGAGAATTCTGTAACACCGGGGACTGAGTGCCAACACTGGGACCAGCCTGGAAGGGGCAACTGCTCAGCCATGGCTGCTCCTTGCAGCCAACCCCCGCTCCACACCCTGCAGGGCTGGGGTCCTCCAGCTGGATTAAGGGTGGAGTATCATGTTTCCCCTCCAAAAAATTCCATCCCCGAGCCTGATGTGGAGCTTTGAAAAAACATTTCACTGTAGGGATGAAGCAGATTAAAAATTTATTTCTCTTCACTGTCTTTTCCAGGGTGTTTGTGCAGTCCTGCCCTGAAATTGCTACTGCTCATAGTAGAGGCAAAATGGGGGCAAAAAAGTGAAATACTACTACTACTAATCCTGTCCGTGCATCTGTCTTTGAATTGGGGGAGCAAGGACACACGAGCCAGAGGGTGCTGGACCTGAACCCCACTAGCACCCTGGGAATCCCAGCCCCAGGAATCGCACACGGGCACAGCCACGTGAACACAGTAATTTTATTTGAAACCAGGGACATAAGAAGCAAGGAAACAAAAATTGCACATTCACACTAAAATCCTCATCAGCCACACCAGGAATGATCCAAGTCTTCAAGTCAGTTAAAACGCAGCCTCCCCCCAAGCACAAGGGGCTCTCCCAGCAGGGCCTGTGTGGCAGGGAAGGGACAGCCTGGCTCCTCACGGGTATGTAGGACTACCTGGGGCAGCATCCAGAGCCAGGGTGCCCTCAGCCTTGTCCCAGCTCATCCCCATCTCATCAGAGCTGACCTGGCCAAACCCTGGCACCTCAAGGATGGGGAGTGGGTGCTCTCCTGGCCCAGGGTCAGTTTGGCAGGCACTAGCCCCTTCCCATCTGCTTCTTCCAACACCAAAGACACACTTTCCCAGCCTGGCTGCTCTCGGCCCACTGCATCCTCAGCCATGCTGGTGGGTGATGGAACATCCTCACCAGCACCTGCAGGCCCTTAATGTCCCCTTACTATGGGGCTGTGTCCCCTCTGTGCCACACAGAGCCCATCCTGCTGGGAGAGATGCCTCGATCCTGGCACTCAGCACCGTAATGTGAGAGCTCCTGCTCCTCACCCTCAGAGAAATAATTAAAAAATAAAAACAAACAAAAAAGGTTTAGTCACATCCACATACGTCACATTTAAGAGGAAGGGGATGATGTACAGCAGGGGGGAGCATGGCAGAGCCTGCAGGATGCAGCTGCGTTTCCCAGCACAGTGCATTCCCGCAGGCACAGCCAGGGTGGGAACAGCTAAACACTAACAGCTGCGGGACTGGCAACTTCACTGAACCAAGCTTGAAGGAATTTGAAGGCAATTTAGCTTAAATATAAAAATAAATTTTTATTTCATTAAAAAATGTTTAAATATTTGTGATTTTTTTTGGTTTTTTTTTTTCTTGCTTTTTTTTTTTTTTAATTTAGACCTCAGCAGACACACACACTCACACGGCTCGGAGAGTAAAAACCCGGCAGCAAAGCACTCCTGGGAACGGAGTGCCCATCCCTCACCTGGGGCAGGGCAGGGGGTGGCTCTTTGGTGACCCCCAGCTCTGGCAGTCTCTTTCCACAGGAGCTCCAAGGCAGGGAAGGGTGAGATTCCCACTCCTGGCTGGATGGGGACAGGGGAGGCAGCACCACAGTTCCTAGGAGCTAGTAAAACCCACAGGGATAGAGATGAGCTAAGAAATGAAAAACAACTTGGATTTGGGATAGGGGGGAGAATGCATCTGCTCTGGACTCCTTGTGTGAGCAATTCCAGATCCCCCTGAAGTGGGGAAGAGGTCCTAGGAGAGAGGGAAAGGGAGTGGAGAGACTGCCAAGGTTGGAACCCCCTGTCCTAGCTGCCTTCCAGTAACGACACGGAAGGGACAACTCCCCAGCACGAGCAGCCACGCAGTGATGCTACTGTCAACACCCAATTAGCCGGGGCACATCTCCCCCCAAGGACTGGTGCCCCCCAAAAAAGAAACTCCAAACAGCAAATCCGGCATAACCAACATGCCGCCACACACACGGTTCAGCTCTTCCTCCAAACTCGATTCAGTGAGTGCAGGAACAGGAGCACAGATAAAGCAGAACGGGGGAGCAGGGTGGGGGCAGCCCACAGCCCCATGGAGCAGCGGGAATGGGACAGGGGTGGGGGGACCCCCATCCTCACCCCGTGCCTCCAGCCCAGGTCCCGGGCTATGGCATGTCCTCAGCTGGAGGTAACAGGACATTAGGCCCCAGTGAGGAGTGTCACCTATAGCTACACCCATGTCAGTCACCTGTGGCACCGAAACAGCGCCAGGCTGGAACCAGCCCTGGTTGTGGGGATGGAACTGTGTTCACCAGGCCATGGGATGAACAATGGGAAAGATTTTGGGACCTGGTGAAGATGGTGTCTGACAGCAGCTCAGAACCCCAGCACGTCACCAGTCAGGCTCTGAGTGGGACACAGCCACGGGGCTGGCTGAGGGCTGGGGAGGGGCACGGGAACAGCTAGAAGAAGCAAATGGGGAGAAATTTACACATTATTAAACATGGCAAAATAAATTGAGGAAAAGAACATTGCGGATATGTACAGAGATTTGTCCAGCCTTGGCTCTGGAACTGTTCAAGTAACAAGAGTTTGGTTTATCCCGTCCCAGCACGGTCTCCGGTGGGTGTCAGGGGATGAGGCCTGGTCCCACCACAGGGGCAGCTCCAGCCCAGAACCCCCCACACGTGGGCCAGCGGAGCCCAGCAGCACCAGGGTTACTTTTTGCGGGTGTGCTGCCTCCGTGCCTGAAGCCGTTGGCGAGTGCCCATCTTGGATCCTGCCCCGATGGAGAAGGTGGGGGTGGATGAACCTGGAAGCAGAAAGGTTGCTCAGGTCTCTGTAGCTTTGGGATCAGCGTGATCCTCACCCTGGGAGGAACGGAAGGCTTGGCATCCCCCAGAGTCCAGCAGGTACCACCTGAGCCATCTCCCAGAGCACACCTGGCCCTACCTCTGTCCCCAGCCCGCGGGGACACCAGGACCCATGAGCTCCCCAAGGCTGGAGCACCAACTCCCTCCTTACCAAAGGAAGTGCCAACTCCTCCGAAGCTCGAGGCAGGAGTGCTGGGTGTCCTGAAGGAAATGGTGCTGCTTCCATTGCCCACGGCTCCTGGGACAGGTGTGCTCTGCCCAAAGGTGGGCACAGGAGCTCCTGGAAAGCAACAGGTCACTGTGAGCCAGGGTTGGCAAAGGAGAAAGAGCCTTTGGGAGTCAGTGGCACCCAGAAGAGGCACAGCATGCCATCTGGGGGCTGAAGCACCACAGTCCATCCCCCAGGACCAGCCTCTGCTCCTGAAAAGCCCTTTTAATGCGTAAGTTACACTTTGGATAATCCCTGGGCTCTCCCAACAGCAGGGCTGCACAGAAGGATTTGCCAGGGAGGAACAAAGACCTTGGCCTTTCTAGATCAAGGAGTTGCTCACTGTGTGGGTTTCAGTTCTGTGGGAGCTGGGAATATCCAGTGAGGATCTGAAGTGTTAGGGAAACCCTGAGAGCAAGCACGAAGTGATGGCAGCCATTGGCTGGCAGCATTCCAGCTCACCAAGGCATTCCAGGCAGCTGTTAAGGACTGGAATGATTTTGGCTCCTGCAGGACACTTGGATGGGCAGAGCTGGGATGCTGGTGCCTTTGCAGGGGCCAATGAACAGAGTTTAGGGATTCCCCTCCCCAGACAGCCAGGATCCTGACAGGCAGTGATGGGAGTGTCTTCCCTTTGTATGGCAAGGCTCAGCTCTGCATAACAGGGGCACTGGCCTCACCAGGACTGTGGACCCCAGGAGCTTGGCAAGGTCCATCAGGACTACTACTGCCCAACTCGAGACGCCCAAGATGGCTTGTTTGCCCCCACCCCCATCCTGGAAATGTTCAAGGCCAGGCTGGACAGGGCCCTGAGCAACCTGGCATAGTGAAAGGTGTCTGTGCCCATGGCAGGGGGATGGAACAATATGATCTTTAAGGTCCCTTCCAACATGACCCATCCATGACGACTCACCTCCAAATGCAGGCTTGCTGTTGGGAGTGCTGGTCATGGTGAAGGCGAAGGGCGTGCTCTGGCCCTGCGCTCCCAGCGCGCTCTGCGGCAGAGATGAGCCGAACGGCGCTGCTGCTGGGGCTGCCCCGCTCTGCCCAGCCCCAAAGCTGAAGGCCACGGCCGGGGACCCGCTGCTGAGGCCCGGCGTACCCATCCCAAAGGCGCTGGTGGAGGGGCCCGACTGGGTGGTGGCCCCGAAGGTGAATGGAGATGGGGTGGTGCCAAAGACGGCGGCACCGGTGCTGCTGCTTGTGGTCTGGGTGGTGGAACCAAAGCTGGATGTGGTGGAGGTGGCTGTTCCAAAAGAGAACACCGAGGTGGTGGTCCCAAACGCTGCCTGGGTGCTGCTGGTGCCGAAGGAGCCCTGGGCACTGGTGGTGCCGAAGGCTGGCTGGGCACCACTGCCAAATGCTGGCTGAGCCACTGACTGTGCCGGGGGGGCTCCAAAACTGAACTGGGGGGTGAAGCTGATGGGGCCAGCAGCAGGCTTGCTGGCGGGCACCTGGCTGTCAGCAGCCCCAGTACTGAAGGTGAGCTGGCTCCCAGTGCTGGGGTACGGTGGCGGTGGCTTTGCACTGGCACTGAAAGAGCTGCCAAAAGCTGAAACGGAGGAGCCGAATGTCAGTGGCGCTTGAGCTGTGGTGGCTGGGGCCGAGGAGGTCAGTGTAGTGCTCCCAAATATGCTAAAGCCCACAGTGGTGGCAGCAACTGTTGAGTTTGAAGGTACCTGGCCAAAGGCAGGGCCTCCTGGGACACTGGTGGTGGCAGTGACTGTGGCTGGAGGCGCCTTCCCGAACTGGAACACAGGCCCTGGGGTGGCAAAGCTGGTTTCCGTGCTGGGAGCAGAGCTGGCCAGGCCCCCGAACAGGAAAGGCTGTGTTGTGCTGGTGGAGGTGGCAGTGGTGAGAGTCACACTGGCAGCAGGGCCAGTGGAGGCAGGCGGGTTCAGTCCGAAGCTGAAGACAGGTTTAATGGTGGCATCCGTGGAGGAACTCTGGGTGGTGGCTGTTGTAGCTGCAGTGGTGAAGATGACGTTGGGAAGACCCGTGAATCCTGCCAGAGTAGCTGTGGAGGCAGTTGGTGGCTCTGAGGCTGGCTGTGCCACGGGTTTGAAGGCGAAAGGAGAAACTTTCGCTGGAGATGAAGCGGCAGTGATGCTACCAAAGATCGGCTTGAATATGGAGGATGTGGAGGACGTCGAGGCAGGGCCCGAGCTTGCAGACACGGTGGCTGTAGTGGAGGTGACAGCCGTGCAGGCTGCTGTGCTCTCACTCTTTGGCACAGCACCGAAGATGGGTTTGAAGATGGGGGTTGTGGTGGGCATGGCAGTGGGGGGGGTGGGCACAGCAGTGGCTGTGGTGGGCACAGCAGTGGATGCAGTGAGTGTGGCAGTGGCTGTGGTGGGCGTGGCAGTGGCCACGGTCACTGCTGGCTGGCTGGCTGGAGGGGTGTTCAGCATCCCAAACAGGATGCTTGGCTTTGGGAAGGAGGGAGGCTTGCTGGGGGTCTGGCCCAGCTCGGTGAACACAGGAGGGGCCAGGCTGCTGGGGGGTTGCACCGCCAGGGCAGGGGGGGCACTGGGGGCAGGTGTGCTCAACACAGGCATGGGCTTGGTGTCAGCAGAGATGGCAGGCAGAGAGCTCGACTCCAATGACACAGCAGGAGCAGGTGGCTGTGCAGCTGATGGAGGTGGTTGGGATGCTGCCACAGCTCCAGTGGAGTCTGGAAAGGGGAGAGAGCTTATTTACGGACAAGGGGGCACCTTCAGCAGCTCACCCTTCTGCCAGGTACCCACCCACTGCTGCAAAGGCTCCCGGAGCAGCACCCACCACACCCAAACCTCCATGCTTACCATAAGCCTCCAGCAGGACCAGGGGCTCAGCATTCCCAAAGGTGTCCCCTCAAGCCCTGCCTGCCAGCTCTGCTGCCAGCAGAGGGTTTTGTCAGCTGCCTCAAGCAGAGGTAACGAGGAGTTCCCATTGCACCTGCCCAACTCTGCTGGCGTTACACTGTGCCAATTCTCCCCCTCCTCCTCACCTGATGCTGTGGATACAGCCTGGCTGCTCTGCATCTTCTTCAGGCTGTCCAGGAGTGAGGAGCTGTCTGGGGCAGGAGCTGTGGAGGCAGGCATGGGCCCAGGGGAGGTCACAGCAAACGCCAGCGGCTTGGACACAGGCACTGTCTCTGCAGTGGTGCTGGGAACTGCATCTACAGGGAAACAGCAAGATATAAGGACTCACAAGTGGCTGTGATGAACAAACCCTTAGCAGAGCTTCCCAGCAGGCAGGGAAACTGCACCTACACCCTACAGCCCTGGGGAACCTCACCCAGCACCACATGGCATGAGATCTCCTCAGCTGGAAGGCATCAAGAGCACCCCCAGACCCGAGGCACCACTGGCCCAGGAGCTTCCTTGGCCCATGCTGCCCTGCCAGACCTGGGCTTGTTCCTACCCCTCCACAATCCCAGCCCATCCTTACCAGCCTTATCCTCCAAGACACTGTTGAACCACTGCAGCACTGCCTTCTTCTCTGCATCCAGGTCCTCTGAGGTGATGGAGTAGCCCAGCTGAGGCGGCGGGGGCTGCCAAGAGAGAGCAGCAGCAGCTTAGCTCCTTCCCAGGGAAGCAGGCAGAGCCTCTCTGAAGGTGTGCTGGCGACTGGCCGTGGCGAGCCCTGTGAAGCAGGTGGTCCTGCCGCAGCTACCGCGGAGCTCCGGTCCCCAACTCTGGTGGGCCCCCGGCGTGGCACTGAGGGCATGGCAAGCCTTCCCCAGGCCATTACCTGGTCCGGCAGCAGGCAGCACAACCACGCACAGCCCACCAGACACTGGGGCTGGGGAGAGCGTCACTTCCCACTCGGCCAAGGACGGGGCCTCCTTCCTGAGGGCAGGCAGGTCAGTGTGCCCCCAGCCCTGCAGAAATTGCAGTGAGCACATTCTATTGCCAGAGCGGGGCCAGAGGGGCTGTGAGACAGCGACGTACCAGCACCAGCTGGTCCCCACGGAGAGACGATAGCAACGGGATCTTCCGCTTGCGCTTCCCACTGCTCCCCGATGCGGATGGTGGGCTCAGGGAATTCTGCTTCTTCCACACTGGTGACTCCACCACTATAGAAGGAGACAAGTTAGGCCAAGCTCTGGGCAGAGAGGTGTTTGGTTGTAGTGACAGGGTTGTCCCTTCTGGCCCCGCTCTGGGTGGCCCCGCTCAGAGGGCAGAGCCAGGGGCACAGCTTGAAGCTGAGGACAAGGTTGTGATGCCCTGAAGAGCAGTTCCACATCCAGGAGGTCTGTGACAAGAGGCTGGCGGGGCTCTGTGGGGCAGTGGCCCCCTCCCAGCTCCATGGATGGTGCCAACACACTGCCTACCCAAATCACATGCCACAGCTGGCACCCTATCATGGGGGCCCACCTGCCACGGGCACAGAGGATTTCCTCTCCATTTTAGCTGAGGAAGCATTGGAATAAGCTCAGACTGGAATTTGGTCAGGGTGCTATTCATGCCACAGCAGGTTGTGGACTAAGGCTGACACCTGACCCGTGCTGGGCTGGGAGCTGGAGTTCCCCCTTGCAAGCCACCTCCCAGGCATCTGCTAGCACCCCAACACTGTCAGCATCCCCTTATCACTTGGAAATCCCACTAGAGCAGTCACTGAGGCCAGCAGAAGTGCCACTGCCTTGGGAGCAGCACATGCCAAGTTTCCAGGTGATCTCTCAAACCATTCCCACTGCAGACCTCAGCTACCTCCTGTCCTGCTCTCTTGCTTGCACTGGTAACCCATCCAACCTGGGTGCAGTGTCGGGGCACACCTACACTTACCTTTCTCTGTCTGCAGCTCCTTGTCTGACTTCACTGGGGTGGAAGCATTGGAACGAAGTGACTCTTCTTCCCTGTGTAAGCAGGAGAGACAGTTAGGGCCAACCCTGGGCTCAGCCCTGTCCCCAGGGAGCAGGATGAGACTGAACATGCTGAAGATTCGCACGAGGATCCCTGGTGTGTTTATTTGCCTCCTGTGAACAGATCTCAGGACAAAAGCTTTGCCCAGCTCCAGGCAGAGGAGTTGCTTCCTGCTCCAGACTCAGCTTGGCTGAGCCTGTGCACCCTCTGCAAGACGAGTCAGCCTCAGGAGAGTAGCTGGGGTCCTCAGATGGGAGTCACTGCCCCTCACAGGTTGGGCCCACCAAGGTGGTTGTGTCAGTTTTAGTTCTGACATAAGCTCAGGCCTCTCTGACTTGGCAAAGAGGAGAACACAGGCTGTGCTCCAAGGCAGGCATTAAAATACAAATACTGTGATTTGACTTTGAGATGGCAAAAATCAGGGCCTGTCTCTTCCCAATGATCCAGCAACCAGCAACTCAGGCCATGCCAATGCCACGAGGCACCATCGCCACTGCTGCAACCTGTGCCCGTAAGTCTCTGACCCGGCTTGGGAGCGGGCCGGGGTGGCACAGCTTGGACGTGCCACAGCATGACAAGGTGGCCGGGAGACCAATTGACACAAGTGGGTCTCCTGATCGTTATGTCTGGGAGAGGGGCCTGGACTGTCCCAGCTCCAGTGGAAAGTGGGACTTGCATGCTAGGATGGCTGGGAAGGACTGCTCTCTTGCCGGCTGGCCATCAGTGAGCAGGCACTCACCAGGTGACTGGCTGGTTACCTGGCTTTCTTGAGAGGCCACTCCGGTGTCTGGGGGCGGGAGGACGCTGGGCTGGACAGTGGGGAGACGCTCACACCACTTCTCTTCCACAGCTGGAACGCAGAGAGATACCAGCAGTAACTTGGCGTGGGGCTGGCAGAGAGCACAGCCCCTCTCCTCCCTGCTCACTCACACTAAGCCCCATTGCCTAGGGCCATAGCTATTGAGCCCAATGAGCTGAGAGCCTCTCCTGCTTCACCACCACTTATCTCCCTCCACATTTTAGGGAGCACAAAGTCTGGCCACCCCAAGCTGAATCCACATGGGGAACAAGCAGCCTCCAGGGCCTTTACAGCCCTGGCTGAGCACAGGGAGGGAGGACACTGCTGGGCCAGCCTTCATGTGACACAGGCAGAGGCCACCCAGCTGCTTTGGACACCCTTGTGTGTAGGGCTGCTCTGGCGGGAGCCAGGACCTCCTTGCCAGGAATTCAAAGCACATGGATCCCAATGCAAGGGTCAGACTCTCTGCAGCCCCAGCAAACCCCTCCCTCTCACCGCCTGGAGCAAACCTTTCCCCACACAGACAGAGCTCCACTGGCCATGTCTATGTGTCCCTTGCATGTCTGCAAGCCCAGCCAGGCCACAAGCAGTGCTCCATCATAGCCAGCAGCTGGCATCTGGGTCAGAGTGGGAACACACGGCTCCCACACTGCTGACTCCAGCTGAAAGGATGTCAGCACAGCAAAACCATTTTTTTTTTTCCTTTACCTGGATCTATCCAGTCTAGCAGACTGGGCAAGGAGGAGGAGGGAGGGGAAAACAGTCGTGTTCTTGGTTTGGTGTAAAAGCAGCAGTACAGCTCAGCCTGAGATTCCGCCAAAAACCACATAATTGCTGCTTGGCCCATGGCCCACAGCCCACCTGATCCCCAGGGTGGTGAGACTGCCAGCCTGAGCCACACTGGGTCTAGGCCTCCAGCCACACCAGTCTCCTCACGAGCCCAGAGCTGGGATTACATGGGTGATCCCAAAAGAATGTCAAGCTACTGTGTCCCTACCTGTGCGAGGCCCCGGCTGGAGCTGTAGGAGCTGGCAATGGCGTTGCGGATGGAGCTGGGGATCCCACCAGCATAGGTGTTGTTGAGGGAACTCATGGAGGAGGTGCGAGACCTCTTGTTGGAGCAGTCATCGGGGCAGTGCGAGATGAGGCCCCTCTTCAGAGAGCCCGGCCTGGAGGGGGATGAAGGTCTGATTTGCCCCTCACCGCTCCTGCCCACCAGTCCCTTCCATGCAGGGCAGGTGGAGGAAGGCAATCTTGCTCCTTCTTACAGCACAGGGCTTAGAAACGACCCTCAGCAGCAGCACAGCCCTGCTGTCACAGGGTGACAAACTGAAGGGCACAACCACAGCCTCCCTTGCTCTGCCCCAAAGCCAGGCTCTGCAAGCAAAATCCAAACCCCCTTTTCCAGATCCCACAGACATTTTCTCCCTCCCGTCCCAGGAGCTGCTTTTGGCCCATTGGGCACTTACTTGGGTATGAGAGAGGCAGGGGCACCATTGGCTACCAGTGGCTCAAACGCTGACTGCCCACTTCCACTGCTGTCGTGGCGCCTGTGGAAAGAGAAGGTGAAAGCCTATGACAGCGTGGAAGGCTCTTCCAGCCTGGGGAAAGGCAGGCTGAGCACCCAGAGAGAGATCAAATCTTGTTTTTTTCCTAGCACAAAATGCCTAGGACAGAGCTTTCCCCCATCTACACCCTGCTGCAGATTTTCTCTGTGGGCCTGTCCTCACTGACTCTCACCCCAAACACCAGGAACTCCCCCAGCTGCCTCCTGGGCACAGTAGTTTGGTGTAAGAAAAAAAATACAAATCTTCGCTTAAATCCATTACTATAGGCCAAAATACTTCCAGAAATGAGCTGCTGAGTCCTTCTGAACAGACCCGAGCTCTGAAACTCCCACCTCCGAGCTCTTCCTAACCAGTGTCCTGGACGGTTCAAGTCAAAAACTGAACTCCCCTTCCCACTATGATTTCATGAGGATCTGAAGTGTCAAAATCACAGAAGACATGTTGTGTTCCCTGCTGTGAAATGGAGCTGGAGGTGTAGGACAGCCCTGTCACTTGGCCAGGAGCTCCCCTCAAGCCCAGAGCATGCTGACCCCAAGGCACAGGTGATTCCACACTCTCCAGCTGACACAGCTCCTTTCTGTCCACCAAGTACACGGAATTTTCTACCTACAAGCATTCCTCACACTTGCCAGACATCAATGACTTCAAAACTGGCTTTTGTGGCAGAGCTATGTATTGCCACATTAAAAAAAGTTTAAAGAATAATACCCTGAGCTGATCCTGTCTGTGTACCCATTCTGTCGTCACCCTGATTGGCTCTTGTGGGGCTCAGATCCAGTGAGCCAAGTGTTCAGAGACAGGAACTCAGTGCTGGAGGAGGATGGTGTGCTCTGCTTTACCCTGCTCTGCTCCCTGGGTCACCTCCAGCAGCAGCCCTGGTGCAGGACAATGCCCCAAGCACTGCCCAAGCATTGTCTCAGCTCCCCAGCCCAGCCCAGATGGAACAGCCTCCATGGCCACAACTAGGAAGGATGAAGCAACTGTTGGAGCAAGTCCAGAAGAGAACTACAAATTTGCTAAGGGGACTGGAGCACCTTCCCTATGGAAACAGGCTGAGACATCAGGGGCTGTTCAGCCTGAAGAAGGTTGTGTGGAGATCTCAGCAGCCTTTCAGGATCTGGAGGAGCCTGCAAGAAAGCTGGAGAGGCACTGCATCAAGAAGTGCAGTGATAGGACAAGGGGGAAAGGCTGCAAAGTGAAAGCACGGTAATTTAGATTGGATATACAAAATAAATTCTTCCCTCAGAGTGGTGAGGACCTGGCACAGGTTGCCCAGAAAACCTGTGGCTACCTCATCCCTGGAAGTGTTCAAGGCCAGGCTGGACAGGGCTTGGTGCAACCTGGTGTAGTGAAGAGTGTCCCTTTCCACGATAAGGGGTAGCTCATTGGATGAGCTTTAAGGTCCCTTCCAACCCAAATCATCCTATGATTCTATGAAAAACAGGAGGATGGGATGGCAAGGCAGTGCTGTGCCTGGGTAGTTGGAAAGGCTTTGGCAGACCATGGCTCTCAGGATTTACTCCTTGTCCTTCCTAGAACACTGGCGAAAACACAGCACTCTCCCTCCTCTGAAAGCAGGGATGGAAGTTGCTGGCCTTGAGTAACAAAAGCAGCAGTGCCTCGTTTACTCTCTTGTTTCACCTCCTTCTGCTAGATCAGCTCCCAAGGGAAGCGCACGGAGCTCTCCAAATGCAATGCTTCCACCCGGTAATCCCGTCTCTCCTGGGAGCCCAGGGCTGACGGAAGGACGGAGCCCACGGCAGATACCAACACTTCCCACCATGCTTTCCCAGTCTACAAGCCTCCGTGAGAAGCCACTTCCCACAACACATCCCAGCCAGGCAGGGGAACACACTGGACCCACACCTAAACCACATTCCTTTGACCTCAAAACCTTGGAGGACTTTTGGATGCAGCACCAAGGGCCGGGTGATGGATGGGGTGTGCTTCCTCTCCGCAGTTCACTTCTCACAGTACTTTTCCAGCCCTGACTCCAAGTCTCATGGGGCCTGGCACGCTCTGGGACACATCCCATTCATCACCTTTGAAGCAAGAATCCCATTTGTGACCTTCCCAACGCA
The DNA here is from genome assembly GCF_020740725.1 of Corvus hawaiiensis. Taxonomy (NCBI): domain Eukaryota; kingdom Metazoa; phylum Chordata; class Aves; order Passeriformes; family Corvidae; genus Corvus; species Corvus hawaiiensis. The sequence goes on along the minus strand of NC_063232.1, from coordinate 11,042,682 downwards.
CTGGCTGCAACTTAAATTGCTGCCTTTTTACCTTCTCTTGCTCTCCTGATCATTCCCAAAAGTCTGGTCCTCTTCCTCCTCTTCCTCCACAGCCCTTTTCCTGCTCTCCCTGATGGCATTCAGCACAGTCTCCTTCGCACACGGGTCAGGGCTGCTGGTGGCCGGGAAAGCCGGAGGCGAGATCAGCTGCTCCAGACTGCGGAACAGAGCAGAGTGAGGTGTGAAGCAGGCTGGGCTCCCCGGTCTGATCCCCCCACAGAAGCGCGGACACGGCTCTCCCACGCGGCCCTTCCCGGAGGTTTGGACAGCACCATCCTCCCAGCCACATGGTAGCACTCGGGATGGGATGTTGATCCCGGACACAGCACACCGGCTGAGGGCTACCGCCGGTGTGTCCTGGTCCCCATCGTGGCTGATAACCGGGCTCCCCCAGGTGTGTCCCGGTCTCCCCCATACTCACGCCGGGGAGCGGGCGATGCCGACGGCCGGCGGGGCGATTCTCACGGTGACGGGGCTGCGGAGCGGGCAGGCGCGGCGGGCCCAAGGCGCGCTGCGGGGCGAGCCGCCCTCCCACCGGGCGGCGGACAAGCACAGCGGCACGGCCGGCCGGGTCTGAGGCAGCGGGTACCGGCGGCGCGGGGCCTGCGGCCGGCAGCGCGGAGCCCTGCGGGGACAGAGCGCGGTCAACACCTCCGACGCGATCTGGAGCTTCCCCGCGCGCCCTACCCCCATCTTCCCCTCGCTTACCCGGGCTGGGGGCGACGCGGCGCGGCCCTCGCGGCCGGGCCCCCGTTGGCGGCGGCTTTGCCGGGCAGGCGCGGCGCGGGCGGGCCGGGCCGCATGGCGCACCAGGCGCCCGCCGCGCCCAGCGCCGCCGCGCCCAGCAGCGTGCCCCGCAGCAGCAGCCAGGCCAGGGCGAGCGCCAGCGCGGCGGCCACGGCCAGCGCGGCCCTCACGGCCCCATCGCGCCGCCCGCCCGGCCCCGCGCCCGCCATCGCCGCGCGCCCGCCGCTCCCGGCGTGCTCTGCGGGGCGGGGCGGGGGCAGGGGCGGGGCTTAGCAACCGGGCAGGAGCTGCGCGGGGGGCGGGGCTTGGGGGAACGGGGCCGGCCCGCTCGGTACGCACTGCGGGGGCGGGGCTCGGGACACGCCGGGCAGGCGGGGCTTCCCGCCTCGGCGCCGCCGGTCTTGCCGCCGTGCACCGAGGGGGCGGGGCCCCGCGGGTAGGCGGGGCTTAGTGCGCGCGAGAGGAACCGGCCCGCTCGGCGTCAACGCGGGGGGGCGCGGCTTCCTGGGGCGGAGCTTCCGGTGCCTCCCGCGTGGATGGGCGGGGCTCCCCGGGATGGGCGGGGCTCCCCGGGATGGGCGGGGCTCCCCGGTGAGCACGGCCGGTTCTGCCCCCGCGGGCTCCCGGCATGCTCTGCGCGGGGCGGGCGCGGCTCCTCCCGGCCCCGCCCCGTGTCCCCATCCCGCCCCCGTGACCGCTCCTGACGCCCCTGTCCTCCCTTCTCGTCCCCCGGCCAGGGTCTCGCTCGTCATTCATCACCCCTGCCCCAGGCCATGTGCCCCTGTCCCCACCCGGACCCTCGGGCCTGCTCCACCCCCACCCCTTCCCCACCACGTCTTCCTCACCCAGATTCCAATTTCTCCATCTACTACTCCAATCCACCGTCCTGTTTACCACCCCAATCCCCATGTCCTCCTTCTCCCGGTTCCTGTGTTCCCATCTTGTCTCTTACACCCCCCCCTGCATCATTCCAGCCTCTGTGTCCCCCTCTCTGCCCCTCCCTATGTCCCCCTCCCCATCCTGTCCCGTACAGCCCCCCCTACACCATTCCAGCCTCTGTGTCCCCCTATCCCCGTCCCTGCATGTCCTCGCATGTCCCCAGTCCCAACCCCGTATCTGACCATGCGGCCCACGTGCAGAACACGTGGGCACAGTCCTGCCTGTCGCCAGTCACCACCGTGTCCAACCTGTCCCCTTGTCCCAACTGAAGGGTGCCACTGCCACCACCCTGCTCTGAGGACAGAGCAGTGGGAAATTCACTCTGGCTGGCTGTGCCCTTAGGGTCCTCAGGAGACATGGCTATCCCTGGGGATATCCCCGCTGCTGCAAGCCAGCTCTGTCCTGCAGAGCAGGGACCATGGCAGGCAGCGACAACAGCAAGGAAAATGACAGGAGCCTTGGCAGGGATGGTGGCTGTCACGGGGCTTTCCGCACCTCAAGGGTCTGGGTGGCCCTGGCAGGGCTGGAGGACACTAGGTGCTACCCAGGATGGGTTAACCATGCTTAGGAGGTGACATTCCCCTTAGATCCCTGTCTGGACTCCATGGGCCACCCAGCAGCAGGACCGCCTTGCCATGACTCTGCCAGGGTGAGCCTACAGCCCGGGATGATCTGCATGGCCTCCCCACTGCAGCATCACCCCCCCAGGAAGGGACTGGAGGTCAGGAGGCCAAAGCCACCCGTGCTCCTTGGGACTGGGCAGGGACCAGGTCCTGGTGCCCTCTCAGCAAAAAGATGTGACATGCAGAGTGGCCATGGGGACACACAGGTGTGGGACAGGGGGGGCAAAGGCTGGAGGTCATCACCAGGACAACACCTGGGTCACCTCGACACCAAGTGATTTTGGGGGCCACTGAGCACACTGAAGGGGTCAGAGCCCAGGACCCTCTTGTGACACAGGTCCCCTGCATCCCCCCCCAAGCTGCGGGGCTGGGCTGAAGGCTTTATTGAAAAATCCAAAACAAACAACATGGTCGTTATTATCATACAATGAAAACTCAAATCAACCTGCCCTGCATCCCTGTCACCAGCTGCCAGCACCAGGGACACCGCAGGGACCCTCCTCCCACACCTGGCTGAGATACAAAAGGGACAAGTGGATTTGGGCGAGAACAGTGCCACTGTCCCCCAAGCCCCCGCTGCCACTGTCACCCCCATGCTGCTCCCCGGCCCCCAAGGCCTGAGGTAGTTGGTCGTGCAGGCGAGACTCCCCCCCAAAAAAGTGGGGAGGGTTTTGGGGCTCCCTGTGTCCTGCAGGAACGGGATGGTTGGTATTGCATCCTAGGGGAGCCAGCACGGGTTGAGGGTGGGGAGGCAGCAGGACCCCCGGGGGCAGGTCCAGGTCCCTCTGGCGGGCTGGCGCACAGAGCGGGTGGGCTGGCAGCAGGGCTGGTGGAGGACATGGGAACAGCGGGTCCCTGCACGCTGGATGGCTGTGTGGAGGGGTGGCAGCTCCGAGGCCACGGTGGTGGCAGGTCCCACTGCTCCAGGTGCCAGCTGGGTGCTGATGGGTGGGCGCCGTTGGAAAGCACGTAGTGACAGCCCAGCCCCTTCCCAAAGGGAGAAAGGCCAAATCCTGTGCTCAGCACCCCGAGTGGAGGGACACTGGCCCCAGCAGGGGCACCAGCAGGACCATGGGGGATGGGGACATCGCTGCCTGGTCTGACGTCACTGTCTCCACTGCAGCGAGATGAGCTGGGGGGCCCGGAGGTGGCTGATTCCCCCCTGCCCTCTGAGCCCCCTGCTCAAGGCACAAAGGTTCCCTTGCTGGTGCCAGCCCCATGGCCACCCCTGCCCACAGCCACACTGGCCCTGGTCCCCCTGCACCCAGGAGGGTGGCGGTGGCACCAGGGTGGCACCAAAGTCAGCAGGGTCAGGGAGTTGTTTGCTCTGGCTTTGGGATGCTCTGGTTTTGGGGCACCCTGGCTGCCCCCCAAACCCTCTGTGCTGCTGCCCTAGAGTCACCCCCCATCCCCAGGAGCTGGTGGCTTGTGCAGTGGCACTGCGGTGGCCCAAACCCGCACCCAGCACCTTGCGGAGGGCTTATTGCTGGCATGAACACAGTGATCTGTCAGGGCAGAGCAGCCCAGCTCAGGTGGGGCTTGGAAGGTGTTTTGGGGACCTGGAATGAGGCGCAGGAGCTCATGGCAGCACCGCTCCTGCTGCCACCCCTTTCCCAGCTGTTCCTGGCACCCCGTGTCACTGGCCAGGGTGTCCCATGGGAACACCACCTCCCAGCCTGCAGTGGCCAAAGGCACTTGGTGCCCCTGCCGAGTGGGAGCACACTTAGCACCAAGCCTAGCAGCACCCCGAAAGCTGTCCCCCACCCAGTGGTACCCCTGTGGCCTTCAGCATGCTCATTCCTGGGGCGGGGGGACGTTCATGTCGAGCCAGGGGCTGGATTAAGGCTGGAAAAGCAACGAGAGGCAAGAGAAGCCCGACCGCTCTCGCTCAACCAGAGACGGCTCTAAGAGTTCCCATAATCTGTGCAAAAACAAAACTAAAGGGTTAAAGACCCCCGCGCAGACACCTCCCCCCGCCCCCAGCAGCTCTAATAAATACAGGTGCGGTTTGCGCGAGCCCTCGCCCCGGGCCCGGGCTCTCGCTGGCGGCTCGGCTCTGGTGCTGGAGGCGGCTCCTGGGGGGACACAGGGGATGTGTGCTTCAGGGGGGCTTCTGCACCACTTCCTTGGGGATCTTGTCAAAAGACTGCACCAAGTGGGGTCCCAGGGGTGTCCCCCGCAGGGTCCCTGCTGTCCCCCGTGGGCTGCTTCTACCACTGGTGCTAATCTGCAGCTATAGGCGGGAAGACAGGGTCAGGGGGTGCAGTGTCCACCGGCATCCCTCTGCCCCAAACCGCTGGGACCACAGGGCTGCTCTAGCAGCACCTGGTGGCCTTGCCTGGGGGTGATGCAGATCCCACAAGCTCGGGTTTCTCCACATAGGATTTTGCCCATGTGTGCCAACTATCCCCAGGCTCATGCCAGCTGCAGCAAAACCTGCTCACTGCCATGGATGGCAGGCAGGGCCTCTCCATCCTGCCCCACCTTTTCTGGGAGCAGCTGCCCAGCTGGAGCAGGGCTGGCACCACTCACCGTCCTCCTCCCAGCCTTCCGCCACTCCAGCCAGCTCGTAGTGCTTCTTGCGCAGCTCCCCCAGCTTCTGCCGCTCCTTCTGCAGCTGGTTCTCCAGCTCCAGCACCCGCACCTGGGGACATGGCCCAGGACATGCCCAGCCAGCACCCTGGTACGGCGCTGGGCCAAGCACTCCCCTTTCACACCCATTATGCCCCCAATGTCGAGCCCAAAGACCACAGAGGTGCATCCCACGAGTGCACCAATGACAAGCAGACCTGGGGAGGGGATGGAGCTCAGGTAGGCACTGCTTGTGCAGGCAGGTGAAGGCGCAATGATCTGTGTGGGCACTCCAGGCAGGGGAATTCCCCAGAGCTGCCCCATGCCAGGTAGAGGTGGGTGCTGTGGGTAGCACACAGGGGACCAGGGTGGCCATGGGCTGCTATGCCATGATGGGAGCAGCACAGGGGAGGGATCAAGGACCAAGTGCATATGACTCCTGGGCAAACACCTTGGGCCTCCCCTGTGCTTGTGCTACCTGGGGGCAGCTGGGCATGGTGACCCCAAATTTGATGCCCCACCCTGGGCAGCCCAAGAGAGACATGACCAGGTGTTTCCCAAAACATGTGGGAATTTCCTACCTGTGAGTCCATCTCCTGACGCTTGATCTGGGTGAGTGTCATGCCGGAGAAGTCCATGCTATCTGTGGAGAAAGACACCACCAACCCGCCTCAAGCTCTGCTCCCCACTCGGACCCCCTGGCAGCTCCCATACCACTGGCAGGATCTGGCATCATGGGATATGCAGGGAGGGAGTGAGGGGCAGCCATGGGCAGAGACCAGAGGGGCACAACCAACCAAGGGTGGTGAGTGCCAAGAGCACTCAAGGTTTTGGGGTCAGGTGTGTGCTCCAAGCATTAGGACCAGAGGAAACGACCTCAAGTTGTGCCAGAGGAGGTTTAGGTTGGATAAAAGGAACAATTTCTTCACAGAAAGGGTTATTCAGCACTGGCAGAGGCTGCCCAGGGCATGGTGGAGTCACAGCTCCTGGAGGGATTTAAAAGCCATGTAGATGTGGCACTTGGGGACATGGTTAGTAGTGGGGGAACAATTAAACTCAATTGTCTTAGAGAGCTTCTCCAACTTAAGTGATTACATGATTCTAAGATCCCTGCAGCCCAGCACTTACCTTTCTCCTCCACCTGAGACTTCCCAGCCTTGGTGGAGGCCACCACACTGGCTGTGGCCTGGTTGACGCCCCGGGACGCTTGTTGGAGCTTGCAGAGGTTGGCGCTGTCTTTGTCTGCCTTCACCTGCCGGGACAGTGAGGAGGGGTCACACCCCGCCTGGCAAGCAGAAGACCAGCCCCACGATTTGGGGTGACCACATGGTGCCCCAGCATCACCCTGAACCATGGGCAGGGGAGCAGCCTTGCTCCTACCTTGGAGGCTGCCACCAGCTGAGCGGTGCTGGCCGCGATCTCCCGGGAACAGACCATCAGCTCCTCGAATGTCCCCTTGCCTTGCACCACCAGGTCGGCAGCGTCACTGCAGGAGAGCAGAGAGGGGCTGGAGCATCGTCCCACCATCCATGTCCCCTCCCTGTGGTGACGGCAGGACTCTGCCATCCTCTCCCCGCTCTGGTGACAGTGGCACTTACACCATGACAGTGGCACCCCAGCCCACTGCCTTGGAGGCGGAGATGAGACCCTCGGTCCAGCGTGAATTCTTGGCATAGAACTCCTTGGGGGATGCTGCACCCTGCCGTTGGTAAAGGCACAATTAGTTACTGGGCACCCCCCGACCCCTGCTCTGTGGGGAAAGGAGGAGGTCAAGGTGTCATTCAGGATGTGTGTGGGAGCTGGAGACACACTGAACTTGGGGGTTGTGGGGTCCCCCGTGTGGGAAGGGAGATCAGGGATCACCATGACACCCCAGGAACCATAACCAGGGTGAGACTCTAGGGTTGGAGAAGAGCTCCTGGCAGCTGGGGGGGGAAGTCCCAGTGGGCCAAGGGTTGGAGCAGCACATCCCAGCAAGTGCGCAATGAACCCCAGCTGGACAAGCACCCGTCTTCATCCCTGCCTGCCCCCTTGCCTGCATCCCTGTCCCAGCTCACCCGTCCACTCTCCACGATCTCTCTCTGGAGGTCCTTGGAGGCCAGGACCAGGACATGGATGGCCTGCATGAGGCCTGTGCAGGAGCCCAGGATCCTGCAAGACAAACACCACTGAGCCCCACCTGTGGAGCAGCTGCCCTGCCTGCAGCACCTGTCCCCATCCTGCCTGCCTGGCTCTGTCCAGTGCCCCGACCACCACTCACCTCTCGTTCACTTCCAGTTTGACCCCAGTGTCACCAGCCCGTGCCTTGCTCAGCATCTCCTGGTTGAGGGGAGAGAGGCTGTGCTCAGCCCAATGCGCCTCTCTGGCCTCTCCAGCGGTCCCAGCAGGCCCCCAGCACGGTGCCTGTGGGCACCTCTCTGCTCATGGTGACCTCACCTCAATACGGGCAGATGCCGTTTCGATGGCTGCGGCTGTTGCTGCCATCTCCTTGTCCACCAGGTCACCCAGCTCCTCCTGCCTGACGTCCAGACCTCTGGGACGCAGCTCCTGGGGATAGGATGGGATGAAAGGGACTGTCCAGGAGCAGTACAGTCCCTGTGGTGGTGCCTGCCATGGCCTGATCCCATCCCACTAGCCCTCCTGGGGCACCCACCTCCCCAATGGCGCTGATCTGGCCCAGGCAGGCTGTCACCAGGCTGCAGTCAGCACTTGCCACCGTCCCTGGGTCTTGCAGGGCGCTGAGGTAGCTCACAGCCGCACTGCCACACTGCTTGCACAGCTCCAGCAGACCTGCATGGGCAGCATGGGGGGCTGAGGGGGCCACATGTGGGGAGGAGATGTCTGGTTCCTACCCACCACAGCATCCTACCTGCGCTGGCCTCTGCCTGCCCTGGTTTCTGCCCACTTCAGCACCCTACTTGCCCCAGCATCCCGCCCACCTTATCCCAGCATGCTGCCATGACCCCTGCCCACCCTAGCCTCTGCTCACTCCAGCATCCTCCTTGCCCTGGCCTGTCCTGGCACCTGCCCACCCTGACATCTGCCCACCGCAGCCCCTGCCCACCCTGACATCTGCTCTCCCCAGCCCCTGCTCACCCTGATCCCCTGCCCACTTTGGCCCCTGCCCACTGAATTCCCTGCCTACCCCAGCCCCTGCCCACCCTGACCCCTACCCACCCCCACCCATGCTCACCCTGATCCCCTGCCCATTCTGACCCCTGCCCACCCAGCCCCTGGCCTGGGGCAGCACTCACGGTCAGCAGGCTCCACAGGGGCCACATGGGAGGTTGCACTGCCCTGCAGGAGCGTGTCGCTGACCAGGTGGGCAAAGAGGGCCAGGCAGGGCAGCAGGGAACCCACAGCTGTGGCAGGACAGTGAGCACAAGCCTCAGTGCCCACCGTGCTGCTCACCCGCCCCGCATGCCAGGGCTGCCCCTGTGCCCCCTGCCCGGGGCTGCCACCTCTCACCTGCGCCATCCAAAAGGTACTTGCTGTGTGCGTCCCGCAGCCGCTCTGCGCACTCGGAGGCTGCCAATGTCCGGGACAGGAGGCAATCTGCAGGCAGACAGCAGGCAGGGCTCAGCCGGGAGCACAGGGAGCAGGCAGGCTGGGGTAACACCAGCTTTGGGAGCAGCAGGGGCGTCACCTGCTGAGCCGGTGCAGCTGATGTGAGCAGGATCCTCCATGCGAGTCAGGGCGTCCTGCACCATGCGCTCGGCCTCGCGCGCGGTGCCCTGCAGCAGGGACAGCTGCTCCTGGGCCAGGCGCTGCTGCAGCGCCCGCTCTGTGCTCTCCTGCTGGGCCAGAGCTCGGCTCAGGGCCCCTGCTGGGCCACTGGGCATTCCCTGCACTTGGCCCCACTGAACCCCTCTGGTCTGGCCAGAATGGGGATGGCCATGAGGACCCTCACGGTACCTTGTCTCTCAGCTGGGTCTGCAGCGTCTCCAGCTCTGTCCTGCTGTTCTCCTGCTCGCTGCTGAGCGTGTCCTGAAGCTGCTGCAGCTCAGCCTGCAGAGCTGCCATCTCGTCCCTGTGCTGCTCTGCTGCTCGGCTCAGCCTGTCCCTCTCCTGCTCAAGGCTGGCAATCCGAGTGTTCTGCTCTGCTCCTGCCTGGGGGGGCATGAAACAGCAGTCGGGGCTGTGCCGAGGGTGAACTTTCCAGTCTGGGGACTCATTCCAGGCTCGGGTCACCCTGACTGTCCCTGCTGGGTGCACCATGGCCTGTGCAGGCACAGCTCCCCACTCCCCCAGCAGCACTGATGACCTTACCTGGTGACAACTGAGGCTTCTGGGGAGCCCTTTCACTTTTGTCAGTGAAAATGCATTTTTATCAAGACTGTCACCATCCTGATGGAGGACTGGATGCAGGGTGGTGCCTCTGCCCCATCCCCATCCTGCTGCTGAGTCTGCCCACTTCATAGATGGGTGACTGCATTTTCCTGCCAGCTTCTACCCCCTGCAACGAGTCCAGGCACCCCTGCTGTCTTCCACAGCTCTGCAGGCATGGGATACCCTCTGGCACATCTTGCAGTGTGATGCCACACTGCTACCTGGGCTTAGAGCAGGCAAAGCTGCTGACTGACCCTCTTCTTCCAGGCATTTTATTCCATGATCCCTGCTGCTGGAGCCCATTGGTCCACATACCACCACACCCAGGAGTGTGAAACCCCCTTGTGTGACATCAAACCCACTCAGATGTGGGAAAGAAGATGACAGGGAGCTGGTTTTGAGGTCAGTGGCGGGTATCACCTCTCGAATGGGTAAGGCCTGGCTACCCAGCCCAGAGGGGTGCTGGGGGCCCCCATGTGCTCTCACCTGTGTGCTGGACTCCAGTGTGCCCTGGACCACCTGCAGCTCCTGTTTGCTGGCTGCCAGCTCCCGCTTCAGTGTCTCCAGCACCTCTGCCTGCTCCTGAGACTGCAGCAAGGGGAGAGGTTGGCAGAACTGGTGCCCCATGGGAAGCCCGTGCTTATCCCTGGTGTGTCCCCCCCCATCCCTACTCACCTTCCTCTGTGCCTGCTCGCTCAGCCGCTGGAAGGAGTCCTCCAGCTCCTTTTTCTCCCGCTCCACATCCCCCTGGGCCTGCCTGGCCACTGTAATCTGCTTGGTCACCTCTGCGTTCTGGCGATGGCAGAGAATGAGATGAGCAGCCCATGGTGTCAGGGGGCATGGCTGGGAGAGGACATGCTGGGGGGGGTTTGGGGAGCCCACCTTGCGCAGCAGGTCGGCGTGGTTCTGCACCAGCTCGCTGTACTTCTCCTTCAGTTTGCTGTAGCGCTGCTCATTGGCCTGTGCCCGTCCTGCCACACGCACAGTGACACAGAGCTGAGCACTTGGGACCCCCCAACTGGGGCTCACCCCGACCCCACGCCAGTGCTGGCACTTCCTGCTCACTCTCGATTTCCGTCAGGCTCCGCTGAGCCTTCTCCGTGTCCTCCCGCTGCTTCTTCAGCTCCTCCAGCTCTGTGCGCAGGAACTCGCTCTCATCCTGTGCCTGCTGCTTCAGGTGCTGCTGCTCGGCCAGCTCAGCCTCCAGCTCGCTGGCACGGCCACGCAGCTGCACTGCACCCCGTGTGCTCTGTGGGGACGGGTGGGGGCTGACGATGCTGTTCAGTGCCCACCAGGACCATCCAATGCCCACTGGTACCATCCAATGCCCACCAGTACTGTCCAGCAGCCCCCCCATGGGTACCACCCTGCAGGCCCCCAAGTGCATCTTGACAAAGCACAAGGATGCTGGGCAGTGGGGCTGAGCCCACCCCCCGGCAGGGATGCAGCCCCCTGGCATACCTGCGGACCCCCTGTATGAGGGAGGCCACCGGGAACAGGGCAGGACAGAGATGGGGTCACTGTCTTGCCCACCCAGGGACACAGCCACCAGCCTACCCCACACTCCCAGTGGGTGTCATCCTGCCCACCTGGCTGTCACCCACCTCAGCCTTGAAGTTCTCCAGCTCCTCTTTCAGGCCTGCGATCTCCCCGTAAAGCTGCTCAATTAGCCGGTCTCTGGGAAGGAGAGACATGGGGTACACCCTCAGTGCCATAGGGACACAGCCTGGGAGGGGAGGTGTCCCCTGTGCCACCATGGCTGCTCCAGGCAGGGAGCTCCCGGTACAATCCTGGCCGCTTCGCAGCATCGCCAGCATTGCTTACTTGTCATCCTTGCTCATCCCATTCTGGCTGTTGAAGTTGAAGGGGTCGCAGCTGAAGGAGCTGCCAAAGATGTCATCAAACTTGTTGTCAAACAGGCTCTGGGGGAAGAGCAGGACAGACCTGGAGTGACCCCACTACCACTTGGGAGCCCTTGTCCCTCCATGTCCCCAGTGTCACTGCCAAGCCAGCCTATGAGCTGCCTGGACACTGGGGCCCCGCTGCTCCCAGGGCACTGAATGTTATGAACTTGATGAACATGGAGCATCTGTAGTCCATCCCCACCTAACTCCTGGAGGGAGAAGATCCCCAAAGCCACATCACTGCATGCTCCCTCCCCTCCGCACTCAATGCCTGGGGACAACCCTTGGTAGAGAGCAGGGTAAAGACCTAAAGGTCTCCATGGCAATGCTCGAAACCAAACCTCTCCTTGCCCATCACTGGAGGGCACCACACCATTGAGCAGCCACCATGAGAATTCAGGCTGGCTCAGCCCTAGGAGCATCCAGATGGGACACCCAGCATGCAGATGGGATATGCAGCACCCAGATAGGACATCCAGCACCCAGACGGTCACCCAGCACCAGATGGGGCACTCAGCACCGATCCATCTCTTTGCAGTGACACTCCCCAGTTCCCAAGGCCATCCCCACTGTCTCAGCCCTCACCACAGTGTGGGTTTGGAGAAATAACCCCAGGCTCAGCGCCAGAGAGCCCCCACCATCCTTACCTGCGAGGCTGTGTCCATTTCCACCAGGTCTGTGATGGGCTCACTGTCGGGCGAGGAGGCCTCAGCAGGGATCACCACCACGGGGCTGATGTGCTCTGACAGCGCAGAGGCACGCAGGAAATTGGGAGGGTTCTGGGGAGGGAGGGGAGCAGGGCTGAGAGGGAAACACTGGCACTGCTGCTGGGCTGAAGGCACAGTTGTTTGAAATCCTGCCCTGGAGCTCAGCTGGCCCATGCCTTGACCCATGAGAACAGAGCCAGGACCCACAGAGATGGAGTCAGGATGCAGAGGAATAGAGTCAGAACCCACAAGGATGGAACCAGGACCCGCAGGGGTGGATCTCAGCAAGGGCTATGGATCAGTGAGAGAGGGGATCCCAGCTGCCAGTCAGAGGGCAGCTCCATCCAGCCGGATGCCACCCAGCGAGGGATACAAGAATGATCCTCAAGGTCCAGGAACCCCATGTTGCCACCAGACCTAAGAAGCTGGGCAAGGCAGCAAGAGGCTTTTTTTGGCCATCTGCCAGTGCCAGTGGCCCCACTGCTGCCCCTGGGCACAGGGACAGGAAACACGGGGACTGCAGGGTCTCACCTCTGGCAGCTGCGGGATCTGAATCAGCCGCTTGAAGTACTGCAGGTTGCTGGAGCGGTAGAAAAGGTCCTTGAGCCTGCAAGGGGCAGGGAATGGTTAAGGATGGCTCTTGTCCAACCTGGACAACCCCTTGCCTGGCTCCAGGAGGTGTCACCTGGCCACTGTATTGCCTTGGAGGGGAAGGCGTTTTGTGCTGCCACCAAACTCAGGGCAGGTGTTGGGAGCCAGCCTCCCACCGCTGGAGGGTTTATCCCATAAATCCCCAGCCTGATAGGCAGGGAGAAGGACCTGGAACTTGAGCAACCTGGTCTAGTGGAAGGTGTCCCTGTCCACAGCAGGGGGTTGTACCTCATGACCTTCAAAGGTCCCTTCCAACCTAAACCACTTCCTGCCTACCCAAAGTTTCCAGGAGCAGGGGGCTTCCTGCCTGGAGCCAACATCTCCACCCTCACCTTCAGTTTCTACAGGAGCATCTTCCCCAGAAGCAGGGTACCTCCCTCCAGGACTCCCAGTTTTGGGGAGGAGGGACAGTGCCCAGCTGCACCACTCGTAGCTCTCACCTCTCCCAGTCACCTGAGCAACCTAGTCAGGATCTTGGCGCTCTTGACCCCTGTCCCAAGGTTAGTCCCTGGGTGGTCAGAGCACAGCCAGCCCTGCTATCTGCTCTTTGCAGTTTGTGACCTTGAATCAAGCTGTTGCTCAGTACCATGATATCCTCCCCTGGCACCATGACATCCCCCCCCCGCTCTCGGTTGCCAGCTGTTGTTTTGGTTACTCATGTACCAGAGACCACAGCATGTCCCTGCTCACTCATTTTAAATCTCAGTGCCTTGGGAGCGCTCCCAGAGCACCGATGCTCTGGGTATGGGCACTTACTTTCGGAACTGCTCCAGGAAGCGATCCCGGTGGCCCTGCAGCGTATCCGCCGGCAGACCTGGAAGAAGCAGCAAGTAGAAATGCCAGCGGGTGTCTTCATGGATCAGGGAACAACCCATCAGCACAGCCACATGGAGATGGCTCTTTCCCAGAGATGGCCACCCTCCTCTGGGGGTCCAAATAATCCAGGCAGTGTCCTGCTGCAGGAGGGGATCACACCCCATACCCCCCAGGGCAGAGAAAAGTGTGGGCTGGCAGCTGCCACAATTCCAGATCCTGAAGGATATGGGTTTTGCACCTCCTTGCCATGGTGACTCCCTTCACCCCCCAAAAGAGGCTGGGGAAGAGGTGGTGGTGAACAGCCCAGGCTGAGCAGGGTGGTGGCCCCAGTGCCTCCCTCTGTGTCCCCCCTGTCAAAGGCAGTGCTGCTGGGGGCACTCACAGGAGTGAAGCTTGAAGAGCAGCTTGACGGTGTAGTCGTAGAGGTGGCTGCAGTCCAGGATCACCTGGATGAGCGGGGCCAGACGGCACTGCCCCGCTGCCGTCACCGACACCGAGCGCGACATGTCCAGGGAGCTGAACACTGCAGGGAAGGAGTGCAGGATCAGATCCAGCAGCACCAGCAGCACCAGGAGGTGCCACACTGTGTCTGCCAAATCCACAGATGTCATCCTGAGCAAGAGCCGTTCGCCTGGAGCAAGATACCCACTGGCCCTTGGGGACACAGCCTGCTGTCCTGCAGCTGTTTGTGAGCTGAGTGGGAGGGGAAATTCCCACCCAGGTCTCCCACACAGGCCTGGGAACACTCCAGCCTGGCACCATGGGCCTCCAACTGGGACTGAGCCCCAGCCATGTACCTGGGCAGAGCTGACACGTGACTGCTGTGCTCTGCCTGTCACTGTTGTCCCACTGGCACTCGAGTGTGCTAGGTGTGCCAGAGGGAAGATGCTCCAAAACCAGCTGGGAGCAGCTGAAGCCCATCTCATTCCAACACCTTCCACTAGGACCAGAGTGCTCCAAGCTCTATCCAACCTGGCCTCGAAACACTTCCAGGGATGGGGCAGCCACAGCTTCCCTGGGCACCCTGTGCCAGGGCCTCACCACCCTCACAGCCAAGAATTTCTTCCCAATATCCCATCTAACCCTGCCGTCTGGCAGTGGGAAGCCATTCTCCCTTGTCCTGTCGCTCCATCCCTCGTCCCCAGTCCCTCTGGTCCTCTTGGAGCCCCTTTAAGCAGAGGAAGGGGCTCTGAGGTCTTCCTGTAGCCTTCTCCAGGTGAACACCCCCAGCTCTGCCAGCCTGGCTCCAGAGCAGAGGAGCTCCAGCCCTCGGAGCACCTCTGTGTCCTCCTCTGGACTTGCTCCAGCAGCCCCACATCCTTCCTGGGCTGACGACCCAGCGTGGGCAGCAGGTGAGGGGGGGATTCTGCCCCTCTGCCCCGCTTAGGGCAGAGCTGCCTCCAGCCCTGGTGTCATCAGCCCAGGGCATAGGGGGTTTCGGAGCACACACGGCTGGGGCACGTTGAACTTCTCATCCTCCAGCACCCCTAAGTCCTTCCTGGCAGGGCTGCTCTCCATCCCTTCATCCTCCAGCCTGGACTGATACCAGGGGTTGCACTGACCCAGGTGCAGCACCTTCCACTTTGCCTTGTTGAACCTTAATTCAGGTGAAGTGCCCATAGAAGAGCTGAGCTGTGGTGCCCTCAGCCAACATCCCCTGTCAAGAGCCTCCTCCAACTCGGATCAGCCCCACGAAGGGGCTGGACTCCTGCAGATCTCTCACTCCACCCTGTCTCAGAGTAATGCAGGGCTTTACCTGTCTGGAAGAGGTTCAGCTCACACTCCAGGTAGTCAAACATCTCCACCGTCAGCTGAAAACTAGGAAACAGGGTTGAGGATGGTTGAGGACTGTCCCCAAGGCCACCCACGAGCCTCAATCTTTGATGAGGGTGCTCTAGTGTGGATGCACCAGCCTTGCCTGAGGCTCTGCCCGTTCTCAGGACCTGCCACAGGGCAGGGGGCAGGAGGAAGGTCCTGTCCCTGCTTGGTTATGCTGCCGGTGGGGTTGGGGAGATCGTGTCCCCCACCTGCACCCACTCCCTCCCTGACCTTCCCCTGCCCCACACTCACAAATTATTGACATCATTCTCCCCAGCCTCATCAAGCTGCCGGTCAGACATCTGGAGATTTCCAGGGAATCTGGGATTCTGTGGGAGAAACAGGAGGTGGGAAAGGGTTCCAGAGGCTCTCCTGGTCTGGCCACAGCTCTGGGAGCACCAGAGCTGTGATCCTGCAGCCTCAAAGTCAGCTCCTGGATGAGCCAGGGGAGTGATGTGGGGGAAAAGGGAGGTAACACAGGGTCTCTGAATCCTGGGTGACCACAGCATCCCTAATCCACAGCATCTGTGCTCTTCCCAGGAAGAAAAGCTGATTCTCCCTAGGTTGAGAAATCTGTCAAGCAGGGAGGAGATGAGGCTGCCAGCAGAGAGCTGGACGGGATGGAATGATATCTGCCCCAGGGGGTACCCGCTCTGGCATTTTGGGGAAGGTCATATCACACTTCCAAAGCAGGGTGATGGGCACAGAAAACACCTCTTTCCAGCACTTTTCCCCCTTTCCCCATCTAGGATAGCTGGAGGTGGAAAGGGAGTGTGTGTCTCCTACTGCTGCAGCCCACCAACTCCCAGCCCAGACCGAGGAGCCCTGGGCCACCAGGAATCCTGCCACCCCCAAAGCATTGGTCCTTGGGCCATTTTTGACGGCCATTGGCAGCTTCGGGAATATTTCATGGATGCAGCAGGATGACCATACCGGTCCACTGCTGTCACCCCAGTGCCCACCCCTTGCTACAGCCCTGGGGACAGGGATGGGGTGGGGCTTACCTTGGTGTGAAATTCCATCTTGGTTCTCAGCAGTTTGAGGTAGATGCTGCAGAGCTGCCCATAGCCCTCGTTCAGGTGGCCCTGTGGGGACCCCAAAAAGCTGTTGAGATCCAGGACAGGCTGTCGAAAAGCCTTTTTCTGCTGCAGAATGACTGGCCCCTCCCTTATCTCCCCAAAACCACAGCCAAACCCTCCTTGCTGGCACCTGGATGCAGGCTGGCTGTACTGAAGGGATTTGGTCAGACCTTCTCATCACCTTCTCTGCATGTTTCTATGCTTCATTTGACTGTCAGAGCCGAGTTTTTAGTGGGTTTTTGCCACGAAACAGGAAGGAGGCATTTGATTTTGGTGGAAGGGAACACCGAATGCAATTGAAACCCAGCCCAGGTAGGTGATGACAGCCACAAGTCAGCCATGGCTGCGCTCCACTTCCTGAGAGAGGGAACCCCCCAAGCCTACACCCCCCCAGCCTAGCCAAGGGACCCCTGGGATCTCCCCATCATGGCTGGCAGGGTTGGTCACTTACCCACATCCTGCTCATGTCGCTCAGCTCATTCTTGTATCGCACGGAGTCTTTCAGGACCTGGAGGAATGATGGTGACAATCAGTAGGCAGAGCACCAGGACACGATGCTCCATACTTGAAACCAGGAACTGGGTGAGAAATGGGGAGGTCTTGATGCATTCCCAACCCTTTATCGCCACTGCCAGTCCTGGGTGCCTCAGCTTTCCCAAGGAGGAGCCTTGCTGACGGCTCCTGCACCAATGCCATTGCCAGGCGCTGAGCCATTTCCTCTGGCACTGGCACTGCCGTTGGCACTGGCGTTTGAGGCACACAGGATTTTGGGCAGGGCAGCACCAGGAGGGCTCTGGCACCCAGGACTGACCTGCAGGAAGGCACTGACCCTTTGGAAGAGCTCTAGCACTGGTGTCCACATAGGACTGACCCCCGGGAGGGCACCAACCCTCCAGGAGGGCTCGAGATCCAGTCCCTACTCAGGACTGACCCCTAGGAGGCCAGTGACCCTCTGGGAGGGCTCCAGCTCCAGTCCCCACCCCGGGACTGACCCCCCAGAAGGATACTGACCCTTCAGCATCTCCCATCACCCAGTGCAGCCCTGCAGGGGAAAGGATTTGGCCCCAAGCTGAGCTTTGGGCACTCACATTGGAATGTCCATCCCGGAGGAGCTTGTGGAACACATGGCAGAACTTCCAGCAGAGCACAGCATTGCCAGACAGCGGCAGCCGGTTCACCACTGACCAGAAGGTCTGTGCTCCCTTCTCATGGTGTGTGCCCAGGATGCACGGTGCTGGTGGTCAAGGAAACACTCCTCTGCCCTTTGGTGATGGAGAATGGCCACCCAAAGACGGCTGCACCCGCAGAGCCCAGGGGGGCCAGGCCACCACAGGGAGCTAATACTGCCCACCCCAAGCATGTGCTGTCCCCAAAGTGGCACAAGCTACCCTCTCTCCCACAGACTTGCTCTAGGAGCACCATGGCACATGCAAGGCTGGGGCCGTGCCTCCGTTGAGCCTTCCCAGGTGTCTGGCTGGGATGCTGGGGATCCACTTTTGGTGGCAGTGTCCTAACCTGCTGCGGGCACCTTCCCCTCTTGCCCTCTCATGGGATGGCAGTGCTGGGAGCACCAGCCAGGGCACCTACCAACATTCAGTGGCTGTGACAGCAGGAGCAGGGACCCTGTGCCATGCTGGAAAAATATCCAATGTCGTTAACAGCACTCCAAGGTCCCATCCAGCCTCCCCAGCACCCTGGGCACCTCTCCTCACACACCCTCTTGATGCTGTCCCTTTTCTGGGCAGCCCCAGCCCCGCTCCCACACTCCTTGTCCCACGGCCAGCTTTGAGAAGGATATTCCTGGCGTGTTTCTCCTTGACAGCCACTTCCTGTGCATTAATGGCCTTATTGATGCTGACGGTCTGCAAGAGAGAAGTGATGGAGGGGGGTGAGATGGGGAGGGTTGAAGCTCCCTTATGGACCCCCCCTTGCTCACTGAGACCCTTCGGCTCTGACAGCACCTGCCAGTGGCTGGGTCCCATCCAGGTCCCCAGTCCCTGCTTGTGCCAGCTGGATGCTGACCCTTCCCGGATGCCTTTCTGGGATGCAGTTGGCATCCGCCAGGTTCAGCTGCTGCCAGGACTCATTTACTCAGGATAATAATGATGCAATTAAAGCAGCGCCCACAAAGAACCCTCTGCTGCCCTCACAGTGGTGGGACAGGCAGAGGGAAGGCAAGTCCCTCTCCTGCCCTTGGATTGTGGGCAGCAGCTGGTGGCTCCTACCCCACTTTTGGCAGGGCTGAATGGGGAGGACAATTTGGGGGGGCATCAAGAATCAGGTAGTGGGATGGCAAGACCACTGTCAGGGCTGCCTGGCAAGGTCCTGGCTGCTCCATGGATTAGGGCAGGAGTGGAATCCCCAGGCAGAACTGGCCATGTGGGTGTTGAGGACCCTGGGGAGTCCACGCTGAGGAGCCTGGGCACAGCCAGCCACCATTTATCCTATGGAAGGCAGTGGCAGCTACTGGAAAGGTTTTCCAGGCAGGATTTTTAACTCTACCCCATTTCTGATCCTACACAGGGACACAATGATGCCAGCTCAGGGTCACCCTCTCCCCAAGCTCCCACATCACCAAGTGCTTCCCTGGCACCTGCTCCGTGAACATCCCGCTGCCAAGGGAAGGAACCGTCTGGCTCAGCACTGCCAGAAGTAGCTCATTACTGATATAAACCAATTAAAGCTGTGAGATTAATTCCAATGCCTTCCTCACTGCAATCCTTGCTGCAACTCTGCTTCCTGGCCCTCTCTGAGGTGGCCCCATATGGCTTCATCTCTATGGACCCTGGTGACTCTGTGCTGAGCGGGACTGCAGGAGCCCACAGGAGCCCCAAATGTGGGAGGGGGTACAGCCCAAACCCCCAGGAAGTCCCTCTGCCACCAAAACATGTGCCAGCTGGAGTGGGAATGATGACGGCCTGAGACAGATGAGACCCCGCTTACAACTGCACCCCCAGCCCAGAGCCAAGCACCCTCTTAGCTGAAACCGTGTCTGGATGTCCCAGTATGAACCAGTTCTGCTGCAGGGATGGTGCTGCTCTGTGGTGTTTGCAGCCCCATCCCTATTGGCTCTGGGTGGAGAGCATGGAGGTGACCAGTAAGGACCATGGATGTGACATGGGAGGTCATCAGCAAGATGAAGAAGGCTCATTTTGAGGTGTCAGGGGACCCAGATTGCCAGTTGCAAGACACCCCTCCCAGGCACCCAGAGCAGAACCTGGATCTCAGCTTGGTTTTTTAAGGAGAGCTGAAAGGAACATCAGCAGTGGAGAGACCCATCCATCCCTTCCTGAGGAGCTGGATGGAGGCAACAGGCTCCCAGCACATGAAGACAAGAGTGGGAGTCACCTCTGCAGCTCTGTCTGTCCCAGCAGCCACAGCCCCTTGTCAGGAAAACCATAAAATTAAATTCAGCATTAAAAAATGCTTGGGAAGGTGCCTCTGCCAGTCTGGAGAGGGATGCCCATGTCCCAGAGGCTTGGAGCAGGATGCCTGCATCCCAACAGCCATCTGTGACACGTGCCTCAGATCCAGCTCCAGGGGCAGCTTGTCCTCATCCAAAATCCCAGTCCGCAGCCCCAAAGACGCAGTCAGGACAGCTGTGATGAACCAGCCAGCACAGCGAGGAGTGCCAGGATTGGCATTTAAACGCACATTCCACCTCAGAACGGAATCCTGGACCACAAGGAACAAGCCAAATGCAAAGCCAGAGCTGGGGAGTGGAAGCTCATGGCCAGAGGTGGGATGTAGACACCTCTCTCCTGAAGCCAGCACGTGTCCGCTCCTGCCGCCCTTGAACGACGGGATCAGGGGTGGTCTCCGGAGGGAAGCAGTGCTGCATCCCTGGGAAAGCTAGAAATGGAGCTCCCAGTTTAACTGCTCTTTCGTGCCAGCTTTTCCTAGCAAAGCAAGGACACTTTTTTCCAACCAAGGAAGCCCCAGTGACCTCCCAGCGTGAGGAGACACAGTGGGAGGGTGACAGGGGCCGGCAGCTCCTGGATCCGGGCAGGGACCTCCCGGAGCTTCCATCCCCAAGTTCCTCAACTCCACTTGAAGCACATACAGACTTCCTTTCTGGAAGGCAGAAGGGTTTTCCGAGGAAAAGCTGGATCTCACTTTCCTGTCCTTGTGGACACCCCACTTTCCCACTGCATCCCCAGGAGTGCAGGGCAGGGGTCTCATCCTGGGAGCCAACTGGGACATGCCCAAATCTCCATACCAGTGTCTCTGGCAGCGCCCACATCAGCAAACTGGGAGAGCACGGAGCAGCAGCAGGAAACCAAAGCTGGAATTGTCAGCTCCAGGGGACAAGTGGGGTCAGGGAGGGTGATTTGGCTGCAAAATCGGGTCAGAATGGAGGGAAATTTGGGGCTGCCTGGACAGCAAGCCCAGACCCCTTCCCCACAGAGGGTCTTTCACCCTGACTCAGAGATCCCACTTCCCACACCTGTAGTTGACGGAATTCTAATTTAATTATGAGCTTCCAACCTATGAGGGCAACTTCTGACCCACCAGGACACATCTGGGCAGCACTGCTGGCCCAGCTCCAGTTTTCTGAACAGGGCAGGGGACATGGGGGACATGGGGCAGCCCCACGCCCCACCCTACTGCTGGGACAGGAAACCCTGGAGTTTCCTCTTGTGCAACAGGCCAGGCGGGAAGCGGGACAAGAGTCCAGAGGGGCCCATTGCACAAGGAGAGGTGTGAGGGTGACACTGCCATCCGGCCACCCTGGCAGAGCCACAGGGCCAGGATGTGGGACTGAGCTCAGTGGGGCAGGACCTGGGGCAGGGCTAGGCATGGGGCTCTGCCAGGCTGGACAGTGATCCATGGATCAGGTCTCATGTCACCTCTCTGGGCGTGTCTCTGCAGGCTCCAGACAGGGACAGAGGAGCCCAAAACTGCATGGAGGGAGAGGGTCAGGATGACAGAGGCTTTCTGAGCCCTGACACACACTTCCCTCTGTCACACACACCCTCACTCCCCACCAGTTCACCCCAGATTACGCTCTCACTCCCTGAATCCAAAATTTCCCATTTGGAGGCACAGAGCCAAGCTTGGCTCAGGAGCAGCACAACGCCTTCCCGCTTCTTTCATTTCCAAAAGGAAATGAGTGTTGATTAAAGAATCCAGAGCTACTGCAAATTATTTGGAGAAACTGAGTAAGTCGCAGTGCAAATCCTCTCAGTAATGCTCCCTCATTTCTCCTTAATTCCTTTCTATAAATGGAGAGACGGGATGGAGCATACCTCCGGAAAACCGCTCACAAGCCCTGCAGACGCAGGAGCTTTGGAGAAGGGAGTGAGCAGGGAGACTTGACTACAACAAGCCTGGAAAAAAATCCATGGGCTTAATTAAGATGCAAACCCCAGTAAAGCAAAGCTCAGGTCAGGCCCTGGAGGTGTGCAGGACATGGGACGCAGGCAAGCTCTTCCAAGGGCACATCTCTCTTTAAACATCACCCACCACCGGCAGCTAGTGGCAAATCCCAGCCTTGATGGGGCTCAGGGAATGGTTTTGTCCACCAAAATCCTGGAGCAAAGCCAGCTGGGTAATACCTGGGGTGTACAGTGCTCTGCTGAGGACTGGTGAGAGCTCCTGGGGACAACTGGGGTGGCTGCAGTCCCCCCATGCTGGGCACCTGTGGCCTGACAGCAGCAGCAGGAGCAGGGAACAAGCCTGGCTTTGTGGCTGCCAGCAGCCGGAGGGAAAGGGAGCCAGGAAGGCAGGAAAGCAATGCCGGCAGGGCTGGCCAGCCCCACAGGATGTAAAATCCAGGGATATATTTCCGTGTATTGGATAGGAGGATGCTCAACCTGTCTTCCCACTCAGTCCCATGGGCTTCCTGTGAGCAGAAAGTCAGAAGACATGAAAAATACCTTCCCACCACTTAATCCAGGTTATTTGGCTGCATCTGCTGCTGAATCCATGAGTCTGGAAAGCAAGTGCTCCTCTCTTGGCTAGCTACATCCTGGAGCTGCTCTGGGGATGAAGGTCCTTGTCCAGGCTGTGTGAATATCTCCCGGAAGATGCTGCTGCTCTTCTCACCTCCTGCTCCTTCCAGATGAGAGTAATTCCCAAAATGACACAAGTCTCAGATTTCCCACTGCTTGGCCCATAAAAACAACCATTTTTCCCAAACCAACTACATACTCCAGTGATAGAGACCCCAAAACCTTGCTGCATCCACCGGGGTCACTCCCAGTGGTAGTGGCTTCAGATGTCCCTCTCCAGGAGGACATGCCGATGCCACCAGCCCAGATGCAGGCAGGAGCAGGACCAAGGTGTCCAGAGACAGCCCTGAATCCCAAGTGATAGCAGTGTAGGTGTTTGGGGTCACCTTGTCCCACAGCCTGCACACGGAACACCTCAAAAGAGAGTCAGAAGATGGCAACAGGCTCTGTGAGCCACGCTGGAATCCAGTGGCATCACCATGATGCTCTTCTTAGCAGAGACCCTGCCCTGGCATTGCTGCCGCCAGGTCTGCTCTCCTGAGGCCAGGAGGATGATGACTTCAGATTGATGACACCACCAGCCCCTCCGGCACTCAGCAATGCCCGATGGAGCGTTACAGAGCTCTTCCAGCACAGGTGGGGTTTCCAGGGAAAAAAACACCTGAGCCAGGAAATGGAATGGCGATATGAGGTTCAGAGGTCTCCAACCACGAGGAGACATGCGAGGCTGGAAGCTGATGCCTGACTACTTGCACGCCTTTGCCTTGAGAGCTGTAGTGCTGTTATCCCACTAGGAAAACCAAAATAAAGTTGTAGGATGTCCATTTGGAGTGTGCCTGGACAGCCCATTCCACCAGCTCCCAGCTCCTCCTGAGGGTAGCAGAGGTTGGGATCCACAGGGGGATGCACCCATGAGCTGCGTGTGCAAGGACTTGACCCACTGTTGGCTCTTCCAGAGCCTCCAGCGAAAATCCCGAGTTCCGCACCATCAGGAGAGACAGGGTAGGATGAGACAGTGTGATCCAACTGCTCCTCCACCTTCGAGGCAAAGGAAAAGAACACAACCACCCAACCAATCTGTGGTGGGTCCCAAGGGCTCCAGTGAGATACTTGATGCCAGCAGGGGAGAGCTGGAATGACCCCAGGGAGGGTTTGGCTCCACCAACACCAGGGACGAGAGCTCACCACAGTGAACGCATCACTGCCCACCACAGGGAACCAGCAACTGGAGTGCTGGGCAACTGGATTTGTCCAGCCATAAACAACTTACGCAGTTTAATTACTTGGACATGGAATTTTTAAATCCAGTTTAAGGAATGTGGACTTTTCCAATACACAGATAAACCTTAGGGGAAAAAAAGGATAGTAAGGAGCAATTTTGGGGAGAACAGCTGGCAAAAAGCAAGGCTACAGAATCCAGACCTCACAGGGACCACTAGAGAAGCTGACACTGTAAAGCTCAGAGCCCAGGCTGCTGCTGGCCAGCACTTCCGACCCCACAGCACAACCAAAGCCCATCACAGGGGGCTGGATCTGAGGAGAGGCAGAAATGCAGAGGGACCCCAGGACCCCCATCCCTCTATTAAAACATGCACATCTGCTCATTACTCTCCTCACTTAATTACTGCTCAAGGCACTCTGTCAATCCTGCCCCATGTGCCCAGCTGGCTTGGCCGCAGCCAGAGCCTTTCTCATGAGCTGCCCCAATATCCAGGCTTTTAATTCTAAATGGGGATTTTATGCAAAGATCATCTCTTCCAGCAGTGGTGACTTCTGTCTGGGGAGGGAGTGTGGCTGTGTCTGACAGTGTCAGTGGTCCAGCAAGGTCTTCCACCACCTACAAACGTTCCTGAAACATTCCCAGTCATGCTGACCAGAGTCTTCTGCTTCCCAGCAGATGCAAGTATTTGGGCATTTTTTGTAACAGGAGGAGATAAAGGAGCGAGGATGGAGAATTTGGGGAGCAGATGCAAGGAGCTCACATCCAGATGTGCATTTCTATGATCAGCTGCCATTCAGGACCCATCTTTCTTGGGAAGCGTCACCCCGGCAGGAACACGGCGGTGCTCATTGCACTAGCAGGATATTCCCAAATTAAGCTGGGATCTAGCGTTGGTGGAAATCGTTCCTTGCAATGCTTCTGGGTGAGCAGCAACTCCCGGGAGGAGGATGGGGCAATCCCTCCCCTGTTATCCCCCCAGGACGTCTGGATCCTGCAATGGTGCCAATAGCAGCCACGACCATGTGGGCTCAATGCTGCATCTGAGGGACCTGCCGGAGCACCGGGAAAAGCCAAATCCCTCTTCCCAGGAGAGCAGCGCAGGGGTGACCATGCTCCCTGTAGAAACGGACCCTAAAAACCCACTTCTTGCCCCAAACTTGTTTCCATTCCTTCTACCTGGGTGAGGGGCAGTCCCCATGGGCCGGAGGAGCTGTGACAGCAGCACTGGACATGGCGACACAAGCGCGTGGAGATACAGGTATGTGGGGACACAGGTGCTCCTGAGGACATGGGAACATGGATGCATGGGGACACGAGTGAGTGCTCGTGGGGACACGGGTGCTCGTGGCACGGCCTGAAGCCGGCCGAGCCGAAGACTGGGGGAACACGATTCACACGGGTGTGTGGGAGCGAACCCGCCCCGGCCGCAGCACCACGGAGACGAGCCCCCCACAGATGCTGGCGGGTCCCCCCGCCACACGAACCATCCCCGCTCCCCGCGATGTTCCTCCGGGAACCGCCGCTATCGGGGGGAACGAACTTCCCCGGGAAGGAGTTTCCCTGGATGCGAACCTCGATTTCAGGAATGAGCCCGGGAGGGGCGCGAGGGTCCCCGGGGGGTGGCCGTGGCCGCGCACTTACCACCTTGCCCAGCTCCATGGCGGGGGCGGCGGGGGCTCGGCCGGCTGCGGGCTCAGCGCGGCGCGGCGGCGGCGCCCATGGCGGCGGCCCCGCGGGGCGGCGGCGCTGGAAGGTTCTGCCGGGCAAAGGCGGCGGAGCGGGGCGGGGGAGCGGGGGGGCGCGGGAGGGAGGGGAGCGGGGCGGGGGCGCGGGGGGCGGGCGCGGGGCGCGCTCCCGCGAGGGGCGGCACGGCCGGGGCGGGGGCGCGGCCGCGGCGCTCGGCCGGAATCACAAAGGAGCCCGCGGGGGGCGGGCGCGGGGGGCGCGTCCCCGTCCCGCAGAACCGCCCGCCCGCCCCCGCCGCGCCCCCGCGCCCGCCCCGGGGCGGTGGCAGAGGGTACCCGGGGGGAGGGTGGCTGCACGGTGGGTGCGTGGGGAGCTCCGCACCTCTCGGCGCCGCCGCCCCGCTCCATCTCCTGCCCCACTGCCGAGCTCCATCCAGATCCCTGCTTCATCCCCTACACGACTCCCACCCGAACCTCTGCCCCGCTGCCAGATCTGCTGCCCCATCCCTGGCCTCCTGCCCCATCCCCTGCCTCATCCCTCGTACCACCTGCACCGTCCTGCTCCATCCCCCGCCCCACCGCCTGACCCTCTACTCCACTGCCAGACCCCTCTCTTACTGCCTGTCAGACTCCCTACCCCTGTGTGTGTCCCCATGTCCATTCCCTGTCAGCCCCCCCCTACTCTATCCCCTGCCCCACCTCCTGCCCCATCTCTGTGCCTGGGGGTGAAGCTACACCGGTGGATCTGTCTGGGACCTGCCCAGGGCTCCCTTATTCCAGAGCCCACTCGGCTGCTGGTGTCTTGGTTCCAACAACAAAAGCAATTAAACCAGTGTGGTAACAAGCCCCTGGCCCGAGCCCACCCCACAGGCAGGCACAGCTTGCTGACTGCCACAACCACCCTGCTGAGGGACAAGAGAACATCCAGGCAGGAGGATTTTGGTTTTTCCCAGCTCCTCCTTGTGCTCAAGGAACATTTTCTGATTGGAGGCACAAAAGAAACCCAAACAATTCTTCTATTACTCAGTGAATCTCCTAAAAGCAATCCCAAAGCACTGGCGGGGCCCTTGGCTTGCCGGTGGAGGAGACGCTTCAGAGCCCGAAGAACGAAGTGCTGCTGCAGGGCCAGCCCAGCCAACACACTAATCCCTTGGGATTACTGCAGTCTAGTCACAGCTCAGCCACTTACTCCGGGATGGTGACTTGGCCTCTCTTAATGAGATAACAGGATCCCACATCCCAGAGGGGACAGAGCACTGCCACCCCTGCACTCTCCCAACACCCAGCTCCGCAACCACCCAGTTCATCCCAGCCTTGGGGGAGCTTTTAGGGCCAAGACCAGGCTGCATTTTCCTCAGGTAGCTGTTAAAGCCCCTATGAGATCCCTGGGATGGACAGACAGATGAACGGAGCACTGCTTGGCAGCACTGCTTGTCTCAGAGCACACAGCTCACAGGTTTTTTGCTGGACTAAATATGTTTTGCTGGACCAGATGGTTTTAAGCAGCAGCCAAATTCCTTCGGGAGCAGAGTCTGGATCCTGTTCTGAGCCTGGGAATGAGCACGGGTCAATGCTCTGCGATCAGGGCAGGCACCTGCCCCTGTTGCAGGTACCTGCTCCTGTCACAGGTGCCATCATGGGGCCAGGTTTTGTGCCCTCCCCCCAGTGAAGCCTCTCAGCATGAGACTCCCAGCCATGTTCTCAACATGAAAAGTAAGAGCATGGATCCTTGCTGTGCAGCCCACCCACCAGCCTAGTGTTCCCCCCAGCTTAAAGGGATCCTGGAATTAATTAATTCCCCCTTAGCTGGGTTTAGCATCGCTCTGAACTCAATGCCACGACTGCTGCTGCCTGCTGCCCCAGGATATCCTGGAGGTGCAGTCCAGAATTTCCAGGGCACCATCTCTGGAGTCACCAAGAAGCCAAGCCACAGCTTCCAGAGGCCACAGTGCTGCAATTAGCACTTGGTCATCAAGTATTAATGGCTCATTTGCATGAAGAGACCTTAAGGCAGGTATGCAAAGAGCACAGCCAAAGCCAAAGAGCATCTGGACTAAACCCAGTTCCTCCCACATGCACAGGATGGATGGGACTTTCTCTACAATGGCCCCTGCATGGAAAATAGCCTCTAAAAGAATAAGCAGGATACATCCATTTTTTCATAGTTAGTGGTGACATGCTGTAGTGCCACTGGAACCCGCATGCAGTCATGCCAGACTGCCCACCCCCCACTCACAGGCTTTGTGCTCCCAGCATCCCTCCTCAATCCCCCAAATTAAAATCAGCTCATCATCATTAACCTTATTTATCCAAATCAAGCTTTCAGACCAGCTCCCCCCTGAACAAAATGCTCAGCTCAGGGGGAAGGTGGTTATAGCTGCTATCCAGGGTCTCCTGCAGAGCTGGGACATCCAAGTATCCGAGGCCACTGTTGTGTATTCCTTATGGCTGAGCTGCTCCAGCAAGCCCAGAGTTTGGACACCACCAGGAAGCACTTGGGGCAAAGGCAGAGAGCTCCAAATCCACCTGGCTTCACAGCATGGGGGGAGCTTCAGCCAGGGGGCAAAACTAAGAGCCAAGGCAGCTCGAGGAGAAAATCTGGAAATTAACTTAAAAGCAATTTTGGGAGGATCCTCAGAGCAAAGGGAAACACCAGTTCCAGAGCGGCCAGCAAAGCTGGAAGCACTGAGCAGGAATGACAGCACCCAACCATTCCAGGGCTCAAGAAAGGCCAGTGCGGCCTATGGGGACAAATCCCACCACTTCAGGGATCCACTGAGGTGGAAGGAATTTCATGCTCTTCCCAGGAGAGTTCCTTGCTGTGGTTCACTGCATCACTGTGAGGACACAAGGGTGAAGAGGCATTCCTTGGCCCCACTCTGCTCTTGGATTATTCCCAGGGGTTCCCCCGAAGAGCAGGGGATATACAGAGTATCCCAGTCAGATGTGCAAAACCACACGCTTCATCTCAGGCTCCAGCAACCCTCTCCAGGGCTGCATCCTATCTCCACAATTCGGGATGTGCTTGCAGAGGCCCTAGCAAGCCTCTCCAGGTGGGATGGAGGGAATTAGGAGGGATGCACTGATGGGGCTGCTGAACAACTGCAGGGCATCACAGGCACTGCCTCCAGTGGGGTAGGAAGGAGCCATTCCCACAGGGAGTAGTGAGGGCTGCTTCCCCAGAGAACCAACCAGGGGGGAGGCAGCTCCTTGCTTCACCCTGTCTCCTAAGGGCCTTCATTCATCATCCTCTGGTCTGATCTGGAGAGGTGGAGATCCCTCCTCTCCCCCTGGCTGTACTGAATCTCGTTGGGTGCTTCACTCCAAGTCCCTTTTCTCCACCCTGGAAGCACCCTCCATCCTCCTGCAGCTCCGTGACTTTCCTGCCAGCTTCCAGGATGGTATGTGTGGTCCGGATCACGACGGATGAAAAAAGAAGAGACAATCAGCATCTTCCCCCACCCGCCAGAGGCTCTGCAAGCAGCTTTTAAACTCTACTTCAGCAATCGCCTCCCATTAAAATGATGGGAATTAGGGTAAAATGTCTCAGCAAGTGTGGGCTTTTGTCATTGCAGCCCAGAGAGGCTCCTCGGAAATGCTCTCTAAGGCTTTGGCTTTTATTGCTTTTACATCTCTGATTTCTGTTGGAGCAAATCTCCGCCTGAGCTGATGCTCAGGGCAGGAGTGGGAAGCCTGGGCCAAGCTGCTCCAGAGAGCATTTATGTGCCTCTCAAAGGTCTCCTTCCCTCTTTTTTCCTCTCCTTCTGTTCATTTTACCAGGTCTAAAAATACTCTACTAAAAACCCTCTTCCCCTGCAGCCGCCTCCCTCCTGGATGACTAATAATATCTGTTGCTCCCTCTTGATCTCTCTGTTATTTCCCAAGTCTTCCCCAAGGAGAGGAACCAAGTCGGAGCTGTGCTCTCAACCAACCCCTTAGATTCAGACTCCTAAATTCATTTTCCTCAGAGAATGGTATTTTTTCCCAGCTCCTCCAGTGTAGGAGCAGTTTAAACCCAGCTCCCCAGCTCACCATAAACTAATTCTGCTCCACAGCTTACACCTGCCCAATGCTGCTGAAGCACTGTTCTGATAGGGGAG
This sequence comes from Corvus hawaiiensis, assembly GCF_020740725.1. Classification (NCBI taxonomy): domain Eukaryota; kingdom Metazoa; phylum Chordata; class Aves; order Passeriformes; family Corvidae; genus Corvus; species Corvus hawaiiensis. The sequence goes on along the minus strand of NC_063232.1, from coordinate 11,013,498 downwards.
CTCCAGGATCCTGGGATTTTCAGAGCTCTAGGTAGAACAGCAGGTTCACTGGGAAAACCACCAAGCACTTACAAAACAATTTATTGTCTGTTTTTCAGGTTTCAGCTCTTTCCAGCAGCTTTCCAGCCCTGGAGCACTCCCTTGGGGGATGTGCTGAGGAGGCTGGGTTAGGCTGAGTTTGGTGTCTGGATCATCCTTGGAGCTGCATGAGCAGCACTGGCTGTGTGAGGAGCTTGCATTTTAGGAGCAGGGAGTGAATGCTGGGCACCAGCAGTGTTTGGGATAGTGGGACTTAGAGGAAAAACCTGCCTTGCTGTCACCACATTGGTGGCAATGGCTTTTTTCCCCACTGAATGGGATGTTAGAACATTCTAACAGGGATCAGCTTTCCTGCACTGCTCCATGTCTTTCCAAAACAGAGCCAAGACCTGCACCAGGCACCTTCCCCACTGCCAGCACCCTATCATGGATTAGTCAGGATATAGGGATGGAACAGCACTGGCAGGAGCTGGAGGTGTGATGAGTTTCTCTGGACTCGGACACTGCAGTACAGCCAAATCCCTCAGGCCTGATCCCAACCCACTGTGATTTTCCAAAGAGATCCATCAATGAACAAGCTCTGGAAAACCCTCATGCTGACACTGGTGATGTAAAAAATGTCTCCAAATGGTCACTGTCCTCATGAACCAGCCACTTCCAGCCTCAACCCTGCACTGCATGGAGGCAGATTTAAAGGGTGTTTGGCTGCTCCAACACTTCTGGAAATCCCCCTGGCTGGCTAATGCCCAAATCTTGCAAATCTTGATTTAGGAAAAATATCCGCTTGGGAGCAGTGCTTAAAAAGCTCAAGGCCATTTTCAAATCCTTGTAATGCTGCAGTTTCCTGGACATGTGAAAGCGAGAGGAAAAAGCAGATCAGTCTGAAGCAGGCACGAGGCCAGGGCTGGCGGCTGTGCCCAGGGCTGTGCCGGCACAGAGCATGCAGGAGCAGGCAGGAGTGGGCAGACCGGGGGCTATTTCAGCACCAAGCTCTCCCAGCTGCTCACCATGACTGGACCAGCATGGAAAGCAGGGAGGAGAGCAGCCCTTCCACATCACCCCGGGCAGGAGATCCATGAAGGGCTCCCAGGGCAGACCACAGGATCCTCGTGGACAGAGGGCTGCGGGTCGCTGCCAGCCCCGTGTGCGGGCAGGGAGCCGAGCTCCATTATCCCTCCTGCCTTTACAGGAAGCCACTTGGTTGTGTTGTCAATATAGAGATTTTCTTTAAAAAAATAAAAAGCAAAATCTGGGTTCATGGTGCCATTATCGATCATTTGGTATTTTTAGCTCCTTGTTCAATCCATCCCTGTTGGTGTTACAACAACCACACGGCCCTGTGAAACACGGCTCAGTGGGGCTGCTCCAAGGTGAGCAGGAGCTCAGAGAGCAGCAATACAATGCCAGTGGGATTAAAAATGCAAGAGGGAAAGAGAGAGGTGGGATAAGCAGCATCCTCCCCCCTCGCTGCTTCCAACTCCTGCCAATGTTTCAAGGAGACAGGTAGATCCTCCCATCCAAACCAGGGGCAGATGAAACTCCTGTTTCCTACCTGGTGTGGAGGGTTGGGAACCCATAGAAAGGGTGAGACTGAGCTGAGTGGTGCCATTGATGGGCTGGAGGGAAGGGAGGACATCTACAAGGTGCTAGACAGGCTGGAGCAGTGGGTCCATGTGAGCCTCATGAGGTTCAGTCAGGCTAAGGGCAAGATCATGGACCTGGGCCATGGCAATCCCTAGTGCCAGCAGAGACTAGGGAGGTCTGCGGTGACCCCAGAGGTCTGTGAGGATAAACACTCTCAGCATCTCTCTTCATCATGGGGCCATTTACCCACCAATGGCTCCCAACTTTGTCCTCTCTTTTCCGCTTGCAGCCCCTCCATATCCTGGATCCACTGACTCCATAGTGATTCAGTGTATTCCACCATCACTGATTTCATAGATGGTGGATGGAGGGATGGATGGATGGATGGCGGGATGGATGGATGGATCGATGGAGGGAGGGATGGATGGAGGGATGGACAGATGGATGGACGGATGGATGGATGGATGGATGGAGGGATGGAGGGATGGAGGGATGGATGGATGGACGGATGGATGGATGGATGGATGGAGGGATGGAGGGATGGAGGGATGGATGGATGGATGGATGGATGGATGGATGGATGATGGAGATGACCCTGTGGAGGAGGACTGGGGGATTCTGGTGGGTGACAAATGGGACATGATCCAGCCATATATGCTGACAGCCCAAAAAGCCAAGTGTCTTCTGAGACCCCCCTGGGGCTGCCTCCACCTCTAGGGCCCCAACACAGGACAATGATGTTAAACTGAACAAGGGTGGGGTCAGGTTAGACATGGGAAAGAAATGCTGGACCATGAGGGAGGTGAGGGGCTGGCACAGGTGAATCATGGCAGTGAGATGTAAACCTGCACACTTAACCTCTATGTGACAACTTGCTCATCATTGCAGATGTCTCCTGGGTCCCCTGTGGCCCCATCCTTACATGCAGGTTATCTGGGAACCCTCCTGGGAACCCCAGGCTGGCTCTTCCTTTGCACACACACAATGCTCTGTTGTGGCGTCGCTTCCTTCTTGCCTCACATTGACACCACCGATATGAGACAACGCCCAGAAGAAGGAGACAGGGTCAGCAAAGGAGACAACTGTACTGGGAACTGGTTCATCTTGCCATGTCTGACCCTTGCTGCTCCCTGGGCTCACAGGAAGCAGAGCTCCAATGTCACCCAAGTGCAAGCCCCAAAGTTTACAGGGGTCAGTGCCCCCAGCAGCTGTCCCCATCCATGGGGACGTTTACCCCCAGCCATGAGTCCACTGACCCCCCCATCAACTTTGTCCTCCCTTCTCTACTTGCAGCCCCTTCCATATCTGGATCAGTGTCACCAGTGACTCAGAAGATGGTTGATACATCATAGAATCCCAGAGGGATTTGGGTTGGAAGGGACCTTAAAGCTCATCTGAGTCCACCCCCTGCCATGGGCAGGGACACCTTTCATTATCCCAGGTTGCTCCAAGCCCTGTCCAACCTGGCCTTGGACACTTCCAGGGATGGGGCAGCCACAGCTGCTCTGGACAACCACCCTTGCAGGGTAGAATTCCTCCCTAACACCCAATCCAAACCTACTCTCTTTCAGTTTGAAACCATAAAACACATCTCCCACTCATTTCCTTTTAAAGTTGCCAAGTTCTGCCCTGGAGACTTCATAAATGGGGAGTTGAAGCTTCATGTGAAGCACAGTGCCAAAACACATTCAGCGTATGCTCTCAGGTGCCTTCCTCCCTCTCCCAAAGCATCGTGAGGCCCTTGTGAATCTCCAAACATTTGCCTTAGGTGATCCTTCAGTTGCACCCTCAGAGGAATCACTTTAATTATCTGCTTTTGTTTGTCCCTTGAATTGAGACAGCAGAGCCTGGCAACACCACTGCCACATGTGACGCTCAGCTCAGTGTCCAGCCCATAACCACCTCCCAGGACCTTCCCAAGCCTTCTCCTGAGCTTTATATCCATGTGAACCCAGACAGGGGAGCAGGGGTACAGTACAGGCACACACACCTCAGCACAAGTCTTAAATGTGAACGGTTTTGTTGCAACCAGATAGCAAAGGGGGAACAAACTCGCCTGAAGTGAAACCACTGGATGCAATAGGTTGGGAAATGCCACAGCACGTGTTTTCCCTGCACCAGACCACATCCCATGAGGCCAGCCCCTGCCTGCAGCCCCCTCAGCAGTGCTGGGGCTGTAGGGGGATGTGGATGCTGCGCCTGCCTCTGGCTAACAGGCAGCAGCCGAAGTATTTATAGGAAATATGCAACATACTTCCAGCATGGGGGCAGTTTCCAGCCCTGAGCTTGTTCGTATTTAAGTGCCGTGTGGTTGCAGGGAGAGGTCGGAGCAGAGTGGGCGATGCCGGCTCGCAGCAAAGCTGCCTCCTCCCAGGGCTCCCACAGGTTTGGCTGCTTGCTTTGGCCCCAGAGGCCACTTCCCAACTCTCTTCCCCCCACCCCAGCTACCGAGACCCCGTCCACCTCCCTGTGTCCCAAACAGCTGCTTCCCAGAAGGGCTATGGAGCCATGGGCTTTAGAGAGCTGCAGGTTTGCAGAGGGGCCAAGGGCTGGTCTCTCTCCCAGCAGACCCAGCAGGATGGAGGTGCCCAGTTCAGTCCAAGGGAAAAATGCTGGAGCAAGTAGGTGTCCAAATGACAGCTAAAAATGACATGGTAAATTCCCCGCCTGGCATCCCCTCATATGCACTAGTGCCAGGATGAAACCCCGTAGGTGAACCCCAAGGGCTGGAGCCCCTCTGCTCTGGAGCCAGGCTGGGACACCTTGGGGTGTTCACCTGGAGGAGGCTCTGGGGAGACCTTAGAGCCCCTCCAATGCCTAAAGGGGCTCCAAGAGAACTAGAGAACGACTTTGGACAAGGGCCTGGAGTGACAGGACAAGGCGGAATGGCTTCCCACTGCCAGACGGCAGGGTTAGATGGGATACTGGGAAGAAATTCTTGGCTGTGAGGGTGGTGAGGCCCTGGCACAGGGTGCCCAGGGAAGCTGTGGCTGCCTCATCCCTGGAAGTGGCCAATGCCAGGTGAGGTAGAGCCTAAAGCAACCTGGGATAGTGGAAGCTGTCTCTGCCCGTGGCAAGGGGTGGAGTCTTTAAGGTTCCTTTCAATCCAAACCATTCCAGGATTCTCTGCCATGCGAGTTCAAGCTTTCCTTGTGCTCTTTTAACAGTCCCTGCTCCTGCATCTAATGCCTGTGGCTGCTCCTGCCACAGGTGATGGGTCTTGCAACAGCCTGGTCTCTCAGCCTGGCTGAGAGCACCTAGCACGCTGCCTGCTCCTTGGGTGTGGGAAGGGCCTGGGCAGGCGGCAGGGCTGGAGCAGGGATCTCCGCTGCGACCAGGGTGGAGCCCGAGGTGGAAAAAACCCAGCACACAAAGGAAACTGTGTTTCATGTGTTATTGCCGCCTGTCTGAGCTGATCGAGGAGGGAATAGCAGCCACGATTCCATGCAAAAGGCTGCAAAATCCCTTCCTGAGATATAAATATTTGGTTTTCCTCATTTTCCTTGTGTGGAAATAAACACCACTGGCTGGAGTGTTGCCAGCATACTTTTGGGCTCATGCAGCCCAAGGAGAAAGGTTGCACTGTCCTGCCCCAGCACCGAGGATGGAGGGGCACTAAGGGCATGAAACCCAGCTCTGGGTGTGGAAGACACGCCCATGCCTCCCGGAAGCATTGGGAAAACGGATGGGAAGCACTTGGAATAAGCACAGACTATAAGATGCAGCTCCATCGAGAGCCTCTCTGGCAGCAGGGGATGCCCCTGGTGTTGGGAGCCACTGGTTGCCCATGGCATGGAGGGCATCCCCCACGTGTAATTCCACAGTGGAATGGGTTGGGCGTGGAGGGCTGTGCCTGCCACTCTGTTCCCTGCTTCCTCTGGCCCTACGAGCAGGATGATACATCTTCCACAGCAGAATGAAGGCACGAAGAGGGGCGCCTGAAGGGCTCTGCACCCCAGGGATGCCCCTGCTAGAGTTCATCAGAACAGAGGGAAGGGCAGCCCCGGGATTTCCATGTTGTTCCAGGAAAACGGGGTTTAATGTGGGAGGGAAATCTCTGCTCTCAAATGCAAATCACAACGCGTGGAGCACACACAATACCATCGACGCTGGCAGAGGGCTCTGAGAGACACTAAACGCACCCAATTTCCTTCTTTTCCAGCAATTCAGCAGCCGTCAGCCACTGCCAGGGGGCCCAGCCCAGCACAGGGCACCCTGGTCTTCACACCCCCCACGCCACTGCCCCGCCCCCAGCACATCCTCCTGCTGGGGACATGTTGTGCTGGGAGGTGACAGGGTTGGGTGGAGTGACACAGGGACAAGGCTCCTGGGACACAAAAGCCACGGGAATCAGAGTGGCTTCGGAGAAGATGATGGATGGCTAAGCCAGGCACCAGCCCGGGGACCGTGGGAGCTGCACCCAGCACTTCTGCAGAGAAAATCCTCCGATGTTCCGATGATGTTCAGGGAGTCAGGACTTTTTTCTTTTTTTTTTTTTAATAAATAAATAAAAATGTGCTAGAAATCTGCTGTATGATATTATCAGAAACAACCCAGAGAGCCCTGACACAGCCCAACCACCATGGCCAGGCCCTCTGCTGTACCCTGGTGAGGCAGAGAAACAAATCCATGTGGGGACAATCGGTGGGAATTTCCAAATGCTGCTTCCTTCTGGAAGAGCATATTGAACCCAAACACAGGACCAGGAACACCTGCAGAGAAGAAGCAAAACTCCAGGTCCTGAAACACCCAGGCTGTGGGACCAGCCGGGGATTGCTGTGTAAGGAGCTGAGCACCATCCTTACCCTCCAGGGCTGGGAAAGGTGGAAATACCCATGGGAAGAAGAAGCAGAAGACCTCACCATGGCTACACCCCCTGTTCATGAGATGCTTGCTGTTTCCCCAGGCAGAAATCTCAGCACTTCCTGCTGCAGCTGGAAAGAAAGAATCCCTTGGAGGTGCTGGGACTGGGTTCTCAAAATTTGCTTATTATCCAAAGAAAGGGCCTGACAGACTTCACCCCTCTGACAGGAATCCATAGTTCTTAGCATTCCCACAATATGAAAAATCTCTTTTCCCTGCTGATGGGGAAGAGAAGTTGGATTGCAACTGCTCACAGAGTTAGTGAATGCGGCAGAAAGGGAGGAAAAAGGGTTAAAATTATTAACGATCTAACAGGAACACTGTCTAATTGTCATTTCCATGTGACAGCTGATTAGAAGAAAGATTGGTTCAGATTTGATCCCAGATTTATTTTTCCCTGGCATGTCCCTTTCCCAGCTCACAGAGATGCTGGTGCACACACACGGCACCCTGGAGGCTGACAGACAAAGGACAGCAGGGACCCAAAGTGGTTCTGTGCTAAAAGAACTCTCAGAGTGGAAATTGCAGCTAGGGTATGCCCCTACATAGCTACTACATAGCTAGTACCCTAGCTGCATACTACAATAGTATCCAAATATTAAGGGATTAATGGAAAAGTCTTGAGGTGACACAGTTAATTATGCCCTGCTCCTATGGGAGAGAGGAGCTGACCCCAGGATGCTGTGGATGCTCTGCAGCTCTGTCCACATGCCCCTGCCCTAGCATAGCACCATAGCCAAAATCCCATATAATAACGGGCTGGAAACCACAGGTTTTGTCCAACAATTTCTCCTCTTTCCTTTGCTCTGGTTTATTCTTGTCCGTGCTGCTGCCAAAGCTTTTCTTCCCTCCCCGTAGGCAGAAATTCCTGGATATTTAGTCTGAGCTTTTTGCCCACCACTCAGAAGCTTTGGCAAGTACCTGATCGCTCCTCCACCCCCCCAGACATTACTAATTCCTCAGGGAGTTCTCCTGGCAAACCAGCCATGTTGAGGGGTGAAATCTGGGGGTTACAGAAAACACACGAAGGGCTGACAGACCCCATTCCCTGGGGAAATCATCTCGAGGAGGCTCAGAGGTTGGTGTGAGGGCACTGGAAATAAGGCAAAGGAGAAAGAAGACCCAATGTGAATGGAAAAAATGTGGGTGGTTCCCAGCTCTGTGCCTGCAGCAATGGGACTCTTCAAATTTGGACATTTCAGCTAAAAAAATAAAAAATCTGGAATGCAGGAGCAGAGAGCAGCCCTATTTCTAGCTGTGACTCCTCCCTGTGTGCTTGGCCTCCCAGACGACTCAGAAACTCAAGGCACTTCTTCCCGAGCTATAAAAAGAGCTGGAGTGGGACTGCAAGAGCCAGGAAGACAAACAAGGGAGTAGTTTACCCTCCTGTTGAGGACATGGGTGAAGTCGGGAGAGGGTCTTGCTCAACCCACCTTTTGAGGTGCCCCCAAGGAAGGAGAGTTGTGGGGCACAACAAAAATTCCAGGCTGGATCCCACCCACCAAAATGTTGTCTGTGCCGTATCCCAAGGCACCCCACCACCTCCCATCCCTCCTGTGTGAGGAGAAGGTCCAGGACTGGCCCCATCCATCACCCCAACACAACTCTGGGTTCCCTGTGCTTGGGGAGGGTCACAGGTACCATGGTGATCAGGGACAGGGCATGGAGTGTCCCCCGGGACCACAGGGTGGAAGAAGCTCCATCAAACTGCAGCTCCCCTTTCCCCAGGCTGCTGAAAGGGTTTACAGCCTCACCTGACACCTGTTCCATGAATCCCAGCAGGACAGGATGGACTGTGCAAGTTCCAGGTGACCATAAACTTCAGCAAATTCAGGAATACCCACCTTTGCCCTCTCCAGACAAGTATTTACCTCTGCAGAAGCAGCCAAACCTTGCAGACTGTCGGAACATTTCATTCCCGTTTGTGAAGTGCACAAAACATTCCTGGCTGGAAAAACACCACCAGGTCACTGACTGGGAACAGAGCCACCAGGAGAGATGAGTTCTTCAATGGCTTCGCTGACTTAGTGTAGAAGCAGCATCTCTTCTGGGAAGCCATTCCCAGCCTACACTGACTTCTTCAACACCCCGAAAGTTGAAGTCTTCCTCTGCCACCACTTCAGCATTCCCTTAAGACCTCAGAAGATATCCTCACACCACTACTGGTGCTGTGTGACTTTTCTCCTGAGCAGTTCCAAGGGTTGTAGAGCTGGACTGGGTGGTCCATATGGAGCAACCTGAAGTTGGCACACTTGGTAAACATGGTTCAGGAGAAGGACAACAGATGGGACAAGACAGCATTGACTCAAGCTGAACCAGGTGAGGTTCAGGTTGGACACCAGAAAGAATTCCTTAATGGAAAGCATTGTTCAGCATTGGAAGGGGCTTCCCAGAGAGGTGGTGGAGTCCCCATCCCTGGAGGTGTCCAAGGAATGACTGGACATAGCACTCAGAGCTCTGGGCTGGGTGACAAGGTGGGAATCAGTCACAGGCTGGACTCGATGACCTTGGAGGTGTCTCCCAATCCAAATGATCCTGTGATGCCCATGGATCAACAAGGTGAGGGCACCAGCGTGACCTGCTGCCAAGCCCATGGAGATGCTAGACTGCTGATCCATGCTTTATTCAGTGGGATCCAGAGGTTGCATTTATTTCATTTAGAGATGGGATGCAGAGGTTGCATTTAGACCTGGATGAACTGTGACTTCACCACGGTCAGGTTGGGGATCTGAGGGTCACATCTGGCTTGTGCAAAAGATGCCAGTTGCTCTTTTCAACAGTTCAACAGAGCCCTCCTGTGCTCAGGTGCCTGACCCTGGAGAAAGATGTCCCTGCCCATGGCAGGGGATTGGGACTAGATGATCTTTAAAGGTCCTCCAGCCTAACCCCAATGTTTTAAGAGTCTCTCAGCACATGGAGCTGCCTTTTGTAACTGAGGAATCTCAGTCCCTTCTTTGGTGGGACACTTCTCCAGCTTACCAAGCCTCACACCAATGGAAAGCATGTCCTGAGGGTTGGTTGTGGTTGTGGCTGGTGCTGTGCGATGAGGATGGGCTCAGCTCTGTAGCTGCTGCAGAATCAGACCCTGGTCACGGCTTCCAACAACATCTTCAGGCCAACACAGGGTGTCAGTCCCCACCATGGGCTGGGCTGGGTATATCTATCAGGTTTGTCCTGGAGTCTGTGTGCTCCACAGTGCTCAGCACTCACTCACTGATCCCTTCCTGTCCCTTGGTTGTGCCAGTTCGGTGCTCCAACAAGAAGGTGCCTTTTTTCCCACCAATGCAGAAAGTACCAGTCCAGTGGCTGGCAACAGTGTGGACTGAGGAATTGGGCAGCTCCAGAGTTGGCTCTAGCTTTACTCAGCTCATAGGGAGGTTGTCAGGCTGGTTTGATGGTTTGGCCATGAAACTCAGGTTCAAGGGGAACTGGGGTTGCCCAAATGTACCATATGTGAAGAAAACCCTTTGTTGCCTGGCAGTGAAGCAAACTAATAAAACCCTGCTGAGCTGTGGCTACTTTATTCCAAGACTTCCATAATTTTAGATGCTATATTTGTCTAGTCTGACTGGTAGCTTTATGTGATGACAATAAATCCCAGTTTAACATCATCAGCCTGTGCCCTTCCCCAGTGGGTGTTTGGTCCTGTTGTGCCAAGTGCTCACCATGCAGGAAAGAGGAAATTTCCATCAGAGGAGGGATCCTTTGGGAGAAGTGGCTTCTCTCGCCAGGGCCAGGTTGGAGACTTGCTGCTTATTGTTCCCATTTGTCTCTTTTATTGGAATAAAAGATGGATGTGAGCAGCTCAGCGTTCTCGAGAGAGCCTGTGGCATCGCGTTTTATTTGAATTAGCAGATACTAGTTGGAAAATAGTTTTTTCCAGTCTTTGTGTTCACATGGAAGTGAACAAGAATTCAGGGTTTTGTAAGTGCAAATTGTGTTGCAAGGTGCTTGTGCCAGAACCTCAGGGACACCCAGGAATTGTCCCTTCTCCTTCTGAGAGCCCAGAAGACAGGGGATGGCATCAGTGGGGAGACCTCAGCAGTCATGGCCCACTGGGACTCCTAAAGAGCACAAGGAAAGCTTGAACTCACATAGCACAAATACCGGACTGCTTTGGGTTGGAAGGGACCTTAAAGATCACCCAGTTCTACCCCCTGCCATGGGCAGGGACACCTTCCACTAGAGGAAGACCGGGCTGCTCCAAGCCCCATGCAACCTGGCCTTGGCCACTTCTAGGGACGGGGCAGCCACAGCTTCTCTGGGCGACCTATGCCAGGGCCTCCCCACCCTTACAGCCAAGAATTCTTCCCAGCATCTCATTATCTATCCACTCTCTGTTGATCTGAAGCCATTCCCCCTTGTCCTGTCACTCCAGCCCCTTGTTCCAAGTCCCTCTCCAGCTCTCCTGGAGACCCTTTAGGCACTGGAGGAGCTCTAAGGTCTCCCCAGAGCCTTCTCTTCTCCACATGAACACCCTCAGGTATCTCAGCCTGTCTCCAGAGCAGAGGGGCTCCAGGCCCCAGCACATCTTTGCGGCCTCCTCTGGACTCGCTCCAACAGCTCCACTTCTATTCCTGGAAGTGTCCGAGGCCAGGCTGGACAGGGCTTGGAGCAGCTTGGTCTAGTGAAGGTGTCCCTGCCCATGGCAGGAGGTGGAACAAGGTGAGCTTTAAAGGTGCCTTCTGACCCAACCCCCTCGGTGAGTCCATAATAAACTATTCAATGTCTGTGTATGCATTTGATAAAATAATTCACTTTTCTCCTGTGGACTGGGATCATTTACCCTGCCCTGTGATTAGCCCAGAACAGCACACAATGTATAATTAGTCCAGCCGTGGGCTGGACTCACACATCCGGGCTAAAACACCGGCTGTACTGCCTGTTGCTGCTGTCACCCGGGGAACAGGCTGTCCCCAGGAAGTTTTATTTGGTGACTGTGCAAAATAAATCAGCCAAGCTGGTGGCAGGGATGAGGGCCAGGATCCAGCCCTTCCTCCAGCCCTCATGCTGCTGCATGACCCCCAGCTGCTGACGCTCTGTCCCAGGTTCAGAGGGTGCAGAGCCAGCAGCAGGCGATGGGATGAGGGTGGGGACAGAATCCAGGTGCTGGGGTTTGTGCTGCAGTGTCATGTGCTGGACGGTGCTGGAGCAGGCGATGCTTATCCTGGCCCCATGTCACATATATGGGATGATGCAATGGGCTGCAATGGGCACCTTCTCCCCATCCTTGGATTCTCAGTCTTCCAGCCAAAATTGGCCCTTCTGCAGCTCCAGCCCCTGTCCAGAAGTTTTTTCTTCTGGGAGAGCAAGGCTGGGATGAGTCACCCCCTCCTCATGACAGGTGCCCACATCCTATATGCCCTTCCCCACTGTTTTCCCTGGACTCGGGTCATGGCCAGTGGCAGCAGAGGGGACCACACTCAGTCCAGAGTCCTCTGATAGGAAATTGAGTAAAAACCCTGCCTTCCTGGCTGTTTCTCCTCAGCTCTGCAGATGGATGGAGTTAACTGGATAAGAGCCCCCCTGCACCCCTCAGGACATCCTTGGTGGGAAAGTACATGCTGAGCGAGAGGCAAAGGGGTTTTTGGGGCAGCAACATCCCCCAGCATCCCTGTCTTCCCACTTGGCCTCTGGTGTAATTCAGGGCAAGGTTCCCCCCTTGTCACTTGGTGGTCCAAAACCATCATGTTTTCCCAGCTGCAGAAGCTCCTGGACTCGGTGGCAGTACTTTCAGCACTAAATCCATTCATCCTCCTGAGGCTCAGCTGCTTCTGGAGTCCATCCCCACATTAAAAAACTCAGATATTTCTGCATCTAAAATAGATACTTCTATATCTAAAAAAACCTCCTAAACCCCTCCATCCCTGCGTGCACTGATGAGAAAAGCAGCCCCATATCTGGTACAAGACAAACTATTTTCTTTCCCTGGGGATGGAAATAAGTTTCTAAGAGGGACTCGCTGAAAAGAGAGGAGATGACTCATTACTTCACTGCTAAAGCTGTATTCAATCCCCAGCACCTCTAGTTCCCAGTAAAAGCCAGGAGACCGAAAGCATGGGGGTTTCACACAGCACAAAACCCAGGAGTTCCTTTTCCTGGAGATGAAAGGGCCATGAATTAATCCCCTCTATCACCTACTCCCCCAGGATGGGCTCAGCTGCCTTGAGCCCTCGCTCCCCACAGCCAGGAGCTATTTTTTCCTGTTCTTGATAGTGTCAATATGTTTCTTTAAATATCTTTTTGGAGAGGCTGTATATATATAGCCCCACTCTGGTGCTTTGAAAGGAGCCTCATTTCCTGTGTAAGAACTGAAGTTCTTGGCAAAGCTGCTGGTGGCTGCAGCATCTGAACCACAAAAATTGTTTTTTTCAGTAGTAAAATGGTATTTCCTCTGCAACTGTGAGTCGGACCAAGCTGGGTCTGGTCTGAAACCAGCTGGGCTGCTGTGTCTGGGAGATACAGATTCACAATTATAAAAATGATGGGAGAAAAGGATTATTTGCATTAATGGGGCTGTGATGCTGCCCAGAGGTGGCATAGCCCATGGCAGGGACTGGATGGGCACAAAGCTGCTTTTAACCTGCATTTGACTGTGAAAAAGTTTGGTTCACACATCAAAAGGATTTATTAACTGATACTGGGGGAGAAAAAAAAAATCCATTTAATTTGCACCTGATACTTTTTTCTCCTTCTTTTGCACCATCTCTCTGCACCTGGTTTTGGAGAAGGCTCCTCCAGCAGCAAGGCAGGAAGCAAAACAGCTTTGCAGCCCCTGAGGGATGGCTCGTGGATACTCAGGACCTTAAAACCTTCCTGAAGAGATGTGGCATCAGCTGCATTCAGAGTTCTGCATCTCCTGACATGAAAATGCCACACTTTCTCACTGGGAAACCCTTAGCAGGAGGGTCTGACATCCCCAACACTACCCTGGGGACTCTGATGGCAGTAGTGGAGATGCAGCCAGGTCAGCAATCACCTTCTGCTGCAAACACGTCTTTCCAGGGTCATTTCTGAGTCATAAATTGCTTTTATTGCTGCACACAGTGCTAAGGACCCAGCGTGTAAATGCGCCAGAGGTAGTGGCGGCTGTGGGCAGCCCAAGTGGTCCCTGTTTCCCTTTGCTACTCCATGACTTTCCCAGAAAAAAACTGCCGCCAAAGAACCTAAAATGCAAGTTTTTTAGGTTTTCTGCAGGAATTTCAAAGAAGTGTCTCCTCTCAACCCTCACCCTTGTCAGGATGGATCACCCTTGGAATTGTCCCTATGCCACAGGGACCATGCTGGGCATGCAGCCACATCTGCTGGCATAAAGCCCCAGCAGCCATGAGCTCTGGGGAACAAACATGGAATTTCTGTAGCTCCTCCACAGCCCCAGACACTGTCTCCACCTCATGTCCTCATCCCTGGGACACAGCACCAGCTCAGGACAAGGCAGCCTGCAGTGGTGTCGGACATGATGGCTCATGGTGGAGCACAGCCGGGCACTGGAGCAGTGCTCAGGATGGGAGACACAAGAGAGTTATTTGGTGACTGTGCAGCCCAGGAGATGACATGCCACCACAACATGCCGCTTCCCTTCCACCAAAACCCACAGGGCAGGGACAAGGACTGAAGCTCAGGGCACATCCTGCTGCAACTTCAAGGGCACTTCCCTCAATTTTGATGTCCGAGCATTTTTGCCCCTCTCCAGTGATGGGTTTACAAAAAGAAGGAAAGGGTTGGTGCAGGAAGAGCTGAGCTGTGTCAGGAAGGAGATCTCCTCCAGCCTTCCAGGAGTCAGATGCTGCTTTGCTTGGGAATGTCATGCACCACCTCTGGGAGTCTGCAGCTGCACCCGCACTGATGCCCTGCTGGCCATATCTCTGCTGGGAATGAAGGGAAATATCCCACAGCAGTCCAAAACATGAGTGAAGGAGCAGGAGAGCCTGGGACATCACCCTTGGAGCATCATCCCTGCCCCGCCGAAGTCCTGTGTCCTTCCAACTCTGTTTTCACCCTCAGTGCTTTGGCTCATCCAGTTGATGAATATCCAGTCTTTGCCAACCAGCCAAGCACAGAAGAAATTTACCTCCTTGGCTCCATCATGGCACAAGGATGTCTGCTGTGGACAACTACAGTGTGGAAGGAGGAAGAAGGAGGGAAGATCCCAAGCACCAACCTAAACAAAGAAGACCTTCCCTACAGAGCTCCAGCACCAGGACATGCCCCTCAATCCAACCAGGAGAACTTGGAGGGGATGCAAACATCAGACACCATATGAAATACAAACATCTGTCTTAAAATACGGCAGAATTTTCACTTTTTTTCTCCTCGCTTGGTGACCTTTGCTGTGCCCAAAGATTTGTGCTGAGGTTGAGGTGATGAGTGGTGGTGAATCACCATGTGAAACTCCAGCAAAGGGGGCACATTTGCAACACTCATACTCCCACAGCAGGGCTGCACCCAGCTCATCCCGACGGCAGCAGAACTGCAGGATTTGGTGTCCCTGTTGCTCAACTTCCCATGAAAATGATCAGCATTGTCAGGAAAGGAAAAGAGGAGCCCTTGGCTGTGTCTTGTTCTCCCTGAGCTGCTTGTGCCCAGCAGGCAGCAAGGACAGCATGAAAGGAACACCGTGCCTGGGCATGTCCTCAGGTTTCCCACATTTGCATTCCCAGGAAAATTGAGATACTTGAACAACTGTAGGAGCAGAAGAGAGGCTACCAGGAAATTTATTCCTGTTTGTCTCCAAGCCAATAGATGGATGTTGTCAGGGCAGAGTCATTGTGCAATGTAATGACCACCGTGGAAGCGTCCCACCGCCATGGAACCATTCCATCACCAGTTTACCACCACCATGGAAGTATCCCACCACCACAGGAGCATCCCACCACCATGAGAACATCCCACCACCAGACCTCCCCACTACTAGGGTGTCCCACCACCACCACAGCTTTGTAGGGTGCTCTTGTTCTTCCAAACTAAGCTCAGACCACAGAAATTGGGTGGTGTCAACCCAAGCAGGTGTTCCTCAGGCTCCCCAAAGGCCCCTTTGGACACACTTTCTGCCTGTTTGGGCTCTTTTAGCCCAAAATAGGCTTTGCGGTGTATGTTCTGCTGCCCTGAGATAAGGAGATTTGGAGGGGAGGAGGGAAGGAGTCTGTACATGCTGAAACACAGGTAGACTTTTCATTTTAAAGCCATTTAACAGATGAAACTTCTCTTAAAAGAAGTCACTTTCAAAAAGAAAAAACCGCAAACACACACAGTTTCTCTAAAAAAAACCTCAGAAAGAAGAAGTTGGACAAAAACTGGATAACCAAGACCTAAGGGGTGCCTGGCAAGTTCTCTAAACTAAGAGAGAGAATTATGCAAAAAAAAAAAAGGAGGGGGGAAATAAAAAAATGAGTGAAAAAGGGAATTGCATGGAGCTGAAGCACAGAAGAAGGAAAAGCCAGGCAGAGCCATGCTGTGTCATTAGTCTGGAAATCAGATGAGGAAGATGAAATCCAGCTTGCAGGGATGGAGGGAGTGTGTGCTGCTCCACTGCCCTCTCCACTCAGCCCCTCCCGGAAAAGCACGAGTGTCAGGGGGAGCCCGTGAGAGCTCCAGGCATCCCATGGGGCTGTTGCTGACACAAGGAGATGGCAGGTTCCAGGAGCAAACCGGTCCCAGTCCTACCTCTAGCACTATGAATAAATAATTGATGTCTGAGGTAACCTGAGCGGGAAGGTGAGCAGAGCCCTGCACATGATCCTGCATCCAACCTCACATCCTGGTGGGTTTTCTTCCTGCAAAATCTCCTCAGACCTGATCCTTGGTGTTAATTTCCATCCTTAAGCCATCTCCCATGTGTTTTTCCCACTCTGGTCTCATCCAAGTCTGCTCCCACTGGACCTACTTCTACCCTGCTTCTGCCTCAGTTTCCCTTCCTCTCTCGCAGAAGGTCTGGACAGCTCTGCCTCACTGGTATTTTCCATCCCTGGACATGGAGCAGGGGCCAAGCTGTCCCCAGCTCTCCCTGCTGCCATCCCTCCCTCTTCACCCTCCCCATGCCTTGTCCAGGCATATCCCCAGCTGCTCCAAGCACATCCTTTCCTCAAATGACCAGCTTTTTCCACCAAAGCACCCCTGCTGCTCCTCCAGCTTGGTTGCCACCTTCTCTCTGTGCAGGACATCAATCCATCACCTAATAACGCCTGAGTGAAGGGCTCCATCCGGATATTCTGGATGCTGCTGAGGAGCAAATTCTGTCTGCTTTTCAACATGTCGGTGCCTCTTTCCAGGAGCCATCCACAGAGACAGACCCTGTCCCCTGCCCTGTCCACACCTGGTGTCCCTGAGGGACACAGGAGCAGAACCCAGTGGGGTGACTGACTCCACTGGCCAAAGAGCCACTCCATGTACCCTCCAGCCAGCGGAGACACAGGCAATGTGTGCCCAGGGTGGTTCCAAGGACAGGGTGGCACTGTTCTGGGCAAGATGCCCGGCTGTGGCTGGGCTTGGAGACCCGGCAGCCCAGGCCAGCGGGTGAGTGTGCCCTGGCCCCACTGGTGGGGAGGCCAGGCTGAGCAGCTGGGCTGGGGCACCCCGGGTGCCGCTGCACCCTGATGTCCCCGGGCTTTCCTCCAGGGCCGCGCTCAGCCCCAGCCAGGGGGCCCGGGGGTCCCCATCCCCGTCCCCGCTGGCGACCCGCTGGCTGGGTGGGGCCAGCCCCGTCAATCCCCACCTCCCTGGGGCAGCCCCGCCCGCTGGCGCCAGCCCAGCTCGCCCAGGCCGGCCCAGCCAACTCCGCCCCTCGTGCCAACCCCAACCTGCAGGGCAACCGAGCTGTGCCCGCCCCCGGCACAGCCCCGCCCCGGCTCACCTGGCTGAGCCCGCCCGCTCGGCACAGCCCCGCCCCGCCGTGCCCACTCCAGGTACCTGTCGGGCCGCTCCCATCGCACCCCGCCCCAGCCCGGCCCCGCCCCGGCAGCTGGCACCTTCCCTTCCTCGCCCTTCGCATCCCCGCCCCGCCCTGTTCCGCCCGCAACTGGGCGCGCTCGAAGCTTTCCCGCTCCGCTTCCAGGCCGCCGCCGCCCGCTCGCCGGCTCAGCACCTTGGGCAGCGGGTTGGACACCTGCTTCATAGTGCTGCTCACGCGGTCCATGGCCGCCCCGGGCCCGCCGCCGCCCCGGCCCCGCCGCCCCGGCCCCGCCGCCCCGCTCAGCGGCGCCGCCGCACGGGCCCCGCGCCATTGGCCTGCCCACCTGCCACTCACACCCCGCGGGCACCGCCTTTACCCCGCAGCTCCGCCCACCTTCCCGGCTTCTCGCTCTCATTGGCTCTCGGCAATGCCACTGGGGAGGAGCGGCGGGGAGGCCCAGCCCCTGTGCGGCAGGTGCCAAGCGCATTGGTTCGGCTCAACGTCACTCAACGTTGGCTCCCGCCCCCCAAGAGTCCCCGGGCGCTGTGGCCGCGCCTTCGCGCCGTTCCCTGCTGTAATTGGCCCACGGCCCTGCCGCTCACACTGCGGTGCCCCGCCCTGCCCCTCACGGGTGCGGGGCGCGGCGCCCCCTGCCGGTACCGGGGACTCCGCCGATGCCGGGCCCGCGCGGGGATCGGGCCGCGCTCGGGCCTCGCCGGGAAGGGCTCGGCCGTGTACGGGGCGCCGCCGGGGCGTCCACCGAGCCCGGGGGCTCGGGGAGCCGCTGTCGAACGGCTCCGAGCCGCGGCTGAACCATCCGTGCCCGCACGCCTCGGGGGTCCTTAACAGGCCGTGCGTGTTGCCTGCGAGGCTGCGGCCCCTCAGCCGGGCCCAGGGTGTGACCAAGGGGGTGACATGGCACCAATGCCCCCTCTCTTGCTACCCGTGTCAGGCCCAGCCCGGCCCCTCTCGGCGCTGACCGCCCTTGTCAGGCTGTGCTTGGCGCACCGGGTGGTGCAGGGCTCCCCAGCCCTGCCTGGGGCCGGGGATGGGGAGGCGGCTCCGCCGTCCGTCAGCGGGAGCAGGGCCCCCGGCAGCCTGCGGGATGAGTGGGGCTTTTCCTTTGTGGGATCCAGGCTGTGGGTGGGAGCTCTGGAGGGGGTGCTGCAGGCACAGCTGGCAGAGCCCAACAAGAAGGGTGTAGCATTGGCAGAGGGGCAAAGTGTGGTTACAGGTGTCTGAAAAAGAAGAGAGGTGAGAGAAGGATTTTGCTTCCCCTGAGCAGCTGGACTGTACTTTGGCATAATCTGATCCAAGCCTATGCCTTGGTGGTCCCACCACTCATCAGAGGTTTGTGTAGGGTTAGATTGGATACTGGGAAGGAGTTTCTTGGCAGTAAAGGTGGTCGAAGCCATGGCACAGGTTGCCCAGAGGAGCTGTGGCTGCCCCATCCCTGGAAGTTATCCAGACCAGATTGGATGGGGCTTGAAGCAACCTGTTCTAGTGGAAGGTGTCCCTGCCCATGGCAGGGGGTGGAACAGGATTGTTGGAAATGATACAACTTCTAAAATTTTTAACTAACTTTAGTCAGAGGCTTTGTTCGTCTTTGCCCAGGGGGAAGGGAATGGAAGTTTCTTTTCGAGAGACTGTTCCCTGGGCAAGGCCCGATGAACTTAACATCTCAATGGACTGGGAGCTGCCAGAGGATGCACAAGAGATAAGCGACCATTAACGAACACCAATGCCCGAACATCCTTCCTGGTGTGTGTGTCGGAGACACCTGGTCTAGGAAAAGATCATAAGAGAATGAATAAAGAGGACCTGATTAGCATTGAAGTCAAAGGGATCAATAACAAATAGGAAACCAAATGCTAAGAACCACTTGAGACCAATAAACATTGAACTAATGAATTTCTCTGGGTTTTGACTGTGTAAGTATGTGAAAAATCTAGGAGAGAGACACCTGTGATGGAATGATTTTCCTTGCACAATCCAGCCAATGTGTGGATAAAATGATTTCTGTTGCACATCCTGGCCAGAACAACATCCTGGCCAGAATAAAGTAATGCTTGAATTCTCTAACACTAAAAAATGTTGGAAAGGTTTTGTTTTTCCCACAGTTTTGGTGATAGGATGAACTTTAAGGTCTCTTCCAACCCAAACCATTCTGGGATTCCTCAACATGGTGAATTGCTGACTCCTTTAATTTTGACCAGGAATATCATCCCATTCCAGAGGCAAATTTCTCACTTGGAACATTTCTGCAAAATTGGGAGAAATTACTTTTTTTGTGAAGGGACTGAAAACTGAATCCCCAGAGATGGCAAATGGGCTGTGCTAGGGTCATACCAGCTGGGTTCCTGCATCCTTAAAAGCAGATCATAGCAAATCAGTGACTTTGCTCCAGGTGGGGAGGAACTGTGCGAAACACTGCTGTGGTGATGGGGCAATCTGGGAACAGCTGTGTAGGATGTGAGCTGTCAGGAGCTCTTGTGTAAGCAATTCTTCCAGCATATCTCTCTTTTGTGGCTTATTTTTCAGCTGAAATAATTGCCACACCAGGACCCTCCTGGAGCTGCCCAGCAGGGTATGTGGCAGGCTGCTTGCATCATAGGCCTTCCCAGTCCCCGTGCATTGGGTATCAAATCCCAGCTGATGGGAAATGGCCTGCACGGAGCAGCGAGGCCATTCCTCCCACTGGAGCTTGTCTCAACTGCCTGTCTGCATTCTCCTTAATGTACTTTCTGGAAACCTGCCTCCTTCCTTGGGGCTGCTCCCAGGGGAGGTTTAATGGGTTTGATTCATCCACTATTGCAACAAGGTGATTAATAATTGAAGAAATTATGTCATTGCTGAGTAGAGATGGAGGAAAGGAAGAGCAAAGGAGGGCACTGGACAAAGGACAGTGGTGTCCTTGTGATCTGGACCTGTCCCACCCTCCACCTGGCTCAGAACATTCTGCTTCCAGAGAGCATGGCAAGGGACCACAAGGCTGAGGTCTGGTGTAGCTGCTCCCTCCTGCTGAACAGCAGGGTCACAGCCTTTTCTTCCCTGGCCAGGGCTCAGTGCCCACTCTGGGACCTGGGCAGGAGCAGAGGAAGGTGCTTGGATGTGGGACAAACCAGGCTGTTTCTCCTGGCTGCTCCTGCCTCCTCCAGGAAGGGACTGTAACAGGATAGAACTGGGATCCAACCCATGGGCTGCTGGTCAGACCACCCTGGGCTGGCTCAGTCCACACAGCATCCCTGCTGAAATGTGCTGTGGTGTTCTGCAGGGATTTGAGGGGCTCCTTTCCAGTGGGAAAGTGTGCCTTGTTTTCAGGTAGCTGAGAGGGAAAGGCACAGAGCTGTTCCTGTGGAGTGTCTGTTCCTCTGCCTCCAGTTCCATGGGGAGATGATGGGGAAGGGCTGGAAGTGAGCAGGGTGGCGGTAGAGCAGATTGGGCATTGCTCTTCCTCCCCAGCAGGTCCTTTTTGGGATCCGTGGCTGGGGTTCGCCTGCTCCAGTGCTCTGTCCTGACTCCTGTCCAAGAGGCTGGACTGAAGGGTGATGGCAGAACCCCTCATGGGGGTGTCTGGCCTGTGTAGGGACAGACATTGTCTGGGCATGTAGAGGACAATGTGTGCCCTCTCTTTTTTCCTGCTCAGCAGAGTGTGGTACCCATCAAGCACTGCTCAGGTCAGGCAGGTGGGACTGGAGCTCCTTCCCCTCTTGCAGGGCTCCACACGGCAGTTCCCTCTTCCTGCACCATGCCCAGAGGCTCCTATCCACAGGACCCTTAAAGGGCATCTGCTCCCATTCTGTCAGGACAGCCTTAACCCAAAGGGGAAGGACAAGTGGCAGGAGAGGGGCCAGAAGGGACTGCAGGCGCTGTGGGCCCTGCCTGGGGCTCAGGGATGCTCTTTTCCCAGGGGCTGGGAGCTAGAGTCTCCTTTTCCAATCCCCTCCCCAGCCAGAGCTGCAGAGTCCCAGGGTGCTGTTGTAGCACTCATGATCCTCCCATGGCCTGGCCTGGGCTCAGGGAGAGCACAGATCGCCCTTGTTTCAGCAGGAAAACAGAATCACAGAGCTCCAACAGTCCTTCCTCTGTTATCCTGCTGGCTGTGCTGGAGTGGGCAGGCACAGGGCTCTGTGCTAAGATCCTGCTCTTTCCCCCTTGGAGGTGAGAAAAATCCCCTTGGAGGTGAGAAAAATCCCCTTCAGTAGTGCCTTCACACATTCCAAGGCACGCCATCCTGATCCCACCTGAGCAGATGAGCCATCCCTGGGGGGCATATCTGGAAAGGGCAGTGGCCATTTCAAGCCTTCCATAAACCCAATCCTGCAGCCCCAGATGCAGCCCTGCCCTGGTGATGGGGTTATTTGCTCAGACTGTGGGATAAAAACAACTTCTGAGCCAAAGTGGCCACCTGGAGAGGGCAGGGTAGTGGTCCAAACCCAGCAGAAGGGTCCCTGGGGAGCAAAGATTGTGCCAGGAGGAGCAGGCATGGGGGCATGGGGAGGTTGTTCATTTTTTGATCCCATGTTTTGAATGCTTTGGGCAAACCAGATGCTGCTGCTGAGTCTTTGCTTATGCTCCCAAAGAGACCCTGGGCTGCTATATGGGGCAGGGACAGTCCTGGTGCAGGACCTGGGAGAGCATTGGAGGCAGAGCAGCCTGGGATTGGGAGAAGGTCTTGGAGAGGACTGCTTGGCTAAGGCACTTGAGGTCCATGGGGCCCTCACCTCTGTGCTATCTAGGAGGAGGTCTCCTACTTGCCCAGGTGTTACAAGGAGGGCTGTAACCCCAAAACATCATCTGCTGTGTTTTCTGCATGGAAGCCTCAGCAACTGCCTCTGCTTGCCCAAGAATTCAAAAGCAAAGCTGAACAGGTTTCCAGAGCAAAGACCTGAACAGGAGAAGACCTGAACTCCACAGGGGTGCTGGGCTGCAGGGGCAGCTGCCTAGGTGGGAAACCGGCTCATGAGAGGACCTGGAGGTGGGAAGTGTTTTTGCCACTTGCTGGAGAGCTTCCCTTTGGCATGGCCAGCAGGTCCAGCTGGAGCACCCACCGAGCCCAGGTCTCTTCCAAGGCAAGGCATGGCAAACTTGGTTTCACAGAATCAATTGGTTGGAAAAGACCTCTGAGATCATCAAGTCCAACCTGTGACTGATCACCACCCTGTCAATTAGACCACGGCACTAAGTGTCACATCCAGTCTCTCCTTAAACACCTCCAGGGATGGTGACTCCACCACCTCCCTGGGCAGCCCATTCCAATGTCTGATCACCCTTTCTGTGAAGAAATTCTTCCTAGTTCTTCCTTTATTTCTGTGTTGTGAGCTTTGGCTGCCAGAGCGGGATCACCGAGGAAAGGATTTCTGTGTGGGACTTGGGTGTCCTACTGTGTAGCTGGGTGTAGGAGCCCTGTGCTGGCTGCAGAGCTGTGTTGGGAGAGCACAAGGCAGGCGCTGCAGCAGGGCATGGGCATGGATCTGGAGAGCCAGTATATCCCTGTCTTCCCTTTGTGATATGGGAAACGTTCTGGCTCTCTACAACTCCCTGGCAGGAGGGTGGAGCCAGGTGGGGGTCGGGCTCTGCTCCTAGGGAACAAGTGATAGGACAAGGGGAAACGGCCTCAAGTTGAATCAAGGGAGGTTCAGGTTGGATATTAGGGAAAATTTCTTCACTGAAAGAGTGGTCAAGCATTGGAACAGGCTGCCCAGGGCAGTGGTGGAGTCACCATCCCTAGAGGGCTTTAACAGAAATAGAGATGTGATGCTTAGGGCCATGGTTAGTGGTGGCCTTGGCCGTGCTGTACTCAATGATGTTGGAGGTCTTTTCCAACCCGAATGACTCCATGATTTCTATGATTTCCATGATCCAACATGCACCAGTGCTCTTGTCGAACGTTGTTTTCAGGATTCCTGCAACTCCATGGCCTGACTTGCAGAGGTCCCCTGTACCTCCAGCTGACAACAACAGGCGGCAGAGTGTGCAAGGACAACGCAGCCGTCACGCTGGTGCTTGGCAGGCTCAGGTCCTGCCCATCTCAAACCCAACACTAAATGGTTTTATTTTCCTGTCTCTGAACCATGGCTAAACCTGTCACGCTGTGCTGCAGCTGCTGGACAAGCCCTGCTCAGCTCCAGGCCAGTGGCTGCTCAGTACTGAGTGCAACACTGGGGAAACAAAGTTGTCATGTGGCAGAGGCATCATTTGGCTGTCCTGGGAAGTACCATCACGTTTCTGTGAGGGCCACATCCCAACATGGCATCCAGCCACCTCCTGCTCCTTAGACTCTTGGTCCCGAAGTGAAGTTTTTATAGGTGCCCCAAATTTGTCTTGGAAAATTGCGAGAACTGCAGCAATGTATTTCTGCCTTGCTGTTTGCTTAGAAACTGTTGGTGTCTTTCTGCTGACATTTACCAAAAATATTTATCTGGAGGCACATCCTGATGTATAGATTTCAGTCCAGGGATTTCAATGCAATTTCACAAGCTACTCTGTAGCCCTGATGGTCCTGTTGGACCAGTTGTCCTGGGGAATCAAAGATGAACAGTCCCGGAGGATGTAGACTAAGGATCCATCTAGACCAGCCTTGATACCTCCAGATGTGGCCACAGCAGACCCCTTGAAGAAACAGACCAATATTTGTACTGCCACCCTGGAGTGCACTTCCAGCCCCCAACCATTCTCATTTTCCAAATCTTCTCAAGCTTATCGGTCTGAAATCCAAGCTCGGACTCAAGGAAATTTCCTTGTGCTCACCATGTCCCTTGGCAAGGAGCTCCTCATGTGAAGAGCTGCCTCCCTCTGTTACTTTTGAACCTACCTCTTGCCTGCTCCATTGAATGATCTGTAGTTCCTGCTCTGGGACAGACAGTGACTATTCACTTTGTCCCTCTTTTTAGGCCACTTATCATCTTGCAGACTTCAATTCCCATGTGGAAAGTCTCAAGTCTTCTTGAAAATACTTCTTCTCATCTGAGATCTTGCTTGGAGCTGCACCACCCCAGGATCTCTGGCCCCAGTCATTTTCTTTCTGTTTCCAACTGATTTGCTCACAGTTAAACTCCGTTTCCCACATTAGTGATCCGGCAGCTCCCAGGAGGACTGTGGTAATGTGATCCCCCAGACATGACTCCAGCCCAGGAGGTGGTGGTGTGGTGGAGGCTGCCCTCAGGGCTGAGCAGAGGCTTCCTCCCACATCCCCAAACTGTCCTGGTGATGGATCCAAAGACATCGTGTGTGGTCTCTATAGCTGAAACACACCATAAGGCAGAGGTTTTACAGACTCCATAAATAGCCACTATTTAGGATGTATAATATGGAGGAGGTTTTAGAAATCAAAATATTTAGAGATTTGCATTATTTGTCTTGGCAGGAAGGAGCAGCCAAGACTGAAATACAGAATCTTTAAGGAAAGAACAGAGTTGAGGAAAACAGTGAATAGGGGAAATAACAGAGGTGTTGAAACCTCCAAGAATTCCTTTGGGATGAATAAAAGCAGGAAACACAGCACGGTGTATCTGAAAGGAGGGAGAATTCATTGACAATGTTGAGGTACATTTATATTCCTGCTATAAAATACTGATTTTTCAAAACAAATCTTGACATTTTTATCAAACCTGCAATTGAATGTTGTGGAACATCCAGAACACTCAACTAAAGCTGCTCTGAGCTGGGCTGTGTTGGTGTGAGCCATCAGTGAGCAGGCTCCAGCTCATTCCCCAGTCTGTTCTCCTCCTCTCAGTTTTATTCTGGTCCTTGTGCAGAGATGTGTCAGAGCAGTGTAGGGTTGGTCCGAATGAAAATTTGGGCAAGTTTGTTTCTGCATATGCTGGTAGAAATGGAAGGAGTAGGGGATGGAAGGAGTAGATGTTTGTGGCACCTGATCTTGGAGGGCTTTTCCAACCTTAATTATTCAGTGGTTCTGTGATTCTGTGACTCACACTTGAGCAATTTATTAACATTGCTCAGAGAAGACTGTGACAGGTTCAGAGATTGCCACTGATAATAACCGACTGCAAAAATATTGGAGTCTCCTGACCTCCCTCCCCACTTCAGCTATATTTATATTATTTTCTTGGGAAACAGTAAAGTTACAGTTGATGTCATTTACAGTTTAGGTGGAGTTTGAGTGACTTTAGCTATTAGCATATGAAGAAGTGTGAAAAGTAATATGTATTTCTGAGTTGAGCAAAGTTCAGCTTTCGATTTCCATCTAGATCATTCCTTTGTCTCAGTTCCCATTAGCTGCATTGTTTGCCTGTCCACGACACTGCTGTGTCACTCCATCCTTTGTTTTATATTTGCTTTGATTTCAACAGAGAATGACTGCAGTGCCTCCGTGCTGCTCCATCCTTTGTTCCATGTTTCCCTTGGAATGGCACGCCAAGCTCCATCAGCATTCCTGCTCCTAAGGTGTGCAGGCAGTTTGTCCCTGTCCTTGCACTCCTTCTTGCTGAGCTTCGGGTTTCGGTCCCCTCACACCTTCCTTGTCCCACTGTGTGCAGTGTTGGGGGGGAGTGGATCCAGGGCGGTGGTAGGACCTCATGCCCTTGGAGGTGCCAGGTTTCATCCCAGTATCTAAATGGGCTCTGGAACACAGGACAAGGCAGATCATGGAGCAGGAAGGATCCTACAGGAATCCTGAGCTCCTCAGCTATTTGGAGCAGGGTATTCCGAGTCCTCTTCACAAGTAAAACCTCAGCCTTGATTCTGGCTGTCTCAACTGACTCTCACTCTGGGAGTTTAACCTTTTAGCAGGAGCTGGGATAGAAGCGAGCCAATACATGGGGAAAGAGCTTCAGAGAGGGCATGGATGTGCCAAGGCTAAGCTGGGGACTGGGCTGTGATGGCAACAGAGAATCCATGGGCTGTATGGAGCCTGCCTGACTGCTGTGGGAAGGGGCAGGTATGTCTCTGCTAAGGAAATGTCTTTTCAGAAACCCAGCAACATGCCCTGTGCTCCCAGGGCTCTGTGGGCAGACCCTCCTCCGCTGCCCACTCCCCAGGTTTGTACCTCCCTGGCACCAAGGCACCACGTGTGGTCTCACCCAGGCTCAGTTTTGCTCATGCTTAGTAACAGAGTGTTGTAGTGAGAGAAAAAGCTCTGTATAAAACAAACCCCACCACGGCACCAGCCTGCACCCTCTAATGAGTCTGGCTCACTTTTCCATGGAGTTCAGTCTCCTAAGATGTGCTGATTATCGATCACATGCCCTGGAGCACTTGGGAGCCCCAGGCCTGGAATCCACCCTTCTTAATTTCCCTATCTTAATATCACCTATCTTAATTTCCCTTTGAGTTCCTCCTCTGGGTTCCTCCAAGAAGCCCCACTTTGGTTGGGGAATTCTATTTTGTGATCATCCTCCTCCAGAGAGGAGCAAGACCCCTTTTGTTACTGGACCATCAGGAAAGGCAGCCTGCTCCTCTGGCTTTCCCACTGTGGCTGTCTTTGTCCTGCACCCAGACACATTTCCTAGCACCATGGAGACCTCGCTCTTCCTCCACTCTCCTGAGGCTCTGTCCACAGACCTTTGCCTGGAAAACAGCAGAGCCCTTCTGGAGGGATGTAACATTTCCAACAGTTTTTCTGATAGTGCAGACACCATTCTTGTCCTATGCAATATGAGCTAAATCAGCCAATCTTTTCTCTGTGTGTGTTTGGCAGCTGGGACAATGACAGAGCAGTGTCAAGAGGGTGCTAGTGCTACACTGCTGGAACCAGATAATCATCTGAGTCAGCTTTGCTGTGCCAACATGGTCATGAGCTCCTAAAGTTCTCTGTAGGCATCAATGGCTGATTCCCATGTCCATGAAGAACTGAGTCCTATTTTAGCTGTCACTGGTATTTGGGAAGCTGTGATGTAACAGAACCAATTCCCTAAAGACTTGCTGGAAGGGATGCTCAAGCACAGAAGAGGAGCCCAGGTCTGGAATGGCACCATGCTCCACCCTCTGCTCTGCACATTTATGCACCGATGGCCTTTGGCGTCCCACGGAGGAAGCCCCCACTGCAAGTGGGACCCAGCATGGCTGGGTGGGCACATGGGTGGCCAGCCCGACTCACAGATTTTCCCTGCTCCAGTTGCTGTGGCAGAGGTGAGATCTCCTGTTTGTCCATGATGCAGATGTTCCGGGAAACACAAGTGTGTGACAAGCATGGTCGTCCTCCATCCATTGCTGTGACTTCTAGGCAAGTGGTCAACCTAATGATCTTCTGAATCGCTCATTCTGGGTTTTCTGCAGAGTCCTTAGGTCAGGGGAAAGAAAATGACAAGCCACGTCCTGTTCTCTGTCCTCTCATGGTATCATATCATTCATGGTATCGAACCCGGTGCCATATCAGGACACTGCTCTCATCGGGGCT
This sequence comes from Corvus hawaiiensis, assembly GCF_020740725.1. NCBI lineage: Eukaryota > Metazoa > Chordata > Aves > Passeriformes > Corvidae > Corvus > Corvus hawaiiensis. The sequence continues at coordinate 10,985,767 of NC_063232.1, read as the reverse complement.
CTGGACGGTTTCCTCTGCAGGGCTGTGTGGTATCCTTGACACTGCACTTTTTCCATTGTGTCACGGCTTTCAGCAATGTTTCCATCATGTCTCCATCCTTGGTTGCTCTCTCCCTCTCTAAAGAGGGCTGAACCCAGGGATCCCACACTAGGCACCGCAAGGGACACTCTGCAACAGTCCTGCCTGACTCCTACAATTCATCTCCACCCACCAGGACCATGAAGACCTTCACAGCAGCCCTTGCTGTACTTTTTGTGGCTGTCTTCTGCTACCAGGCTGCCTCTTCTCCAAGTGAGTCCAATCTCTCCTCTCCGAGGAGCTCTCTCCTCTTTCTATCTGTTGCATAAGGTCTAGTAATGCTTGGCAGCTCTCTCTCCCCAGCATCTGCTGCGGGAAAGGACAGGCCTGTCTTACCTTGGCTCCCTGAGGGGAAGGTGGCTGTGGTGGGAGGCCACTCTGGAAGCAGCACTTCCTCCAATGGGGATCTTCTCATCTTCTGACCCTATTTCTCCCCACTGGCACTTTTCCTGATCTGGTGTAATCAGAAAACTTCTCTTCCAGTTTCTCTCAACTTTTATGGTCCCTGCTGTGTTGAGTACATCACCAGACCATTGCCCTTGAGCCTTGTGGTGAAGTATGAGCACACAGGCAGACACTGCTCCCCACCAGCTGTGATGTGAGTAGATCTCCTGCCCTGTTTCTGGGGACCCTGCTTGTCCTGACAGTGTCAGGGAACCCCACATCACACCTCATCCTGACAAGGAAAAGCACTGGACAGGGCTCTCCCGTGTGAGGAGAACAGCCTGGGAACATATCACAGGACAAGCCCACATCCCAGGCAGCCAGTTTGTGGACCTCCCTATTAGATTTGAGCCAAAAGAGCTTTTGCTGGTCACGCCCCTCACCCCAGATAGTGGGACCCAGCCAGCACGGTGTCCCAGCTGTAGAGATGCTGGGGACAAAGTGGCTTAAGTGACAGAGAGCAGGATACCTCTAATGACATAGACCCACCCCCACTCCATTTTCCTAGGGCTGTTTTGCAGCCTGTAGAGCTGTCTGGCAGGGTTCACTGGTGGTGTGGAGCAGGTGGTCCCACTCTCCTCTCTGTCTTCCTTTCCCTCTCCTTTCCTCACTGGATTTCCTTTTCCAGATTTACCACTGTCAAGAACAAGCTGGTCTGTGCCAACCTGAATGACAAGTGGGTCCAGGACATCATGAATCAATTAAAGGACAATGAGCACAGTGGATGAGCAATACCCTGCTCTCTCCAAGCATCACTTCTGCAAGGACCTGCTCTCATGGACACCTCTGAGACATATTCCATTTTCTCATTGCCTGGGAATTTGGCAGGGAGGGTATTCAACTCAGTGTTTAGCTCTTTTATTTAGGATTATGCAAAGGTAGTCTTAATTTATTTGGCATTTTCAGTGAAGCCCTTCATTCTCCTTTGTACTGAATGTGTTAAAGTTATTGTTGTATAATAAAAAGGAGCAAACCCTGCAGCTTCTCCCAGTGGTTCTTGGGATGCTCCGCAGAGACTGGGGTGCGTACCAGCGGCTGGGAGGGGATCAGGGCTGACACTCGAGTGTCTGTGAGTGATGGGGCGACTCCTGGCTGTCCCCTAGCCCCTGTGTGCATGCATAGGAGAGCATTTCTCATCCTGCCTGTCCCTCCTGCCTCCTGCCCCGGCACATTCCCAAGTTCTCAGCTCTCTGCAGTGAGTGGGTGTCCCGGGGGATGTTTTGGCACAATTGTTGGTGTGGTGAGGGGTCCCCGACCTCGACCAGCACCTTTGGGCAGCAGGCAGGTGCCACAGGGGCTCCACGGGCTGCTGGCTCAGCCAACACCAGACCCGACCCCATCTCCACCACCGTCCTGGCCCGGGGTTACCTCTGGGCGCGGGTTATTTCTGGTGCTTCCTAATCTGTCCCGCTCGCCCCGCGGGCTTTTTTCTGGCTTTGCCCCGCCGGGCTGGAGGCAGTCCCAGCCCCTGGGGCTGGCTGCAGCTGTCCCGGCCGGTGCCAGCTCCTCCCCCCGCCAGCACGGAAGCTCCGTGGCCGGTGCTACCCGGCAGCAAGGCCGGCTCGTCCTCCAGGCTTTCATGGCACTGCCGCCCCTTCCTCGCCGTGGGGCTGTGCCAGCCGTGCCTGCCTGCGAGTCCGCCTTTGCTGGTTGACGAGGGGCGAGGGCAGTGCCCGTCGAGAGCACCGGGCCCCCATGGCGCTGGCAGGTGCCCTGGAGCGGCTGCAGGAGGAGGCCATCTGCCCCATCTGCCTGGAGTACATGAGCGAGCCGGTCAGCATCGACTGCGGGCACAACTTCTGCCGGGGCTGCATCGCCAAACACTGCCAGGACAAGGGGCTCTGGGCCGACGGGCCCTTCTCCTGCCCGCAGTGCCGGGCCTCCTGCCACCGCAGCGGCTTCCGACCCAACAGGCAGCTGGCCAACATCGTGGAGAGCATCCGCCAGCTGGGGCTGCGGGGCGGCCTGGGGCCCGAGCTGGAGCCGGGCACCCCCCTGTGCCCCCAGCACGACGAGCGCCTGAAGCTGTTCTGCGAGGAGGACGAGGAGCCCATCTGCGTGGTGTGCCGGGAGTCCCTGCAGCACCGCCCGCACACCGTCTACCCCATCGAGGAGGCGGCGCACGTGTACAAGGTAGGGCACGGTGGCGCACCGGGGGTCCCCGTCCTGCCCCGAGGCACTCTGGCACGGGGGCGTGCGGCCACCGGGACCCCAGCATGCCCAGTGGCACCGCTGGCAGAGCAGAGAAGGGGTGGCACAGACGGTGACGCCCCCCCAGCCGCCCTCGCTGCAGGGATAAGGCTGAACCCGCCTTGTCTCCCAAATTGTCGATGGACCCAGGCTCACCCTGTCCATCCAGTTCAGGGAGGCAGCCTGGCTCCCTGCCCATTCACAACCCCTGGAGAAGCTGAGCCGCTGGGTCCCTGAGGACGTTTTGCCTCGGTGGAGGGATGCTGGCACCCAAACCCCACATCCCAGCAGTGATCCTGGAAGTACCACCATCCACCCTTCATCCCAGCGTTGAAGGAGGGCTGTCACTTTGCACTCCAGAACCTTAATAGTGAGGAAAAACATAGGGTAGACCCGAGGAGCACGGGGAGGGTTAATGCTGCGAGCAGAACGAAGAGCGCAGCTGCTTGGTTCCGGTGCCAGTGCTGGCACCGCCTGGCACCGGGTCACTGTCTCCCCCCAGGCAGAGGGGACCCAGCCAACCTGCAGTGCTCAGCGGGTGCTTGGTGGGGTGAGCTGAGCCCATTTTTCCTCTTCCCAGGTCAAACTCCAGAAATCCCTGGAGAATCTTTCAAAGGAAGTGGAGGAGGTGAAGAAGCGTGAGTCAGCAGAAAGGATGAAAACCCAGGAGTGCAAGGCAGGTGCCTGTCTTAATTCTTAAAGAATGAGCTTCAGAGATATCAGGATTTTTAAAAAAACACCCTGAATGGTCTTGTCTGGGAACACAGATTTGCCATAGTCTCCAGGCTTGGACATGTCCCCGTGTCCCGCTGTCACATGTAGGAGCAATGCTGGAAGCCAGGCTCAGTAACTATGTGTGGCTCCATAAAAAGGTTTGCAAGGAGCAGCATGCCAGATTCCCTGGAATCATGAGGACTTTGTGCTGGTTAAACAAGGAGACATGGGCTATTTTTTATTGCCCTTTGTTTTACAACATGTGCTTGAGTTCCAAGCCAGGCATGAGCTGTGTGGTGAGCTCTGCTCCACAACAACAGGGACCAGAAGTGTTTTCATAAGAAAAAAAAAAGCTGAATTACTGCACCTCTGCCCGACTCCAGACAGTTCTGGGAAGAGCAGATGCCAGCAAACAGCTGCGTTTCAAGTCCCTTGGGGTGAAAGCTGGAAAGTGAAAGTTACTGTAGAAAAGGAAATGAAACTGCTGGATGAGTTATCCAGCCCTGAATGTGAGCTGATGGTTAATCAGCTCTGGCAGGGAAAACAGGCTTCTCTGAACTCCCCTAGTTTTTGCTCAGCTCCCTTGCCTGTGGCAGTCCAGGCAAGTGGTGTTGGGTTTTGAGGAAGTCCCTGTGAGCCCTCTGTCCCCCCTGGGGCTGGGATGGGGCTGGGGATAGAGACTGTGAGAGCTGTGTCACTGTCCCCCCATCTGCCTGAGTCAAGGCTCAGGGCCGTGGCTCAGCTGCCTCCAGCTTCCTCTGGTTGTGCTTTTAGAGCGAAAAGAGCAAGAAGTCCCTTGTGGATAGTGGGGGGAAGAGGCTATTCTGGCTTATCAAGTCTTCATGACTCAGGTCCAGGAGTGATGTACTTGGATGGAAAAAAAATGAAGTTCAATTTCCTGTCCTTCATCTTCTTTGTTCTGAGGTTTCCTGGCCCAAGCTCACCGCAGCCTGTCTTTCTGCAGCTCCAGGTTTCCAGCTAGTTTTTAGGGCTGAGGTGAAAAACCCTAAAGCACTGGCAGAGCCTGCCTATTGCTGGCTCTTCACCTTATAGTGAGACCCAGGGAGCCCTCCACAGCCCTGGGGCTTCTTTACATGGCAGAGAGAGGAGAAGAGGGAACTGTTTTAAACTAAAAGAGGAGAGATTTGGATTAGAGATAAGGAAGAATTTCCTCCCTGTGAGGGTGGTGAGGCCCTGGCGCAGGTTGTCCAAGAGAAGCTGTGGCTGCCCCATCCCTACAAGTGTCCAGGGCCAGGTTGGATGAGGCTTGGAGCAGCCTGATGTAGTGGAAGGTGTCCCTGCCCATGGCAGGGGTGGAAGCAGATGGTCTTTAAGGTCCCTTCCAACTGAAACCACTCCATGATTTTATGGTTTTTCCACCTCTTGCCCTTTACTGGGGATTTTCCCAGCATTTTCCATCTGCACAAGCAGTGAATTAGCCTGGATTTGGCTGGAGGTATGAGTTGTAATAAAAACCTACCGCGACACCTGAGGTCACTTCCTTGCAGCCCAACACACCCCAGACATCTGGGGTCCAGCTGAGCAGAAATGCCCTAGGCAAAGTCCTGCTGCTGGTAAACTGAGGATGTGAAGCAGGAACTCCAGTGAGGTGGAAGCACAAGTTTGCCTCCAGCTGGTTTTTAAATTCATGCACTTATCACAAAAATGCAGTGTTTTCCCAGGGCCTGATGCTGGGCATGGATGCCGGAGCATCCGGCTCTGTCTCGGCTGCCTGGGTAATGTTCACCCCACGAATCTTCTTATCCCAAGGAGACAGTGAAGAAAAAGCGGGAGAGGATTGTAAGTGAGTTTGGGAAGCTGCATCGGCTGCTGGCTGATGAGGAGAAGCTCCTGCTCCAGAAGCTGGAGGAGGAGGAGAAGCAGATTCTGCTGCTGATCAATGAAAACCTGGCCAGGCTGGTGGAGGAGAAGTGCTTGCTGGAGGAGCTGATCCTGGAGATAAAGGAGAAGAGCCAGCAGCCAGCTGATGGACTGCTCAAGGTCAGGCTTTGCCACCAGCACCACTAACTCAGCCCCAGTGCCTTTGTCACCTGGGTGGGTGCTTGGCCCAGACAAACCTAGAATCATTTTTGTTATCTTCTAGGACATGAAAAGCATCCTGAGCAGGTGGGTGATTTTTGCTGGTAGGTGCCTTGATTACTCCTGGCAGGTACCCATGGTTATTTCTGGCAGGCACCATGGCTGTTCCTCCTACTGTCCTCCAGGCTGCCTTCAGGCTCTGAGGCAGATGTTTGTGTCTGTTCCATCCCGTCCTCCCTGCCCAGCATCTGCTTTGGTCCTCCTGGGATAGACACAGGAGGGACAGAGACAATCCCTCAGAGGATCCATCCTCTTTCACAAGGGACTCAGAGCCAAGGTCTTGCCTGGCTTGTGACATGAGAGATGTGTCCCCTCCTAAGGGATGTGCTGCCCAGTGGCTTTGCTCCTTCCTTCCCCAGGCCTGGTACTCCTGCTCCCTGTATTGTTTAACTCTGATCTCACTTGGGTTGCCAATATGCAAGTAATTATCCCTAGTGCTTTTCCCAGCCAGAGCTCCAGGGAGGCGATGGATCTATGGAGCCAACAAAAGGGCATTAACTCCACTCCCCAGAAGAGAGGGGCCATGGTGCAGGCTCTGGATACAGCCCATGGACATCCCTCTCTTCTCAGGTGTGAAAGGGTAAAGTTCCAATCCCCCCAGGCTGTGTCTGTGACCCTGAAGGAAAACTACAGCATTCCTGAGCGCTGCCTGGGTATGAGGGACATGCTGAAGAAGTTCAAAGGTAAGGGGGCTGCTTTTGTGCCAGCTCCTGGCACATTTGGGCTCTGGTTTCCCCCAGTACCCTGGGGCACAGGGAGGTTTTTCCAACAAGCTTTGTCCAGCTGCTCCCAGTTTGTGCACAGGCTGGTTTCATGGTGAGAAGACCTTTGTTGTGGTCTTGGATGGATTGTGAGGGGACCCTGAAGCCCAGGATGTCCCTCAGGGGTTTCAAGCACCGTGTTGTCCGTGACCTTTTGCTTTCAGTGTTGGCTCTTTCTGAAGCTGCCCTCATTCTGCCCTGGCTCTGCAGCTGGACACCAAATATTTTGATGTGGCTGATTTTCTATATTGCACTTCCCCACTGCCAGGCAGCACTGGGAGCTGTGAAGAACCACGAGCAAATAATGGTGGGAGGCGGGATGGTTTGGGAGAGCCCAGCATCCAGGTCACAGGCACCTGCTTGTGTCCGTGCCTGCAGATGCCTGAAGCCTTGTCCATCCTTCCACCCTTCTCTCTCTCCAGTGGACGTGATTCTGGACCCAGAGACGGCGCACCCAGACCTCACTGTGTCTGAGGACCTCAAGAGCGTCCGGCGTGGGAGCAAGAAGCTGCTTCTGTCCCTCTTTGACAACCCCAAGAGATTTGGCACCACCCCGGTGGTGCTGGGCCGCCCGGGCTTCTCCTCGGGCCGCCACTACTGGGAGGTGCAGGTGGGAGACAAGCCCGAGTGGGGCCTGGGGCTGTGCCGGGAGGCTGCTGGCCGCAAAGGCACTGTCCTCTTCTCCCCCAACAATGGCTACTGGGTGCTGCGGCTGCAAAACGGGGGCACCTACGAGGCTCTGACCGTCCCTGTGTCCCCCCTGACCCTGAGTGTGAGACCCCGGCGCGTCGGGATCTTCCTGGACTACGAGGCGGGAGAAGTCTCCTTCTACAGCGTAAGCGACCGCTCCCACATTTACACCTTCACTGACAAGTTCTCGGGCAATCTCCGGCCTCTCTTTTTCCTGGGTGCCTTTTTGGGGGGCAGAAATGCAGAACCCTTGGTGATCTCCTGGGTCAGGGACCCCCAGGGGACTGGATGCATCATCCTGTGACAGTGGCTGCCCTGGTTTGTCACTGGTGGGCAGAGACCTGGGAGCCCAACCAGCTTCTCCCTGTGAGTGGGGCAGCACTAGGCAAACACCTCAGTGCCTTGGTGAGTGTCCTGGCAGGATTCTCACATGGTCCTGGCTGCTGGGGTGACCTGCCACGTGTGATAACCACCACGTGCCACATGTTAGGAAGGCACTTTGCAGCAGGGATGTGCCATAACCCTCTGTGCCACTGACGGGGACAGGGGAGTCCCCTGGTCACTGATGCCCTGATGCTCATCTCACAGGCTGCTGGGGAAGGGTATGTGCTCAACCTGCCGTGTAGTGCTGACTTTGGTGTGAATTGTGCTGGAATAAGGCAATAAAGGCTTGATTTGGGGAGCCTTGTGTTGTTAATGGTGTGCATTTGTGGTGCTGCTACTCCAAAACATCTCAGAAGGCAAAGGGTGCTGCAGGACCTGGTCCTCTCCAGCCCAGAGAGGGTCCTTGAGAGATCCCACTGTGCTGTCCATGGGACACAGCAGCACCCTCCAGGCAGGGATTTGGGAGTGGCAGCTGCCTGTATGGTGGCTTCACTCCAGCCTTGTGGTGCTGGGGCCTGGGGTGAAGAGAGAGGATGTCTCTGTGGGTGTGGGTGTTCCCTGGACTGCTCTCTCTGGTGCCCTGGTCAGAAGATCCCCTCCAGGTCTGGCAGCTCCAGCCCCTCCACCCCCCTTCAAAACCCCGTGGGTGGGAAACCTCCAAGAGTGGGGAACTGCCCTCCACAGGGCATGGGTACTTCAGGGCTGCAAGGGAAACCAGGGAAAGAAAAATAGCCCAGACTCTGTCTCCAAAGTTCACCTTTGGTCTCTCCATCCCCTGAGACATCCCTTCTCCTCCAGGCTGTCTTGCTGCCCCAAGGCTCTTGCCTTGAGCGGGCTGCCAGTGTGTCACTGGAGGAAAAGCTCATCTGAACCTCAGTGGGGCCATGGTCCCTTTGCACAGGATCAGGAGGCAGGAGACACTGCCCTGGGGGGCCA